>NC_044551.1:14129391-14729391 GCF_007565055.1 Rhinopithecus roxellana | reverse complement strand
CCCCCAAGAGCCACCTCCCCTCCCAGGCAGCGGCACCCTGTGAGCTGCCCATCTCCTTGGGGATACAGAGGCGCAGTTGGAAGTCTGCATCTCGGACAATCTGATGGCTGGGAAATGGCGTGCAGAGGACCTGCGGGGTGCCCTTTGACTGTAAGCGAGGCAGAGTGTCTCTTCACAGGGGAGAGCCCTTTGCCTTTCTTTTTTCGGTGCCCATTTTTCCAAGAGATAATTGGGTTTTTGCCTTGATTGTTAGGAGCTTGTTACAGTTTGCAGAGCTTGATCCTTTGTGCGGTAAGTTGTAAGCACTTCCTCATGTGCTATGGCTTTCATTTCCCTGTGTGCTACACCTTTGATTTTCTTCATGGGTTTTTGTTCGTGCAAAAACATATATTTCTTTTCCTTTCTTTCTTTCTTTCTTTTTTTTTTTTTTGAGACGGAGTTTCGCTCTTGCTGTCCAGGCTGAAGAGCAATGGTACCATCTCGGCTCACCACAACCTCCGCCTCCCAGGTTCAAACAATTCTCCTGCCTCAGCCTCCTGAGTAGCTGGGATTACAGGCATGCACCATCACGCCTGGCTAATTTTTGTATTTTTAGTAGAGACAAGGTTTCACCATGTTGGCCAGGCTGGTCTTGAACTCCCGCCTCAGGTGATCTGCCCTCCTTGGCCTCCCAAAGTGCTGGGATTACAGGCGTGAACCACTGTGCCCAGCCTGTATATTTCACTTTTAATGTTTTATTTTTTAGAGCAGTTTTAGGTTCACAGTAAAAAAGACGAAGGTACAGAGATTTCCTAGAGCCCCCTCCCCACGATGAACTTCCCACCAGCGGTGCATGTGTTACAGCTGATTTTCCTGGTCCAACCTCCGTCATCATCACCCAGCGTCTGTAGCCTATATTCAGGCTCACTGTCAGTGCTGTACCCTCTGAGGGTTTGGACAAACACCTAACGACACGTGTCTACCATCACAGCATCATACAGAGGAGTTTCACTGCCCTAAAAATCCTCTGTGCTCCTTCTGTTCAACCTTTCCTCCCCTCAGCCTCTGGCAACCACTCATCTATTTACCATCTCCATGGTTCTCTGAAATGTCCTGGAGTTGGAACCCCACAGGGTGCAGCCTTTTCACATGGGCTTCTTTCACTCAGTGATAAGTATTTAAGTTCTTTCTATGTCTTTTCACAGTTTGGCAGCTCATTTCTTTTTAGTTCTGAGTCCACTGTCTGGATGTACCACAGCTTATTCACTCATTTACCTACTGAAGGGCATCTCGGTCGTTTCCAGGTTTTAAAACTTATGAGTAAAACTGCTATAAACACCCATGTACAGGTTTTGCGTGGACAGAAGTTTTCAACCCCTTTGGGTACATACGGAGGAACATGATTACTGGACCGTGCGGTGAGATCATGTCTAGTTTTGTGAGAAACTGCCAAGCTGTCTTCCACGGTGGCGGCCCCATTTTGCATTCCCACCAGCAATGAGCAAGAGTTCCTGCTGTTCCACATCCTTATCAGCATTTGATGCTGCCAGTGTCTGGGTTTGGGCCACGCTAGTAGGTGTATGTGGTGTCTCAGTGTTGCTATAATTTGCATTTCTCCGATGATGCGTGACGCTGAACATCCTCATGCACGCCTTGCCACGTGCAGAAGTTCTTCTGTGAGATTTATGTTCCAGTGTTTTGCTCACTTTTAAAATCTGTTGTTCATTTGTTATTGTTGAGTTTTAACAGTTCTTTGCATATTTTCAGTACTGTCCTTTATCAGATAAGCCTTTTGCAAATATTTTCTCCCAGTCTGTGGTTTGTCTTCTCTTGACAGTGTCTTTTGCAGAGCAGAAGCTTCTCATCTTCATGAAGTGCAACTTACCCATTATTTTTCTCATGGATCATGCCTTTAGATTCCACAGGCATGTTGAATGTTGAGTCTAAAAGGTCATCTCCATATGCAAGGCCATCTAGGTTTTATTCTATGTTATCTTCTAGGAGCTATACAGTTTTGTGTTTTACACTGAGGTCTGTGATCCATTTGGAGTTCGTTTTTGTGAAGAGTGGGAAGTCTGGGTCTGGATTTGTTTTTCGGCACATGGGTGTCCTGTTGTCCCAGCACCATGTGTTGAGAAGACTCTCTTTGCCCCATGGAATTGGCTTTGCTCCTCTGACTGCATCCACGTGGGTCTGTTTCTGGGTTCTGTACTCTGCCCCCTTTCCCGCCCCCTTATCCGCCCCCTTATCCACTCCCTACCCGCCCCTTATCCATCTTTCATTCACCGCCCTGCTTTGATTAGTGCAGCTTCATCATGAGCCTGGAAGTCGGGCAGCATGAGTCCTGTGACTTTGTTCTTCTTCAATTTTGTGTTGGTTGTGCTGGGTCTTTTCTTTCTCCATATAAACTTCAGAATCATTTCTCAATATCCACAAAATAGCTTGCTAGGATTTTGATTGAGTATACATACACACACACACAATTTGAGATACTCCTGGAGTGCAGTGATGCGATCTCAGCTCACTGCAACCTCCGCCTCCTGGGTTCATGCAATTCTCCAGCCTCAGCCTCCCTAGTAGCTGGGGTTACAGGCGTGTGCCACCAGGCCTGGCTAATTTTTGTATTTTTAGTAGAGATGTTTCACCATGTTGGCCAGGCTGGTCTCGATCTCCTGACCTCAGGTGATCCCCCTGCCTCAGCCTCCCAAAATGCTGGGATTATAGGCATGAACCACCATGCCAGACCTGAGTACACATTATTTTAAGTGGTAAATTTTGGCAATCTTGTATTTGTCCTTCTGAATTATAAGATGTGGTTAGAAAGCCTTTTCCCCTCCTGTGACATCCTGCAGTTGTGTTTTCAGCCAGACCTTACTTGCTTCCTTCTCGCATGAAGATCTCTGGTCTTTGCGGATTATTCTGGTGTTGAAGATGAGCTAAAGGTTAAGTTGCATCGTTTTCTTTTCTTTTCTTCTCTTTTCTTTTTTTTCGAGATAGAGTCTTGCTCTGTCACTCAGGCTGGAGTGCAGTGGCATAGTCTCAGCTCACTGCAACCTCCACTTCCTGGGTTCAAGCAATTGTCCTGCCTCAGCCTCCCAAGTAGCTGGGACTGCAGGCACCCACCACCATACCCGGCTAATCTTTGTATTTTTAGTAGAAATGAGGTTTCACTGTGTTGACCAGGATGGTCTCAAACTCCTGGCCTCATGATCCACCCACCTCGGCCTCCCAAAGTGCTGGGATGACAGGCTGAGTCACCATGCCCCACCTGTTGCATCATTTTCTATGTGGCTATCCAACTGTTCCAAAAAATTATTGTCAAAAGTCCATCTTTTTCCACCTCACCATATACCTAATCTCTACATATATTTGATTCTCCATCGGTCTGCCCATCTAAAAAGCAAAATTTCAGATATTGACACTTAAAGACGCTTTCGCTTCTTCCCATTTCATCCAGTTGGGGGCTAAGTGTCTTTTGGTTTGGACTATGCAGCTCGCGTCACCTTCTCTCTGTGGAACAGCAAGTGAAGAAAGAGGCAGAGCCGTGTGCTCCAAACCTCGGAGACAACTGAGAAAATGGGAACCCATTATTCCCCAAGCCCAGCCAGCAAACCTCACCGATGGAACAGAGAAGCACTTCCTGTAGGTGGGGTTGACACTGGCCAGGACACGGCCCTCTCTCTCACCGCGGTTCCAGGTTGTTCACACACAACATTTCACAAAGGTCAGAGCTCGTCTCTCCACACAGATGAGCTTTGAGGTTAACCTGAATTCACTGAACTGGCATTTATTATTATTATTATTCTATTTCACCTCTAACAGAAGTTGAAGGTCCATGTAAGTTTCGTTCCTCTCTCTGATTCTAGGGGAGACGCCCAGCACGCCGTTTGGAGGAGAGAGCCTGGCGTCCTTTCCCTACCTTCATTTTGAGTACCCAGCTCCTAGCAAATGTGTCTTCCTCCCAGGTTCTTTGGGGTAAAGAATTTGGTGAGAAGGAGCCGAATATTACGGCTGCACTTCTCAGACACCTGCTCAGGGCCAAGCATCCTCTCACCCTTTCTTTCAACTGGTAGCCAGAAAATACGGGCTGAGCATCAGGGATTCTCAACCTCGTCAAGATCCAGGCCCTGCCTGTTGTGACAGACATTTCCTGATGCCCTCTTGCTCTCTGGAATGAAGGTCATGGGCAGTATTACCCACACAGCCATTCAAAATCAATCGGCTTCATGACCTGTTGTGAAAGGATGGTGATTGCCGTGCCAGCACGTGACATGGACTCGGATGCCTGCACACACAGGTACACCTTCCAGAAGGTGAAGTCAGCCCGAGTGTCCACCCCCATGTGAGTGCGCAGCTGCACAATGACCAGTTGTTGGAATGTTCTGAACAGAGCCCAATGCCACTGACTTTGATGTGCGCTATTGTCAGATATCTGGAAAAATCAGAGTACATTAAATTCCTGCAAAAATTCTGTGTGTCTGTCTCTATGTAAATGAGCTAGGGCTTTGCTCAGCCTCCTCCCTGCGTCTGGCAAGAGGAGAAGCAATTTTTAATTCTTGTACTTCAGGGCAGCCAGCACCCAACACACCACAGCCCTTCCCAGCCAGTGGGACAATCAGCGAGAGCCCCGAGAACTCCCACGGCAGGGCCCCGGGAGGACAGCGCGGGGCCATGCGTGCAGGGAGGAGGGAAGAGCCAGGAGCAGCCCAGACTGCCCGGACCCCAGCAGATGAGTCCACTGGTCCACAGAGCGCTCACCGCATGGCCCACACTGCTTCTTTGTTTTTTTCTTTTGAGACAGAGTCTCGCTCTGTCGCCCAGGCTGGAGTGCAGTGGTGTGATCTCGGCTCCCTTGCAACCTCCACCTCCCCGGTTCCTGTGATTCTCCTGCCTCAGCCTTCTGAGTAGCTGTGACTACAGGCACCCGCCACCATGCCTGGCTAATTTTTGTATTTTTAGTAGAGACAGGGTTTCCCCCATGTTGACCAGGCTGGTCTCGAACTCCTGACTTCAGGTGATCTGCCCTCCTCAGCCTCCCAAAGTGCTGGGATGACAGGCGTGAGCCATGGCGCCCGGCCAAACTGCTTCTTTTACTTTCATCTCCCTATGGAGAGCCAATGCCAGTCACTTTCCATGGAAACCTGACATTGGCTCTTGTCACTGAACTGGAAACAGAAGGAGGACGGCCGTGTGGACTCCTCCGGAACTTTCTCAGCCTCGCTCACAGTATCCTCCTCACCACGATAAGGACTAGAATTATTGTGAAAGCTGGAGCCATGCACTTAAGAATAGGGTGGAAATTCGCTTTCTTTTGTGTGGATAAAGGAAAGCTGTTCCTCCATTCACAACACGGCCGACAACAAGCGTGTGGGTTTTGCACACCAGCCAGTTCTCCAGTTCTCTGCAGACACCGCCTGAGTGTCCTGCAATTTAATTCAACTCTGACACTGTCCGGCGCTAGTGCAGACCCTGAAGGTTGAAGGCTTTGCCCATAAGGCTGCCCCCACTCCGCCAGTCACAAGCATCGTGTCCCCAGGCCACCCACAGGTCTGTCCAGCGTGGCTGCAAACAGAGGGTCCTACTATCCCCTCCTTAAATTCAATACTTTGCTGTGACGGCTCGTGGAAGTCAGCGAAACACTTTACTTACCATTACTGCTTTCTTGGAGAAGATATTGTGAAGAATACAAGCGAACAGTCAGAGGCAGAGGTGCCTGGGGCAAGGTCTGGTGCCTGGGGCGAGGGCTGGAGGGGTCCTGAGCACAGGAGACTCCATTGTCCCTGTGGGCTTGGGGTGCGCCCCTCCCACATGCGGATGTGTTCACCAACTCTGAAGCTCTCCAAATCCCGTGGCCGAGGGTTTCTGATGGAGGTGTCATCACATGGACACAACTGGTGACATCACTGGCGACTGTTCACTGGCCTCTATCTCCAGCCCCTGGCCCCAGAGATTGAGGAATGGGGCTGAAAGTTTCAGCCTTCGATCATGTGGCTGGTTCCTCTAGCAACCAACCCCACCCTCAAGCTACCTAGGGGCCTACCAAGAGTCCCTCACAGCATAAACTCAGGAGAGGTTGAAAGGGGCTTGTTACGAACACTCACCTCCTACCATGCAGGACATTCCAAGAAGTACTGTGTCAGGAACTGGGGACAAAATAGAATAGATATTTTCTTTCTTTTTTTTTTTTTTTGAGATGGAGTGTAGCTCTGTTGCACAGGCTGGAGTGCAAGGGTGCGACCTCGCTTACTACAACTTCTACCGCTCAGGTTCAGCTTTCCGAGCAGTTGGGATTACAGGCACGTGCCACCACACCCGGCTGATTTTATTATTTTTAGTAGAGACGGGGTTTCACTATGTTGGCCAGGCTGGTCTCAAACTCCTGGCCTCAAGTGATCCGCCTGTCTCTGTCCCCCAAAGTGCTGGGATTACAGGTGTGAGCCACCGCACCAGGCCTGAATATACATTTTCTACTATGTCACAGCAGATAGTCCCAGCATCCCCTCCCAACTTCCCACCCCTGAACCCAGCCCCGCCACGAGCCCCAGCCTGCAGAAGACCCCACACCAGCCTCAGTCCTAAACCAAGACAGCCTCCAGCCCTGTCCAGCCCCTAAGCGTCCCCTCCCATGTGCCCCCTGGAACCTGCAGATCTGCCCTCCACCCTGCCCTGATTGGCCCCAGGCCTCTGCACCCCACCCCTGTGTCCTCACCAGCTTTCTCCTCTCTGACAGGGTAACCACCAGCAGCCACACCCGAGGCTTTTTTCTTACAAAAGAAAACCCCCACCCACGAGCCCACTGCACATCTCATCGATGCTGCCAGTTACCTGCGTCATCCACGCCACAGCCCACCCCTCCCGTGGCTGAAACCCCCACCCACGAGCCCACTGCACATCTCATTGATGGTGCCAGTTACCTGCATCGTCCACGCCACAGCTCACCCCTCCTATGGCTTAGCACCTGCACTGGACGCCATTAACCACACCCTCCTCCTACCCTCTCCCCTCAAAACCCCCAGGGCTCCCCAGCTTCTTGTCCCCCAATCCCTGCGTGTGGATGTCTGGGACACTCAGTAGCCTGGGTGCCCCTGAGACCTTGGAGAGTGCAAAGGTAGCTAGGGCTGTGCTCCACCTGGCCGGAAGACTCCAGGGTGTCCCCAGGACCATGAGGACCCCCTGCAGGGACCCCTTGGCTACCATCTCACCCCATCTGTCCAAAGCCGGTGCCTTTGGAAAACTCTCCTTATACCCCTTGTGCTCTGAAGCAGGAGCTGGATGCTGACTGGACGGTACCCGCCGGGAATCCTCTAGGCGACCAGGGCCTGAGAAAGAAGGAGCCTCAGGCTGTGATCAGGCTGAGAGCCAGGGTCAGGCCCCACGTGGAACAGAAGCCACTTGAGGGTCAGACCCCAGGAGAAGGGTACCTCTATAGGGCCCACTCAGGGCCCTGTGCAAAAGGAAAATGTGGAATGCCTCACTAAAAAGCAGGGGAAAGTGCCGGCAAGGTATTAAAATATATAACTTTTTCTTTTCTTTTCCTTTTTATCAGACAGAGTCTTGCTCTGCTGCCCAGGCTGGAATGCAATGTCACCATCTCAGCTCACTGCAACCTCTGCCTCCTGGGTTCAAGTGATTCTCCTGTCTCAGCCTCCCAGGTAGCTGGGACTACAGGCATGAGCCACCGTGCCCAGCTAATTTTAGTATTTTTAGTAGAGACAGGGTTTCACCATGTTGGCCAGGCTGGTCTTGAACTCCTGACCTCAGGTGATCTGCCCACCTCACCCTCTCAAAGTGCTGGGCTTATAGGCATGAGCCACCATGCCTGGCCTAGCTTCTTCTTTGTCCATAGTTTCTCTCTCAACTGTAATTTTTTTTTAATTGCTATTTTATGTCATTCTAAGAAATTCTGAAAATTAGAATCATTAGCATGGATATGCCATTCATCTTATATTGTCCAGTTTTTTCTTTTTTTTACTTTTATATTTTATTTTAAGACACACATACAAGAGTTTTAAGAAATGATGAATATAACTCAAAATCACAGTGAGTTATTAAACCCATTTTCTGTATTCAAACACTAAAATTCCGAAGGTGGAGCATCATCCAATGTGAGACACATCATAGCCCGGCCCATATGTACACAGCATACGGAGCTGTGCCTGCGCTCATCTGTGAATTCCTCATTTACAGGTCACTGATACATAAACCTGCAAGGGAACTTCTACTCTTCCTGATACATTGTCACATACTTTTAAGGAACTTTAGAGATACGAAGAAAATGCATTAAATTGAGCTTCTGCTAAGGGCTCTCCACGTTTTGCTCTAACCAATTATGCACTACATCTTGAGAAAAGCTTTTGCAGCTCATTTCCAGCTAAGATAGCAGAAAACTCTAGGTCTTTGCTGATATGACATTGTCCAGTTTTAAATGCAAAAAAGAAAGCATCCAACTCATCCGGAAGATGAAATCTCAGTTTCTGTTTCACAGTTTGCACATGCACCTGTCCTCAGCGATGCCCAGAAAGGAGGAAAGGTCCCACAAAACCAACACAGAGGCTGCTTTTTTTTTTTTTTTTTTTTTTTTTTTTGAGACGGAGTCTTGCTCAGTCGCCCAGGCTGGAGTACAGTGGCGCGATCTCGGCTCACTGCAAGCTCCGCCTCCTGGGTTCACGCCATTCTCCTGCCTCAGCCTCCCAAGTAGCTGGGACTACAGGCACCCGCCGCCACGCCTGGCTAATTTTTTGCATTTTTAGTAGAGACGGGGTTTCACCGTGTTAGCCAGGATGGTCTCGATCTCCTGACCTCGTGATCCGCCCGCCTCGGCCTCCCAAAGTGCTGGGATTACAGGCGTGAGCCACCGCCCGGCCAGAGGCTGCTTTTATTCCACCTCCCAGTCACCACATTCCACCCTCTTGGTCACCACATCCCACCAGCACCGAGCCTTCCACAGGACCAGCTGAGGAGGAAGGTCGGGGCCTGGTCGCTGGCGTTTCCTCCCACTGGAAGCTGCTCGGTTGAAGGGAAGGCAAGGCTGGGGCTGCAGCCCTCACCCCGTCCTGGCTGCGACCAGCCCTGTGGCCACCGTGGGCCTCGCTCTGCACTCTGTGCAGGTTCCCAGTGGTGCTGGGCTCAGAGGCGCCCGTGGCTTGCTCTTGCAGGGGCTCCACGCCCGTCCTACCTTGCTTGAAACACACAAGCTTAGTGATAAAATGGGTAAGAATTTCAAGACAGTGACCCTGGAGTCTTAAACCTGAAGTGGCTCTTGCCCTCCCCAGGCACAGTGGGGCACCCCGGGGCAGGCAGGGTGGTCCTGGAGGTCATTCTGGGAGGGGCCAGTGCCTCTGCCTTGATGCCCATGCTGTCCCCTCTCCACCAGTCCTCGCCTATCCCCAATTGCTGAGTGACTGGCAGGAGCCAGCCTGCACCCCCGCCGCGAGGCCTGGCCCTGCTCCTAGCACTGCAGGCTGGAGTTGCCTGTGGGACTGCCCAGTGCACAGCTCCTGCACCACGCGGGCATGGGTCCTTGTCTCCATGGAAGGGCAGTGCTGATGCAGAGTTCACGCCTCGGCCTGGGCAGATGCAGGGGCGCAGCCCAGCTCCTGCATGGTGTGCTGGGTCCCCCACGTGTGACCCTGTGGTTGGGGGCTTGCAGCCCTTCCTGCCACCTGCTGGCCTCTCCATGGCCACGTGCTTCCTTCCTACTTCCTGGATGGCGCAGGTGTGGCGTGGCCTGTGTCCTCCGACGGCAGGGGGCACATGCACAGCCCCCAGGGTGGCCCCCAGCCTTGCTCCCACCCTCTTCCCCCTGAGGTGGGGCTGGGACTCTCAGGACAACAGCACCTCTTCCCCACGGCCCTCCTCGTCAGCACCACTGGGCCCTTGCACACGCTTGCCAGGGTGGGCCGGGTGGGCAGCTCAGCGGGTGGTCCTGAGCCCTGGCCCCAGCCCAAGCATCTGGTGAAACCCTTCCTGGCCTCGGCTCCTCGTCTGTGCGGTGGGCATGGCCATCACTCCACCTCGGGCGATCGTGGTCATGGTACTGAGTTAATCCACCAACAGGGCTCAGGATGGCACCCACTTAGGTCCGTTGGTTTCTTTTACATCACCTGATGCCATCTCTTGTCAAGCGCCTGCGGCCACATCTCTGTGACATGGGGCTTCCTGCCACTGGCATGTACCTGGGAGCATCCCAGGGCCTGTCTGCACACGCACCCCTGTGTCCCAGGAGCCCAGGGTCCCCCAGTAGCCTGGTCCCCTCGGCCCACAGGGTCACTGCCTTGCTCTGGGAGGGCTCTGTGTCCCGCTTTGTAATTGTACATCACAGCTGTCACCTTTGCACTGGTCAAGGGGGCAGTGACAGCAACAGTCAGGCCACGGGCTGAACTCTGGGCACCCATCGGCGCAGAGCTAGGGGAAGCTGGACTGAAGCAGCAGGCGCGGCCGTGGGGAACCGGCTTCTTCTGCCAGGAAAAGGGCTATTTCCATAAGCTGCTGGCTGTCAAAAGGCATTTAGCTCCCCCTGTGTTCCAGAGAACATAATCTATTATTTGTTCGAAAGTAGGTTTCCTCAGGTAGCTACAAAACCCCCAATATTGATGCTAAGTCACATGGAAAGCTGCGGGAGGCTGGCCTGGCTTTTTGTAAGATAATAGCAGGGCTTGTGTGCTCTCTGCTGAAACCTGCCATCCCATCCATTTCCTCCTGGGAAACTGGGCCATCGATGAGGGTGACAGCCCTGCCAGCCAGCGACGTCCTCCTATACTCAGTGCCCAGGCAGCGCGGTCAAAGGGTGCAAATCTGAGTGCTGGAGAGCCCTCTCCTCCCCTCAGTGCCTGCTACCCACCCCTTCCTCCTTCTGACACTAGCCCCCCGTAAGCACAAGGGCAGCACGCTGCTCCTCCCTACAGCCCTGCCCAGGTGGGGACCCCAGGGGTGGAGTCCAAGGTCCTCCCGCTTCCCAGATCCCTCCTATCCCCTCCGGCTCTGCCACTTTACCCCCTTGACCCTCATTCTCATGAAGCTCACAACGGCAGAGCCTGTGCTGACCCTTGGAGAAGACGCAAAGTGAGATTGGAGGACTGTGGAGGACTGTGGAGGACAATGGGCTGTGACGGATGGGACTGTGCCTGCCTCCAAGTTTAAATGTTGAATTCCTGACCCCCAGGACCTGAGGATGTGACGGTATTTGGATATGGGGTCTTTACAGAAAGGATTTCAGTTAAACGAGATCATGAGGGTGGACCCGTTGTAACTGGTGTCCTTGTAACAACAGGAGATCAGGAGGAGCACGCAGAGAGGGGCGACCCGGTGAGGACTCAGCAAGAAGACGGTGTCTGGGAGCCAAGGAGAGGCATCAGGAGGAAGTAGCCCCGCCACACCTCGACGTGGGACTGCCAGCCTCATGGACTGTACTTTGAGCCAACACCTCGATGTGGGACCGCCAGCCTCACGGACTGTACTTTGAGCAGTAAATGTCCTGTTTAAGCCCCAGCCTGCGGTTGTCAGAGGCGCTGGAACCAGAGCGACTCCATTTCCAGTGAGGGCTAGAAAATGAGGCTAGGGCTTGCTGGGCTTCATTCCCAGAGAGTTGGGCATTCCCAGCCTCTAGATGTTTATGGATAAGGGAACAAATAAATAATGTTTACTAAACAGACCCAGATTTGGGAGTCCAGATACCCCGATATCCAGAGAACAAAGGTATTCCTAATTTTGCTTTAAAGATAAATAATATCGATTCTTGCAAAATATAGTAATTAAGAAAATTCTTTATCACCAACCCTCGTAGCAGAGCACATCTCCCCATATATACCAGGATTGTACCCAGGGGGGGCGCCTTTCTCCTCTTAGTTTCGGGAATGTCCTACTCCGTCTATGGAGCAGCTGTCCTGTCACCACTTTACTCTCTTAACTAGCTCTTACATGAGACTGCGGACTCACCCTGAATTCTTTCTTGTGCAAGATCCAAGAACCCTCTCTTGGGGTCTGGATCGGGACCCCTTTGCTGTGACATGGTGCTGCTCCGTGGGCCAACCGCTGCAGAGACCGACGGCGGGCTCTTCGTTACCCTGGCCCACCCACCAGGCTCCCACGCTCCCCAGCCCTTCCGTCCTCGTGCTCTGATGGTGGCGCCGTTGGTCAGCAGCTCAGCTGCTGCTCTGTGGGTCGGTCGTGGGCACTTCCTGACACTCTACAGAGCGGGACCTTCCTGGAGTCATGAGATAGGACACTGAGAGTGGCAGCCTCGTCTGGAGATTGAGTCGTGTCAGGAGCAAGCAGTGACAGCCTCCCTGACCTCTGCCTCCTCCATGCTGGCAACAAGGGCAGGAAGCAGGAGGCCGGCCTGATACCAACGAGCAGATGCGAGGGGCCGCACTTCATCCCAACGCCCAGCAGCTGTTCCTGAGAGTTCTGCTTGTGTGTAGGTGACGCCGGGAACTGCATTGTCCACACTTCCCCAAGCCTACAAATTCGCTTCGTAGGATTTTATTTTTACTGAATGAATCCTACAGGGCTTGTCTCCCAATTGCTGAGATGAACAGATGGTGGTGGCTGTCATCCCTTGAGCTCACACATCCCCCAAGGGCACCACAGCTCCTGCTGCAAATAAGCCTATTAGCTTTCTTTTTTCTTTTCTTTCTTTTTTTTTTTTTTTTTGAGATGGAGTCTCACTTTCTTGCCCAGTCTGGAGTGCAGTGGCACAATCTCGGCTCACTGCAACCTCTGCCTTCCAGGTTCAGGCAATTCTCCTGCCTCACCCTCCTGAGTAGCTGTGATTACAGGTGCCTGCCACCACATCCGGCTACTTTTTTGTATTTTTAGTAGAGATGGGGTTTCACCGTGTTGGCCAGGCTGGTCTTGAACTCCTGACCTCAGGTGATACGCCCACCTTGGCCTCCCAAAGTGCTGGGATTACAGGTGTGAGCCACCACATCCAGCCAAGCCTGTTAGTTTTCATGATCAGAGAACTAGAAATGAAAACACTGAGTTACAACATCTCTCCTATCAGGTTGGCAAAACTCCACCAGGTCACCACCACACCCTGATGGGGAGGAAACACACAGTCTCATGCTTTGCTGCTGGGATACAAACAGCACAGCCCCTGTGGGAAGCTCAGAGATGCCCGGAAAGATGTGTGTGCATTCACAACTGCATCCTTCAATTCCACTTCTAAGCAGCTACCTTAAAGTCACACCGTCAAAAATATCAGAAAATGGATGTTCAAGGTCATTCAACGTAACCCTGCTTTTAATACCTACAGACTTTTTTTTAACCAAAGGATATATCTCGGCAAAATATATTATGTATGTATATAACTAAATGGAACCTCTGAGATGAAAAATACATTTGAAATGAAAAATTCATAAACTGAGCTTAGCAGCAGTTTGAAAACTGCAGAAAAATGCCAGTGAACTTGAATACAAGTGAGAACTTGAATACAAGTATTAGAAAATGTTCAAACCTAAGCACGGAGATGGGAGAAAAGTTTCAACATAAAAATAAACAGAACCTCACTGGCACCGAAACAGCGTCAAGCGTCTCATATACATATAACTGGAGTTGTCCCAAAAGGAAGGGGCAGGCAGAAAAATATTTGAAGAAACCTTGACTTCAACATTTTCAAACTGGATGAATCTCACAGATTGATAAGCTCAGTAAGCCCCAAGCAGGACAAACAAGGCAAAAGCAGCCAGACGAATACACATTGACCACAAAGAAACACAGAACAACTGGTCATCTGTCATCGGAAGCAACGCAAGTGAGAAGACAGCGGACGGAACGGTGTGATTTCACGTGGCAGAAGAAAAAGTGTCCATCCACCTAGAGAATTAGTGAAAATATCTTCTAAAAAATGAGGGCAAATTAAGGATATTTCCATACAAATGACAACTGGTAGAATCCATTTTCGGTAGGTCTGCATGACACGAAATGCTAAAGGAAGTTATTAAGGCGAAAGGAGTATACATCAGCTTATTTCATGTGAAAGTGAAATGTATGACAATAAAGAAAGGAATAGGACAGAAATGGAACGTTGCTGTTTAAAGTCATTAAAATCCACATGAAGGGTTTTAGTGTCATCGGGAAGTATACTAGCTTAAGTTTAAGCTACAAATTGACAATTGCAGAAAAAAAAACTGAACAAGTAAAGCAAAAAGATCTAGCTGAAAAGCCAGTTAGAAGACACATTGGAATCCAAAAAAGATAAATTTATAATTCTAAAAGAAAGAAGAAAAAAGAGGGAAAAGAACAAAGAATGGGTAGGACAAATAAGAAAACATTGATAATTACATTAAATTTAAATGATGTAACACTCCAATTAAAAGGCAGAGATTGTTGACTGAAATAAACAAAGAACTAACTCTAAGCTGCCTACAAGAAACCCATTTTAAATATAAATACACAGATAGGTTAAGGCCAAGCCTGGTGGCTCATGCCTATAATCTCAGCACTTTGGGAGGCCGAGGTGGGAAGATTGCTTGAGTCCAGGAGTTCAAGACCAGCCTGGGAAACATAGTGGAACTCCATCTCTACAAAAATTACAAATATTACCTGGGTGTGGTGGCACACCCCTGTGGTCCCAGTTACTTGGGAGGCTGAGGTGGGAGGATTGCTTGAGCCTGTAAGGGTGAGGCTGCAGTGAGTCAAGATGGTGCCACTGCACTCCAGGCTGGGTGACAGAGCAAAACCCTGTCTCAAAATTTTACTTAAAAAAAAAAAAAAGGCCGGGCGCGGTGGCTCAAGCCTGTAATCCCAGCACTTTGGGAGGCTGAGACGGGCGGATCACGAGGTCAGCAGATCGAGACCATCCTGGCGAACACGGTGAAACCCCGTCTCTACTAAAAAATACAAAAAAAAACTAGCCGGGCGAGGTGGTGGGCACCTATAGTCCCAGCTACTCGGGAGGCTGAGGCAGGAGAATGGCGTGAACCCGGGAGGCGGAGCTTGCAGTGAGCTGAGATCCAGCCACTGCACTCCAGTCCGGGCGACAGAGCGAGACTCCACCTCAAAAAAAAAAAAAAAAAAAAACACACACAGGCTGGGCGTGGTGGCTCACACCTATAATTCCAGCACTTTCGGAGGACCGAGGAAGGTGGATCACCTGGGGTCAGAAGTTCGAGACCACCCTGGCCAACATGGTGAAAACCTGACTTTACTAAAAAGTACAAAATTAGCCGGGCATGGTGGCAGGTGCCTATAATCCCAGCTACTTGGGAGGCTGAGGCAGGAGAATCACTTGAACCTAGGAGGCAGAGGTTGCAGTGAGAGTTAGATAGTGCCATTGCACTCCAGCCTGGGCAACAAGAGCGAAACTCCATCTCAAAAAAAATAGATAGATAGATAGATACATACATACATACATACGTATGTATATTTAAGACACAGGTAGGTTAAAAGTTAAAGGAGAGAAAAGGGCATGCCAGGGAAGTGCTGTCAAAAGAAAGCTGAAGTAGTTATGTTGACATGACACAAAGCACACATCAGAACAAAGAACATCACCAGGGATAAAGAAAGACAACAGGGTCAAGACACCAAGAGGACATCATGACCCCAAATGAGTATGCTCCTACTAACAGAGCTTCCAAACACATACAGCAAGATTCAAAACCTTTTATCATTGAAACATGATTACATTGGATGTAGTAAAAATGTTCAACTTTTGCTTTTTGAAAGTCACCAGAAGGAGAGTGGTGTTGGCAAGGGGGCTGGCTAGAACTGCCTGGCACTCATCCCCTCCTCCCCACAAGGAAGGACCAAGACAACAAGTTAACAGTGACAGTTTGACTGGAATGTCGAAGGTGGAGTGCTGGACTGCAGCAGAGGCCTTGAGACACACCTGTGGTGTTTGGAAGCCCAGGAGGCCTCTGCTGCCCACTCTTCCTCACCCACCAGTTTGACCTAGAAGCAAAGAGGGACTTCCTGTGGCAAGGAAAAGGTAAGCAGATCTCCACCAGCTGCCACTGCGACAGCAAACGCTGACAGTCCTTGCTGCAGGAGAACTCACAGTCCCTGCAAGCCCTGAGCCCAGTTGGGAGCACTGCAGCGAAGTCATAGAGCAGCGTTGCCCCGATTAGAGGCACAAGGTGTGCACCTCCCAACCCGCACCCACACCATGAGCCAAGCTGCTACTGCATCTGGAGGGGCTCTGCCCTGGGGCCAGTACCATCTGCACCTCTCCAACACTGGGGCTCCACCTTCACGCCACCAAGCCCACATGGGCGGCTGAACACCACAACCCCAGTTGCATGGAGCTTGGGCCCAGGCTCAGCTATAGCTCTGGTCCTGCACAGTAGGGAAACCCATCCCCACCACAGCTCTTCCAGCTGTCTGCCCCTCCCGCCTGCAGCAAACCCACCCTTGAGCCAGCCAAACAGCTGCAGGCCTTCTCATGCAGGACCTGCCTGCCTCCAAGCAACTGATAGCAGGAGCTCAAGTCCTGATAAATCAGCCCCACAGCGCCCCCACCTGCAGGTACGCCCCTGGCCTGCCCAATGGCTCTGTGTCTCCAATAAGGGCCTAAGAAAAAGTCCCACAGGCTGCCCCTGGCAATATACAAAAATTAGTAGCATTTCTATACACAAACAAAAAACTAGCTGAAAAAGAAATCAAGAAGGCAATCCTATTTCCAATAGCAACAAAAAAATATAAAATACCTAGGGATAAATTTAACAAAAGAGGTGAAAGACCTCTACAAGGAAAACTACAAAACACTGATGAAAGAAATTGAAGAGGATATGAACAAATCAGTAGACATCTCATGCTCAAGGATCAGAAGAATTAATATTGTTAAAATGATTGTGCTACAGAAGGTAATCTACACATTTAAGGCAATGCCTATCAAAATACCAATGGCATTCTTCATAGAAAAAGAAATAATATTAAAATTTGTATGGAACCACAAAAGACCCCAAATAGCCAAAGCCATTCTGAGCAAAAAGAACAAAGCTGGAGGCATCACACTCCCAGACCTCAAAATACACTACAAAGCTACAGTAACCAAAACAGCATGGAACCAGTATAAAAACAGACACATGGACCAATGGAACAGAACAGAGGGCCCAGAAATTAATCCACTTTCTACAGCCAACTGATTTCCAACAAAGGTGCCAAGCACATTCACTGTAGAAAGGACAGATTCTTCAATAAATTGTGCTGGGCAGTGGCTCACACCTATTACAGCTACTTGAGAGATGGGAGGATTGCTTGTGCCCAGGAGTTCAAGACCAGTCTGGGCAACATAGCAAGACCCCATCTCTATAAAAAGTTTAAAAATTAGCCAAGTGTCCTCTCTTCATGGCCTTCCCCACCACTCTTTGTCAGGGCTTTCTTAACATTAGTGACTCCATTTTGATTCTGACAACTTTCACAGCATGTATTTAGAGCAGCTGCTAGGTGTTCGTCCACAGAGGTGGCCGTGAGCAATTCCTGGGATCATAACAAGAGTCCATTCTGCTTGGGGCTTACCACAAATGAAGTAAAGACAGGCCCATGGGGACAGGTTGGGCAGAGTGAGCCCCATATAAGCAGGGCAGGAGAGGGGCCCGCACCCCAACAGAAATGTCAGGCGATCATCAGGTGATGGTCAAGCAGTTGTTAAACTGACTAAAATAATTATTGGTTGCAGCTGGTGCCAGGGAACGGCAGGCTCCCAATAGATAGAAAACACCTGAAGCTGGTGATGAGCCGCTTCCCGATAAGATCTCAGGTGTTGGCATAGGTGGGAATTGAATGGTGAGAACACTTGGACACAGGGCAGGGAACCTCACACACCAGGGCCTGTCGTGAGGTGGGAGGGACAACATTAGGAGAAATACCTAATGTAAATGACGAGTTAATGGGTGCAGCAAACCAACATGACACATGCATACCTACGTAACAAACCTGCACGTTGTGCACATGTATCCTAGAACTCAAAAAAAAAAATCTCAGGAGACCTCAGGTGAGTGAGGTCAAGCACGCGCACTACGAGGCAAAGTGGCAAAGTTTAACCAGCATGTGACCTTCCCCTAGGAACTGGTAAGGGAAGACTGCCTCAAGAGGGCACCGCACAACTCCAGTAAGCACACTGTGCCCGCGGCCCTCCCAAGTGCTGACAGGCCACTGCGCATGCGGACAGCCCACCCCAAGAGAAGAATCAGGGGAGAAGGGATGCAGCCCCCCAGAAGCAAGCCAACATATAAACCTCAAGTCAAAGGTCAAAACTGTGTACTTGGTCTCTCAAGATGCCCCCCGGCCCTCCTCCAAGTGTACTTTACTTCCTTTCATTCCTGTTCTAAAACTTCTTAATAAACTTTCACTCTTGCTCTGAAACTTACCTCAGTCTCGCACTCTGCCTTGTGCCCCCAGATGAATTACTTCCTCTGAGGAGGCAAAAGCTGAGTTGCTGCAGACTCATATGGATTTCTGCTGCTGACACTAGGAGATGGCGTTCTGGGCTCCCTGCAGCCCTGGAGAGTAGCAGCCTCCCCTCTTTCTCTAGGAGCCCCCCCACTAGGAAATGGCAGTAGGCACTCAGCTCGTTACATTCCATGCCATTGATACCTGTGTGTGCATGAGCCCCAGTCTCACGCAGGGCCCTAGGCATGAGCCACGGCCTCCCTCTGGTGTGAATGGTTAGCCTTTGGGGAACCCTAAGCAGATGCCCACATTCAACTGGCAAGATTCTCAAACATCAGCACACAAGCCAGCCCCGGAGGGCTGCTCATGCACATGGTGGCACTTATCAATAACTTTTCAACGATGGAAAAATGTTCTTGGGTGGGCTAGAAAGTCCTTTAAGAGCTGTGTCCTTGCAAGAGGAGAGCCAGCAGCCAGGCACAGTGGTCACACCTTGGGCCTAGATGTCCCTGCCTCTGACCTGCTAGAAGGCTGGCTGATCTGCCACAGAACGCTTCCGCTTTGCCTCCAGGAAAAGGCCTTGTTATCTGCAAACTCCGGGAGGCGCCCATCGCAGGATACCCAGCTTTGCCTGAGGGCTCTTATCCCTGCTTGCCTATAAGTATCTGCACCCGGGACAGAATCTAATCCACATCAAAACTCAGTGTGAGACTTGCTTTCCTAGAACTACAACCCCGGGGGCAGGTAGTGTGGGCAGAGACAGAGTCCCACCCCGCCCAGTGGACACAACATCTGTTGAATGAGATCAAACATGGGTTTGTGGCCCTTCATCCATATATCCTGCAGATGTGTCGGGCGCGGCGGCTCAAGCCTGTAATCCCAGCACTTTGGGAGGCCAAGGCGGGCGGATCACAAGGTCAGGATATTAAGACCATCCTGGCTAACACAGTGAAACCCTGTCTCTACTAAAAGCACAAAAAATTAGCCAGGCGTGGTGGCGGACGCCTGTAGTCCCAGCTACTCAGAAGGCTGAGGTAGGAGAACGGCGTGAACCCAGGAGGCGGAGCTTGCAGTGAGCTGAGATCATGCCACTGCACTCCAGCTTGAGCGACAGAGTGAGACTCCCTCTCAAAAAAAAAAAAAAAAAAAAAAAAAATCCTGCAGATGTTAGAATGCTTGGAAGAGAGAGAAAGCCAACGTCAATGAATACAGAGAGGCAGGAGATCCAAAACCTTCCTTCCCAGAAAAGCCTGGGTGCAAGGTCCCCGAGCTGAGCTGAGCCCAGGGGCGGGCTCCAGTCTGAGGACACCCTGTAGCCCTCACAGCAGGAAGCATCCACATTCAGATGCCCTCCTCTTTCCCTCCCTCCCAAGGCTGCACAGCAGCTATGGCCTGTAGGGAGAAGTGCGGTTTGCAGGTGCCATTCCTATTTCCTTCGCGTCTGACCACTGCCCGAGGGCCTCACAAAGGAACCAAATCTCTTGGAGCCTGCATTTCCTGTCATCCTGAGTGGCCATTGGAGTCCTCAGTGAATAAGGACAGCAAGGGCCAGCTCTTCATGTGAGCTTTCTAGAACATTCCAGGCACTCCATGTACTAACAGGTTCCTTGCTAGAGGGCCCTCAAATGATGGAATTGGTAAAAGCATTTTAAAACGTTGAATAATTCGCTAACCATAGACGTGGAGCTCAGTGAGTACAAATGCAAGATGTGACTCCCCCAGGCCTAGAAAGAAAGCCTTAGCTTCAGAGACATGGTAACCTTGGCTCTCCAGGGAGTGAGGCCAACAAAGTCAGCAGAACAGGGTCAAGCAGCTCTTGTTGCCCAAGCAGCCACAGCCGTCTGGCCTTCACTGCATCCAGCTGTGCAGTGGCCGAGAGGGTGCTGCGTGGGGACAGCGGGAGGAGAGGCCTTCAAGACCCAGGCCAGCTAAGCCTGGGGAGATAGAAGCAGGCACCACACTGGGGGAGTGTTGAGGGGGACGCAGGAGTTTGAGGAGTTCTGCGGGGTGCTGAATGGGGTCCTCCTCTGGCGCTTTCTCGAGGGAGTTCTGCAATGATCCACATCCTTTCCAGGGACTTTGCGTCAAGTGCTGTCACATGCTGGCATGGCTGGCTGGCAGCCCAGCCTCTGGTGGTCAGAGTCAGGAGGTGACAGATGAAAGGGTCCCTTTCCTCATGCGGTTTCTCAACAGGGCAGGGGGATGCCCACGAGTGTGCAAATATGTCCAGACCACTGCAGAACCCCATCTGCTCAACAGGGCAGGGGGATGCCCACGAGTGTGCAAGTGTCCAGATCACTGCAGAACCTTGTCTGCTCAGCTAAAGAGGCCCGTCCTCTGTGATCTTTCCCAAGATGGCAAATGTCCTGCACCACCAGCCACCACTTCCGTTGGCCACTGTGGATGACACTAGGGATGGACACTGACCAAGAAGGTACCAACCTGATTTCAGCTCCTAGAGCTGGCCAGGTGCCTGACTGGAAAATGAGACATCTGAGGAATACAGAGATGGGGGTAGGGTGGGAGGGAGAGGGAGATGAAGCCACACCCCAGAGCTCCTCAGTTTGTAGCTCTTTCCCGAGGCCTGGCTAGGTCCCTGCCTTTGGATGCCATGAGACACCCACCCTGGATAGCCTGCCAGTCCCTTTATGTTTGACAGCTGGAGTTGGAATTTGCCTCCCGCAGACCACAGGACTACAGCCTTCATTCACATGTTGCACAGACTGTGGCAGGACCAGCACCCGCTGCCGGTGTGGGATGCCTGGCCCTGTAGGGGCCCCCAAGAGTGGCTGAAAAGCAAGGCGTGATGCCTCCTGGGCCACCCTGCAAATCGCTCACGAGCCTGTTGAGGAGGATGCATTTGATCAGGGTAACTGGAGTCGGCAGAGGGCTTTCCAAGGACAGGTCTGCCAAGAAGCGAGAACAGACTGAAGGGGGAAGGAAGGACAGAGGCACTGGGTGTAGTCAGACACCACTGCCGCGGTAGACGAAAATCGCGCAGTGAGAGGACTCTGTGGGGAGGGTAACTAGGTGCATGAGAGTGAGAGGGGCGAAAAAAGACTGGGATGGCTCCGAAGCTCCTGGCCCAGCTTCCAAGGGTTGGCGGCCCAGGACTGCCCCTGCACGCGGCCTCGGGTGCCTGCTCTGGCCAGGCCTCCTTCTCTGGCTCAGTCTCGGCACCAATCATTGTCCCATCCGCCAGTCAGTCAAATCCTGAGTTCTTCCCGGAGCCCAGCACTCTGATGCAATTGTCCCTGCTCCGAAAACCCTCAGCAATCTATTGGGTCTTCAGTAGCATCTACTCTTTCCAGAAACGTCGAACAAGGTTTTCGATTGTGGTGCGCTTGTGGTACGCGTGTGGCAGACACAGAAAACGAAACGACCTTCCAGAGAACTGGCCAAAGGGCGGGAGCCGCTCCAGTACCTGAAGAGCACGGACTGAGCGCTTCTCACGGAGTCGGGGAGGTCGCCGGACCATCCACCGGCTGCCCGAGGGCCTCCCACTGGCCTCCCACGGCCGCCCTCCGAGGGGCCGCTGCTGACCTCGCCGTGCTGGGCACGCCTGGCTTTAGCGGGAAGCTGGGGGTCAGGTTCAAGGCTGTGAGGAGCCACTTCAGCCTGGGAATTTGAATTCTTTCTTCAACAGCGCCTGCCCCCACAATGGGCTTGTACTGGGGAAAACATCCACACACGGGATGAGGTGCTCGGCTTCTGTGAGGGTGAGGGTTCTGAGCACTTCGTTTTTCTTCCCTTCAGATTTTGACAGTTGTGGACTAAAACGGTTGCAGGCCCAGTGCCGGAATTCCCGCACCGCCTTCCACCAGGCTCCCCACACGTCGACACGGCCCCCACTTGGTGGTCTGGCAGGCGTGGTCGGTTGGGGACGGCGCCCCGGGGACCACGCAGCGCTAGCCTTCCCCGGCGCCCCGAACACCCTCTGCGGCCCCAACAGCGGTGCTCCTGGGCCCCTGGGAGGCACGCCCGGAGGGCGGCGCGGGCTGGTGACGTCACACACGCGCCGCATCCCGGACGAGCGTGCGCGGCGGCGGCCGAGACTCCGCTTCCCAGGGAGCCGCGCGGCGTGTCCACTTCCGGCAGGCGGCGGGGCCCGGAAGCGGCGCGCGGGGCCGGCGAATCCGGCGGCGCCAGGTCGGAGCGGGGCCGGAGCATGCGGGGCGGCGGGCGGTCTGCGGCGCGCGGCGCATTCGTTCCCCCGCGGCGGTGGCGGCGGCGCGCGGCGGCTCTCCAGTGAGCGGCGGAAGCCGGAGCGGCGGGCTGGGTGCCGGGCGGGCGGAGCCCGCGGCTGAGAGGCGGGCGGGCCGGGGGCGCCGGGCGCGAGGCAGCCATGTGGAGCGGCCGCAGCTCCTTCACCAGCCTGGTGGTGGGCGTGTTCGTGGTCTACGTGGTGCACACCTGCTGGGTCATGTACGGCATCGTCTACACCCGCCCGTGCTCCGGCGACGCCAACTGCATCCAGCCCTACCTGGCGCGGCGGCCCAAGCTGCAGGTGAGCGTCCGCGGGGCTGGCGGCCGGGGGTCGGGCGGGTTGGGGTGGTGGCCACTCCTCCAGTCCCCAGACGCCGCTGTCGCGTCTTAGTTCGGAGCTGTGGCCGCGCGAGTCGAGATGGAACCTTTCCTAGTTCCCCAGTGGCCAGGTCTTCCGCCCTCCGACTGGCCGTGGGATGCGTGTGCGTCCTGCCAGGGCCTGGCCGGGCTGACTCTTGACGCCCCCTCCTTTCCAGCTGAGCGTATACACCACGACGAGGTCCCACCTGGGTGCTGAGAACAACATCGACCTGGTCTTGAATGTGGAAGACTTTGATGTGGAGTCCAAATTTGAAAGGTATGGTTGTAGGACAAAATGCCAGTGAAAGGGAAAACATTACTTGTGTTCAGATCGTTTAAAAGTTAGCTTTCTGTACCCAACGTGTTTACCTTAGAGGACTAGTCTTACCGAGTGTCTCGAAGTGGTAGAATATCGTAAGTGGAGGCCTATGCCTGGCCTGTAAACATTCAACCTGGAAGGTGACAGGTGATGAATGTCGTTTGGGAGGTAGCTCTCAGCAGAGTCTGATGGCAGTGGGACGTCCTGCAGCGGGGAGGCTCCGAAGGAGCAGGGGCCAGGCTTGGTGAACCAGTTGAGAGCGGACAGCTCTGTAGTTTCACTACCGGGCCGACTTGTCTTTTCCTGGTGGAAGTAGTTCGCTTAAGTTACTTGTGAAGGAAAAGGGATGGGGATGGAGGAAGCAATTTTGTAGAAAGTCATAATTAAGTGACATGTGACGTTAGAATAGATCAATGTCCAAATATGTAGAGTAACTTAAAAATTACATCTAACATATGGCCTAATTTTTTTTAATTGAATAATGTTAACTATGATTTGCTTCTCACAAGTCGACCATTTCCCTTCATTGCCTGGGAGGTATCTGAGAGAGAATAATGAAAGCTTGAGACTCTTGCTGGACTCCACGCCCTTGAGGCGGCCAGTCCCTGTAGGTAGCTGGAGGCACTGGCAAGGCGGTTTCTGCCTGGCCTCTTTGGGCCTGTGATCTCAAGCCAGTTGCTGCCCTCTCTCTGCCTCCATGAAATAGAGGCCAGAAGTGCTGGCCTGGTCACCAGTCGGTTGTAGCTGCCCACACCTTTCAAAAATGTTCAGGATTCATCTGCATTGGGTTTAATTTCCCAGACAGGAATACTACCTTTTCCATGCTGGGCCCTGGACCAGTTACCAAGGACAGCTAATGAGGTTTTCCATTTGACCTGGCACAGTGTCAGCCTGGAGGTAGCGGGGAGAATGAGCATTCTGACACAGCCCCACCTCAAGTGTCTCTGAGTGCACATTCCATCAGAGATACACAGCCCTGCACCCCCACCTAAAGAGAGACACTTAAGATGTCCTGGTGGAGACGGATTCTTTCTTGGGTAGTGGGGAGCCATGGATGCCTTTGGTTTCTCATTAGAACTTTGGCCATAAGTTTTTTTTTTTTTTTTTTGAGATGGAGTCTCGCTCTGTTGCCAGGCTGGAGTGCAGTGGCGCCATCTCTGCTCACTGCAACCTCTGGCCCCCGGGTTCAAGTGATTCTCCTGTCTCAGCCTCCAAAGTAACTGAGACTACAGGTGCCCTCCACCACGCCTGGCTAATTTTTGTATTTTTAGTAGAGACAGGTTCACCATGTTGACCAGGCTGGTCTCAAACTCCTGACCTTGTGATCCGCCTGCCTTGGCCTCCCAAAGTGCTGGGATTACAGGCGTGAGCCGCCGCATCTGGCCAACCATAAGATTTTTTTTTTTTTTTTTTGAGGCGGAGTCTCGCTCTGTCGCCCGGACTGGAGTGCAGTGGCCAGATCTCAGCTCACTGCAAGCTCCGCCTCCCGGGTTTACGCCATTCTCCTGCCTCAGCCTCCTGAGTAGCTGGGACTACAGGCGCCCGCCACCTCGCCCGGCTAGTTTTTTTGTATTTTTAGTAGAGACGGGGTTTCACCGTGTTAGCCAGGATGGTCTCGATCTCCTGACCTCGTGATCCGCCCATCTCCGCCTCCCAAAGTGCTGGGATTACAGGCTTGAGCCACCGCGCCCGGCCCTACCATAAGATTTTTAAGGAGAGACTGGGCACAGTGACTCACGCCTATAATCCCAGCAGTTTGGGAGGCCGAGGCGGGAGGATCACTTGAGCCCAGCGGTTCGAGACCAGCCTAGGCAATGTGACAAAACCCCAGCTCTACAACAATTTTCAAAGTTAGCCGGGTGTGGTGGCACACACACCTGTAGTCCCAGCTACTCGGGAGACTGAGGCAGGAGGTCCCTTGAGCTCAGGAGGTTGAGGATGCAGTGAGCTATGATTGCACCCCCTGCAGTTTCAGCCTGGTGACAGCGAGACCTCGTCTCAAAAAAAAGACTTTTAGGCCGGGCGGGTGGATCACAAAGTCACAAGTTCAAGACCAGCCTGGCCAACATAGTGAAACCCCGTCTCTACTAAAAATACAAAAAATTAGCCGGGTGTGGTGGTGTATGCCTTTATCCCAGCTACTTGGGAGGCGGAGGCAGGAGAATTGCGTGAACCTGGGAGGCGGAGTTTGCAGTGAGCCGAGATTGCGCCATTGCTCTTCAGCCAGGGTGACAGTGCAAGACTGTCTCAAAAAAAAAAAAAAAAAAGACTTTTAAAGAGGAAGAAGAACTCATGTAACCATCAACAGGTGGCATGTGAGGTTTTCCATGGGGCTGTAGCATGGACAGTCGGACTCTAGCGTGCAGGTGAAGAGCCAAGCGCCTGGTCCGAGGCCTACAGTTCTAGCAGCTCACCAGGCCTTTCCTCAGCTCGCACTGGAGGCCGCGCAGTCAGGGCAGACAGGCTTAAAAGTCAGTCCTTTGTGGCTGATCGTCTTTTTATCTTTAAAAATGCAACGCCCAAAAAAACTACCCACATTAAATTTCTGAGACTCCAGTAGCAGGCATATGGAGCCCTCGCGGCTGCTGCCCTTCGTTTCAGAGTTCTGGGATTCAGTGTGTATGGTCAGCTGGTATCCTGGCCAGGCCCAGAAGCTGCTTTCCCCCTGGCTGCTTCAGCCCTGTAGCCTCAGGCGGGTCATTGACCTCTCAGCCTCCTGAGATGGAGGCAGGAAGTGCGGGCCCTTTTGCTTTCAGCTGTAGGCGCCCACACTTGTGCCGAGTTCTCAGGACACACACACCCAGGACTCGTAAAGCCCCAGGCAGGTGGGTTTCATTTTTGGTACTTCTGAGCTGAAATTAGAAGTTATTCAGCTCAGAATAACTAATTTCAGCTGAAATTAGAAGCTGAAATTATAAAGTTGTTTTATAAAGGTATTTGAATAGTTTCTAGAGACAGAATATAATATGTATGTAGTGCAAATGGTGGTTCTGTTTCAGGACAGTTAATGTTTCTGTACCAAAGAAAACGAGAAACAATGGGACGCTGTATGCCTACATCTTCCTCCATCATGCTGGGGTCCTGCCGTGGCACGACGGGAAGCAGGTGCACCTGGTCAGTCCTCTGACCACCTACATGGTCCCCAAGCCGGAAGAAATCAACCTGCTCACTGGGGAGTCTGATGCACAGGTGAGGTCTTCGTGGGTCACTGACAACAGGCTGTGCCGCGCCGTCAGAACGGATGTGTCTGTCTCCACACAGGCAGGCGATGTCTGGGGCTCCAGTGACTTTGTTGGGAGTAAAGCCATTGGAATGTTACTGGCATGCATTTCTGACTTTCAGCTGAGTCATATCCATGAGTTTGCAGACAAGTTTTATCTAAAATTAGGGACAGTTGAAGTGGTCGCTGGCATTCTTTATGCAGAGTCCCTCAGGGAGTGGGCCTTCTCAGCGTCTGGAGGCACCTGCTGCACTTGGTGGGATGGAGCGCTGGTCCTGCAGGGCTGTCCTGCAGCCTCGCACCAGGAGCTGGGCTCATTCTGCGTTCTGTGTAGGACTGGACTATTCCTAGATGTTTATTCTAAGAACGTAACTGGAGATGCTGGAAAAGGTAGAGGTACAAGTTGTAGTTTGTACATCTGTAGAAAGGTGTATGCACAAATAGAAACTGGAAGTCACTTAAGTGATCATGAACACAGGCCAAGGATAAAGCAAGGGAATTCTGATACCCACCTTTGTGTTGAGTGGAAAGTGAGATAATTTGCAAAACAAGGCTGGGCGCCGTGGCTCATGCCTGTCATCCCAGCACTTTGGGAAGCTGAGGTGGGTGGATCACCTGAAGTCAGGAGTTCGAGACTAGCCTAGCTAACATGGCGAACCCCGTCTCTACTAAAAATACAAAATTAGCTGGGCGTGGTGGCGTGTGCCTGTAATCCCAGCTACTCGGGAGGCTGAGGCGGGAGAATCGTTTGAACCCTTAAGGTGAGATGGCACCACTGCATTCCAGCCTGGGCGACTGAGGGAGACTCTGCCTCAGAAAAAAAATCTACAAAACAAGAAAGATGGCAGCTTTCCAGGAAGAGGCTGTGAAATTGTTGCAGACAGAAAGAGAGGTGTCTCGGGGTTGGTGTGGTTTTGAAAGCCCTGCCAACACCTGCTCCTGCCTCTCCCCAGTTTGCATCTGTGTCTCCTCGGGAACAGCCCGCACCTGCCCCTCTCCATGTCCCCCTCATCCGGGGCCCGCATCTCCGCACCAGTGTCCTGAAAAGTGGGTGGGGTGATGGGGACGTAGCATGTAGTGCAGGGAGCCTCCCTTCCAGGTAGCAAATGTGAGGAGGTGTGAAAAACCATTTGTAATGTAAATTATTGCTAAACTGTATCTTTAGGTAGGAAAAGGGTAAGATCATAGTGTTTCCTAGGATGTATCAGATCTGAAACGAGCTAAGATTTCCCTGTCAGTCAGTGTCCCTTTGAAGTTTAACTTCATTTAAGAGCCGTGCATAGTCCTCAGTGTGTCTCCTGCTTTAGGCAGCCCCACATGCTTAGTTTCAGAAGCCGACTCCCTCTCAGTCTCCTTACAGCCACCGGGCTGTGTGAGCTCTGGACTTGCACAGTCTTCTGCCAAGCTCAGGGGGCTCTCACCCTCTCAACTTCTGAGAAGTGGGCCCACTTAGTTGAGAACCCCAAAGAAGGAATTGGTGAGATCCATGACCACATGTTGCAAAGCAGCACCCCCTGGCTTCCATGTTGATAAGGATTGGGGGTGTTTGGTGAGAGTCTGGAGGAATTGGCAGCTGTGGGGCCACTGTGCCCTCTCTGCTGGGCTCTCCCCCAGTTGTGCCCGTGCATGGCTGTCTGTTCATGGGTTAGGATGCTGACCCTGCTGTCCCAGGCACGGTTTTCTGTCCTAGCATTGGCCTCTGTTTTCCTCACTTAGCAGCAGCTCGAGGCGGAGAAGAAGCCCACGAGCGCCCTGGATGAGCCAGTGTCCCACTGGAGACCGCGGCTGGCACTGAATGTGATGGCAGACAACTTTGTTTTTGACGGGTCTTCCCTGCCTGCCGATGTGCATCGGTACATGAAGATGTAAGTGGGGCCCCAGAGCTGGAGCGCCGGCGGGAGGGTGCTGGGATCGTGGCTGGCCAGAACCCACCAGCGGGCCACTCCTGCCTCCTGGAGTCCCTTCTGTGGCGAGGCACTCGCTGCCTGGGCCCCCCAGCTCTTCCCACTTCCTCGTTGAGGTTGTGCTGCTACTAGAGGGCTGGAAGGGAGAAGAAAGGAGTTCAAGCTGGAGCATGCTGCCCTCTGCTCCTGGCTGGCGAAGGCTTCCATGGAGAGAAAATGGAAGGTGCTGACGGGAGTGTGTTGCTTTGCTGCCCTTGTGATTTTTTAACTTGGCTCATTTAGATTTACTTAAAAGTTAACCTTTAGATTATTAGTTTAGTATAACTTGTCATCAGTTAAATACAATTATTGGAATTTACGTATTTGGCCACCTGAGCTCACCCCGTGTCTCCCATGTGTTGGGGATCCCCCCCAACTCCCACACCACAGCTCCGTCTCCTAGGTGGCTGCAGGTGACTTGCCCTTCCAAGTGTAGCGGCCACATCCTGGGATTGCTCCATGTCCGTGCGCAGAGAGCCCTGGGCTCTGCTGTACGGCCTTGTCCCTGCAGTTCCCCCTAGTGGCCGTGGAGGCATTTTCCCACCTGTGGCCGTCACTTCGTGGGGAGTGGGTCTCAGAAGCGTGCATATGTTGTCAGGCTCTCTGATTCTGTTTGGGGAGGCTGTGCCCTGGGGTCATTGTGACTGAGAAGCAGCTGAGGGTGGTGTTGGGGGGACTTCTCTGGGGTAAACCCGGTGCCTGAATGTATTGATTCATTGAAAGGGAAAAACCTTGGACTGACTTTGGAAAGTTGTGGTTTAATCCCAGGATCCAGCTGGGGAAGACCGTGCATTACCTGCCCATCCTGTTCATCGACCAGCTCAGCAACCGTGTGAAGGACCTGATGGTGAGTGACGCCTCTGCCCACTGGTTGTGCAGCTGGCGAGACTGATCCCAAGACTGGCCTCGCAGCCCCAGCACCCTAATGGACAGGGCCATTGCTGACATGTAGCACGGAGCTTTTACCTGTGCTGGGAAGCACTGCCTTCGGGCGTGGGAGGGCTGTGACGGGGGGCGGCCCTGGTGGTGCGCTGGGTTTGCTGTTGGCTGGCTGCGGGGTCCTCCTGAGCCTCTGGATGGTCGCTGGTGAAAGGCCCCTGAAAGATTGTTTATGCAGCGCCTAGAGGCCAGGCGCCTGAGCGCCGTGTAAAACCGCATCTGCGTGCAAGCTCTGGTGTGCCATGTAGGTTAATTCAGAGTGTCCTGAGCAAACTCCTGCTTTCCCCGCCAGGGCTGGTCCTGCACAGGCGGCCAGAGGAGCGGGTGACAGCCTTCCTCAGCTCTGGGGGTGACCCCTGGCAAGGCAGAAGGCCTGTGCGGGAGGGAAGTGGCTGCTCTCTGGGCTCTGGCGCCATGTGGTTATGGGCAGTGACGACGCCTGCTCTCCCAGGGTTGCTTTGAGGGGAGATGAAATGTGGCCACCCTTCGGCCAGTGTCGAGACTCACAGAAGCAGTTAATATTTAATGTCCCTTGCTGCACATGCGGCACTGTGCTAAGCACTCTGTGAACCTTTCTGTGATTGTGCTGGGAGCTGTGGCGTCGTTTCACGGATGAGGTTATTTGGGGTTCAGAGGTGAAGACTCAGCTGGGGCCCTGCAGGATCACCGCTCTGCCTTGCCTCCCTGCAAGCTGTCGCTGTCACTCTGGACCACCCAGTAGGAGCCAGGCCGCTTGACTTAACGGCTTTCGGCAGCTCTGAGGCGGGCCCTTTCCCCATTTTTGTTGAGGAAACAGTCCTGGGGAGAGCAGGGAGCTTGCTGGGGTGCAGCTGGGAAATTGGGGTGTGGCCACCTGACTGCTTTGATCTCTGCCCAGGCCCTGCTGCCTCCTGCTGACTGTGGCTCTCAGAACTGTCGCTCTGTACAGCTGTTCCCTCAGACCCCTTGTGGTCCCTAACACTGCCTCCTTCACTTCTGGGGTCACTGATTGCTCCTATACAACCTGCAGACTGGGGGCCGGACAGGCAGTGACTGGTGAGCAGGTCTGGTGTTCCAGCCTCTCCCTAAACAGTTTCTCTGTCAGCCCCTGCAATTCCAGTGCCTTTCTCTGTTTGCTGGAGTTTGCTGGTGTGCTGCTGAGAAACCTCAGGACAGCAGGTTCTGCTAAAATGCCCCGTACGGAGTTGTGTGAGCTGTGGCACCAGCCCGTGGTCGCCTCTTGTGAGGCCTCATGCCGCTGACTCCTTGTAGGCATTCAGAAGAAGGTGGAAGGGGCAGGCGGCTGCAGAAGGCTGCCCTGTGTGTGTGTCTGCAGATCTGTCTGTTAGAGGCCCAGGGCAGGCTTTGTGGCACAGCTGTGCCAGTGGTGGCCCGCCCTGCAGTAGTTATGGAGACACGTGCCGACAGCAGCTTCCCGGAATCCCGGCCTCTCATGTGCTGTGTCTCTGTTGCTGTGTCTCACTTGGGGCCAGATTTGAGAGGTGCTGTCTTAAGAGAGGAAGCAGGCAGCTGGGACGCAGCAGGCGCAGGAAGTCGGCACCTTCTGTGGCTGGGCCCGGCACTGCCAGATGGAGCAGGCAGTGACACCCTTCAGACACGCTTGGCAGCTCGAGGGGTGCCTGGAGGACACCATCCACATGCACTGATGCCACTTGGCTGCGTGGGGCGCCCTGACAGCTGCTTTTAGGGCAACCTGGCACCTGCTGGTTGTGGCTCTGACTCCACCACACTCTTGACACCAGCAGTGCCTGCCATGGCGGGTCAGGGCGTGAGGCAGGGCGGGTGGATTAGAGCACAGCCCTCGCTGGACGTTCCAGCATGTGGAGGGTGGCGCACACCGGGTGTGGTCACTATGCATGTGCTGTAGGGTGTGGGCTTGCCCCTGTGAACCCGTTCCTTACCCTCCTACCTCGGTGCCCTGGGACCTGGCCTGCAGCCTGTGTGCATGAGGCCCCGGCGGGCCGCAGGACTAAGCTTATTGTTCTGAGGCCCACACATCCACCCCACTGCCCGTGCTAGCTCTGCGTTCCAGAAGCCTTCTTTTGTCCCCATGGCCACCGCCTGCTCCGTGCTTTAGGCCCTGAGGGCACTTTGCCCATGTGCTGCAGGGCTGTGCGTGTCCCGTGGCCTCAAACTCTTAGGACAAACCAGCGCTCTGCAGGCCAAGCTCAGCGCTGTATGCTGTGCGGTGGATTCCTAGCAGATGTGGGTGGCAAGCATCACTTCCAGGGAACCAGGACTTGTGCACTTGAAATTGAAGGGGCACGTGCAGCAGAACAGTCCAGGCACTGCTAGCACTGCTGAACTCACAGGGTCCTAGTGGTGGTGGGAACCTCCCTGTGCTGGGACACAGCACGCTGGGGCCTGGGTCCTGTGGTGACAGAAGGAGGGACCTCAGGATGCCTGCTGGGTCCCGTCATGTCTGACCTGGTGCCACACAGGGATGGGAAGGGGGATGGCAGGGTTGACGAGGGCTGCCAGGCAGCTGGGCGCAAGGGTGTGAGGCCAGGGCCCTCAGTGTGGCTGTCTTCATCAGGTCATAAACCGCTCCACCACCGAGCTGCCCCTTACCGTGTCCTATGACAAGGTCTCGCTGGGACGGCTGCGCTTCTGGATCCACATGCAGGACGCCGTGTACTCCCTGCAGCAGTTCGGTACGTGCCGCACACGGCTGGCGTCGGGATGAGGCTGCCATGGAGCCCCCCGGGCGTCTGAGTGCAAATCCTGACACAGGCTGGGGCCTCCATGCCTCCTGCTGCAGATGCTCACACAGATGTTGAATCGGAGGCTCAGCAGCGCCTGCCTCACTTCTCTCCTTGGAGATGACCTGGTTGATTGTCTGGAAATTGGCTTTATTAAGAACATAATATGTGAAATGCCATGATTTTGGTCAAATGAACCTTAACTCTGTTGACGAGATTTATTTATTTATTTATTTATTTATTTTTGAGACAGAGTCTCACTCTGTTGCCCAGGCTGGAGTGCAGTTGCGCAATCTCTGCTTACTTCAGCCTCCACCGCCCAGATTCAAGCGATTCGCATGCTGCAGTCCCTCCAGTAGCTAGGATTTACAGGCGTGTGCCACCACGCCCGGCTAATTTTTGTATCTTTAGTAGAGATGGGGTTTCACCGTGTTGGCCAGGCTGGTCTCAAACTCCTGACTTCAAGTGATCCACCCACCTGAGACTCCCAAAGTGCTGGGATTACAGGCATGAGCCACTGTGCCCGGCCTAAATTTTTATATTGAAAACTGTATTTGTAATGTTAGGTAAGATTGATATTGCCTGTTTTATGTTGTGTGGTTTTTTTTCCTTGGCAGGGTTTTCAGAGAAAGATGCTGATGAAGTGAAAGGAATTTTTGTAGATACCAACTTGTACTTCCTGGCGCTGACCTTCTTTGTTGCAGCGTTCCATGTGAGTCGTCCGCCAGGAGGGCTTGCCACAGGCACTGGGGAGGCTCCCTGGGTCCCAGGCCTCCTGCAGGGGCCCTGGACCTGGGGTTTGTGGGCGCCGTCCAGCCCTGTGGCCCTCAAGCGTCTGCTCCCATTGCTCAGCAGCCAGCACTCCTGACACTTGGCGACCATTGCCCCAGTGGGCAAGTTCTCCCAGTTCTGTAAAGGGAGGGACCATAGAGCTCCATCCACAGCCTTGGGGACTTGGGGACTTGAGCTGTGCTGTGCTGGCTTTGGGGGCGGTTTTGAGAAGGATCCAGAGTACTCTGAGCAGTGTCCACACCAGTGAGATGAGCAGGTGCAGGCATCTCACTCTCCCCTGTCCAGGCCCCGACCCCATGCATGCCCATGCAGAGGTGGGCAGCTTCTGGCAGAAAGTACTTGTACAAATTCTAACACACTGATTTTTAAATGTAAAAAGTCCTGTGTGTATACAGTAGTCCCCCTTTATCCTCATCCGGTGTGTATACAGTAGTCCCCCCCATCCTCATCCGGTGTGTATACAGCAGTCCCTTATCCTCATCTGGTGTGTATACAGTAGTACCTCATCCTCATCCGGTGTGTATACAGCAGTCCCTTATCCTCATCTGGTGTGTATACAGTAGTCCCCCCTTATCCTCATCTGGTGTGTATACACTAGTCCCCCCTTATTCTCATCCGGTATGTATACAGTAGTTCCCCCTTATCCTCATCTGGTGTGTATACAGTAGTCTGCCTTATCCAGTGTGTATACAGTAGGTCCCCCTTATCCTCATCTGGTGTGTTTACGGTAGTCTCCCCTTATCCTCAGGAGATAGGTTCAAAGACCCTCAGTGGATACCTGAAACCAAAACCTAGAAAGACTGGTTTTTCTTCTAAATATATATATTATATAATGCTTATGATAAAGTTCAGTTTATAAATGAAGCACAGTAAGAGATTACCAATAATAACTGGTAACAGAAACAGGACAGTACACTGTAATAAAGTAACATGGGTGTGGTCTCACTCTCAGAATATCTCATCGCACTGCTCTGTGGGTAACAGCGAACTATGGGTAAAGCAAGGCTACTGTGCTCTTTATTTTCGCCTGTGGAGTTGAGCTGCTAGAGGAGAGCCATCCTTGTGGCTGTTAGGCTGGCCTTTGGTAAGGCTAGAAGGGTGAGGAGGCACCCAGGAGTGCAGCTGGCACTGGTTCTGAGTGCCTGGGAGTTTGGCTGCCCATCAAGCTAAAACTTTCTAAAGCCACATTGGAGAATTAAATGATTTTTATTAAAAGGTCGATGTCTCTAAGGATGAGCTCATGCATGGTTAGGTTTTTTTAAGTTTTTTTTCTTTCGGAGATAGGTCTCACTATGTTGCGCAGGCTGGTCTCAAAACCCTGGGCTTAGGCAGTCCTCCGGCCTTGGCCTTGCAATAGCCAGGACCACAGGCATGGGCCACCACGCCCAGCCCCTGCATTTCTAGCACAGTTGAGAGGTAAGGCTGCCCGGAGTAGGCACAATCCGAGAGCAGGGTAGGGACGCCCAGCCAGCCCCACAGTCCAGGGAATCCAAAGCCTCCAATTGCCTGTGGGCCTTTCCAGCAATTCAAGTCAAAGATAAGTGTTATTTCAGAATGGTCCCTGCAAAGCCTGCCTGGGCACTCTAGGTTCTGACAGGACATGGCAGGCCGGGCACATAGAGGTGCGGGTCCTGAGTATAGACATCTGTCCTGATGCGTCCCGAAGCTGAGCACACCTGCAGTCTCACGGTCACACAGGAGGCCTCTATCTCTGTCTCACAGGAGATAGAAACAGGAGATGTGAGTTGCTGTCATGTGTGTTCTCTTTAGCTTCTCTTTGATTTCCTGGCCTTTAAAAACGACATCAGTTTCTGGAAGAAGAAGAAGAGCATGATTGGCATGTCCACCAAGGCAGGTAGGCGCCCTGGACGTGGACCTGCTCAGATCCTCTGCCCCGGGGATGCTCCCTGGAGCCTGCGGTTGAGGGCTGCCCGCCTCATTCCTGGCTGCAGACACAGCGCCGGGTGTGTGCTTGGCTCTTGAGAAGCCTCTGAGACCAGGCACTGTAAAACCCCGAGAGCCTTTGCGGCAATTGCAGTGGGACTGTTGGAGGCTGCGCAGCTCAGGGCCTAGCTGCAAACTGGTATGTGTGTGGTGTGACTGCCGGAGGCTGCATAGCTCAGGGCCTGGCTGTGGACTCTGGCGTGCATGGGGTTTGGGCCTGGGCTGTGGGGAGTGAGAAGCATGGACCTCTGGAGCCTTCCCGGCTGCTCACGGGCGCTGAACGGGGCTGGGGCCTCACATCCCCTGTCTTAGTTCCCTCGCCCTGTCCTTCCTCGGGTCTTCCTTCCCCAACCAGCGCAGGCCTGGGTATGTGGGGCCTCTCAGGTGATGGCAGTTGATAGGCCCATGGTGCTGTGCCCGGCAGCGACGGAGTGTGCAACTGTTAGGTGGGGTGGTCAGGGACCCCTGAGGCCAGGCAGCCCGGGCAGGAGGCCTGCCAAAATCTGGGACCAGTGTTCCTGGCCAGGAGTGCCTGCCATGGTTAGGGGGCCCAAGTGAGTGAGGGTCCTCCTGACCTTGCAGAGGTGGAGGTTGTTACAGTGGGGTGGGGAGCGGCAGTCTGGACGGGGCGAGGCGTTGGCGGTGTGAGGACGAGGAGTGGATGAGTCCTGTTGGTTAGGAGTGAGGAGTGTTTGGCGGTGTGAGGACGAGGAGTCGGTGAGTCTTGTTGGTTAGGAGTGAGGAGTGTTCGGCTCCAGTATCAGAGACCCAAACACGTTGTTTTTCTCACATGGAAAAGATGCCCAAGCAGGTGGCCCTGGCTGCCTGGGGGCCCTGCCGTGCTCTGTGGTGGTGTCTCCTAACCCTAATGCCTTTCCCGGCGTCCCGGGTTGGGGTGGGCAGCAGACAGCGCTGTGGCCATGACCACTGTTTGTCATGTGGCTCCATGGATCTGCTTCCCCTGCCTGCCCTGGGGGTTTGCGGGAGGAGGTAGACATGTTGAATAAGCTGGAGTGGTTGTTAAGGTACAGGCTGGGGAGGAAACACGTCCAGACTTGAAAAGCCACGCGCTTATCACAGAACTAGCATAAGACCTGCCTGGAAGCAAAGCTGTGCTGGCTCCGTCATCCGATCTCTGCCCACGTTCCATGCTCGTTTGCAAGTGTGGCTCAGACACGTGTTTGTGGAGCTGGTGTGGGGCCGGCTGTTCAGTTCAGTAGCCTTCAAAACACTTTCCTGGCTGCTGAATACTTCCCTGTTCTTTTTGAACAGGGTAACATGGACTGGGGAGTACCTGAAGCTTCTTGGGCGTGGGGGTTGGGATGGGGGACTGGGGGTATGTGTGCGACTTGGGGGCACACAGGCGGGGTCTGGCCTGCACCCCCTCCCAGCCCGACCGTCCTGTCCCCAGTGCTCTGGCGCTGCTTCAGCACCGTAGTCATCTTCCTGTTCCTGCTGGACGAGCAGACGAGCCTGCTGGTGCTGGTCCCGGCGGGCGTTGGAGCCGCCATCGAGGTGAGTTCCAGGCAGTGACCTGAACTGTCTGAGGTCCATGGGCCTCCACGCACTCAGGAAAGGCTTTCAGCCCCAGCATGTGAGACCTTCCGTGGAAGCCTGCGTGCTTGTTCCTGACGGCCTCAGTGTTCTGGAAGCTGTGGAATGGCAGGCAGCGGCTATAAAGGCTTTGAACACGTGGAGAGCAGGGAAGTGGGTGTTCTGATGGCGCCAGCTCCTGAGGCCCTGTCCACCAAGCAGAGTGTTTTTACGTGTTTGAGAAATCCCACCACGCGCAAAGCAGAGGCATAAACCGTGGGGCCTTGAGAGGCTCGTGCTGTGGCTGCAGAGCTGAGCACGGCGGCCAGGTGGGCAGTGACGGAAATCACTAGGTGCCCTGTGGTCCAGCCCTGGTTGTTCCGGAGCTCAGAAAAGCCAGCCAAAAGGGAGCCTCGTGGGGCAGGGCCAGCTTGGGAGCAAAACTTGAGGGGGATGATGGCCCCCGCCGTTGGTGGCCCATTTGTGGGTGGGAGCCTGCACGGCCGTCATGCCTGTTGAGGAGGAGCTGGATTAGATGGTGCTGGAGCACCACAGGCGGGGCCCTCCATAGGTACGAGTCACAGTGCCACGCCCGGCTCAGGCACCAGTCCTCTGTGAACAGTGCCTTCCAAGGATGCAGCCAGGTGGTGGCGGCTCTCAGAAGAGGGCCTGAAACAGGCTCCATGGCTGCCCAAGTGCCAGGCAGAAGGAGGTGGGGGCTAATTTGGGTGCAGGCAGGGTGGTTTAGAAAACCGCACTTGCATGCTGGTTTTGTCGTCTGCTGGTCGGTGGCTGTGCAGCCCACCTGACCAGGTACACCTGCCGGGTGTGGGTTAGAGGCCCAGGTCCGGCCCCCACCATTCTGCCCTGAGCAGTGGGAGGGACAGGAAGAGGACAGTGGGCTGGGCGGGGCCGTGGGCGGCAGGTCCTCCCCGTTACCGTCTGGGTCATTCATTCGGGGTCTTGTGGCCTTGGAAGATTAAAGGAGCTATTTCCTGATTTCTCCCCTCAGCTGTGGAAAGTGAAGAAGGCATTGAAGATGACTATTCTTTGGAGAGGTCTGATGCCCGAATTTCAGGTAGGATTTAACTGTAGTGGCTGAACCCCACGCCCTCTCTGAAGAGTGTGGTTTTGCCCCCTGCGCGCAGAGTAAAGTGGCCATCCGCGGATGAGTCACTGCGGGCCTCTGTCGGGAGCCTCCGTGGTGGAGGCAGCACTGGTTTCTGATTGCAGCCACTCTCTTTGCCTGAGGACTCCCCAGTCATGTACCCAGTTCTGACCCTCTTCAATGCAGATGGCAGCGCTTCTGGGCCTGAGCTGGCCTCTGGGAGAAAGGACGCTGGCTGGCCAGCGGGAGTGCTTCATTTGGCACCTTGCCTAGAGCACGCTCCCGAGGCTGGTGCTGACTGGGGTCAGTACAGTCCTGGCAATCCCCAAGTGAGCAAGCCCCTGCCTCTTGTGGCTGCCCCAGTGCCTGGGTGCTCATGAGGCCCCTAGGCACATGAGGGCGGGGCAGAGCTGGAGTTGAATCGCAATGCCCACAGATGGACCTTGATTGAGGCAGGGCCATCAGCAGTCACGGCTGAGATTTTCCATGCTGTGGGCAGAGGAAGGGCAGGAAGCCCAGCAGATGCAGCGCAGCCACTGTGTTCCAGCCTGGCCCCGTGACTCCTGGCCGGCTGGTTCAGAGCATTGTCGGCTGTGCCTGTGCCCTCTGCAGTGTTCTCACTGTGAAGCAGCGGCACTGAAAACCGAGCTCCCCAACGAGGAACAGCAATGAGGCCGCGCTGTCCCCGCTCAGGCTTGCGGGACCCAGGGCCAGGGTGAGGTGGGAAGGGTCCATGCAGATCCCTGTCCTCTGGGTCCTCTCCTCGGCCGGTAGGGACCTGAGCGCCCTCTGTAGCAAGGCCTGGGTCAGCTCTGCAGCCATGTGTGACGCCCCTTAGTCACAGCTCACCTGTGCTCAGATCCTCCCTGAGTCTGTTAACATCCCTGTGTTGAATTTCACAACAGTTTGGCACTTACAGCGAATCTGAGAGGAAAACCGAGGAGTACGATACTCAGGTAAGTCACGTGTGGTTCAAGGCACGTGCATGCCGGGCACATCTCACACCCTCCACGACGGGGCTCTGGCTGTCACTGCTCAGTGCGGAGTCTCCTTGGAGCACGGGTCAGCCCGCCTTGAGCAGGGATCGCAAGAGTGAACACACAAAACCCAAATTTCTTACTGGGAAGGGTGGGGGCTTGCAGAGATGCTCATTCCCCAGTCCTTACAGGCACAGCCTGCCTGTGTCACCGTATAGTGGGGTATTTTCATCGTTTGTAAGTCACATTTGCCAGGCAGCTGACGCAGGCCTTGGTGTCTGCTGTGGTTGCTGGGAACGCACTTGCTGTCACCAAGGCCATAACGGCCTCGGCAGCACAGTGGCCTGGAGGATTGGCCCCAGAAGCACAGAGCATCACCTTTCCCCAGTGCTGTTGGGGGAGCTGGAAGTCTCAGGTTCAAGTTAAAAGAACATTTCTGCACAGGAATGATTGTGGTTTGGTTTAATGTTCACCAACTTGTATCTAACTTTCATGGAGTTGTAAAGCTGAAATCAATAGATACAGCTGGCAATGTAACTACATTACTTAGTAGACAGTTTTTTCAGGTGTTTTTCTATTATGTTTATTGATCTGTTGTGGGTTGGTTGGTTTTGACCAGCCCGAATTGATCTATTATTGTTAACTAGTGCCTGTAGTTATACCCGGGCTGTGGCGTGTGCGGTGCCTCCCAGTGCACGAAGCCCTACGTGCGCCCCTCACACCACCCGCCCCCTTTCAGAGCAGCCCTGCCGCCCTGAGTGCTGTAGCTCGTTCTGTCTGTCCCTGTCGTAGTGAGCTCCATGCAGTGCATTTACACAGGCCTGGCGTTTGGGCCTCTAACTGGAAGCTCCCTTTGTTCCCTGTAGGCCATGAAGTACTTGTCATACCTGCTGTACCCTCTCTGTGTCGGGGGTGCTGTCTATTCCCTCCTGAATATCAAGTATAAGAGGTAGGAAGCCACATACGCTTCACCTGCTGCGTCTTTCCCGAGAAAGCCATTTGGATGACTGAGCCAGAGCAGAGTGCGGCTGGAGGGCAAGCTAGGGGCCAGGGCACTTGGGCGAGTGCCTGGGAGGGGTCCTGACCCTGTAGCTGCGCACAGTGCGCTCTGGGCCTCAGTGTCCCCCCCGGTAAGGTGTAGCTGAGAGGACTGACTCCGGCCACCAGGCTTCATGGGAAGCTTGGCCCTGAGCTGAGAGGGGTCCTGGAGTCCCTGGCCTCCGCTGTGCGGGTGGGATGCTGGCCCTGAGCCGAGAGGGGATGGAGCCCCCAGCCTCTGCTGCCCGAGCATGGTGCTGGCCCTGAGCCAAGAGGGGTCCTAGAGCCCCTGGCCTCTGCTGCCCGAGCAGGCTGCTGGCCCTGAGCTGAGAGGGGTCCCAGAGCCCCCGGCCTCTGCTGCCTGGGTGGGGGCGCTCAGCGCTGTCTCCAGCTTGAGAACCAGGCTCAGCACTGCTGCTCTTGGCTGCCCAGCTGCAGTGAGAACACCTGGGGGTTTTTTTTAGAGAATTTTTAATGAAAGAATTATTTTTCATCAATTTAATACAGATACTAAGCTATGCAAGAAATGGGACTTCTCCTTTTTTTTTCCATTTCAGCTGGTACTCCTGGTTAATCAACAGCTTTGTCAATGGTGAGTCCATGTGCTTCCCTACTTCAGTAATGGTATTTACAGCAGGCACCAATTTAATTGTTCTCACCCTGTAACCCAGTGTGGCAGGTGCCTCTGCGGTGTCCAGGGCTCCCCTGAGCCTGTGAGCAGATAAAGCCCCGCATAGCTTCACAACAGTGACTGGTTCTGAGAAACAGGTCCTTGTACAAGCGACAGGGAGTGCTTACACCAGATGCGGCAGCCACTCCACGCCAGGCTGTGTGGTGCAGCCGCCTGGTGTACGTGTGCGTTGCTAATCACAACAGCGTTGTGTGTGTGGTACAGGACTGTTGTCTGTTTTCTTCATGAAAACAAGTAAACTTAAGCATTAAAACAACATCATGTATGTCTGGTTCCTTAGAGCAAATGGAAGCACCAGGCTCTCCTGCCGATGCACGGTGGGGACCCCGCAGGGCCCTGTGCTCGGGGCCACATGTCCTGGGAGGCCCGCCCGCCCCCACCTGCCCCAGGTGGCACCTTCAGCTGCATGGGCTGCTGTGTCCATCCCCCCGCCCCACCAGACCAGCCCTGATCGCAGCTTTGTGGTCTCTTTGGGAAGTGGTCCCGTGAGCATTAAGGGCGAGGGCCTGTCTGGTGCAGAGCAGGTGGGACCCGCACTGCCGTCCTGCCCTGTGGGAGTCCCACCTTTGACCCCTGGGGCAGGACCCTGTGGGTCGGGAGGCCGTGTCCTCAGCCCCAGGGTGCTCCAGCGCCCTCACTCACTGGACCCCATGGGCAGCAGTTACACTGATTAATAAATAAAAGAGCTTTGCTCTCCAAAGTTGTCGTAGACTCTTGATGAACTTACCAGCCAGGAAGTTGCTTCACACAGTGACAGACTCTGAAGTTGTCTGGATAGCAGACCTTGTTTTCTGCCCGCTATGCACAGACGTGGCAGCCCGGCCCTCCACGCCTCGTGAGTGCTGTCTGTCTTTCTGCAGGGGTCTATGCCTTTGGCTTCCTCTTCATGCTGCCCCAGCTCTTTGTGAACTACAAGGTAAGGTGGTGTGTGCTGCCTGCGGCCTGGGCCCCATCTCCTGTGCTGCCGGCAGCTGACCTGTGCCTGTCTCTCGTGTTTCAGTTGAAGTCAGTGGCACATCTGCCCTGGAAGGCCTTCACCTACAAGGTGAGTGTGACAGTTGGCGAGGAGTCCCTTCTCACTGAGCAGAGCATGGTTCCATTTGCTCTAAGGAACCAGACTGAGCAGAGCATGAGTGAGGGCGTCTTCCAGCCAGCAGCATTACCAGGGCAATCTCTGCCCAGAGTGCATCTGCAGCCGTCCCTTTCACTGAAAAATATTAAGGTGGCTCCTTTAAAAACGGAAGAGCTGTAGAGAACTTCAGACCCTGAAAGACTGGGGTTCTCTCACTTGTCACAGATTTGGTTTTTTTTTTTTAGTTTTTATGTTTCTTCTTAGGACGTGTGTCAAGACACAGACCCCTGTGGCCCAGTAACCGGTGCCTGGGGATAGTAGATTCAGGCCTCCCAGGCAGGAATGGAAGCTCCCATGGGCCATGGCCATTCCCCGTGGGTAGAGCTGTGGAGGGCCCCTTGGCTCCGTGTGGGATTAGAAGTGCCTCAGCATTGCAGGCGGAGCTGAGTTAATGGGACGTGATTTGCACTTTACTGCAGTCAAGTACAAGCTCCCAGAGGAAAGGGCAATGCTCGGGCAGCTCTCCCCTTGGCTCTGTCTCGGGCAGCTCTGCCCTTGGCTCTCCCCTTGGCTCTGGTTTCAGGCCATTCTCTTTGGGTTCCCCAATGTGGGTGGGAGCCTGGGCGAGACCTGCAGTGTGTCGGGTGCCAGCGGCTGTGGGGAGCCCCTGAGGGAACAGAGCGTCGTGTCTCCACTTGCTGGCTTTCTGCTCTTTTCATTGTTGCTGTGAATAGTTCCAGTTAGTTAGTTCCAAGTATCTGCCAAAAGCCATTTGCTTGGTTAGGTTACCAGAAACAATAGGATTCCAGTCCCAGCAACTGGGGTTCACCTTCCTCCCGTGTGGCCCTGCAGGCTTTCAACACCTTCATTGATGACGTCTTTGCCTTCATCATCACCATGCCCACGTCTCACCGGCTGGCCTGCTTCCGGGACGACGTGGTGTTCCTGGTCTACCTGTACCAGCGGTGGTGAGTGCAGCTGTGCATGCTCAGCTCCTGGTCCGTCTCAGCAGCGTGGCGCTGCTGCTAAACAGGATGACGGCTTTCATAGCACCCTGCGCCTGTTTGTCCATTTGAGGGCAAAGATAATTTGCGGGTGGTGGTTTTTCCTGTCTTGCCTAAACTTGGGTTCCAGTTGCCCATGATACGACCTGGCAAGAAACTGTTGCAGCTCTGTCTCCTCATTGTGCTTTAGAAATGCTCGTTTCTATGTGAATTATTGATTAGCCACTGAAAGCAAATTTCTCTCCTTAAGCTATTTACTTATTCACAGTCATTGCTATTGAGCAGGACAGAGACTGTAGCACGACTAATCCATACTTGGCACTAGCCTCGAAGTGTCCAGCTGGCAGTCCTGGGGTCCAGGTCTCCAGCGTCGGGAACAGGCTCTGGGCCACTCTTAGGCTGTGTGTCCCTGCAAGGCAGAATGTTACTGGAGAGCTTGCTCACCTCAACATTGGCCACACCCCTTAAACCAGCCACCCGGGTTTCTGAAGACGACATTGTGTTGACCTCCCAGCTTGGCCTTCAGGTCGAAGGCTGATGGCTAAGGAAAAGGCTTTGTGGAATTTTCTAAATGCAGAGGCTCAGGCCCCACCCCGGCCTCAGAATTTTCTAAACGCAGAGTCTCAGGCCCTACCCCGGGCCTCCTGCTTCCCTCCAGGGCTGACATCTGCCCTCTCAGTCAGCAAGAGCTCCCTCCAGCTCTGCTGTGCCAGGGTAGGAGCCAGGGATCTGGGGCTCCCCTCAGGAGCGTTGTATCCGGACCACTGCAAGCACTGCCCTCACCTCCCGTCCTGGCCCCAGGACCTTGTCCAGGGGTGGAAGGAGTGTGTGTCACCCCCAAGGCCTGTTGCCAAGTGTCTCAGAGCCTCCTGGCTGTGTCCTTTCTCTGGCCCTCGAGGTCCCTCTTCCCATCTCCCCCCGCCCTGACCAGGAGGCCACCACTCATACACCATGGCTGTGACACTTTCCTGTGCCCTCCCCAGGCCATGGCCCCCCTCAAGGCCTGGGGCCATCCGACTAGTGCTGGAGAGAGGTCCTTTTCCCCCAGGTCGTCCTGGGGGGTCCTGCCTAGGTCTGGGCTGCCGGCCCTTGGGGAGCGCAGTGCTTCCGTCCCCGCCTGTCTCCGCACGCGGCCTCGTCCCCGCCTGTCTCCACACGCAGCCTCGCCAGGTGTTTCAGAGCCTCTGTCCCGGCCAGTGTGAGACTGGCATTGTTCGGCCTGTTTTAACTCTTTGTTCAGGTGCAGTTGGCACATCCACACAGTGGCGCGTGGCCTCCCTTGCCTAGCTCTCCAGGCCTGGCCGCCGGCTGCCCACCCACCCCCTTGCTGTCTCATGCAGCCCCTGCACTGGAGCTCCCGCTTGGGTCTCAGCAGGAAGGACTGTTTCCCTTTAAGCAACACTCACACAGGGCTTGGTTCCCGTCCCCCGTTCACCATTCTCAGATCCCCCAGTTGGCCTCCTGCCCCCTGCAGAGCATGGGGTTGTCCAAGCCATGGAGTCCCGGATGCTGCTGTGCCTGGCGTGGTTGTCACTCTTCAGGGTCCCATCTCAACCGTGAGCCCTTCAGGTGGCTCCCACGTCCTCGCAGGTGGCCCAGGGTGTGCCTGAAACTGTGCTACACTCGGGCTCTGTGTGTTTCTGGTTCCAGACCTGCCAACGGTGTTTGGCCAGGACCACAGGGACCTTGGTGGGCAGCAGGTCCATTTTTAAGCTGAAGCCCTCACGCCACAGCTTCCTCATCCATACCTAGGAGTGATGTTGGCAAGGCCTCTGGGGCTCTCAGGATCAAAGGTGGCGGCAGTGTCCTGCCAAGTGTTCACAGCTGAGGAGACGCGCTCCCTGAACATGGCAGTTCCTGTTGCGATCGCTCGGGTCTCCATGATTCCACAGTTCCCAGAAGGCAGCCAGTGCAGCCTCTGGGTCCTCCGTTTGGCCAAGCTTCCCTTTCCTTGAAAGCAGTGCGCTGGCCTGGCCATGCCGAACAAAACACAACTCAGAAATCCCTCCTCAGCCCTCAGCAGTAAAACTTCTGAGGATTAGACTTTTTAGTTAATTTGCTCACTGTGGCCGCTCACTGGAAAATAAATCAAGGATGCCAAGTCCTCCTCTTAGGAAAATAGCCCCTGCAGTGGGGTTTGCTGATGTGCTCATTTGTGTCGTTGTAGGCTTTATCCTGTGGATAAACGCAGAGTGAACGAGTTCGGGGAGTCCTATGAGGAGAAGGCCACGCGGGCGCCCCACACAGACTGAAGGCCTCCCAGGCTGCCGCTGGCCACGTGCGACTTGAATTGTCCATGAGTATTTTTGGAAGCCTTTGGTGGAATTCGCAGACATTGCATTTTCTGTGTTGCCAAAATCGCTTTGGACATTTCTCAGACATCTCCCAAGTCCCTCACATCAGATTTGGAGCTGGTGGTGCTCACGGTGCCCCCACATGTGAACGTTTGTCTTGGTCACAGAGCTGGGCGCTGCCAGTCACCTTGAGCTGTGGTGGCTCCCGGCACGCGAGTGTCCGGGGCTCGGCCATGTCCTCACACTGGCAGGTGCGGGAGCCCTCACAGGCAAGGGGGCTGTCGGAGTTCCATTTCAGGTGGTTTTCTAAGTGCTCCTTATGTGAATTTCAAACACATACGGAATTCATTCCGCGTGGACTCTGGGATCAAAGGCTCTTTCCTCGTTTGTTTGAGAGTTGGTTGTTTTAAAGCTTAATGTATGTTTCTATTTTAAAATAAATTTTTCTGGCTGTGGCATTTTTCTTGACCTGGTATAATAAAAGTATTTCAGATATTTGAGTTTAACCCTTTTCCAGAAAGTAATACATAATATGGATTTATTTATGCATTAAAAGAGCAAATTTACAGAGCCCTTCCCAAGCCTTTGAGTCATGAGTGTTCTTACATACTTAGCATCTCAGTTATTTAAGACTAAATTATTGTACAGAGCCATGACCCGTCGGGTCAAGCCTATCTTGCCCTAGGTTGAGACAGAGAGGGAGAAATGGAATAGAAAGATGGGTAGAGAACTGCTGGACTCCGTGTGCAGTAAAGTTTCATATTTGCTGAAGTTCTTGTGGGGTTTGTTCTCAGCCCACAGCAGCCTCCACCTCCCACGTTCACGTGATCGATGCTCCTGCCTCAGCCTCCTGAGTAGCTGGGACTACAGGTGTGCGCCACCACATCCAGCTTTTTTGTATTAATATTTTTAGTAGAGATGCGGTTTTGCCATGTTGGCCAGGCTGGTCTCAAACTCCTGAACTCAAGTGATCACTCGCCTTAGCCTTTTGAAGTGCTGGGAGTACAGGCATGAGCCTCCCCACCTGGCCTCTAAATACGTAATCTTTTTTTATTCCTGGGCATTTCCTTGCTCTAAGTCTCCTTTGCCAATAGCAGCTTTCATCCTCGTGTGTTTCTGGAACAGGTGCCCCTGTCGTGGGCCTGGCTTCCTCATGGCTGAGGGGCTTCAGGAGCCCTGCTCAGAGCCCCAAGCCTGTTCCATGTGTCTCCACGTCAATGGATGAGACACGCCATTCCAGGATGCTCATTCAGGCTGAGAACCAAATCCAGATGCTCTCAGGCCATCCGCAGTTGGCAGTGAAGTTTCTGTACACTGTGCTTTCTTTCAGATCAGATAAGTCTTTTATAATTCAGGTGTAAACGTCACTCAGTTTGAGAGGAATGCACTGGGCTTTCAAGTTGTCATCTTTTAGTGTTACCCATTAAAATACGAAGATAGCAGATGAGTTGGCACACGAAAACAAATACGAATACACGGCCTATACCGCATTACTTAGTCGTGTGTTGTAAGTGGGGTCTGGAAGCGTGGCTGGGAGAGCGGGTGAACTGCTGGGTTTTATTAGATGTGCAGGTCCCATGGAAGGCACAGCACCTCAAGGGGCCTGGGGGGCACACAGGGGAGGCAGCTCCACAGGCAGGGCAGATAGTCGGGACCCTTGGGCAAGTCAGCGGTGGGGGAAAGACAGCAGGAGGCGTGAGGGGCTGCATTGGTGTGTGAGGGTCACGAGGTCACGGCCCTGCCCATCACAGGTGTGTTGGTCTGTGGGGAAGTTGAGGCATCAGGGAACAGGAAGTTGTAAACGTCTACAATGGACCTTACCCACACAGGCCGTGCCTTTGCCCACGGTGCCAGATTACTAGGGCGGGGTGTGGTGGAGGGTGTCCCTTCCACACCTGCGGTTTTCTTTGTCTTTGGGGGAGGGGAGCCTTGCTTTATAAAACACACAACTGGCTGTGTTCTGTAAGGCTGCACCTCGCGTCCTGTTGGCAGCAGCTAAGCACACAAACGGGAAAGGAGTATCGCCCAACTCCACCGATGAACCCAAAGTGCCTGGCTTTGCCTGGGGGATGCTGGCAAGGTCAGGTGCGGTTCCCAGCGTTTCTTCTGCCTCTTGGGGCACATCCCGCGGTGGATCGGCGCCTGCGGCCAGCTCCCGCAGAAATAGCGTCATCCAGCACTTGCATCAGCAGCCAAAGCCGGGCCTAACTGTCAGGGGCTCTGTGGACAGCTCTGCTGCTCTCGCTTTTCAGTTTCAGTATGAAAAATAGTCGCTACAAGAACTCATTTTTGCCGTAGCACCTGCTCTTCTATTTGGGCTGGTGTGCTGAGCAACGGAGCCTCATCAGCCTGACAGCAGAGTCAGCTTAACCTTGAGTTTTCAGGAAGCACCGTGGGAGGGCTCCCAAAAGGGGCAGATGTCCGCTGTGCACTGTGTCTGCTTCTGTAGTCGGCCCTCCAGTGCCATTTTCTTTCCCCTGCAAAGGGCATTATGCGTAAACCAGCTGCTGGCGACTGTTAGTCTTGATCTGTGTAAACAGGAGCAAGTTGCAGATTGTTCCTTTGAAGACACCGCAAGTCACGTGTGTCAGTTACTCCTGAGAGGTTGCTAGGGCACTTGCCTCTCCATTTTTTAAGATAAGCAGAGGTTTAAAAAAAAAAGGAGTTTGGGGAATGAGGCCTTGCAAGTCCTTCCAGCTTCAGGATCAGCACTTGCTCTGACAGCCTTGACTTCCTGCCCTGTGGGCCGGCACTCCTGCAAATGCGCAGTGTTTCAAGAGAGGCCAGGACTGAGCCTCATGCCGATCCCATCTCATGGGAACCCTGAAGCGTCACTGCCCAACGGAGGCTCCAGCTGGTGACTTGAAACATGCTTAAAGGGTTTATCCTTCATCCCGATGAGTTTAGTTCTGTTTTCCTCTTGGATTTCATTGATATTTCTTCATAACATCAAGGCCATGTCTTATGATTGATCATGAGGTGGGACTGAGAAATGTTCTAAGTACCTGTTGATTTTAGAATGTGTCAAAGCCCTCGAAGCTGTTGCCAGCATCTGTGAAACTGGACTCACATGGCGAGGGCCCGGGGTCTCCCACGGTGGAACTGTAGTGTCCTGATCGCAGCTGGTGGGCTCCGTACCTGGGCAGGACAGGCTCAAAGCAGCCAGTGTCCAGAAGGAGCTTCTGTCTCTCCCCCTTGGCACTGGCCACTCATTTTATAGAATGGATTTTCTTTAGACCAGAGTTTATTAGAAAGCCCAGGAAAATGAGAACTCGTACCCCTGTGAAATACCTGCCACACATAGCCCTGTAGAAGCCAGTTTGATGGCTCTCAGGTGTTTGGCATCAAGATCAGTCTGTTGGCCTCAGCCTCGGTAAGCCCTGCAGGCCAGGGGTCTGGAGGAAGGATGGGGTGCAGCCAACGATAGGTGAGGCTATGGAACCCCGATGAAGGGGGCTGTGTTCAAGGAGTGATCCATGCGGAGGAGGGAAACCAGGAGGTGGTCTTGGCATACCACACTGTTTACCCCTTTCCTGAAGCAGGTACAGGACCCAAGGGGGCATGGCGCCCTGTGGCCCACCGTGCTTTCAGAGCAGCAGCCCCTGCAGAGACGCTGGTCCTGGAAAAGCCACCGCCTGAGTGTCCCCCAGCCAGTGTCCCACAGGCACGGCCACAATCCCCGCAGCTTCCATGCTTCAAGCAGCATATTTGTTCTCTTGTGGTTCTGGAGGCCAGAAGTCCAGACCAGACCTCCCTGGGGGCCGCTGAGGTGTGGGCAGGCCGTGCCCTCCAGAGGCTACAGGTGCTCCGGTCCTCGCGTTCGCCACCTCGAGAGCTGTGCTCCTTGCATTCCCAGGCTCGTGGCCCCTTCTTCGCCTCACCTGACCTCTGCCTCCGTGGTCATATCCCTGATTCTCACCCCTACCCTCCGTGGTTCCATCCGCCCCAGACGATTACCCAGCATCATATCCCGTCCAAGATCCCAAGTGTGATGGTGGCCGCAGAGTCCACTCCAGTGCGTGGGGTCACATCCATGGTTCTAGGGCTGGACCCTGATGTCTGGCAGGACACGCCCACCTCCCACTCATCCTGCCATTTCCCTTGTTGAACCTTCAGTTGTGATGTCCCAGTGGCTTTTGTACTGCTGGCTGGACTCAGCTGGTGCACTGAGAGGCGAACTCTTTATTATTTTTTTTTGAGACAGAGTCTCGCTCTGTCACCCAGGCTGGCACTGCAACCTCCGCCTCCCAGGTTCAAGCGATTCTCCTGCCTCAGAGACCTCCCGAGTAGCTGGGATTACAAACCGCCACCACGCCCGGCTCATTTTGTATTTTTAGTAGAGACGGGATTTCACTATGTTGGCTAGGCTGGTCTTGAACTCCTGACCTCAGGTGATCTGCCCACCTCGGCCTCCCAAAGTGCTGGGATTACAGGCATGAGTCACTGCACCCGGCTGGCAGGCACTTTTTAAAAACTTGTGACTGTACAGTTTCCACACAGTGTCGTAGCAGATACACCCTGTGCAGCTCAACAAGCCCTCCATGCTTCCACACTCCAGCACCGAGCACCCGAGTCAGGCTACAGACGGACCCCGGCCCCACAGGGCCCTCTCGGTGGAAACCATGCAGGTGAACCCCGCCCAAGGGTCACTGGGTCCAAGGCCCACACTGGAGCAGTCACACTGGGAGCTCTGGTACCCAGGTTCTCGGGCTGGGCTCTGTCTGGAGTCCATCTGTGTTGTCGCAAGTGGCACTCATTTGTAACTTTCTTCCGTGGCATGAACCCGGGCCGTCATGGATCAAACCGTGCACGTGGCTATGCCTGCCTCTGAGGCACAGACCCAGGGGGGACGTGGCTGTCGTGGTGCATGTGTGCTGAGCTCCAGTACACGTCACCCATGTTCTAAGGGGGCTGTGCACTCTGGCTGGGCACCGTGGCATGTGAGCCCCATGGCATCACCCCTTCTCCAGCACACAACGCTGCTGTCTTTAATTTTAGCCACTCTGGTGGGTGTGTAGTGGAGTCTTTTGGAGGTTTAAACCTGCATTTCCCTGCTGACTAGCGGTGTTGAAAACCTTTTTGTGTCCTCACTGACCATCTGGGTGGCCTCTTTGTGTTTTCCGTTTCCTGTTCCTTCCAATCACACTGTGCAGAGCCGATCGTGCAGGGCTGGCTCACTGAAGCTGCTGTGACCACAGACGGAGGCTGAGAGCATTTCCTCTTCGCCTGTTGTCTAAAATCATCCCCTCAGGCACTTGTAGATGCAACTGATGAAACCGCCTAAGTCCTGCGGTTTCCTTTGTGGGATTTTTTTTTCACTACTGTTTTAATTTCTGTAAATTCTGTGATAATAATACCATGCAGATTTTCTATTTCCCCTTGAAGTTTTATTATAATATTTTGTTTATTTAAATAATTTGTCCGTTTGACCTAAAATGACAACTATCTTTTTTTTTTTAGAGACAAGGTCTTACTCTGTCGTCCAGGCTGGAGTGCAGCGGTGCAATCTCAGCTCACTGCAGTCTCAGCCTCTCTGGCCACAGGTGATCCTCACACCTCAGCCTCCTGAGTAGCTGGGACTACAGGCATACACTACCATACCTGGCTAATTTTCATACTTTTAGTAGAGGCAGTTTCACCACATTGGCCAGGCTGGTCTCAAACTCCTGACCTTAAGTGGTCTGTCCGCCTCAGCTCCCCAAATTGCTGGGATTACAGGCCTGAGCCACCATGCCCAGCTAATTTTTTTATCTTTTTGTAGCAATGGGGTCTTGCCGTGTTGCTCAGGCTCATCTCAAACTCCTGGGCTCAAGCAATCCACCACCCACCTTGGCCAAAATGCTAGGACTACAGGTGTGCACCCACTGCACCCAGCCCAAATATCAACTGCCTTGGCATGACGTTGGCATAGCACTGTCTTGATTTACATGACACCTGTGGCAACGTCTGCTTCTCCACCCCTGTGTGAGCTTGTGGGGGCGGCCACAGCAAAGCACTGCGGCTCCAGCTTCAATAGCAGACATTGGCCAACTCAGTTCTGGAGGCCACGGTCCCAGATCAGGTGTGGGCGGGACTGGCTCCCTCTGAGGCTGCGAGGGATGCCCTGTGTCAGCCTCTCCGTGGCTTGCACACAGCTGTCTTCTCTCTGTCTTCACATCATCTTCCCTTGACGCCCGTCTGTCTCTGTGTCCAGATTTATCCTTCTTATAAGGACACCAGTCACTGGCTTAGGGTCACCCTAATGACCCCATCTTAACTAATCACAAGTGCAAAGATCCTATTTCCAAATAAGGGCACATTCTGAAGTCCTGGGGGTTAGGACTTTAACACATAGATTTTGGGGAGGACACAGTACATCCCGTAACAACTTCTTATGAGGTTAGAGGTGGGACTTGGACCCCGGACCCAACTGAGGACTAGCTGAAACAGGGAACTGAGGACCAGCTGAAACAGGGCCCGGGTGGAAGCAGCTTTCCATAAGACATGCCTGCCAGTGTTTCCCATTGCTGTGGCAACCCCCGGGCATTACCACCCCCCTCATAGCAATGACCCCAACCCAACGGTTACTACCCCTTCCCTAGAAATTTCTGCATAAACTGCCGCTTAATCTGCATGTAATTAAAAGTGGTTACAAACCTAACTGCAGACCTGCCCTGAGCTGCCGCTCTCAGCAGGCCACTTATGAGGAGCCCTGCCTGGCACGAGCAGCCCCAGGGTTGTCACACTGCCTGTGGGGAGCTCTGCTCTGGGCACACCAACCTCGGGAGCCCTACCCTCAGGAGCCCTGCCCTCAGCACGCCGCCTGTGGGGACCACTCCCCCATGGGAGCAGCCCTGGGGCTGTCACACTGCCTGTGGGGAGCCCTGCCCTCAGTGTGCCGCATGTGGGGAGCACTACCCCACAGAAGCAGTCCTGGGGCTGTCACACTGCCTGACCTATAACCCTGCTGCTTCCATACAGCTATTTCCTTCCATCCTACTGAGGCAGGAGAATAGGGTCTGGAGGCAGGGAACCTAAGTCTGATTCACGCTGACTTGCTAGAACTAAATCAAAAGGAAAACTCCAACTTTCTGAGCTCAAGTAACCAAAGGACCAGAGGCTACTCCCTTTGCAACCCCTCCCCCTTTTTTCTGAGTGGCAGATGAAAAATTGAAAGTACCTCTGATTAGTCCCCTCCTGCAACCAATCAGATTGGTCTAGGGCCAAGTCTTCATTTGCATATGAGTATAACACTTTAACTTCACTTCAGCCTCTGATTGGTCACTTTCCACACTGAGCTGACCAATTGTGGGCCAGTATTTCAATTACATAGGGCATATAGCAAGTAACCAATGGGAAACTTCTAGAGGATATTTAAACCCCCAAAATTCTGTACCTGGGCTCTTGAGCCAGTTGCTTGAGCCCACTCCCACTCTGTGGAGTGTACTTTTATTTTAATAAATCTGTGCTTTTTCTTTTTTTTGTTGCTTTGTGCATTTTGTACAATTCTTTGTTCAAAACACCAAGAACCTGGACACACTCCACCAGTAACACTGCCACCGGCTCATCCTTGAGTTCTGCCCTGGGCGAAGCCAAGAACCCTCACCTGCTGAGCCCCACTTTGGGGCTTGCCTGTCCTGCATCACTTACGTAGTTATTTGTATCTTTATTTTTCTTGAATGATTTGTTTTTGTCATTTTCATTATTATTAGTCTTTCCTAGAAGAATAAATGTTTAGCTTTGCTGATTCTTGATATTTTGTTTTCTCCTTCACTAATTTCTGCTCAGATCCATTGCTCGTTTCTTTGTACATTCATCGGTCTATTTTCATATTTTGTTTCGTACCTTTAGAGCTGATTAATGAGCTCATTAATCTGTTCAGCCTTGCTCTAGGAACTTTCACTTCTGGACAAAATAAAGCAACAGGAACGGGATTCGTCCTCCCATTTGACATGACAACACCACCAACAGACTAGACAAAAGGTATGAAATCACAGCCCTAAAGATCCTGAACCTCGACCAAGGAAGGTGAACCTCAAAAGGCAGGAGCCAAATGCAGCAAACCTACAATCGCCTACCTGGGAAGACTGTCCAGGCAATGGTGCCCACCTGAGGCTGGACCTGGTCATCTCCCTGGGGTGAGGAGATGGAGCTGGAGACCAGGGAGGCCAAGGTGGCTGAGGTCCAAGAAAGCCCTGGAGGAGCGAGCTGTGTGGAGACTGGGCTTCGGGAACTGGCGGACGGTCCTCCTGCAGTATGTGGCTGATGGTTGATCAGCATGTGTAGCAGAAAAAGGACTGGATTACAGGAAAAGATACAAGTAAGAACTACCCAACAGGATTAGAAGGAATGGTGTTCGCACAGGAATAGTGCCAGTTCTAATTTGCCAGAGTAGATAAGCCTCTAATTCACCAGGTTTTTTTTGTTGTTGTTGTTTGTTTTGTTTTTGTTTTTGTTTGTTTTTGAGACAGGATCTTACTCTGTTGCCCAGGCTGGAGTGCAGTGGTGCAGTCTTGACTCACTGCAACCTCTTCCTCCGAGGTTCAGGCAATTCTCCTGCCTCAACCTCCTGAATAGCTGGGAGTACAGGTGCATGCCACCATGCCTGGCTAATTTTTGTATTTTTAGTAGAGACAAGGTTTCACCATGTTGGCCAGGCTGGTCTTGAACTCCTGGCCTCAAGTGATCCACCCACCTCAGCCTCCCAAAGTGCTGGGATTACAGGCATGAGCCACCGCACCCAACCCTAATTCACCAGGTATTGACTGGAGTACTCAGTAGAGCCTGGCCTCAGAGACAGGGTCTCACTGTCACCAAGGCTGGAGTACAGGGGTGTGACCTTGGCTCACTGCAGCTATGACCTCCCTGGGCACAGGTGATCCTCTCACCTCAGCCTCCCAAGTAGCTGGGACCACAGGCACTTGCCACCACAGTTGGCTAATTTTTATATTTTTTGTAGAGACAGAGTTGCACCATGTTGCCCAGGCTGGTCTCAAACTCCTGGGCTCAAGTGATCCTGATCCAGCTACCTCAGCCTCCCAAAGTGATGAGACTACAGGCGTGAGCCACCACGCCCAGCCCAAATGTCAATTATCTTGGCCTGATGACTCTTCTGAGTACTCTGGGCAATACCTTGTGAGTTAGAAATGCTCAATTCACAAGGTATTGACTGGCTATTCAGAAGAGTCTGGCCTCAGTAGTGGAGAAAAACCTTCCTCATGGATCAACCCCTGCCCTGGTCCCACTTACTGGAGCGCAAGCACAGGATTCAGAAGGATCGAGTTTTTCCAAGGAATGTAACTGTTTCCCGGGAAAAACTAAACTGTATTTTTAGGAACACATTTTGTGTTATACATACATTTTGTGTTATACATACATTTTGTGATATACATCACCGAACAAGAAGAAACTCACACTGCATGCATCCGTATTACCAGGCAGGTGAGGAAGTGAGGAAACAAGGCCTGCAATGAGGAAAAAACCACCCAGAGCTGACCCGGGAATGACAGACGTGACAGAGTTAATAGAAAAGGATATTAAAACCATTATTAACCTTTATTCTGCATGTTCAAGCAGCTAGAGCAAAGATTAAAATGTTAAGCAGAGACATGGAAGACGCAAAAGATCCTTGCCAAATTTCTACAGAAAAAAGTGTAATGTCTGAGAAGAAAAATACACTGGATTAGATCAATGGAAGATGAGGCATTGCAGAAGAAAAGATTAAGGGATTTGAACACACAGCAACAAAAACTACGTGAAGTGAAATGCAGGAAAAAAAAAGATAAAGAAATGAAAAGAAAAGGGCATCAGTGAGCTTCGGCAGATGTTCCATTGGCCTCACATATGTGTAAGTAGAGGCCCTGTAGGACCAGAGGCAGGGGGAAAATACTTTAAGAAATAATGTCTAAAAATTTTTCAAATATGAGGAAAAACATAAAATCACAGATCCAAGAAGCTCAACAAAACAAAGAACAAGAAACAGGAAGAAACTAAAAGTTATATCACAATCGAATTGCTGAAAACCAGCAACAAAGAGAATATCAGAGGAAAAGAGATTAATGACAGACCAAGAAACAATGAAAACAATACAGATTTCTTATAGGAAACAACACAATATAAAAAACACTTTTTACAACCAAAAGGAAAAAAATGCTAAATTAATTTTTTTTTACCCACTGAAAGTATATTTCAAAATATATTTTAGGCCAGGCTTGGTGGCTCACACCTGTAATCCCAGCACTTTGGGAGGCCAAGGTGGGTGGATTGCTTGAGGTCAGGAGTTCGAGACCAGCCTGGCCAATATAGCGAAACCCCATCTCTACTAAAAACACAAGAATTAGCTGGGTGAGGTGACACATGCCTGTAATCCCAGGTACTCAGGAGGCTAAGGCAGGAGAATTGCTTGAACTGGGAGGCAGAGGTTGCAGTGAGCCAAGATTGCACCAGTGCACTGCAGAGTGACAGAGTGAAACTCCGTCTCAAAAACAAACAAACAAACAAAATACATATATAGAGAGAACTTTTGGCTGGGCACCTTTGCAAGTCTCATGGCACATGTAAGTCTCATGGTAACTTCAAATCAAAAAACATACAACAGATACATCAAAAATAAAAACCAATAAGTTAAATCATACCACCAGAAGAAATCACCTTCACTAAAACGAACACAGGAAGGAAAGAAAGAAGGAAGAGAGGACCACAAAACAGCCAGAAAACAACAAAATAGCAGGAGTCATTCCTTACTTATCAATAATAATGCTGGATGTAAATAGACTAAACTCTCCAATCAAAAGGCATAGGGTGGCTGAATGGATGAAAAAGCAAGACTCAATGATCTGTTGCCTACAAGAATTCACTTCACCTATAAAGGTACACATAGACTGTAAAGAAAAGGATGGAAAAATATTCTGTGCAAATGGAAACCAAAAGAAGAACAGGAATAGCTATACTTACATGAGACAAAATAGCTTTCAAGACAAAAAAAGTATAAAAAGAGACAAAGTAATTATATAATAATAAAACAAAAAGATATAACAATTATGAATTTATATGCATCCAACACTGGGACACCCAGATATATAAAGCAAATATTATTAGAGCTAAAGAGAGAGATAGATCCCCATACAATAATAGCTGGAGACTTCAACACCCCACTTTTAGCATTGGACAGATCATCCAGATAGAAAATCAACCAAAAAATTGGACTTAATCTATAATACAGACCTAATGTACCTAATTAATATTTACAGGACATTTCATCCAGTAGTTGCAGAACACGCATTTTTTTCCTCAGCACGTGGATCATTGCCAATGATAGACCATATATTAGGCCACAGAACAAGCCATTAAAAATTCAAAGAAATTGAGCCAGGCATGATGGCTTATGCTTGTAATCCCAGCACTTCGGGAAGCTGAGTTGGGAGGATCACTTGAGTACAGGAGTTTGAGACCAGCCTGGGCAAAATAGTGAGACCCTGTCTCTACAATTCTTTTTTTTTAATTAGCGAGGCATAGTGGTGTTTGCCTATAGTCCCAACTACTTAGGAAACTGAAGTGGAAGGATCACTTGAACCCAAGAGTTCAAGGCTACTGTGAGCCATGATTGCAACAACACATGCCAGCCTTGGTGACAGAATGAGACCTTGTCTCAAAAAAAAAAAAAAAAAAAAAAGATTCAAAAAAATTGAAATAATATAAAGCATCTTCTCTGGCCACAATGGAATAAAACCAGAAATCAACAACAAGAGGAATTTTGAAAACTATACAAACACACAAAAATTAAATAATGTACTCCTGAATGACCAGTGAGTCAATCAAGAAATTAAAAAGGAAATTGAAAAATTTATTTAAACAAATGATAATGGAAACATAACATCCCAAAACCCATGGTATACAGCAAAAGCAGTACTAAGAAGGAGGTTTATAGCTATAAGCAGCTACATCAAGAAAAGTAGAAAAGCTGGGCGCAGTGGCTCATGCCTGTAATCCCTGCCTTGGGAGGCCAAGGCAGGCAGATCACCTGAGGTCAGGAGTTCGAAACCAGCCTAACCAACACAGAGAAATCCCATCGCTACAAAAATACAAAATTAGCTGGGCATGGTGGCACATGCCTGTAATCCCAGCTACTCGGGAGGTTGAGGCAGGATGATTGCTTGAACCCAGAAGGCAGAGGTTGCGGTGAGCTGATATCATGCCATTGGACTCCAGCCTGGGTAACAAGAGTGAAACCCTGTCTCAAGAAAAAAAAAAAGTAGAAAAACTTAAAAATACAACCTAATGATGCATCTTAAAGAACTGGAAAAGCAAGAGCAAACTAAACCCAAAATTGGTAAAAGAAAAGAAATAATAAAGATCAAAGCAGAAATAAATGAAATTGAAACAAAGCTAACAATACAAAAGGTCAACAAAATTAAAAGTTGGTTTTTTTGAAAAGATAAAATTGACAAACCTTTGGCCAGACTAAGAAAAAAGGAAAAAAGGCCTAAATAAATAAAGTTGGAGATGACAAAAGAGACATTACAACTGGATCACTAGAGGCTACTATCAGCAACTGTACACTAATCAATTGAAAAGCCTAGAAGAAATAGATAAGTTCCTAGATGCATACAACCTGCCACGATTGAACCAGGAAGAAACCAAGATTGAACCAGGAAGAAACCAAGATTGAACCAGGAAGAAATCCAAAGCTCGAACAGACCAATAACAATGGGATTAAAGCCATAATGAAAAGTCTCCCAGCAAAGAGAAGCCCAGGACCCAATGGCTTCACTGCTGGATTTTACCAATCATTTAAAGAAGAATGAATTCCAATCCTACTCAAACGATTCTGAAAAATAGAGGAAGGAATACTTCCAAACTCATTCTACATCGCCAGTATTACCCCGACTCCAAAACCAGACAACAACACATCAAAAACGAACAAACAAAAAAACGGAAGGAAAACTACAGGCCAATATCCCTGATGAATATTGATACAAAAATCCTCAACAAAACACTAGCAAACCAAATTAAACAACATATTCGAAAGATCATTCATTGTGATCAAGTGGGATTTATTCCAGGGATGGAAGGATGGTTCAACATATGCAAATCAATCAATGAGATACATCATCCCAACAAAATGAAGGACAAAAACTATATGATTATTTCACTTTATGCAGAAAAAGCATCTGATAAAATTTAGCACCCTTCATTATAAAAACCCTCCAAAAACCAAGTATACAAGAAACATACAGGCCAGGCACAGTGGCTCACACCTGAGATCCCAGCACTCTGGGAGGCCAAGGTGGGATGATTGCTTGAGTCCAGGAGTTTGAGACTAGCCTGGGCAACATAATGAGACCTGGTCTACAAAAAACTTTTTAAAAAAATTAGCCAGACATGATGGCACATGCCTGTAGTCCCAGCTACTCTGGAGTCTGAGGTGGGAGAATCACTTGAGCCTGGGAGGTCGAAGCTGCAGTGAGCCATGAACATGTCACTGTACTCCAGCCTGGACAACAGAACAAGATCCCATTGAATAAGAAGGAGAAGGGAGAAGGGAGGCAGAAGAAAGAAGGAAGGAGGAGGAGAAGGAGGAGGTGGAGGAGAAGTGGAAGGGGAAGGGGAAGGGGAAGGGAAAGAGGAAGAGGAAGAAACATATTTCAACATAATAAAAGCCCTATATGACAGACCCAGGTAGCATCATGAGAAAAACTGAAAGCCTTGCCTCTAAGATCTGGAAAATGACAAGGATGCCCACTTTCACCACTGTGATTCAACATAGTACTAAAAGTCCTAGCAAGAAAAATCAGATAAGAGAAAGAAATAAAAGGCATCCAAATTGGAAAGGAAGAGTCAAATTATCCTGTTTGCAGATGATATGATGTTGTATCTGGAAAAGACTTAAGACACCACTAAAAAACTATTAGAACTGAAATTTGGTACAGGAGGATACAAAATCAATGTACAAAAATCGGCAGTATTTCTATATTCCAACAGCAAACAATCTGAAAAAGAAACCAAAAAATCAATGCTATTTACAATAGCTACAAATAAAATTAAACACCTAGGAATTAACCAAAGAAGTGAAAAATCTCTACAATGAAAACTATAAAACATTGATAAAAGTAATTGAAGAGGGAACAAAAAAGGAAAAGTTATTCCATGTTCATGGATTGGAAGAATAAATACTGGTAAAATGTCCATACTACCCAAAGCAATTTACAGATTCAATGCAATCCCTATGAAACTACTAATGAAGTTCTTCACAGAAATAGAAGAAACAATTCTAAAATTTGTATAGAACCACACAAAAGACCCAGAATAGCCAAAGCTATCCTGAGCAAAAAGAACAAAACTGGAAGCATCACACTACCTGACTTCAAATTATACTGCAAAGCTATAGTAACCCAAACCACATGGTACTGGCATAAAAACAGATGACACATGGACCAGAGGAACAGAATAGAGAATCCGGAAACAAATCCATGCATCTACAGTGAACTCATTTTCGACAAAGGTGCCAAGAACATACTTTGGGGAAAAGATAATCTCTTCAATAAATGGTGCTGGAGGAACTGGATATCCATATGCAAAATAACAATACTAGAACTCTATCTCTTACCAAATACAAAAGCAAATCCAAATGGATTCAAGACTTAAATCTAAGACCTCAAACTTTGAAACTGCTAAAAGAAAACACTGGAGAAACTCCCAGGACGTTGGAGTGAGCAAGGACTTCTTGAGTAATTCCCTGCAGGCACAGGCAACCAAAGCAAAAACAAACAAATGGGATCATGTCAAGTTAAAAAGCTTCTGCACAGCAAAGGAAACAATCAACAAAGAGAAGAGACAACCCACAGAATGGGAGAAAACATCTGCAAACTGTCCCTCTAACTAGGAATTAATAACCAGTATATAAAAGGAGCTCAAACTACTCTACAGGAAAAACACCTAATAAGCTGATTTTTAAAAACAAGCAACAGATCTGGGTAGACATTTCTCAAAATAAGTCATACAAACGGCAAACAGGCATCTGAAAATGTGCTCAACATCACTGGTCATCAGAGAGATGCAAATCAAAACTACTATATCCTCTCACCCCAGTTAAAATGGCTTTTATTCAAAAGACAGGCAATAACAAATGCCAGTGAGGATGTGGAGAAAAGGAAACCCTTGGACACTGTTGGTGGAAATGGAAATTGGTACCACTATGGAGAACAGTTTGAAAGTTCCTCAAAAAACTAAACAATAGAGCGACCATACAGCAATCCCCTTGCTAGGTCTATACCCCAGAGAAAGGAAATCAGTGTGTCAACAAGCTATCTCCACTCCCACATTTACTGCGGCACTCTTCACAGCAGCCAAGGTTTGGAAGCAACCTAGGTGTCCATCAACAGACCAGCGGATGAAGAAATGGTGGTGCACACACAACGGAGTACTCTGCAGCCATAAAAAAGAATGAGATCCTGTCATTTGCAACAGCATGGGTGGCACTGGAGGTCAGTACGTTAAGTGAAATAAGCCAGGCACAGAAAGACAAAACTTTTCATGTTCTCCTTTATTTGTAGGAGCTAAAAATTAAAACAATCGACATGGAAATAGAGTAGAATGGTGGTTCCAGAGGGGTGGGAGACGGTGTGACTGGAGCCAACAATAACCTATTGTATGTTTTAAAATAACTAAGAGAGTATAACTGGATTGTTTGTAACGCAAAGAAAGGATAAATGCTTGAAGGTGATAGATACCCCATTTACCCTGATGTGATTATTACACATCATATGCCTGTATCAAAATATCTCATGTATGCTATAAATATAAACCCTACTATATTAAAAATTAAAATTTGAATGGCCAGGCATGGTGGCTCATGTCTGTAATCCTAGCACTTTGGGAGGTCGAGGCTGGTGGATCACCTGAGGTCAGGAGTTCGAAACCAGCCTGGCCACCATGATGAAACCCCATCTCTACTAAAGATACAAAAATTAGCCAGGCGTGGTGGTGCACGCCTGTAGTCCCAACTACTCAGGAGGCTGAGACAGGAGAATTGCTTGAACCTGGGAGGCGGAAGGTGCAGTGAGCTGAGATCATGCCACTGCACTCCAGCCTGGGTGACAGAGCAAGACTCCCTCTCCAAACAAAAGCAAAAAAGAGAAAATGAAAATTTTAATTGTTATGTACCCTATAAATGTATACTCTACTATATTAGAAATTAAAAAGTAAAACAATTATAAAAGGTAAGTAACCACTTAATCCAAAATAAGAACAATGTATTGTGGGGTTTCTAGCTTCTGAAGAAGTAAAGGTTATGGCCGCAATGGCAGAAGCGCGAGGAGGGAGCGGTGGAAGTTACTGTTGTTAAATGCTCATACTCTCCGTAAGTGACTTAATTTTAACCAAAGACAGGCTGGGAGAAGTTAAAGAGGCATTCTATAAACCTTAAAGCAATAGCTAATAATGGTGAAAGGTAATCTTTATTAATTACCGATAATTACAGATACCTCTAAAATCGAGCTGCAGAATTGGCATATCTGATTATACTGTGTTCTTGTCTTGTTTCTTCCATCTCTCATTCATGGTGCTGTTTTTCTTGTATGCTTGGAGATTTTTGATTGCATGTTCACGTTTAGTTAAACTTAATCTGTATGAATCCTGAAGCCAAAAATGTTGGTGATTTCCTCCAGAAGAATTCAAGTGTCTGGCAGGAAGCAGGTGGCTCTGTGGACCGGAGCCACTTCAGATCTTCAAGGCTCCCTGGCCAAGACCTAGGTGCAAGGCAGAGGCCCGATGACCTGAGGGCAGGAAAGCTAGGGTGGGAAGGGGTGATGAGAAGCCTGCCTCGAGCGGTGAGCAGTGCAGGAAGTGCCCTTATTCATGCTTTTCAAAGATTGCTCTGGTTGCCACCTGGAAAAGGCGGCCGGCAGGAATGGAAGGGGTCAGAAACCTCCTGCTCAAACCCAAGCCAGCAGCCAGGGTGCTCACCCGGGCGCGAGGAGTCAAGGCTCCTCCAAGTATGGCTTAAATCTGTTTTTCGTCTGAAGCAGTGACTGAGGTGTATTCTGAAGGAAGCTTGAGTTAGGTGCCTTCTTTAAAACAGAAAGTCATGGAAGCACCCTTCTCAAGGGAACACCAGACACCTGGCTCTGCAGTCTTTTACCTCTTTCCTCTCTCCCTCTCTTGCCCTCGTGGTTTCTGTTCAGGACAGAGTGACCCCACGGGGCTTCTCTAAGCCCCTGCAGAGGAACCTCTTGCAAAGCGCTCCACAGACCCCCGCCCTGGAGAGAGGAGTCTGAACCTGGCTTAATAACAAACTGGGATGCTGCTGGGGGTGGACAGCGACGGCGGGATTGAAAGACTTAATTCCATGAGTAAATTCAACCTTTCAACATCTGAAAGGATAATTTTGTCTTACTATTTTCTTAGATTTCATCAAATAACCTTCAGGAGTGCAGAAATCCAAAGGCGTAAAACAGGAACTGAGCTATGTTTGCCAAGGTCCAAGATTTAATAACCACGTTCAGACGGATTTTTCACCCTAAGTACTTTTTATTGGTTTTCATAAGGTGGCTTAGGGTGCAAGGGAAAGTACACGAGGAGAGGACCGGGCGGCAGGACTATGAGTGCGGTGAAGCCACCAGGGAGCGTGTCTTCAGCCTGGGAGGCTGACAGCAGGACTGCTGACCATCCTCCCTGGGATCTGCTGCATTGGGCAATGGGAACACGGCCACGCTGTGTGCGACTCAGGGCCCCACACCAGCTTCCTGGGCCCACCCACACTAACCCAGGAAGTCACGGTGCCCTGAACCTGTGGACACGAACATGACTCTTCCCTGCCTGCTTCCCTGGGTGGGCCAAGGGTAATGAAGCCATGTGCATGGAATGGCCATGTAAATTATATGACTCTACTGATGGCGACCGTTACTTCCATCATTATCCGTCTTCACCCTTAAGGACTGAACGAGTCCAGCAACTTCTTCAGGCATGACAAGCCATGACAAAACTCAATACAAACACTTATTCTTTTACTAGGCCCACAGAGCCCTGCCCACATCCCTGATGTATTAGAGTCCAAGAGAGATGAGGCTGCTTTCAGTCACCAGGCTGGGGTGACAACAGTGGGTGGAACAATCTGTTCCTTTAGGCTAGGAGACCCTGGGAGACAGGACCCTGAGGCTGCCCTGGCAGGCAATCCCCCAGACTCTAGGGCCTGGTTGCTGCTTCCCAAGGGAGCCATCTGCCCTAGAGACTTACCCTGGGGTGCCACACTGAGGCCAGCCCTGTCCCCACACCCCCTACTTCCAGGCCTCAGCTTCTCCAGGCCTCAGCTTCTCCAGCAGCTTCCTAAACCCTGGGTGGGCTATGTTCCAGCGCTGCTGTCTCCCCTGTCCTGGGTGGGCTATGTTCCAGCGCTGCTGTCTCCCCTGTCCTGGGTGGGCTATGTTCCAGCGCTGCTGTCTCCCCTGTCCTGGGTGGGCTATGTTCCAGCGCTGCTGTCTCCCCTGTCTTGTCTCAGCAACGCAGCTCGCATGGTTCATCCTTACATGGGGTGTCTGTCTCCTTCCCCAACACTCACACGCATTGAAGGGAGGAGATTCTGTGCCTCCCAGACTGGCTCCTCTCAGCCTGAACCTGGCTCGTGGCCCCTGGTGCAGGTTCCTGGCGTCTGGCTGCATGCTAACCTCCATTTCCAGGCGCTCCCCACTCCTGTCATCTGCCGGGGACTGCCGGTGTGTTCCTCCGTTTCTGTGCTCCTTTCCACGTTCAGCCACGTGTGTCTGCCCGCTAGGGTCTTGTGGGTTTTTATAGGCACAGGATGGGGGCGTGGCAGGCCAGGGTGCTCTTGGGAAATGCAACATTTGGGTGTGAAGGTAGGAGTGCCTGTCCTCACCTAGGTCCATGGGCACAGGCCTGGGTATGGAGCCCTCGCCAGGGACCCGCCCTTCTCTGCCCAGCACTTTCCTGCCCCCCTCCCTCTGGAACACAGGGTGGCAGTTTCCACAAGAACTAAGCATCCTCTTCCCAAAAGACCCGGCAATCGCACTCCTGGACATTTATCCCACAGCCCCGGGAATTCACGTGATTACGCACATCATGTACAAACTCCCGTCCACGACCGACCACTGCAGTTTTATTTTAATAGCTACAAAGGGGGGAAAGCCCTGCTAAAACGTCTTTAACAAACTGATTAAACAAACTGGTCTGTCCGCACCGTGGACAGTTCCTCCGCGGTGAAGAGGAACGCGCCGTGTATAAAGCCTTCAGGCGTCTCAAGGGAATTATGCCGAGTCAAAACTGCCACCTCCACGGGATAGGACTCCACATACACAACATGCTCAAAATGAGAAAATTTCACCCCAGGGCAGGGGAGTGGTTAGAGGGGTTAGGGACAGTGGGGGCAGGAGTGGGGGCTACTGCACGCACCTTTTACTAAAGCCAGTTTCCTGGTTCTGACAGAGTATTGGCTCAGTTATGGGAGACTAACCATGCGGGAGTGGGGACGGGGGAACCTGGAGGCTGTGCCATCTTTGCCACGCCCGAGTGTCCTGGGCAGGATAATGCCCTAGAGACCCGCATCCTGATTCCCCCAGACCTGTGGACAGAACCCGCCCGGCCCCAGGGCCTCTGCAGGTGTGATCACCGTGAGGAACCTGAGGTCCAGGATCATTTGGGATTACCTGCAGGGCCAAAAAGTAATCCAGGGGTTCTGGGAGGAGGCGAGCAGGAGGGTCAGAGTGGGGTAGTCTCGGGACATGGAGGCAGAGTCAGTCCGAGGCTGAAAAGGGAGAAGGGGCCTCGAGCCCAGGCCTGCAAGTGCCTCCGGAAGCTGGAAAAGGTGAGGAAGGGACCCTCCATGGAGCCTGCAGCATGAAGGCACGGCTGGCCCTTAGCCCTCCAGGGCCCATCGTGGACCTCTGGCCTCTGTGCCACAGGAGGGCACCCGTGCTGCCCTTCTAGCATGAAGTGTGTGGGGATTTGCAGAAGTCACAGGAAACCCATGCACTGCGAATCTAGGATTATTTCAAAACAAAACTTCACAGAAACATGCAAGGACAGGGCCGAAGCGCCTCCGCGCAGGGTCAGGGCAGGCACGAGTGATTTATTTAGCTATTTTATCTTATTTACTTACTTTTTGAGACAGAGTTTTGCTCTTATTGCCCAGGCTGGAGTGCAGTGGCGTGATCTCAGCTTACTGCAACCTCCATCTCCTGGGTTCAAGCAATTCTTGTGCCTCAGCCTCCCAAGTAGCTGGGATTTCAGGTGTGCAGCTCCACACCCGGCTAATTTTGTATTTTTAGTAGAGATGGGGTTTCACCATGTTGGTCAGGCTGATCTCAAACTCCTGACCTCAGATGATCTGCCCGCCTCCGCCTCCCAAAGTGCTGTGATTACAGGTATGAGCCATCGCGCCCTGCCTGTTTAATCATTTTAAAACTTCCCTGGGCTCAAGTCACACCCATTGGTCAGGAGTTCATGGAGTTCAATTTCCGCTTTACTCAGGAGTTACCCTCCTTTGATATTTTCTCTAATTCCTCATAGACTGGGGATATACCATCTCTTGACGTATTCACAGTTTCTGTGACCACCTGTTATGCCGTGGGACCCACTGCAAGGGATGCCCCCCACCCTGCCAGCACAGCAGCTGGGAGGCTGCAGGCCTCAGGTCCCAGCGGGTTGCCATCTGCCAGGAGAAACCTGATGTAGAATCAGGGCGTGAGTGTGGACACCGTCCTGAATCTCAATGTCTCCATGTGTGCTGAAACACTGAAATTAAAGTAGAAATTAAAGTCCATCCCTCCTACTCTACTGGTAATGAGTCCCCTCCCCATCCCCCCAGGGGCAGAGGAGTTCCTCTCACTCCTGTGGAGGAAGGAATGATACTTTATTTTTCACTGCTGGTACAGAATCCGCTCTGTTTCGGGTGTTTGTTTGTTTGTTTTGAGACGGAGTTTCACTCTTGTTGCTCAGGCTAGAGTGCAATGGCACGATCTCGGCTTACTGCAGCCTCTGCCTCCCAGGTTCAAGTGATTCTCCTGCTTCGGCCTCCCATGTAGCTGGGATTATAGGCATGCGGCACCATGCCCAGCTAATTTTTTGTATTTTTAGTACAGACGGGGTTTCACCGTGTTGGCCAGGCTGGTCTCAAACTCCCGACCTCAGATGATCTGCCAGCCTCGGTTTCCCAAAGTGCTGGGATTACAGGCGTGAGCCACTGCGCCCAGCTCAGAATTTACTCTGGTTAGAAACATCTGGGTCTGAGATAGGAAGCTCACCCCACTCAAGTGTTGTGTTTTAAGCCAATGATAGAATTTTGTTGTTGTTGTTAGAACATTCTTGATGTTTTATACTGTGATGACTAAGACATCATCAACTGTTCAAAGACAGACTAACTGCGCCCGTAATACTGGGGTGTCTTCTGGGTATCAGCAATCTTCATCGAATGCTGGGAGGCCTTTCTCACCATGGACACGGTGTTAATTACTCCAGCGTAATCTTCTGCCTCCATTTCTTCTATTCCCTCTTTTAAAATTATGTTTTCTATGTTGGTTTCTCTGGGGGGAACCAGAGTAAGCTACAACCTTAACTTTTGTTGGAACAAATTTTCCAAACCACCCCTTTGCCCTAGTGGCACAGACAGTTCACAAACACAGCCCTTTAAAAAGGCTTCGGGCCACTAAGGGGATTTCTAGAAGAGCGACCTGTAATCCTAAGTATTTACAAGACGAGGCTAACCTCCAGCGAGTGTGATGGCCCAGGGAGGGTGCCAGGCCTGTTCAAATGCTAGCTCCATAAATAAAGCAATTTCCTCCGCCCGTTTCTGAAAGTAGGAAAGGTTACATTTAAGGTTGCATTTGTTAGCATTTCAGTGTTTGCCGTCCTCAGCTACAGCATCCCTGCAAGGCCTCGGGAGACCCAGAAGTTTCTCGCCCCTTAGATCCAAACTTGAGCATCCTGGAGTCTGGGTTCCTGGGAAGTCCTCAGCTGTCCTGTAGATGTGCCATGGCCCCAGGTCTAGAGGGGCCCAGCAGCCGTGTGTCTTCTACTGCTGGGCTGGAAGTCGGGCCTCCTGGCTCTGCAGTCCGAGGCTTGGAGCCAGGTGCCTGGACCCCCCGGGGCTGCCCTCCTCCCTGTGCCGGCGGGATGTGACTAGAAGTTGGCCTCATCTGCTAGATAGAGTGCGGGCCCAGGGTCAAGACAGCTGTGGCGGGTGTGAGGCGCCCGATGCGCTGCCTGCAGGAGCGCCTGGCTCCATTTCCCACCCTTTCTCGACGGGACCGCCCCGGTGGGTGATTAACAGATTTGGGGTGGTTTGCTCATGGTGGGGACCCCTCGCCGCCCGAGAACCTGCAAAGAGAAATGACGGGCCTGTGTCAAGGAGCCCTAGTCTCGGGGAAGTGTTGCAGGGAGGCGCTCCGGGAGCCCCCGCGTGCCCGTCCAGGGAGCGCTGCTCTGTCCTCGGGTTAGTCTCCAGCCGCGTCAACGTGCCTCCGTCCTCCCCTTCACGCCTGGCATTCGCAGTGCCCGGAGCCTGACGCCCCGCGTCCGGACCTGGGGGCAGCCCTGGGTCTCGGGATCAGGCCCAGCTGAGAAAGCGGCGAAGGGGTCGCCGCTCGCACCTGTTCCCAGGGCCCCCACATCACGGCCCCTCCCTCGGGTTACCCCACAGCCTAGGCCGATTCGATCCCTCTCCGCTGGGGCCCTCGCTGGGGTCCCTGTACCCTGAGAGCCGGAGCGGCGCGCGGGCGGAGAAGCGCGGCCCAGACCCCGGGGTCCGCCTGGAGCCGCCGTAGGGGCCAGGCCGGGGCTCCCAGTGGATTCGCGGGCGCAGACGCCCGGGACCGCGTTGCCAGTCCAGCCACTTCACCTTCCAGCTCCGCCTCCTCCGCGCGGACCCCGCCCCCGTCCCGACCCCTCCCGGGTCCCCGGCCCAGCCCCCTCCAGGCTCTCCCAGCCCCTCCCCTTCCTTTCCGCGGTCCCGCCCTCTCCTCGCGGCGCGAGTTGGAGGCAGAGCCGAGTCCTGCTGCGCACGTGAGAGGCCCCGGCCCTGGCCACCCCTGCGATGCCGCGCGCTCCCCGCTGCCGAGCCGTGCGCTCCCTGCTGCGCAGCCGCTACCGCGAGGTGCTGCCGCTGGCCACGTTCGTGCGGCGCCTGGGGCCCGAGGGCTGGCGACTGGTGCAGCGCGGGGACCCGGCGGCTTTCCGCGCGCTGGTGGCCCAGTGCCTGGTGTGCGTGCCCTGGGACGCACGGCCGCCCCCCGCCGCCCCCTCCTTCCGCCAGGTGGGCTCCCCCAGGGTCCGTGTCCGGCGGGGGTTGAGGGCGGCCGGGGGGAACCGGCGACATGCGGAGAGCAGCGCAGGCGACTCAGAGCGCTTCCCCCGCAGGTGTCCTGCCTAAAGGAGCTGGTAGCCCGGGTGCTGCAGAGGCTGTGCGAGCGCGGCGCGAGGAACGTGCTGGCCTTCGGCTTTGCACTGCTGGACGGGGCCCGCGGCGGTCCCCCGGAGGCCTTCACCACCAGCGTGCGCAGCTACCTGCCCAACACGGTGACCGACGCACTGCGCGGGAGCGGGTCGTGGGGGCTGCTGCTGCGCCGCGTGGGCGACGACGTGCTGGTTCACCTGCTGGCACGCTGCGCGCTCTTTGTGCTGGTGGCTCCCAGCTGCGCCTACCAGGTGTGCGGGACGCCGCTGTACGAGCTCTGCGCTGCCACTCAGGGCCGGCCCGCGCCACACGCGAGTGGAACCCGAAGAGGTCTGGGATGTGAACGGGCCTGGAACCCTAGCGTCAGGGAGGCCGGGGTCCCCACGGGCCTGCCAGCCCCGGGTGCGAGGAGGCGCCGGGGCAGTGCTAGTCGAAGTCTGCCGTTGCCCAAGAGGCCCAGGCGTGGGGCTGCCCCTGAGCCGGAGCGGACGCCCTTTGGGCAGGGGTCCTGGGCCCACCCGGACAGGACGCGTGGACCGAGTGACCGTGGTTTCTGTGTGGTGTCACCTGCCAGACCTACCGAAGGAGCCACCTCTTTGGAGGGTGCGCTGTCTGGCACACGCCACTCCCACCCATCCGTGGGCCGTCAGCACCACGCGGGCCGCCCATCCACATCGCGGCCACCAAGTCCCTGGGACACGCCTTGTCCCCTGGTGTACGCCGAGACCAAGCACTTCCTCTACTCCTCAGGCGACAAGGAGCAGCTGCGGCCCTCCTTCCTACTCAACTCCCTGCGGCCCAGCCTGACTGGCGCCCGGAGGCTCGTGGAGACCATCTTTCTGGGTTCCAGGCCCTGGATGCCGGGGACTCCCCGCAGGCCGCCCCGCCTGCCCCAGCGCTACTGGCAAATGCGGCCCCTGTTTCTGGAGCTGCTTGGGAACCACGCGCAGTGCCCCTATGGGGCGCTCCTCAAGACGCACTGCCCGCTGCGGGCTGCGGTCGCCCCAGCAGCCGGTGTCTGTGCTCCGGAGAAGCCCCAGGGCTCTGTGGCGGCCCCCGAGGAGGAGGACACAGACCCCCGTCGCCTGGTGCAGCTGCTTCGCCAGCATAGCAGCCCCTGGCAGGTGTACGGCTTCGTGCGGGCCTGCCTGCGCCGGCTGGTGCCCCCCGGCCTCTGGGGCTGCAGGCACAACGAACGCCGCTTCCTCAGGAACACCAAGAAGTTCATCTCTCTGGGGAAGCATGCCAAGCTCTCCCTGCAGGAGCTGACGTGGAAGATGAGCGTGCGGGACTGTGCTTGGCTGCGCAGGAGCCCAGGTGAGGACGTGGTGGCCGTCGAGGGCCCAGGCCCCAGAGCTGAATGCAGTAGGGGGCTCAGAAAAGGGGGCAGGCAGAGCCCTGGTCCTCCAGTCTCCATCGTCACGTGGGCACACGTGGCTTCTCGCTCTGAACGTCGAGTGGACAAGGTGATCTCTGCCTCTGCTCTCCCTCCTGTTCAGTTTGCATAAACTTACAAGGTTCACCTTCAGGTTTTGATGGACACACAGTTTCCAGGCACTGAGGCCAGAGCAGTGAACAGAGGAGGCTGGGCACGGCAATGGAGCCAGATTGCCGGCAATGGGGAGAAGCGTCTGGAAGCACAGACGCTCTGGCGAGGGTCCCTGCAGGTTACCTATAATCCCCTTCGCAATTTCAAGGATAGGAATGAGAGGTGGGGAGGAGAACCCGCTCTTCCTGGGGGTGGGAGGTAAGGGTTTTGCAGGTGCACGTGGTCAGCCAATATGCAGGTTTGTGTTTAAGATTTAATTGTGTGTTGACAGCCAGGTGCTGTGGCTCACGCCTTAATCCCAGCACTTTGGGAGGCTGAGGCAGGTGGATCACCTGAGGTCAGAAGTTCAAGACCAGCCTGACCAACATGGTGAAACCCCGTCTCTACTAAAAATACAAAAAGTAACTGGGCATGGTGGTATGTGCCTGTAGTCCCAGCTACTTGGGAGGCTGAGGCAGGAGAATCACTTGAACCTGGGAGGTGGAGGTTGCGGTGAGCTGAGATTGTGCCCTTGCATTCCAGCCTGGGTGATGAGAGTGAAAGTCTGTCTTAAAAAAAAAAAAAATTGTTCGTTGACTATGCCAGGACAGGGTAGAAGGAGGGAGGTAAGACTGTCCTCCAGCACAGATCCTGGTCCCGTCTTTAGGTATGAAGAGGGCCACGTGGGAGCAGAGGACAGCAAATGGCTCCACCTGCTCAGGGAAGGGACCAGTGTTTGTAGGTGTTCAGGGGATGGTGCTGCTGGGCCCTGCCGTGTCCCCACCCTGTTTTTCTGGATTTGATGTTGAGGCACCTCCGCTCCAGCCTCCTTTTGGCTCCCAGTGCTCCCAGGCCCTACAGTGGCAGCCGGAAGAAGTCCCGATGTCACCCCCTCCCCACAAACTCCCGAGACGTTTAAGACTCCTGGCCATGCAGACAAGGAGGGTGACCTTCCTGCGCTCCTTTTTTTTTTTTCTCTTTTAATGGTGGCAAAAGTCATATAACATGAGATTGACTCTTCTAACACGGTATTCTGTGTACAGTGCAGAATTGCTAAGTCGGCCTAGTGTTTACAGCAGTTTGCTTGAACTGCTGTGTCTTGCGTGACTGGAAGTCCCTACGCATCGAACAGCAGCTGCCTGACACCTGCTGCAGCTCAGGTGGACCACGCCGAGTCAGATAACCGTCATGCAACCCATTTTGCTTATTTGCGCTCCAGCTTCCTTCGTGGAGGAGAGTTTGAGTTCTCTGATCAGGACTCTGCCTGTCATCATTGCTGTTCTCTGATTTCAGATGAGGTCACAATGTGCCCCTGTCTCGTGCAGGGTGAGTGAGGCACGGTCCCCGGGTGTCCCTGTCATGCAGGGTGAGTGAGGCGCGGTCCCCGGGTGTCCCTGTCATGCAGGGTGAGTGAGGCGCGGTCCCCGGGTGTCCCTGTCATGCAGGGTGAGTGAGGCGCGGTCCCCGGGTGTCCCTGTCACGTGCAGGGTGAGGCGCGGTCCCCGAGTGTCCCTGTCACGTGCAGGGTGAGTGAGGCGCGGTCCCCCGGTGTCCCTGTCTCGTGCAGGGTGAGTGAGGCGTGGTCCCCGAGTGTCCCTGTCGTGCAGGGTGAGTGAGTTGCAGTCCCCAGGTGTCCCTGTCATGCAGGGTGAGTGAGGCGCGGTCCCCAGGTGTCCCTGTCTCGTGCAGGGTGAGTGAGGTGCAGTCCCCGGGTGTCCCTGTCATGCAGGGTGAGTGAGTCGCGGTCCCCGGCTGTCCCTGTCATGCAGGGTGAGTGAGGCGCGGTCCCCGGGTGTCCCTGTCTCGTGCAGGGTGAGTGAGGCGCGGTCCCCGGGTGTCCCTGTCTCGTGCAGGGTGAGTGAGGCGCGGTCCCCGGGTGTCCCTGTCTCGTGCAGGGTGAGTGAGGCGCGGTCCCCGGGTGTCCCTGTCACGTGCAGGGTGAGTGAGGCGCGGTCCCCGGGTGTCCCTGTCATGCAGGGTGAGTGAGGCACGGTCTCCAGGTGTCCCTGTCACGTACAGGGTGAGTGAGGCACGGTACCCGGGTGTCCCTGTCACGTACAGGGTGAGTGAGGCGCGGTCCCCAGGTGTCCCTGTCACGTACAGGGTGAGTGAGGCGCGGTCCCCGGGTGTCCCTGTCACGTACAGTGTGAGGCACGGTCCCCGGGTGTCCCTGTCATGCAGGGTGAGTGAGGCACAGTCCCCGGATGTCCCTGTCACGTGCAGGGTGAGTGAGGCGCGGTCCCCGGGTGTCCCTGTCACGTGCAGGGTGAGTGAGGCGCGGTCCCCGGGTGTCCCTGTCTCGTGCAGGGTGAGTGAGGCGCGGTCCCCGGGTGTCCCTGTCCTGTGCAGGGTGAGTGAGGCGCGGTCCCCGGGTGTCCCTGTCACGTGCAGGGTGAGTGAGGCGCGGTCCCCGGGTGTCCCTGTCACGTGCAGGGTGAGTGAGGCGCGGTCCCCGGGTGTCCCTGTCACGTGCAGGGTGAGTGAGGCGCGGTCCCCGGGTGTCCCTGTCACGTGCAGGGTGAGTGAGGCGCGGTCCCCGGGTGTCCCTGTCCTGTGCAGGGTGAGTGAGGCGCGGTCCCCGGGTGTCCCTGTCCTGTGCAGGGTGAGTGAGGCGCGGTCCCCGGGTGTCCCTGTCGTGCCGGGTGAGTGAGGCGCGGTCCCCGGGTGTCCCTGTCGTGCCGGGTGAGTGAGGCGTGGTCCCCGGGTGTCCCTGTCACATGCAGGGTGAGTGAGGTGCGGTCCCCGGGTGTCCCTGTCACGTGCAGGGTGAGTAGGCGCGGTCCCCAGGTGTCCCTGTCACGTGCAGGGTGAGTGAGGCGTGGTCCCCGGGTGTCCCTGTCATGCAGGGTGAGTGAGGCGTGGTCCCCGATGTCCCTGTCATGCCGGGTGAGTGAGGCGCGGTCCCCGGGTGTCCCTGTCACGTACAGGGTGAGTGAGACGCGGTCCCCGAGTGTCCCTGTCATGCAGGGTGAGTAGGCGCGGTCCCCGGGTGTCCCTGTCACGTACAGGGTGAGTGAGGCATGGTCCCTGGGTGTCCCTGTCAGGTGCAGGGTGAGTGAGGCGCGGTCCCCGGATGTCCCTGTCGTGCCGGGTGAGTGAGGCGCGGTCCCCGGGTGTCCCTGTCACGTGTGGGGTGAGTGAGGCACGGTCCCCGGGTGTCCCTGTCTTGCAGGGTGAGTGAGGCGCGGTCCCCGGGTGTCCCTGTCACGTGCAGGGTGAGTGAGGCGCGGTCCCCGGGTGTCCCTGTCACGTACAGGGTGAGTGAGGCACGGTCCCCGGGTGTCCCTGTCACGTGCAGGGTGAGTGAGGCGCGGTCCCCGGATGTCCCTGTCGTGCCGGGTGAGTGAGGCGCGGTCCCCAGGTGTCCCTGTCACGTGCAGGGTGAGTGAGGTGCAGTTTCCGGGTGTCCCTGTCACGCAGGGTGAGTGAGGTGCGGACCCCGGATATCCCTGTCGTGCAGGGTGAGTGAGGCGCGGTCCCCGGGTGTCCCTGTCATGCAGGGTGAGTGAGGCGCGGTCCCCGGGTGTCCCTGTCTCGTGCAGGGTGAGTGAGGCGCGGTCCCCGGGTGTCCCTGTCTCGTGCAGGGTGAGTGAGGCGCGGTCCCCGGGTGTCCCTGTCTCGTGCAGGGTGAGTGAGGCGCGGTCCCCGGGTGTCCCTGTCTCGTGCAGGGTGAGTGAGGCGCGGTCCCCGGGTGTCCCTGTCACGTGCAGGGTGAGTGAGGCGCGGTCCCCGGGTGTCCCTGTCACGTGCAGGGTGAGTGAGGCGCGGTCCCCGGGTGTCCCTGTCACGTGCAGGGTGAGTGAGGCGCGGTCCCCGGGTGTCCCTGTCACGTGCAGGGTGAGTGAGGCGCGGTCCCCGGGTGTCCCTGTCACGTGCAGGGTGAGTGAGGCGCGGTCCCCGGGTGTCCCTGTCCTGTGCAGGGTGAGTGAGGCACGGTCCCCGGGTGTCCCTGTCGTGCAGGGTGAGGCGCGGTCCCCGGGTGTCCCTGTCGTGCCGGGTGAGTGAGGCGTGGTCCCCGGGTGTCCCTGTCACATGCAGGGTGAGTGAGGCGCGGTCCCCGGGTGTCCCTGTCACGTGCAGGGTGAGTAGGCGCGGTCCCCAGGTGTCCCTGTCACGTGCAGGGTGAGTGAGGCGTGGTCCCCGGGTGTCCCTGTCATGCAGGGTGAGTGAGGCGTGGTCCCCGATGTCCCTGTCGTGCCGGGTGAGTGAGGCGCGGTCCCCGGGTGTCCCTGTCATGTACAGGGTGAGTGAGACGCGGTCCCCGAGTGTCCCTGTCATGCAGGGTGAGTAGGCGCGGTCCCCGGGTGTCCCTGTCACGTACAGGGTGAGTCAGGCATGGTCCCTGGGTGTCCCTGTCACGTGCAGGGTGAGTGAGGCGCGGTCCCCGGATGTCCCTGTTGTGCCGGGTGAGTGAGGCGCAGTCCCCGGGTGTCCCTGTCACGTGTGGGGTGAGTGAGGCACGGTCCCCGGGTGTCCCTGTCTTGCAGGTGAGTGAGGCGCGGTCCCCGGGTGTCCCTGTCACGTGCAGGGTGAGTGAGGCGCAGTCCCCGGGTGTCCCTGTCACGTACAGGGTGAGTGAGGCACGGTACCCGGGTGTCCCTGTCACGTGCAGGGTGAGTGAGGCGCGGTCCCCGGATGTCCCTGTCGTGCCGGGTGAGTGAGGCGCGGTCCCCAGGTGTCCCTGTCACGTGCAGGGTGAGTGAGGTGCAGTTTCCGGGTGTCCCTGTCACGCAGGGTGAGTGAGGTGCGGACCCCGGATGTCCCTGTCGTGCAGGGTGAGTGAGGCGCGGTCCCCGGGTGTCCCTGTCATGCTGAGGCTGGACTCTGGGCTGCCTGTGTCTGCTGCCAAGTGTTGCTGGAGACATGCCAGGAAGGATTCTCTGCGGACTGGAGGAAAGCAGGCCCCACCCCCTCACTTGTCCTGTTTTCTCCTAAGCTGCCCCTCAGCTTGGCTCCCTTGGGTGGGTGGCAACCCTTGTCACCTCATTCTGGGCACCTGCCGGTCATTGCTTAGGCTGGGCTCTGCCTCCCGTCGCCCCCTCACGTGGATTGACATCCAGCCACAGGTTGGAGTGTCTCTGTCTGTCTCCTCTCTGAGACCTACGTGGAGGGCTGGTGTCTCCGCCGGCCTTCGTCAGACTTCTCTTTTGGGTCTTAGTTTTGAATTTCACTGACTTACCTCTAATGTTTTTATCTTTCCATTATATGCTTTCTTTGGGTTTACTCTTTCATTCCTTTTCTAATTTCTTAGTTATTTAAGCCTTTCCCTCTAAGTGCTGCCTTAGCTGCACCCTGTGTTTTGATGTGAATTTTGACATCAGCCACTTTTAAGTATTCTTAAAATACTTAAAAGTGTTAATACGTGTTAATACTTCTTTTAAGTATTCTTACACTGTGATTTTTTTCTTTGTGCACCCTGTGTTTTGATGTGAAGTCATTTTAATATCAGTCACTTTTAAGTATTCTGTAACTTATTCTGTGATTTCTTTGAGCAGTGAGTTATTTGAACATGGTTTATTTTCCAGATATATAGAGTATTTTAAGTTATCATTTTGTTATTAATTTCAAACTCAGTTGTGTGGTGGTCTGTATAATACCAATTGTGGATCTTTGCTTTGTGATGTAGTGTGTGGATGGTTTCCAGAATCATCCATTGTAAATTTGACGTCCTGTCAGTAGAGGGCATGTTCACTGTATCCAGCTTATTAAGTCCTGTGTAAAGCTTCTGTCTCCTTCTAGATGCATGCAATTCCAAGAAGGAGGCCACAGTCCATCACCTGGGGAATGGGTCTGTTCATTTCTTCTTGTTTGGTGGCATTTATATGGGGCATTATTAGGTGCATGCACATGGTAGAATTTTTATCTTCCTGATGAGTGAATCTTTTGTAGACTTCTATGTCTCTAGTAATCTAGTAATTCTTTTTTTAAACTGCTCTTAGTACTGCCACATTGGGCTTCATTTGATTAGTATTTTCCTGCTGTATCTGTTTTCTGCCTTATATATATATTTTTTGTTGTTGTTGAGACAGAGTCTTGCTCTGTCGCCCAGGGTGAGTGAAGTGGTGTGATCACAGGTCACTGTAACCTTTACCTCCTGGCCTGAGCCATTCTCTCGCCTCAGCCTGCTGAGCAACTGGGACTACAGACACGCACCACTACACCTGGCTAATTTTAAAATGTTTTCTAGAGACAGGGTCTTGCTGTGTTGCCCAGGCTGGTCTCAAACTCTTGGACTCAAGGGATCCACCTACCTCGGCTTCCCAAAGTGCTGAATTACAGGCATAAGCCTCCATGCCTGGCCTAATTTTCAACACTTTTTTGTTCTTACAGTGTAGGTATGTCTTGTTAACAGCACGTAGGTGAATTTCCAGTCCAGTCTGACAGTTATTGTTTAGGATAACTTGATTTGTTTTCATTTTTCTGTCACTAGAGACCCGTCTGGTGCACTGTGATTCTCCATTTGCCTTTTGCGTGTCCTCGTTCCCTTGTTTCTCACTACCTCTTGGGTTGCTGTGTGCGTTTCCTGCCGAGTGTGTGTTGATCCTGTCGTTGCCTCCTGGTCACTGGGCATTTGCTTTCATTTCCCTTTGCTTAGTGTTACCCCCTGATCTTTTCATTGTCATTGTTTGCTTTTGTTTTTTGAGACAGAGTCTCACTCTGTCACCCAGGCTGGAGTGCAATGGCGCAACCTCGGCTCACTGCAACCTCTGCCTCCTGGGTTCAAGCAGTCCTCATTCCTCAACCTCATGAGTAGCTGGGATTACAGGTGCATGCCACCACGCCTGGCTAATTTTTGTATTTTTAGTACAGACAAGGTTTCACCATGTTGGCCAGGCTTGTCTCAAACTCCTGACCTCAAGTGATCTGCCTGCCTCGGCCTCCCGCAGTGCTGGGATTTCAGGCGCGAGCCGCCATGCCCAGCCTACCCTGATCTTTTAAAATGAAGTCTGAAACATTGCTGCCCTTGTCCTGAGCAGTAAAAGCCTTAAGTGTATTTTAACTCTGGTCACCACCCCCAGCCTATGTGCTATTTTCCCTGCTGACTTAGTTCTATCTTGGATATCTTGACACCCCTACAAGGTAAGCATTATTAATATTGTTTTCCGTGTTCAGTGTTTCTTTAGCTTTGTTCCTGCCCCACCTTTCCTCCTTTGTTCCCCATCTGTCTTCTGTCTCAGGCCCGCCTTCTGGGGTCCCCTTCCTTGTCCTTTGCATGGTTCTCCTGTCTTGTTATTGCTGGTAAACCCCAGCTTTACCTGCGCTGTGGCCTCCATGGCATCTAGTGACATCCGGGGACCTCTGCCTATGCACAGATGAAGATGTGGAGACTCACGAGAAGGGCGGTCGTCTTGGCCCGTGAGTGTCTGGAGCACCACGTGGCCGGCGTTCCTTAGCCAGTGAGTGACAGCAGCGTCCGCTCGGCCTGGGTTCAGCCTGGCACGTTGGGATCTGGTGGCTCCGTGGTGACGAGTTTGAAATTGTGCAAACCCACGGTCTGGTGCCAGCCCTGATGTGCTGCCTGGCGGGGGAGTGTCTGCCTCCTCCTTCTGCTTGGGAACCAGGACAAAGGATGAGGCTCCGAGCCATTGTCACCCAACAGGAGCATGACGTGAGCCACGTGGATCATTTTTAAATGTCTAGGCTGGGCGCGGTGGCTTACGCCTGTAATCCCAGCACTTTGGGAGGCCCAGGCGGATGGATCACAAGGTCAGGAGATCGAGACCAACCTGGCCAACATGGTGAAACCCCATCTCTACTAAAAACACAAAAATTAGCCGGGCATGGTGGTGGGTGCCTGTAATCCCAGCTACCTGGGAGGCTGAGGTAGGAGAATCGCTTGAACCAGGGAGTTGGAAGTTGCAGTGAGCTGACATTGCGCCACTGCACTCCAGCCTGGCAACAGAGGGAGACTCTGTCTCAAAAAAAAAAAGAGAAAAAGAAAAAAAAATTCTAGCAGCCACATTAAAAAAGTAAAAAAGAAAAGGTGAAATTAACGTAATAATAGATTTTACTGAAGCCCAGCATGTCCACAGCTCATCATTTAGGGTGTCATTGGTGGGAGTGTCACTCACAGGACATGTGACATTTTTTGTGCTTGATCTGCGGGATCCTGTGTGTGGGTCCCATGTGCGGCCATCTCAGCCTGGGCCTGCTGGGCTCCCCGTGGCCATGGCTGTCATACCAGATGGTGCAGGTCTGGGATGAGGTCGCCAGGCCCTGGGTTGAGCTGGATGTGCGGTGTCCTTCTCGTTTCAGGGGTGGGCTGTGTGCCGGCTGCGGAGCACCGTCTGCGGGAGGAGATCCTGGCCAAGTTCCTGCACTGGCTGATGAGTGTGTACGTGGTCGAGCTGCTCAGGTCTTTTTTTTATGTCACGGAGACCACGTTTCAGAAGAACAGGCTCTTTTTCTACCGGAAGAGTGTCTGGAGCAAGTTACAAAGCATTGGAATCAGGTAGTGTACCCCCACGCCGGTCCTCTGCTTCTTGAAGTCCTGGAGCACCAGTCCCGGCCTCAGCGTGTGCCTGTCTCCCCTTCCCGGTGCTTCCCTGGCTGTGCGGCTCTGGGCTGGGAGCCAGGGCCCCTGTTACGGGCCTGGCCCGAGTGGATTCTGTGCTGGGCTCTGATTGCCCGGAGCTCGCGTTCTGTTACTTGTAAAATCAGGAGTTTATGCCAAGTGGTCTCTAGAGTCTGTAAAGCAGAAGTGATTTATATTGGATAGAAACACTACCACCAGCCTCCTTGCCCCTCCTTGGGATGTGGATCTGATTCTCTCTTTCTCTTTTTTTGGTTTTTGTTTTTTGAGATGGAGTCTTGCTCTGTTGCCCAGGCTGGAGTGCAGTGGCGTAATCTTCACTCATGGCAACCTCCACCTCCCAGGTTTAAGCGATTCTCCAGCCTCAGCCTCCTAAGTAGCTGGGATTACAGGCACCTGCCACCACGCCTGGCTAATTTTTGTATTTTTAGTAGAGACAGGTTTTGCCATGTTGGCCAGGCTGGTCTCGAACTCCTGACCTCAGGTGATCCACCCACCTTGGCCTCCCAGAATGCTTGGTTTATAGGCTGAGCCACTGTGCCTGGCCCCCAATTCTCTTTTAATTCATGCTGTTCTGCATGAATCTTTAATCTGCTGGATTTGGGTCATGAGAGGATAAAATCCCACCTTCTTGGTGACTCACTGTGGGGAGCACCTGTGTGGGGAGCACCCGGGATAGGAGATGTCCATCATGAGCTAACTTCTAGGTGGCTGCCTTTGCATGGCCGTGAGATTTTGTCTGCAATGTCCAGCTGATGAGAGTGTGAGGGACTGTGGCAGATTCAAGCTGGATTTGCATCAGTGAGGGACTGGAGTGCTGGGCTGGGAGACAGTAGCCTGGCTGAGCCCAGGCCATGATATTAGCTTCTCCGTGTCCCACCCGGGCTGACTGGAGGGCTCAGTGAGGACTCTTTAGTCCACAAGGTCAGGGCTTCCCCAGCTCCTCTGCACACTCGAGTCCCTGGGGGGCTTCTCACACCCCATGCCCCAAATCAGGATGTCTGCAGAGGAAGCTGGCAGCAGACCACATCAGAGGTAACACAGCCTCTGGGCTGGGGCCCCCAACGTGGGGCTGGGGCCATTTCCTCCTGTATCTGGGGGAGAGTCAGGGCTTTCCCTGTGGGAACGAGTTAATACACAAAGTGCCCTACTTAGACATTGCACATATTGAATGGTGTGTGACCCAACATGGTCATTTGACCAGTGTTTTGGAGAGAATTTAATTGGGGTGACGAGAAGGAGCAGACAGACGTGGTGGACCCCTAGACGCTCCTTGTAATGACTGGAGCTGACGTTCTGCCTGAGGGGCCTCGGAGGCCCCTCCTCCCTGGACAGGGTACTGTGCCTCTCCTGCGCTCGGCTGGGCCTGTGGCCTGGGGTCAGGGCACCAGCCCCGGAGCACCCTCAGCCCCAGCGATCATAGAGCACCAGGCCGTCAGCTGCAGATGGCCAGGTCCAGGTGTGGCCACTCCAGCGCCCCACTCCCCCATGGGTGGTTTTGGGAGAAAACGCCAAAGGGCAGAGGTGTCAGGGAGCTGGTGGGCTCACGGGAGCTGGTTCTGCTCCTTGGCCGAGCTGCCCTGAGCAGCCTCCCCTGCCCTCTCCATCGGAAGGGATGCAGCTCTTTCTGTCTGAGGGTCCTGCCTAGGGCCAGCCCTGGGCTACCCAGTGGCTATACCAGAGGGACAGGGATCCTGTGTGGAGGGGGCATGAGTTCATACGGCCCCAGATGCAGCCTTGCACCCCATCCTGGGTGGCGGCCACTGGACAGGCAGTCTGGAGGTTGATCATGGGACCAGGCTCCCTGGTGCTGATGGTGGGACAGTCACCCTGGGGGCTGACCACCAGACCACCAGACTGTGCGTTCCTAGGGTTGACTGTAGGACCAGGTGTCCAGGTGCCCTGCAAGTAGAGGGCTCTCGGAGGCGTCTGGCCGACGTGGGTGGATGTGGCCCCGGGCATGGCCTTCAGCATGTGCTGCCATGGGTGCCCTGAGCCCTCACTGAGTCGATGGGGGCTTGTGGCTTCCCATGAGCTTCCTCCTAGTCTGGTGCCTGGCTGAGCATGTCCTGAGGGGCTCTCTGTTGCAGACAGCACTTGAAGAGGGTGCAGCTGCGGGAGCTGTCAGAAGCAGAGGCCAGGCAGCGTCGGGAAGCCAGGCCCGCCCTGCTGGCATCCAGACTCCGCTTCCTCCCCAAGCCTGACGGGCTCCGGCCGATCGTGAACATGGACTACGTCGTGGGAGCCAGAACGTTCCGCAGAGAAAAAAGGGTGGCTGTGCTTTGGTTTAGTGTCTTTTTTAAACAGAAGTGCGTTTGAGCCCCACATTTGGTATCAGCTTAGACGCAGGGCCCGGAGGAGAGGCCACGGGACCCAGCCAGGCCCATGGCACAACTTACACCCATTTGTGGGCATGGTGAGGTGGCTGAGGTGCTGGTGCCTCCAGAAAAGCAGTGTGGGGTGTGGGGGGAGGTCCTGGGGCAGGGACAGGCTCTGAGGACCACAAGCAGTAGCTGGGCTGGGGCCTGGATGCAGCAGAGTGCGAGGTCCCAGGTTCGTGTCCTGCTGTGGTGCTCAGGCACCGGGTGCTTCCGTATGTGGGCCCAGGGACCAGGCCATGGCTGCCAGGACCCCATCGGGCTCTGAGGACCCTGGGCCCTCACCCCACGGATCCTGCACCCCACCCCTGTGGCTGCTGTGGCTGTGGTGACCCCGTCATCTGAGGGGAGTGTGGGGTGAGGTGGACATAGGTATGGCATGAGCATCCCGTGTGCAACACACGTGCAGCTGGGACCACGTTTCAAATAGGGTCTGGGGAAGCTGGGAAGAGTTCAAGGACCTAAGTCTGGGTGGCTGGGGACACTGGGTGGGGCTGCTTCTCCCCTGGGTCCCTCTGGTGGGGCGGGGCACCTGGCCGGGTCCACTGTCCTGACCATCTCCCGTACCGTCCCCGCCAGGCCGAGCGTCTCGCCTCAAGGGTGAAGGCACTGTTCAGTGTGCTCAACTATGAGCGGGCACGGCGCCCCGGCCTCCTGGGCGCCTCTGTGCTGGGCCTGGACGATATCCACAGGGCCTGGCGCAACTTTGTGCTGCGTGTGCGGGCCCAGGACCCGCCGCCTGAGCTATACTTTGTCAAGGTGGGCGCCGGGACCCCGTCAGCAGCCCTGCTGGACCTTGGGGGTGGCGACCTGATTGACACCTCATGCTGGGTGGGCCGCAGGGAGTGCAGGTGACCCTGTCACTGTTGGGGACACACCTGGCACCTGGCGGGGAGGCTCTCAGCCTTTCCTGCAGCACATGGGCCCCGACTCTGCACCCCAACTGACCCGGGCTCCTCCTCCAGGGAGGGTCCCACCGGATTCCAGTTCCCGTCAGAGAAGGAACCGCACCAGCTCAGCCACCAGGCCCCGGTGCCTTGCACCCCAGTCCTGAGCCAGGGGCCTCCTGTCCTGAGGCTCAGAGAGGGGATACAGCCCGCCCTGCCCTTGGGGTCTGGAGGGGTGGGGGTCAGAGAGAGATGGGGGGACGTGGCTGCGGCCAGGCCCTGAGGGCAGAGGTGACTTCTGAGTTGCTGGATGGCCGTTGTCAGCCTCCTCACCTTCACTCACGCAGGTGGATGTGACGGGCGCGTACGACACCATCCCCCAGGACAGGCTCACGGAGGTCATCGCCAGCATCATCAAGCCCCAGAACACGTATTGCGTGCGCCGGTATGCTGTGGTCCAGAAGGCCGCCCACGGGCACGTCCGCAAGGCCTTCAAGAGCCACGTAAGGCTCACGTGTGATACACTTGTGTCCAGGATGTGTGTCCCTGGGATATGGATGTGTCTAGGATGCAGTCATGTCTGTGATGTGTTTCTGTGATGGAGGTACTTCCATGATTTACATGTCAGTGATATGCGTGTGTGTCTGCGATATGCACATGTGGCACATGTGTGTCCGTGGTGCATGTGTCTGTGATGAGCATATTTGTGATGTGTGTGTGTGTATCTATGGCACATGTGTGTCCATGGTGTGTCTGGTGTGTGTGCCTGTGGTGTGCATGAGTGTGTGTGCTGCGTGTCTGTGACATGCATATTTGTGGTGTGTGTGTGTGCATGTGTCCGTGACACATGTGTGTCCATTCTGTGTCTGTGGCATGGGTGTGTGTGGCCCCTTGGCCTTCCTCCTTCCTCTTCCGGGCATGGTCCGTACCATTGTCCTCACACTCTTGGGTGCTGGTTTGGTGAACTCCACATTCAGGGTCCTCCCTTCCAGCACGGGTGCCCCTGTCCTGTCACAGGGCTGGGCCTTGGAGACTGCAAGCCGGGTTTGAGAGAAGAGTAGGGACGCTGGTGGTACCTTCCTGGACCCCTGGCACCCCCAGGACCCCAGCCTGGCCTGCGCCAGCTGCATGAGAGACAGGAAGGCTGATTCAGGCCTCGCTGCCCGGGACACACTCCTCCCAGAGCGGCCGGGGGCCTTGGGGCTCAGCAGGGGTGAAAGGGGCCCTGGGCTTGGGTTCCCACCCAATGGTCCTGAGCACGCTGGAGTGGTAAGCCCCCAGGGTAGTGCCAGGCCAGGGTGCAGAGGTGAAGTGTCCCTGGAGCTTCAGTTTGGGGAAAGGCGCATGTGGAAACCTGCAAGGACCTCTTTCTCTAACTTCTTGAGGCTACTGCAGCTATTTGCAAATCCCATGTATGACTCAGCAGAATTTTACACTCGTGGAAACCTGATGGCTACCACCTGCACCCAGGTGTAGAAAGTCGCCAAAGCCCAGGAGACCCTCCTCCCCACCACCCACCCGTGCCCAGGTGTAGAAAGTCACCAGAGCCCAGGAGACCCCCCTCCCCGCCGCCTACCTGTGCCCAGGTGTAGAAAGTCACCAGAGCCCAGGAGACCCCCCTCCCCGCTGCAGCGGAAGCTGCCACCCCCACCGTGACCTTGGTGCCGACCTCCATGGTCTCCCTCTTCTGGTCTCCACATAAGTGAGATCAGGCGGGAGGTGGGTTTGGGGGTCCAAGTCTCAGCTGTGCTGAACGCCTCAGCTGCGTATTCTGTCCACATATGGCATCTGCTGTGGAACACGCCATGTGGACGTATCCTTCCTGCTGCTGTGGAGGCTCCTGGGTGCGGACTGCATGGCAGCGCCTGCTATGAGTGTTCTGGGTTCTGAGGACGTCCCAGGGGTCAGAGGCCCTCGCCTCTGGGTGAATTCCAGGAGTGGGGTTGCTGGGTCGCTGACGTGCTTTATGGATATTGTGGGAGTTTCCAGGGGGTGACAGTGACACCCCAGCTGGCTGCTTGGGAGGGTGGTGCCTCCGGTGGCCGCCGGCCTGATGGTGTCGCAGCCACCTTGTGGGATTGTGCAGGGGGCTCTCTTGATGCCCATGTCTCCAGCCTGTTCCCGTGCTGGCCGCCCCGGGGCTTGCGGGAGGTGCCCGTCCATCCTGCCCTGCTCCGTGCGGGGTGCCTGCCTCCCATCGTTGGCTTGCAGGAGCTCTTTGTGTGTTCTGGTGCAAGTCTGGCATCAGATGCGTGCACTGTGAATGTCTGTGCCATGTGTGTCTTGCTTTTGTGCTCTCAAGTCAAGCCTTTTGAGGACTGGAAGTTTGTACTTCCAACACAGTTCGCTAACGCAGTCCACTAACGCAGTCCACTTTAGCAGCTGTTTGTGGCTAAAATTGTTTGTGTTCCCTTCAGGAACTCTGTTTACCTTGAGGTTGTGGTGACATTGCTTCTGCGTCTCCTTTTAGAACAGCCTTTACTGTGTCAGCTTTCAAACGTAGGTGGGGATCTGTGGAATAGGTTTTCATGCGTGGGATAGGTGGGGATCTGTGGAACTGGTTTTCATGCGTGGGGTAGGTGGGGATCTGTGGAACTGGTTTTCATGCGTGGGGTAGGTGGGGATCTGTGGAACTGGTTTTCGTGCGTGGGGTAGGTGGGGATCTGTGGAACTGGTTTTCGTGCGTGGGGTAGGTGGGGATCTGTGGAACTGGTTTTCGTGCGTGGGGTAGGTGGGGATCTGTGGAACTGGTTTTCGTGCGTGGGGTAGGTGGGGATCTGTGGAACTGGTTTTCATGCGTGGGGTAGGTAACAGAGTTGAAGGCGAGCTTTCTTCCTGGAGTGGGTCTGCAGTTGCTCTGACAGCTTTGTTGAGGAGACCACTCCTTCAGTGTATTTATAGTAAGTCAGGGTGTGGGGGCCTCTCCCGGGCTCCCCATTCTGTTCCTTCCACTCCTGGGTCATGAGGTGCCTGCAATGGTGTGTGGCCGGTGGGCAGGACTTCCAAGCCTCCCTGTGCTCATTGGCCTGGATGTGGCCCTGGCTGGGCTCCGTCCTCGGAATTCCTCTGCGAGTTGGAGACTTGCTTTCTTTCTTTCTTTTTTTCTTTTTTTGTAACGGAGTCTCGCTCTGTTGCCCAGGCCAGAGTGCACTGGTGCGATCTCAGCTCACTGCAGCCTCCACTTCCTGAGTTCAAGCAGTTCTCTTGCCTCAGCCTCCCAGGTAGCTGGGATTATAGGCACCCACCACCATGCCGACTAATTTCTGTAATTTTAGTAGAGACAAGGTTTTTCCACGCTGGCCAGGCTGGTCTCGAACTTCTGACCTCAGGTGATCCGCCCGTCTCGGCCTCCCACAGTGGTGGGATGACAGGTGTGAGCCACCACGCCCGGCTGAGACTTGCTTCCTGCAGGTTCCATGAGATCTGCAGTGGTAGCTGCCTCCAGCCTTGGTGCTGACAGTCTCCGTTCCTTCTCCAGGTCTCGCTAGGGGTCTTTCAGTTTCATGACTCTCTTCACAGAAGAGTTTCACGTGTGCTGATTTTCCGGCTGTTTCCTGCGTAATTGGTGTCTGCTGTTTATCAATGGCCTCCTTCCATTTCCTTTAGGCTTTGTTTGTTCTTTTTCCGGCTCCTTGAGGGAAAAACTTTGATTATGGACATTTGAACTTTCTTTTCTAAACAAGCATCTGAAGTTGAAATTTTCCCTGTAAAGCAAGGGTCCCCAGGCCCCTGGCCATGTACTGGCACCGGTCTGAGGCCTGAGAGGAACGGGGCGCACAGCAGGAGGCTGGTGGGGTGTGGTGAGCCAGCGTTCCCGCCTGAGCCCACCTCCTCTCAGATCAGCAGTGGCACGCGATGCTCAGAGGCGCACACCCTACTGTGAACTGTGTGAGAGAGGGATCTAGGTTGTGTGCTGCTTATGAGAATCTAATGCCTGATGATCTGAGGTGGAACCGTTTCCTCCCGAAACCATCCCCTTCCCCACTGCTATCCTGTGGAAAAATCATCTTTCATGAAACCAGTCCCTGGTACCACAATGGCTGGGGACCCTGCACTGGAGACCTGCTTCAGCAGCATCTTGCCAGTTTTGATATATTGGCTTTTCTGTATTGAGTCCAAAATGATTACGGATTTCTGTGATGATTTCCGCTGACCTCAGACCCATGGGCTATTTGTGGGAGTGTTACCTGCTCCGGGGTTGGGAAGGGTGCAAGGCCCCCGTGTACCTTCCTGTTACTGCCTTCCAGGTCGGTTCTCAGGGTTGAATTGTACTCCATGTGGTTTTAGCCCACAGCCCTGCCGCCAGCTCCTGGGGGCCGGGGAACATGCTAAAGCACAAAGTCGCCGTGCGCCTCTTTTATGCCTCACAAGTTCAAGGTCTCCTGTGTCTGTGTTAGTGTGTGCTGCATGCCTGGTCACATCCTACCTTTGGGACGCAGGGGCTTGGCGGGTCCTGTGGTAAATGGCAAGCATCCCGGGGGATTCTGCAGAACAGGACGTGGGAGTGCCGGTCTCTCTCCCACGTCTCCAGACTCTTCTCCTGCCTGTGCTGTGGCTGCACCTGCCTCCCTGCAATTCCTCCAGCATTGGGCTAGAGAGGCCCAGGAGCTTGAGCGCCACTTGTGCCACGTGACTGTGGATGGCGGTCGGTTGTGGGGTCTGATGTGTGGTGACTGTGGATGGCGGTCGGTTGTGGGGTCTGATATGTGGTGACTGTGGATGGCGGTTGGTTGTGGGGTCTGATGTCTGGTGACTGTGGATGGTGGACGGTCGTGGGACGGTCGTGGGGGTCTGACATGTGGTGATTGTGGATGGCAGTCGGTCACGGGGGTCTGATGTGTGGTGGCTGCAGGTGGAGTCCTAGGTGTGTCTGTAGCTGCTTTGTGTCCCCGGCCCCTCAGCTCCCCTTTCCCAAGCTCCCCGGGGGCTCCCCGGGCTTCCTCCCGCCATCGGGCTTGGCTTCAGGTCCACGTGTCCTGGTTGGAAGAAATAAGTGCCCAGCTCTGGCCAGGGTGGGCCACATTTGTGACTCATGCCCTCTCCTCTGCCGGCAGGTCTCTACCTTGACGGACCTCCAGCCATACATGCGACAGTTCGTGTCTCACCTACAGGAGACCAGCCCGCTGAGAGACGCCGTCGTCATTGAGCAGGTCTGGGCACTGCCCCCAGGGTTGGGCATGGACCCCAGCAGCGAGTCCTCACCTGGAGCATCACTGGGCTCATCACCAGACAGACTGTTGGCCCTGGGGGGCGTTCGGGGGAATGAGCTATGGTGGGGTCATGAGGAGCTGTGTGCCTTGGCGGAATCTAAGCTGGGCCAGGCTGTGACAGCTGCTGCATTCAGGCACCTGCTCACGTTTGACCACTTGGTCTCTCTCCAACCCCGCAGTGGCTTTATTCATGATTTGCTAAACGTCTTCTCTGGCAATTTTGATCTTAAGGCCAAAGGAAAGGTGTCCCCCTCCTTTAGGAGGGCAGGCCATATTTGAGCTGCATCCCACTGAGCTGGCCCCTCAGTGCTGGGTGTGAGGCCAAGGGAAATGTGTCCCCCTTCTTAGAAGGACAGGCTGTGTTTGAGCTACATCCCGCCAAGCTGGCCCCTCAGTGCTGGGTGTGGGTCCTTGGCCCCCAGAGTGGGGGTGGGGGTGGCGTGGGCTCCTGGGACCCAGACCCAGTGCCCGGCAGCTGGGCAGCAACTTCTGGATCACGTGTGCCATCTGGGCCACGGTGGGCTGTGTGGGTCTGAGCCCAGCTGGACACTCAGGTGGCCCAGAGGGGATGTTCTGTGTCACACACTCTGCCTAAGCCCCTGTGTGTCTGCAGGGACTCGGCCCGGCCAGCCCACGATGGCCCTGCATTCCAGCCCAGCCCATGCTTCATCACGAATACTGACCCCAGAAGGGACGGAGGGTCTTGGCCATGTGGTCCTGCCTATCTCGGTACCCACTGGCTCACTCTCGTGTGTCTCTCTTCTGCTTTCCCAGAGCTCCTCCCTGAATGAGGCCAGCAGTGGCCTCTTCGACGTCTTCCTACGCTTCGTGTGCCACCACGCTGTGCGCATCGGGGGCAAGTGAGTCGGGTGGCTGGGTGCCATTGCCCAGCGGGTGGTGGGCGGACTGGCAGGGCTTCTGCTCACCTCTCCCCTGCCCCTTCCCCACTGCCCTTCTCCCCGGGGCCACCAGGGTCTCCTTTTCTGGTCCCCCACCTCTCCGGCTCCTGGGCTGCAGGCACCCGAGGCCCTGGGAACATGGCCCGGCTCGCAGCTGCTGGAGCAGAGCAGATGCTACGCGAGGCCTGGAAATGGCAAGCGGGGCGTGGACTTGCTCCTTTGTGGAGGACGAGGGGTGTGGGGTGTGTCTGGGCCAGGGGTGCGGCCGAGCGTTTGAGCCTGCAGCTTGTCAGCTCCAAGTTACTACTGACGCTAGACACCCGGCTGTCACACGCTGTATCTCTCTCTCCAGATACAAGAGGATTTTATCCGATTCTCATTCCCGTCCCTGTCGCGTGACCCCCGCAAGGGCACGGGCTCTTCTCTCTGTGGCTAGATTTCCCATCTGGCAAGTGGGGGGTTGACCATGTAGTTTGCTCCTCTTGGGGGCTCTGTGCTGGCCATGGGGCAGGCGGCCTGGGAGAGCTCAAACTCCTGACCTCAGGTGATCCACCCACCTTGGCCTCCCGAAGTGCTGGGATTACAGGCGTGAGCCACCACGCCTGGCCGGAAAGCCTCTTTTTAAGGTGACCACCTACAGCACTTCCCGAAAATAACAGGTCTTGTTTTTGCAATAGGCTGCAAGTGTCTCTTAGCAACAGGAGTGGGCATCCTATGGGCTCTGGGGATGGCTGAGGGTCGTGTGGCAGCCATGCCTTCTGCATGCACCTTCAGGTTCCAAGGGGCTACTCTGCTCTCACTGTTTGTCTGAAAACGCACCCTTGGTGTCCTCATTGGTTTGGAGAGTTTCTGCGTCTCGTTGGTCGTGGTGAAACCAGGGGCAAGGCTGTATCAGTTGGCACACAGCTGCTACATGTAGGGGCTGTGAACCTTTCACCGTGGATAAATTCCCTGAAAAGAGAGGAGTCCAGTTAAGCATTCCTTCCGGGTCAAGTGTCTGGTTCTGTGAATAAACTCGAAGATTTAAGAAACCTTAATGAAAGAAAGCCTTGATGATTGAGAACAAGGATGTGGTCACAGCTGTGGCTGGATCTGCTTTAAGCCGGCCCAGTTCACAGTGAGAGTGGGCAGCGGGGACTGTGTGCTCAGACGTCTCGTCTGGTGTGTTTCTGAGGTGTTTGCCGGCTGAATGGTAGACGTGTCGTTGGTGTGTGGAGGTGGTGTGTATGAGGGTCTGTGTCTGGTGGTTCTGTGTGAGTGTACACATGTCCACACATGCCCCGCCCATCTCTCACCTATGTCTTCCCGCCCCAGGTCCTACGTCCAGTGCCAGGGGATCCCGCAGGGCTCCATCCTGTCCACGCTGCTCTGCAGCCTGTGCTACGGCGACATGGAGAACAAGCTGTTTGCAGGGATACGGCGGGACGGGTGAGGCCTCCTCTTCCCCAGGGGGTCTTGGGTGGGGGTTGATTTGCTTTTGACGCGTTCAGTATTAATATTCCTGGTGCTCTGGATACCGTGACTGCTCTGTCTTGAGGAACCAGTCAAGGTTGCAGCCCCTCCTTGGTGTGAAGCTGCACAGGAGGGGTTGCACAGCCCGAGGACTGCAGGCTCCACGTGGACTCTGTCCAGCGGCCGTGTCTGGAGGCCTCAGGGCTCAGCAGGCAGGAGGGCCACTGCCCTGCATGATGCACATGTGAATTCAACACCGAGGAAGCACACCAGCTTCCATCACATCCACCCGGGTTCCTTTAGGATCCTCGGGGACACAGGCTGGTGCAGCCTGAGGCTCCGTATCTCCCAGCAGGCCCTCAACAGGTGGCCTGTACTGGGCGCCCCTTTAGCCCATTGCCCATCCCACTTGCATGGGGTCTACACCCAAGGACGTCACACGCCTAAATATTGTGCCAACCTAATGTGGTTCAACTCAGCTGGCTTTTGTTGACAGCAGTTAATTTTTTTTTTTAATACTTTAAGTTCTAGGATACATGTGCACAACATGCAGGTTTGTTACATATGTACACATGTGCCATGTTGGTGTGCTGCATCCATCAACTCATCATTTACGTTAGGTATTTCTCTTAATGCTATCCCTCCCCCCTCCCCCCACCCCACGACGGGCCCCGGTGTGTGATGTTCCCCAACCTGTGTCCAAGTGTTCTCATTGTTCAATTCCCGCCTGTGAGTGAGAATGTGCAGTGTTTGGTTTTCTTTCCTTGGAATAGTTTGCTGAGAATGATGGTTTCCAGCTTCATCCATGTCCCTGCAAAGGACATGAACTCAATTCTTTTTTATGGCTGCATAGTATTCCATGGTATATATGTGCCACATTTTCTTAATCCAGTCTATCACTGATGGACATTTGGGTTGGTTCCAAGTCCTTGCTATTGTGAATAGTGCCGCAATAAACATACATGTGCATGTGTCTTTATAGCAGCATGATTTATAACCCTTTGGGTATATATCCAGTAATGTGATGGCTGGTCAAATGGTATTTCTAGTTCTAGATCCTTGAGGAATCGCCACACTGTCTTCCACAACGGTTGAACTACTTTACACTCCCACCAACAGTGTAGAGTGTTCTGGTGCTGGAGAGGATGTGGACAGCAGTTACTTTTTTAATGAAAATAGTATCATTGAACAAGCAGTTAGTGAAGGATGCATCAGGAAGCCTGCAGGCCATACGGCCATTTCTCTCGAAGTCTCCGGGTTTTTCCTGTGCGTCTTTTGAAACTCCAGCTCCTTTTATAGCATGTACAGCGGATCAAGGTTCTTTTTCATTAAGGTTCAAGTTCTAGATTGAAATACGTTCATGTAACAGCAACAAAAATTTCTTGTACACACAGCTTGCTCTGGGACTTGGAGGGAAGTGTCCTTGAGCTGGTGGCACCCTGGTCAGCCCTCTGGGACAGGACGCCTCTGGTACATGATCACGGGGCGCCGGGCTTGGGCCTGAGGGTCGCACAGTGCCCCGTCCCCGCTTCCTGGGGACAGGATCTGGGTCTCGGATGATGCTGAAAACCACAGCTGCCCTGCTGGTAAAGGGCACCACGTGGCTCAGAAGGGGCAAGGTTCCCGGCCCAGCATTCTTACCATCTTCAGTTATTTTTCCCTAAGAGTCTGCGAATTGGGCCCGCACCTGGCGGCCTTTGTTCACCTTCAGCTGGTGCGGAATTGCACAGGCCGGTGCTGAGCACTGAGTGCTTGTAATGAATGAGGAATTGCTCTGGCAGTTAACTGCAGAGAGCACGTCTGTTGGAAAGAAATTTAAGTTTTTGATGTAACCGCTTTGGAGAATGTTACTTTATTTTTGCCTGTGTAAATTGTTTGACATTCAGTCCCTCGTAGACAGATACTACGTAAAAAGGGTAAAGTTAACCTTGCCTGTGTATTTTACTTTATTTCAGGCTGCTCCTGCGTTTGGTGGATGATTTCTTGTTGGTGACACCTCACCTCACCCACGCGAAAGCCTTCCTCAGGTGAGGCCTGTGCCATGTGTCTGTGGAGACCTCCACGGCCTGTGGGCTTTGCAGAGTTGAGCCCTCCATGTCCTGCCCCTGGCACCGCAGCGTTGTCTCTGCTGAATCCTCTCTCTCTGCCGGTGCTGGATCCGCAAGAGCAGAGGCGCTTGGTCGTGCACCCAGGCCTGGGGGCACAGGGGCACCTTCGGGAGAGAGTGGGTCCCGCGGAGATGCACCCAGGTTACGCACATGGTGAGTGCAGGCGGTATCCCGGCTCCTGCCACTCTTTGGAAAGTCTTCAAGTGTGGCGGCTCCTGCGGCCCCAGTGAGACCCCCCGGAGCTGTGCACAGGGCCTGCGGCACCGAGATGGCAGCCTCCTCCCCAGGGTGCACCCGAGCCTGCGGAGAGCAGGAGCTGCCGAGTGAGCTGGCCCACAGCGCTCGCTGCAGTTGCGTTCCCGCGTGGGGTTGTTTGGGATTGGCGGGAGAATTTGGATGCGCTGAGTGGTGCTGTCTTGAACCACGGAGATGGCGAGGAGTGGATCTCAGAGTTGATTTTTGTGGCTCAAACTAAAATCAGGCACAGGGAACCTGGTTTCAGCGCAGGGGATTGTCGAACGTGGTCCCCCTCAAGGGCGCCCCACAGAGCTTGCTTTAAAGTGCGATTTGACAAGGGACGAGAAACCTTGAAAGCTGTAAACGGAACCCTCAGAAAATGTGGCCGCCGGGGGTGGTTTCGGGTGCTTTGCTGGGCTGTGTTTGTGAAAACCCATTCGAACCGCCCTCCAAGTTCACCCTCCAGGGCCGCCCAGGCTCGGGGCCTGTCCCGCGTTCCCCTTAGTGCTGCAGCCCAGAGCACAGCAGGCCTCGCGTGTTTAAATCACAGCAGGCCGCGCCCATTTAAAATCACAGCGGGCCACACCCATTTAAAAATCACAGCAGGCCACGCCCATTTAAAAATCACAGCAGGCCGCGCCCATTTAAAAATCACAGCAGGCCGCGCCCATTTAAATCCACTCAGATTCACTCAGGACCAACCCAGGTCCCAGGCAACTGAGGGCTCAGGAGTCCTGAGGCTGCTGAGGGGACGGAGCCGGTGGGGAACGCTGCTTCTGTGTGGCAAGTTCCTTTGGGTGCTGGCCTGGGAGGTGGCTCAGAGTATACGCTGGGGTCCCCCTGGGGACAGAACTCTCTCAGGAGATGAGTCGGCAGCCACATCACGGGAAGGGGCGGCCGTGGGGAGCTGGGAATGCACCAGGGGGGCTGAACAGCCGGCTGAGGTCCCAGGGCCAGGCCGCAGGAAGGACAGGGGGATGCCCGGGGCCAGAGCAGAGGCCGCAGCAAGGGCAGGGGGACGCCCGGGGCCAGAGCAGAGGCCGCAGGAAGGGAACAGGGACGCCCGGGGCCGGGGGCAGAGGCCACTGGGCACAGGTGGATGCCTGGGCCAGAGCAGAGGCTGCTGGGCACAGGGGATCTCCCTGAGCTGGGTGGGCAGGCTCATGACCCGCTGAGGGAACCTCCTTGACGTCCGGTGAGGGAACCTCCTTGATGTGAAGCTGATGGTTGGTGTTACCCTGCTCAGAGCCCAGCTGGGTCCCATGCCTGAGTGTGAACTCAGATCCCTCCCCTGCGTCTGAAGCACAGCAGATGCCTTCAGGGCCTCTAGGAGAAAACAGGCAAAGTCATTGAGCAATGTCTTAAAAGAAGAGTGGTGGTGTGAGAATTTCTTGTCCGGATTTTAGTCTACCCCAGACCACAGATGAATCTTTGTAACGGGATCATGGTCTTGCCATGGGGACACATGAGATGGACCATCACAGAGGCCACTGGGGCTGCACCTCCCGTCTGAGTCCTGGCTGTCCCAGGTCCAGGCCAGGTTCCTGCCCGCTCACCTACCTGTCCTTCCCAGGAGACAGGGCAAGCACCGTGAAGTCTGGAGCAGGGCTGGGTCCAGGCTCTTCAGAGCTGCTGCCAGGCCCAGCACCCCTCTCCAGATCACCACTTCTCCGGGGTTTTCCAAAGCATTTAACAAGGGTGTCAGGGCACTTCCTGGGTGATGGCCCCGCATCTTGGGGCTGACATTGCGCCTCTGCCTTAGGACCCTGGTCCGAGGTGTCCCTGAGTATGGCTGCGTGGTGAACTTGCGGAAGACAGTGGTGAACTTCCCTGTGGAAGACGAGGCCGTGGGTGGCGCAGCTTTTGTCCAGCTGCCGGCGCACGGCCTGTTCCCCTGGTGCGGACTGCTGCTGGACACCCGGACCCTGGAGGTGCAGAGTGACTACTCCAGGTGAGCGCACCTGGCCGGAAGCGGAGCCTGTGCCCAGCCGGGACAGGTGGTGCTGCAGGGCCGTCCGTCTGCCCCTGCTTCCGTGTGGGGCAGGCGACTGCCAATCCCAAAGGGTCAGAGGCCACCGGGTGCCCCTCGTCCCATCCAGGGCTGAGCAGAAATGCGTCTTTCTGTGGGAGTGAGGGTGTCACAAGGGGGGAGGTTTTCTGTGCTATTTTTGTAAAAGGAAATTGTGCACCAGACCTGGAAACACTGAGGTGTCCTCAGAGAGCAATCTGGATCCAAACCCGAGACGCCCAGGCCCTGCTGGGCGTGAGTCTCTCCAGACCTGAAACCCCGCCGGGGTTCTGCTGGGTGTGAGTCTCTCCGACCCTGAGACACTGGGGCCCTGCTGGGCGTGAGTCTCTCCACTGTGGGGCCCACACTCCGAGGCTCATCCACAGTCTACATGATGCCATGAGTTCATGATCACGTGTGACCCATCGGGGGACAGGGCTGTGGTGTGTGGGGGTCTCTACAACATTCTGGGGTCTCATTTCCCCCGAGCCTGAGAGCTCATGGCCCCACCTCAGGCTCAGACACAGATGGATTGAAGATGGACACAGATGCAGAAATCTGTGCTGTTTCTTTTATGAGTAAAATGTATCACCATTCCAGGCAGGGTGAGGTGGCTCACACCTGTAATCCCAGCATTTTGGGAGGCCGAGATGGGTGGATCACTTGAGGCCAGGAGTTTGAGACAAACCTAGCCAACATAGTGAAACTCCGTTTCTACTTAAAAAGTACCAAAATTAGCCTGGCGTGGTGGCGCACGCCTGTAGTCTCAGCTATGCGAGAGGCTGAGGCAGGAGAATCATTGAGAATCAGGAGAGCTTGCAGTGAGCTGAGACCACACCACTGCACTCCAGCCTGGGCAACAGAGTGAGACTTCATCATAAAAAAAAGCAAAAAGTATCAGCATTCCAAAACCATGGTAGACAGGTGCTTTTTATTCTGTCCTTCAATAATATTCACTGGTGCTGTGCTAGAGGCCGGAACTGGGGGTGCTTTCCTCTAAAAGGCACAGCTTTATGGGAAGAGAAATATGGGATTTTTAAATCCCTTATTGGATGATTGTTAAACCAGTGGTTTAAACTGGGGTCCTGTCATTCTGAGTTGAACAGTCTGGATCTGGACTTTGCCTCTTTCCAGAATGCTCCCTGGGGTTTGCTTAATGGGGGAGCGGCAGGTGCGGACACCCTCGTGATGGGGGAGTGGCAGGTGTAGATGCCCTTGTGCATGGTGCCCAGCACGTCCCTGCTGCAGCTCCCTCCCCACCAGGACACCAGTCCCCTGTGCTCCCCACAGTCCCTGCTTCCCTCTCCCAGCCTCACCTGATCCTGGCCTCTGCTGGCTTTGTCTGGGTGATTTGCAGATTTGCTGGGCTCCCAGCACCTCCTTGCCTCTCCCTAGGCACCTCTGCAGCACTGGCCATACCAGTCAGCCGTGAACCGTCCACTGCTTATTTTGCTCCCCATGAAATGTATTTTTTAGGACAGGCACCCCTGGTTCTAGCCTGTGGCCCAGGATCAGTGAATGTTACTGGAGGACAAAGCAGACAGACATACGAATCAGGAAAATGGGTTCTCTCTGAACACATTGCAAAGCCACAAAGGCTAGTGTAGGGTGGGTGGGCATCAGGTCATCAGATGTGGGTTCAATGCCAGAATATTCTGTGCTCCCAAAGGCCACTGGGTCAGAGTGCCTGCTTGCAGAGGTGGTTGTAAAAGCTCAGCAGTGGAGGCAGTGGTTCGCCGCACTCGGGGTGAACACACGTCCTCTGTGTCTGAAGCATACAACAAAGGCTTGAAGGGCATCTGGGAGAAGAAAACAGGCAAAATGATTAAGAAAAGTGAAAAAGGAAGAGGGGTAAGATGGGAATTTTCTTGTCCAGATTTTAGTCTCCCAAACCACAGCTCAGATGGCAGAATGTGGTGAGAACTGATGGACAGTACAATAGAACAAAACGGAAGCCCTCTCTCTCAGAAACGTGTGTTAAATGTGGCATGTGTCACAGCTGACGGAAAAGAGAGTGTGTGTTTAATCATTTTTCTGAGAAAACTGACTGGAAGCAAATAAGTTGTGTCTTTATAACGTATACCAGAGCAGATTCTAGGTGGAAGAGGAATGACATGCAAACAGCAGCAGCAACAGAAACAAAACAGGAGACTCAAAAGGAAGGGAGGCGAACGGTCCCTGATTTGGTGTTGGGGAAGGACACGCAGGGAGGTGGATGAAACCAGTGAGGCAACAGGTATTGCTTTCCCTGCAGAGGAACTCAGCTTGCCTGAGCCACAGTGAAAATGGCTGTTCCCTGGAGCATTTGTGCACACGATTTATTTAAGGCGCCCTGTGAGGTCCTACACATTCATCCTCTCACTTTGTTCTCCTAACCACCTGAGAGGTAGATGAAGAAAGCCTCCAGGGGGGCACCCAGCTGGCAAGGGGCTTGTGCGATTGCAGCCTGGCCTCCTGCTCTGGGGCCCTTGCTGTGCCTGAGGACCTCACACAGGTCAGACCCACAGGCTCGGGGCGAGCCGGAGCCCAAGGTTGTGCTGGGGACAGCTGTGAAGGAAGAAACGGACATCTGATGCACACTTGGGAAGGTTCTACCAGCAGCATCAAAGAAAGGCGTGTGAAACTGACAGCGAGACCCGTCCTTTATGCTGGCTCCTTTTCTGGGCTTTCCAAGAGCCAGCATCAGGGTGAGGCAAGTTGGAAAGACTTTTCTGGAAAGCAGCTTGTTTGCATGGAAGTCCTTACAATGTCCTGTGTTTTCCCAGTAATTCCACTTCTGAAGTGACCAGACGTTATCACGGGTCTTATTTACCATTTCCAGTGCTCCAGGTCGGGGGACTTGCCACAGCCAGTCACTGACCCGCCCAAATCCAGGGCTAAGCAGATACTGTGTATCACAAAACTTACTCTGCCATTAGACATGCTTTCAAAGAATTTTTGAAGAATGTTTAATGGCACAAAGCATTTATTTCAATGTAGCAGTGTTCAAAGCTGGATGTAGAACACACCCCAGGGAGCCCGGTGTGGATGTCACGTGTGTTCGTCTTTGGACACGGATGTACACGGGCAGTGAGTGGTGGCAAGGCCCTGGAGGACGTCGGTGGGATGCCTGCATCCTGCCCCTCTGGAGATACCCTGTGTGTGCCACGTGTACTCACTGGAGCCCTGTGTAGCTGGCGCCACCTGGCTCTTCCATCCATGAGATTCAAACACAGTGAGATTCCCCATGCCTGACTCAGTGTTCTCCCACAAAGAAGCTGAGTCACGTCCGTGTCCACTCGAGGGACGCCCGGGAGTCAGGGCTCCACAGTTTATTATGTGTTTTTGGCCTGAGTTATGTGCAGATTTCATCAGGGCAGGTGATGAGTGCACACACACACGGCCATGCAAGGCTTGGATACACTCAACATCACTAGCCACGTCCTGGTGGAGTGTGGTCATGCAGGGTCCGGATGGTGTGTAGCGTTTTGAGTCCACGGAGAGAGCACCCAACTCCCTCAGGCTGCAGCGCGTGCCCCAGGCAGGACAAGGAAGCAGGAGGAAGGCAAGAGGCTCTTTGGAGCAAGCTTTGCAGGAGGGGGCTGGGTGTAGGGCAGGCACCCGTGTCTGACGTCCCCCCTGTGTCTCAGCTACGCCCGGACCTCCATCAGAGCCAGTCTTACCTTCAACCGCGGCTTCAAGGCTGGGAGGAACATGCGTCGCAAACTCTTTGGGGTCTTGCGGCTGAAGTGTCACAGCCTGTTTCTGGATTTGCAGGTGAGCAGGCTGACGGTCAGCACAAGAGTTCAGAGTTCGGGAGACGTGTGTTACTGTGTGTGCACGCATGTGTGTGTGTGTGTGCCTGCAAGGCTGACGGTGACTGGCTGCACATAAGAGTGCACATGTGCACAGATGCATGTGAGCCATACGTGTGTGTACATGAAGGCATGGCCGTGTGTGCACAGGTGTGCAAGGGCACAGGTATGAATGTGCACATGCAAATGCATACCTGACGTGCATGTGTGTTCGTGTGCATTCGTGTGGGATTCATGTGAGGTGCATGCTTGTGGGTGTGCGGTGTGAGTAGCATGTGCGCACATAACCTGTATCGAGGGCCCCTCATGTTCACCCCACTAGGTCCTCAGCACCAGCACCCGTCCTTACAGGGTGAGATGGGGTGGACCCCCACAGGAGAAGGGGAGTGGACGCGGATGCCCAGATGGGACAATGCCCTCAGGACTGCAACTTCAGAGCCTCAGCCCACCGGGGCCTGGGACCCTGTCTCACCCTGTAAGGAGGGGCGCTGGTGCTGAGGACCTATCAGGGTGAACATGAGGGGCCCTCGATATAGGTTATATGCACACATGCTACTCACACTGCACACCTACATGCATGCACCTCACGTGAATGCCGCATGACTGCACACGAATACACATGCATGTCAGGTATACATTTGCGTGTGCACATTCATACTTGTGCCCTTGCACACCTGTGCACACACTGCCATGCTTTCACTCCCCCTCTCCTGTGGGCGTCTGCGTCCCCCCCAATCTCTCCTGTGGGCATCCGCGTCCACTTCCTCTCCTGGTGCCTTCCCTTCTTGGCCAAGCCTCAGGGGCAGGCAGACGACACGGAGTCCTGACTCCCCCAGGGTGGTTCACAGCTGCTGGGTGAGGGTCAGGCCGGATTTCACTGGGGAGAGGGATGGTTTCTTGTCAAAATGCTCTTCTTTCTTGTTTCATCTGAATGGATGATAAAGTAAAAAGTAAAAACTTAAAATCCCAGAGAGGTTTCTGCCGTTTCTCACTCTTTCCTGGCGATTCTAGGTGAACAGCCTCCAGACGGTGTGCACCAACATCTACAAGATCCTCCTGCTGCAGGCCTACAGGTGAGCCGCCACCAAGGGGGCGCAGGCCCAGCCTCCAGGGACCTGCCGTGCTCTGCTTGCCTCTGACCGGGGGCTACACCTGGGTTTTAGGGGCAAGGAGTGTCTTACATTTTCAATGGTGCTGCTGCCTCTGCACTGTTCTGTGTTCCCGTGGCTCTGTGCAAAGCGTCTGTTCTCCGTCTCTGGGTAGTGCTAGGAGCCAATGTGGCCCCACGTGTCCCCGCTGTGCCTGTGCACTGACTGTGGGACCTCATGGAGGCCAACCCAGGGCAGGAGGGGCATGGGGTAAAGAGATGTTTATGGGGAGTCTTAGCAGAGGAGGCCGGGAAGGTGTCTGAACAGTAGGTGGGAGATCAGACACCGGGAGGATTTGGGGTCTCAGAGAGCAAAGAGGGCCGAGGTGGGTGCAGATGAGGGTCGCTGGCCCCACCCCCGGGAAGGTGCCGCAGAGCTGTGGCTCCCCACACAGCCCGGCTGGCACCTGTGCTCTGGGCATGGCTGTGCTCCTGCAACATTCCCTGTCATGGCTGGTCAGGGGGCCCCCCTGTCAAGAATCAACAACTTTATCACTGAAGAAAGGGCCAATCTGTGGAGGCCACAGGGCCAGCTTCTGCCTGGCGTCAGGGCAGGTGGTGGCACAAACCTCTGGGCTGTACCAAAGGGTAGTCGGGCACCACAGGCCCGGGCCTCCACCTGAGCAGGCCTCCTGAGCCACTGGGAGCCGAGTGCCAGGAGGCCGAAGCCGTCGCCCCTTGAAGGCTGAGAATGAGTGTGAGAATTTGTGTTACCCAGGGCCGAGGCTGCGCGAGTTACCGTGCACGCTTGATGTGAAATGAGGTTGTCTATCATGGGAACCCAGCAAGGGTTCACGGGAGAGATTTTCCGTTACAAGGTCACCCCATGAAGGTGGTTTTTAACCCGAGTGCTTGTGCCTTCGTGCTCTGGCAGGGAGGGCAGAGCCGCAGCTGCGTGTTACCGCCTTTGTGCTGGCTCCAGAGGCTTGGGACCAGGCTCTCTGTTCCAGGGTGCATCCGGCTCAGGCCGCCCTCCTCTCTGTCTTCTCTCTGCCTCGAGTCTTCCCTCGTTGGCATCTCCCTGACGTGTGCCTGGGCCCTCATGCAAGCCGCTTGACTCCTTTCTGGAAACCCTTGGAGTGTGCTGGAGACAGGCACCTCTGAGGACGGGAGGTGTCTGACACCGTGGTCGACCCCAGGGTCCAGCTGGCATGCTTGGGGCCTCCTTAGGCCATGATGAGGTCAGAAGAGTTTTCCCAGGCATGGGCCACGTGGCCTGCCACCTGCTCCTCCTGTATTCAGCTCAGCCTTGTCCTCATTTCCCCACCAGGGTCCCTGGCTCCAAGGAGCTCCCGTAGAGGGCCTGGGCTCGGGCAAGGTGGCTGAGTTTTCCCACCCATGTGGGGGCCCTTGGGTAGTCACTTGATTGGGTAGCCCTGAGGAGGCAGAGGTGCGATGAGCCACAGGCCATTTCCAGACACGGAGCCAGGCACGTGGAAGGCCCAGGAACTCCCTTCCCTCAAGGCAGGAGTGGGAGAACGGAGAGCTGGGCCCCGATTTCACAGCAGCCAGGCTGTAGCAGGCGAGGCTGTGGTCATCTGTGTGGCACTGGGGGCGAGACCTGACTCCATTCCGCCGGGGCTCAGCCTTCCCGCCCCTGCTGGCCACGCCTCCACATGGGCGGGGGGCGGATGCCCTCACCTCTAGCAGGTGGCTTTTTCTCCCTTTGGAAGAGGGCCCTTCACCCATGCTAGGTATTTCCCTGCTGGGTCAGGAGTGCGACCCTGTGGCAACCCCAGTACCTTAGGCATATTTGTTTATTTAAAAAACATTCTGGGCCTGGCTTCCCTCGTTGCTACATGGGGAGAAGACGTCCCACCTCAGCAGAGTTACTGAGAGGCTGAAACCCGAGTGCTGGCTTCACTGGTGTGGTCTCAGGTCATTCCAGAAGGGGGCTCCGGCAGTCGGTGAGACCAGGTACACAGGTGTCCTGATCACACACACATGTGGGCACATGTGCACCTGTGCTGTTTCGTGGTGGCCAGGTCCGTGCACACCTGCCCCAAAGTCCCAGGAAGCTGAGAGGCCAAAGAGGGAGGCTGACAGGGCTGGCGCGGTGGCTCACACCTGTAGTCCCAGCACTTTGGGAGGCCGCGGTGAGAGGATCGCTTGAGCCCAGGAGTTTAAGGTGAGCCTGGGCAATGTAGTAGGACCTCATCTCTATGAAAAATAAAAACAAAAATTAGCTGAGTGTGGTGGAGTGTGCCTGTAGTTCCAGTACTTGGGAGGCTGAAGTGGGAGGATGGCTTGAGCCCAGGAGGTGGAGGTTGCAGTGAGCTGAGATCACCCCACTGTACTGCAGCCTGGGTGACAGAGTGAGACCCCATCTCAGCAGCAGAAAAGACTGACAAATGCAGTTTCTTGGAAAGAAACATTTAGTAGGGACTTCACCTACACACAGAAGCCAAGTCGGTGTCTCAGTGGCAGTGAGATGAGACGATGGGTCCCCGCACCATCGCCTCAGACCCAGGGTTTATGCACCACAGGGGTGGGGTGGCTCAGAAGGGATGCGCAGGACGTTGATACACGATGACATCAAGGTTGTTTGACGAAGGGCGGGATTTACGGTAAGTACCTTCTGGTACACAAGGAACAATGGATAAACTGGAAACCTTACAGGGCTTCCCAGAACAGGAGCTAATCAGAAGCCAGCATGGCAGGTTAGCATCCAGGATGGAGCCGCTTCAGCCTCCACATGTGTGTGCGTTCATACAGACGGTGCACAGAAACGTGCAGTGTACCTGTGCACACACACAGACACGCAAGTACTTGCACACACAAGCACACACACACAGACATGCATGCATGCATCCGTGTGCGTGCACCTGTGCCCACGAGGAAACCCATGCACGTGCCTTCATGCATGCACACACACACCGGCGGGCCCGTGCCACACCGGTGAGCACCGTCTAATTAGGAGGCCGTTCCTCTGATGATGTCCACCATCCCCTCAGGTTCCACGCGTGTGTGCTGCAGCTCCCATTTCATCAGCAAGTTTGGAAGAACCCCACGTTTTTCCTGCGTGTCATCTCTGACACGGCCTCCCTCTGCTACTCCATCCTGAAAGCCAAGAACACAGGTATGCACAGGTGCCTGGCCTCAGTGGTAGCAGTGCCTGCCTGCTGGTGTTAGTATGTCAGGAGACTGAGTGAATCCGGGCTTAGGACATTCTCACCCTTTTTCGCATGGGGAAGTAGTTTAACCCGACCACTGGCAGGCCCGTCTGCCCGCCCTTCCGTGGGGTGAGCAGAGCACCCGATGGAAGGGACAGGAGCTGCCTGGGAACTGCCGTCCTCCCCACCTTGCTCTGCCTGGGGAAGTGCCGGGAGGGCTGGTCTCTCCTGCTTGCCCCATGGTGGGATTCGGGGGGCCTGGCCTCTCCTGTTTGCCCTGTGGTGGGATTGGGCTGTCTCCTGTCCATGGCACTTAGGGCCCCTGTGCAAACCCAGGCCAAGGGCTTAGGAGGAGGCTGGGCCCAGGCCACCCCACCCCTCTCAGGAGCAGAGGCTGTGCGTCCCCACCACAGAGCCCCGGGCTGTCCTCTGCTCCGCGGTCACCATCCTCTGCCTCTGGACACTTCACCCAGCGTCAGGGAGGTTTCTGATCCATCTGAAATTCAAGCCACGTCGAACCTGCCGTCCTGAGCTTCAGAGCTTCTACTTTCTGTTATTTCTGTGTTGTGGAAATTTCACTTGGAGAAGCTGAAGGAAACATTTCAGTAGTGACTCCTGCAGTGCTTGGGTCGGGGCAGCTGGAGATGGAGCCGCCCTGCAGACCGTCGGGCGTGCGCAGCTTTCCGGTGTCTCCTGGGAGGGGAGCTGGGCTGGGCCTGTGGAATCCTCAGCCTCTGTTTGTCCCCCAGGGATGTCACTGGGGGCCAAGGGCGCCACCGGCCCTCTGCCCTCCGAGGCCGTGCAGTGGCTGTGCCACCAAGCCTTCCTGCTCAAGCTGACTCAACACCGCGTCACCTACGTGCCACTCCTGGGGTCACTCAGGACAGGCAAGTGTGGATGGCGGCCAATGCGGGCCCACCTGCCCAGACACCATCCTCGAACGCCCTTTGCAGGGCAAGCAGCCTCAGATGCTGCTAAAATGCATATGCCCCGGGCCTGGCCTTGGGGCTGGAGCCATGCTGGCAGCCCTGTGTGATTAAATGCCCGTGTCCCCAGGCCATGGAGCCTGGCAGGGTCCACGACTTCCTGAACCCCTGCCTCCCATCTCAGGGCGGATGGCTCCCCACCCTTGGGAACCTTCTGACCCCTGACCTGTGTCCTCTCACAGCCTCTGCCCTGGCTGCTGCCCTGATACCCCCATGGGGTCCTGAGCTCCTGAGGTCTTTCTTTAAGTTCTCTCCCCGCCCTGCCGCTCCAGCATCACCGGGCTGCCTGTCTGCTCGCCCTGGTGGAGGGGTGTCTGTCCCTTCCCTGAGGTTCCCACCACCCAAGGCCACGAGGTGCAGGCCCTGCCTGCCTGGCCGCCCACATGTACCAGGAAGGCTGGAGGATGGCCCCTCTGGCCTCTTCTGGAACAGAGTCTGATTTTGGCCCCGCAGCCCAGACGCAGCTGAGTCGGAAGCTCCCGGGGACGACGCTGGCTGCCCTGGAGGCCGCAGCTAACCCGGCACTGCCCTCAGACTTCAAGACCATCCTGGACTGATGGCCACCCGCCCACAGCCGGGCTGAGAGTGGACACCAGCAGCCCTGTCACGCCGAGCTCTACATCCCAGGGAGGGAGGGGCGGCCCACACCCAGGCCCGCACCGCTGGGAGTCTGAGGCCTGAGTGAGTGTCTGGCCAAGGCCTGCATGTCCGGCTGAAGGCTGAGTGTCCAGCACACCTGCCGTCCTCACTTCCCCACAGGCTGGCACTAGGCTCCACCCCAGGGCCAGCTCCTCCTCACCAGGAGCCTGGCTTCCACTCCCCACACGGGATCCGTCCTTCCCCAGACTTGCCGTTCGCCACCTCTCACCGTGACCTCCTTTGCCCTCCACCCCCACCGTGCCGGTAGAGACCCTGAGAAGGAGCCTGGGAGCTCTGGGAATTTGGAGTGACCAAAGGTGTGCCCTGTTCACGGGCAAGAACACTGCACCTGGATGGGGGTCCCCGTGGGCCACAATGGGGGGCTGTGGGAGTAAAATACTCAATATATGCGTTTTTCAGTTTTGAAAAAAAGCCTCATGTTTGAATCCTAATGTGCACTGCATAGACTCCACTGTATGCGATTACAGAAGCGTATGAGTGAATGGCACGGTGGTCAGTGCAGGCCTGTGGCCTGGCTGGGCCCAGGAGGTTTCTGACGCTGTGAGGCAGGAGGGGAAGGAGGGTCGGGGATAGACAGTGGGAGCCCCACCCTGGAAGAGGGACAGTCAGTCCAGGCCCAAAGGATGACAGGGATGATGGGGACCCAGTTTGGGTGGCGATGATGGGGGGGCCTGGCTTGGGCGGAGGGGATAACAGAGGGCCTAGTTGGGGTGGCGGGGATGATAGGGGCCCAGCTTGGGTGGTGGGGATGATAGGGGGACCCGTCTGGGCGGTGGGGGTGATGGGGAAACCTGGCTGGGCCCCCTCTTCCTCTGCCTCCCACCTGCAGCGGTGGATCTGGACGTGCTTCCCTGGTGCACATCCTCCGGGCCATCAGCATTCATGGAAGTGGGGGGCAGGAGCATGACACCATCCTGTATAAAATCCAGGATTCCTCCTCCTGAGCCCCCCAACTCAGGTTGAAAGTCACGTTTCCCCTCTGGCCATTCTCTTCAGAGTGGACCAGGCGATTCTGATCTCCGAAGGGTGGGTAGGGTGGGGCAGTAGACACAGGAGTCTTCAAGGTGGAGCTGGTGATGGTGGCCCATCCTCTTATCTTATCTCCCAGTCTCGTCTCTCATCCTCTTATCTCCCAGTCTCATCCAGACTTATCTCCCAGGGCGGGCGCCAGGCACGCAGTGGAGCTGGACTCACGTCCTTCAGCAGACAGAAGGAACTGGAAGGACTGCAGAGAACGGGAGGGGCAACTCAGAGGGACACAATCTTGGGGTGAAGAAACAGCCCCTCCTTGGAAGTTGGCTTGGGCCACATGACACCAAGGGCCCGGCGTGAGCGACTCCGGAGCCTTCCAGCAGGTCCCTGGTGGGGCCTTATGGTATGGCCAGGTCCTACTGAGTGCGCCTCGGACAGGGCTTCTGGTGTGAGTGCAGCCCAGACGTGCCTGGTGTCGAGGTGGGGGCTTATGGCTGCTGGATATGGCCTCATTTATTGCTGCTGCTTCGGAGAGTGTCCGAGTGACCGAGCCTAATGTGTTTATGGTGGGCCCAAGTCCACAGACTGTGTCGTAAATGCACACTGGTGCCTGGAGCCCTCGTATAGGAACTGTGACAAGGAGGGGCCCTCGGCAGCCGGCCTGGGGGTGCCTTTGCCCTGCAAACCGGAAGGGAGTGGAGTGGCCCCAGGTGCCGTGGGCAGACGACCTCAGTGGGAGGTTGGACAGAACAGGGTGGGGACTCCTGGGAGCAGAGGCCGCTGCTCAGGCACACCTAGGTTTGAATCACAGACCAACAGATCGGGCCATTGTTCAGTTACCCATTTTCTACAAAGCTCCAGAATCCTGTTTCTTCAGGTGCTTTTTGTTGAAATTTTACTCAGAATTACTTATATTTTTTGCTAAAGTATTAGACCCTTGAAAAAGGTATTTGCTTTGACATGGCTTAACTCACTAAGCACCTACTTTTTGATTTGTCTCTTTTTACTTATTGATGATTATTATTAGAGATAGAGTCTACTTTGTCACCCAGGTTGTAGTGCAGTGGCACAATCATGGCTCGCTGTAGCCACACACCCCCAGGCTCAAGTGATCCTTCCGCCTCAGCTCCCTAAAGTGCTGGGATGACAGGTGTGAGCCACTGCCCTTGCCCGGCACTTTGAAAAACCACTATTGTAAGGTCAGGCATGGTGGCTCACACCTGCCATCCCAGTAGTTTGGGAAGCCGAAGCAGAAGGATTGTCTGAGGCCAGGAGTTTGAGACCAGCATGGATAACATAGAGAGACCCCATCTCTACAACAAATACAAAACGTTAGCCAGGCATGGTGTCCAGCATCTGTAGTCCCAGCTGCTCGGGAGGCCAAGTGGGAGGATCGCTTGAGCCTGGAAGGTCGTGGCTGCAGTGAGCTGTGATTGTACCATTGCACTCCAGCCTGGGTGACAGAGTGAGACCCTGTCTCAAAAAAAAAGGAGAAGAGGAGGTAGAAAAGGAAGAAGGAGAAAAGGAAGAAGGAGAGGAGGAGGAGGAGGAAGAAAGAAAAGGAGAAGAAGATGGAGGTGCTGGGTAGACTGTCAAACCTCAGGGCAAAATGAAAATAATGAAGTTGGCCGGGCGCGGTGGCTCAAGCCTGTAATCCCAGCACTTTGGGAGGCCGAGACGGGTGGATCACGAGGTCAGGAGATCGAGACCATCCTGGCTAACACGGTGAAACCCCGTCTCTACTAAAAATACAAAAACTAGCCGGGCGAGGTGGCGGGCGCCTGTAGTCCCAGCTACTCCGGAGGCTGAGGCAGGAGAATGGCGTAAACCCGGGAGGTGGAGCTTGCAGTGAGCTGAGATCCGGCCACTGCGCTCCAGTCCGGGCGACAGAGCGAGACTCCGCCTCAAAAAAAAAAAAAAAAAAAAAAGAATGAAGTTTTAAAAGGAAAGAAAGACCCCAGCTCTGCTGACTTCCCTAGGCCTGAACTTCATCTCAAGCAGCTTCCTTCCACAGACGAGCGTGTATGGAGCAAGTGAGTTCCAAGCAGAAAGGGAAGAGAAGCAGGCAAGGATGGAGGCTGTGGGTGATGCCATCCAGTACCCCTGAAAGGGAGTGGTTATTTTCCTGCATCAGCCCCACGCTCCTGCCGGTCCTGCACCTGCTGTAACCCTCGATGTGGATTGGTGCCAGGTGCTCACCTGGGAAGGGGGCTTGCCAATCCTTGGTGGGTTTCAGAGGTCCCAGGCGTTTGTGGTAGGCAGAATTACAGCCCCTCCCCAAAGCTGCCCACGTCCTTCTCCTGGGACCTGTGAATGTGTCACCTGTAGGGCAGAGGCTGGTGGAGGCTGCAGGTGGAGTCACGGCTACCAGTCAGCCAGTCTTAAGGTCATCCTGGATTATCTGGTGTGCCTGATGTGACCACAAGGGTCTCTAGAAGAGAGGGAGGCAGGGAAGAGTCAGAGAGGGGACGTGAGAAAGACCACTGACCACTACTGGCTTTGAGATGGAGGAAGGGGCCCCCAGCCAAGGAATGGGGGTAGCTGCTCCATGCTGGAAAAGCAAGCAATCCGCCCCCATCCTGAGGGCACACAGCCCTGCCCACGCCTCGATTTCAGGCCAGTGGGACGCATTTCAGCTTTCCGGCCTCCAGAGCTATAAGATAATTTGTTTGTGTGAGGCCACTAAGCTGCAGTGATTTGTTATAGCAGCACATGGAATACCAGTATAGGGAAATGAACACAGGGACTGTTCTCAGAATGAGACTCCCGGCCCACCCTGGGAATCTGTGGGACAGCTCAGGTGGACTTGCTGCTGAGAGGGAGAGAGAAACAGAGTGGGGCTTCCAGCCTCCCTGCGTACTGGTCACCTGGCGTCATGATGAGATGTGCATGCTGGGACAGCAGAGCTCCTGTGCCCGTCCAGCTCCAATGGCCAAGGCTGCTGGCGGGTCCTCGCACTGATGGGCAGGGATGGAGCCTCTTCACCCTGGATCCAGCTTTGACCACGGCCCCTGGCAAGGGCAGGTCCCCCAGGTTTGTGGAGCCTGGTGCTGGACATTCTGCTGTGGCCTGCAGGAGGGTTGGACAGGTCTCTAAGGTGCCATCTGGATGCAAAGGTTCCATGCTCCCGTTTCTGCTGCCCCAGAGAGCGAGCATCACAATAGGCCTGGGCCTCACCTCAGCCTCATGCAGGCATGAAAGGACCGAGTCTTGCAGGAGGGGGACTGGCTGGCTTTCTCCTCTCTGACACGGCACAAAGCCCTGGGCTCACCACCTGGAGTTGTGTGTCCCCAGCCCCCCGTGTGGACGGGAGACTCATGCTCCCTGGCCATGGCAGTGGGATCCTCTCTGTCAGGTCCCAGTCCCACCCTTGGTGGAAGGGGCTGCTTCCCTTGGAGCCGAGTGGGTGAGTCCTGGGGCAGCTCCAGTGCTGGCTGTACCCTCCATGACCTCCCGCCTCACTTCTCCTTCTGCTCTTAGTCCTTCACACGTCCTCCCCTGGTTCTTGGTGACCTCAGACTCTCCCCTGCGGATGAGCCCCATCAGGCTTTTGAAAACTGGACCCTGAATCTTGTTTTCCCATCAGGTGCTCCGACTTCTCCGTGCCTGGCAAAGCAGCCCTGGGTTCACCCTCTGCCAGGAACCAGCTCACGGGACAGCCTGTCCTCATGTGACCACCACAGTCATGGGAGCTGTGTCCATCTCTGGGGTCGGCTAACCTCATCTGCAGCTGGCTTTATTTCCAGTTCAACATGGCTGCCCCTGGAAGGGGCAGCCCCTGTAGCTACAGATCCTGTATTCCAACCACTTCCAGTCAGGTGATAGGAGCATTTTGTTCCTGTCCCGACACTAGCCAGTCTGAGAGACCCGCCCCTGGAATGTTTTTCCCAAAAGAGTGGAGGACAAGTTGAAGGAGCTGAGTGTGGGGCGTGGCCACGCAGGGTCAGCCCGTCCAGTTCTGCTCTCACCGCCTGGCCCTTGTCCCCGCTCCCTGGATGGTGCTCGGGTACCTCCGCAGCCCATGAGGCCTCAACCCCTGGCCCTGAACGACCCTGGTAATGTGATGGGACAGACGCACCTCTGCCACCCTTTGGGGCATCCATCTGTCCACCCATCGTCACCTAGTGGGCCACCTCTGTCCCTCCTCCTTTCTACCCATTTTTATCCATGGCCGCATCAGGCACATGGGTGGAGTGGCATTTTCTGGCTGCCCACCTAAGCATGTCCCAACCCCACAGCCGGGGGACCTGCCCACCTAAGCGTGTCCTGAACCCACCCATGGGGCGGGGGGGAGCTGCCCACCCAAGCACATCCTGAGTCCACGTTGGGGGGAACTGCCCACCTAAGCGTGTCCTGAGCCCATGGGGCAGGGGGAAGCTGACCACCCAAGCACGTCCTGAGCCCACAGCAGGGGGACCTACCCACCTAAGCATGTACTGAACCAACAGCGGTGGGGAGGGGGAAGCTACCCACCTAAGTGTGTGCTAAGCCCACGGGGCAGGGCGGGGCAGGAGGGAGCAACCCACCTAAGCGTGTCCTGAGCCCACAGCGGGGAGGGAGGGGGGGAGCTGCCCACCTAAGCATGTCCTGAGCCCACGGGGCAGGGCGTGGGGGGGAGCTGCCCACCCAAGCATGTCCTGAGCCCACGTCGGGGGGAGCTGCCCACATAAGTGTGTCCTAAGCCCACGGCAGGGGATGCTGCTGCTTCCAGCTCCCCCTATACAGAGTGCTGGGCAGAGCCCCAGCCCTCGTTAGGATGTGCTACACCCAAAAGTCTGATCCAGGATGGGAGCAGGGGGCACCTGCTTACATCCTGGTTATTTTCTAAGTATGGTATTGATGCAAAATGTGAGCTCAGCTAAGTCTGAGTGGCTTGTCAGCACCCTGCTGCCAACAGCTGCTGGTTTTTCTTGTCCGGGTCAACGAAGGACTTGCAGCCTCTATGGTGGGTGGGGGAAGGTGTCCCAAGAGCTGCCTTTGGGGACACATGCCCCTTGGCAGTGTTGGCTTCTGAGCAGGTTACTCCACCTTCTGCATGTGTGAGTTGTTGACACTATGGAACACAGCTGTTGCTTTGGCTTCTGGAGGCTTTCCTTTGGGGAACCACCCCCTCTCCACCCCACCCTCCAGGCTCTGTGATCACTCTTCCCTGCAATTTGATGTCTAGACTCTGAAGGGGGAGCATCTCACCCAGATCATGAACCAAAAGGATTTTGGAATGGTCACGGAGACGCCCTACTTAAAAAAGCTGAACAGTGCGGGCAGAGTCCCATGGATCCTATGAACTCCTGGGTCCAGTAGGGCCTGAAGCCCACCCTGGACTTGGCCGGTTCTGAGAGCTGATGAAGGACATTCGGTTTGAGTTTGTTTGTGTCAGTTACAACGGAAAAGGCTGACTAGTACACCCAAGGCATGGAGTTGCGGCAAGATTGTGAGGTTGAAGTGGGGGATGTCAGACTGTCCTCTGCAGCAGCCCCATCTCACAGTGGACTGACTCCCTTTGTGACATGTTCGTCCTCACATACCCCGGCCTCACCACGGGTGTGGGGAGCATCACAACAGCAGGACGGAGGGACGCAGTGCAGCTCCCCCCGCTGTGGGCTCAGGATGTGCTTAGGTGGGGTGCACTAGCGTTAACTGCATGTTTAGCACTCAGTTTACCTACAGGTGGGTAGCGGTGCATGTGCTGTTGTTTACTCTGGACCTGGGCTGGCCGTGGGCAAGGACGGGTTCCCGATAAGAATGCGTGTAATGGACGCTAGGAACCACGGCCGCGCCTTGTTGCCGGGATTTTTCAGCACCACGGACAGTGCTGCCTGGCCGGGAGCTCTTTTCAAAGGAGGGAGCAGGTGCCTTGGGTCTTCACAGGGCCTCTCCAGGCGGCAGAAAGCCAGGACCTGCAGGGCCTCCCTCCGTGTGGCGAGTCAGAGACCTGATCCCTGGCTCCTGGTGCTTTTGCGGGGGAAGGAGAGGAGGAAAAAGGATGGGGAGGAAAGAGGAGGGAGGAGGGAACAGAGGGAGAGGGAAGAGGGAAGCAGGTGCGTGGCGCGTGGAGCCGGGGTACTCCAGAGCAGGGCAGGCTGGACGGGGGCTGCACAGTGCGCTTGGCGCCTGTGGCGTGGGTGACTGCCCCACATGAGCGAGCTCCTGCCTGTCGCCCCTCTGCCCCGGGACAGCAGTAGGTTTTTGGTACCTCCTTAATACAATTCAACAGTTTGGGAAAATAAAAGTGGCAACCTACAGTGTTTCTCAGAAATGTTAGGAAGGGTCAACTAGACCGCAGACTCTAGACCCCAGACCCCCGCTCCCAGGCTGGAGGGAGCATCTGTCCTGGGTACCCTGCTGCCTGCGAGCTGTAGGGGGACAGTCCGCCCAGGACCTGGAGCTGGGGTGCAGGCGGCCTCCTGAGCCACCCGGACGGCCACTGTTCCCCAGAGACCAGTCAGGCTAGGTTCAGAGGCTGTGAGACTGGGAGCCCCGCACCTGCGAAGATCCTGGAGCCAGCCCAGCCAAGTGCAGGGCCCCCAACTGCTGCAGGACGCCCAGGCCACCGGCTCACCAGGGATGCCAGAGCCCTGCAAGACCTCCCTCAGGGCAGGCCCCAAGCAGCAGCGCTGGGGGCTAGGTCTGCAGCCCTGCCTGGGCGTCGGGAAAGCAGTAACCACGCGGACACAGCGGTATCAAGGTGTATTGGGCGGTGTCGCTGGTGTATTGGGGGGGCCCTGTGGGTGGGGCCCCGGGTGGGGCCCCGCCCACCACCAGACCTGCCCACCACCAGACCTGCCCACCACCAGACCCGCCCATGCAGGCCCCACTCCCATCCCACTCCTGGCGGCTTCAGCTCGTGTCCGTGTCCAGGCGCGCGTCTCTGTCCCTCCACGTTCGTCTCTGCCGGGTGAGCAGCTGAGCCAGCGCAACCCCCGGGACCCACAGCAAAGGCAGCAAGGACAGCAGTGCGCAGGCGGCAAGCACCCAGCCTGGGTAGAGCTTCTCCTGGCGCGTGGGGAACAGCTCCTGTGGGACCACAGCCTCATTAGGTGATGCCGGCCACCCTGGGCCGTGAGGCTGATCCCTCGCTCCTCAATCCAAGGAGCAAGAGCCACCTGCCCACCCGGACTTGGATGGGAATGGAAAAGGCGCGGCCAGAGCAGTGGCCAGGACTTGTGGCCGCTCCCCACGGTTCCCCTGGGCCGGGAGTTTGGGAACCTGGGCTGAGCTTCTCTTGGGGCTGGGGACTCCCCAAGGTAGGCCTAGGTATCGTGTTCTGGAACCAGAGGGGCTACATGGCCTCAACCCACTGGGCATCGTTGGAGGCCATGTCCCCAGCTTTCTCCCCTGTACACTGGTGGCACCACCCACCTGGCTGCAGGTATCATGGAAATTCTTCAGAAATACATGGTCACTCCTCCTTCACCTGCCCTTGGTGTTCTGCTAGGGAGGGACTTTCCGAGACATATTCGGAGAGGAGTGGCGTCCACATTCCCGAGAAGGGGTGGCATGGAGAGGTTTTGAGCGGCCACCAGTGGGGACTCAGGGTATTTCAGGGGCTGGCACTGCTCAGAGCCTCTGAGGCATTTTCAGAGTGTGGCTGGCACTCCGATCCCTCCTCAGGAGGCTCTTGTGTGGAAATGGCCTCAGCCAAACTGACCCACTGGGTGGCAGTAGGGGACTGCGCAGGACCTCTCTCATCACAGACGAGGAATGGGCAATTGTCCAGCTGCCCGTCCCCACGCCACATGGGCAGGACACAGGCAGGGAGGGTGAAGCTACATCCCCAAGAAGGAGCTCCAGGGCCCTGTGGGGTCTCTGGGCTCTGGGTACTGCTCAGGTCCTCACTCCACTGACCAGGCGCTTGCCCACAGTCACCCTGATCCCATTTCTGATCCCAGTGGGCACTCAGGGATGTCGCACAAAGCCCATCCTGTTCACATCCCTGGCTTCCCAGTTTGCCAGGCAGAAGTGACCACGCCACCTTGTCACTGGGACATGAATGTGCACCGCATGGGTCATCGGGCACTGGATGGCACCATGGAGGCCAGACCGAGCCCGAGGGGTCCCAGGACTCCCCAGGTTCCCGCCGGAAGGACCTACGTATTTGGGGTTCCAGGCCCTGTAGCTCAGTGGCTTCTGGGACAGGAGGGTGATGTAAGCCACGAAGATGGTCAGCAGCAGCAGGGGACTGACCACCCTCCAGGTCAGCCGCCAGTAGGGGCTGGGCCGCCTCCCAGTCATCCATGCAATGTCATCGCAGAACCTGCACCAGATGCTGGGCTCAGGCTCCACATGGCCCGTGGAAGGTCCACACACTCCAAGCCGAGGACCAGACCCTAACTGGCGTCCAGCCTACACCCCCTGGTGCCTCGGCAGCTCCCTAGGGCAGAACATTCTCAGCGGTCTGGGACAGTTGCGGGTTGTGCCTGTGCCCGGCACCCATTCCCCTTCCCACCCTGGTGGATCCCAAAGGAGCGCTCGTAGGGCAGCAGCTCACCGTTTCATTCCGTAAACATAAGCGACACCCACAACCTCGAGGAAGGCCAAGATGAGCAGGTTCAGGGAAGCGGCAACATTGTCAAAAATCTCCAGCCAGTAGTTCCCAGACTGCAGCGTGAAGCAGGTGGCGAAGAGGAAGCAGGCCAGGCAGACCAGCCCTGGGGCAGCGGGAGAGGAGTGTGGGGGTAAGGGGATGGGGGGTGGAAGTGTGGGGAGGGTCAGGAGGAAGCCAGTCAGGCAGAACTGCCCTGGGACAGACAGCGGGAGAGGGGTGTGGGGGGTAAGGGGATGGGGGGTGGAAGTGTGGGGAGGGTCAGGAGGAAGCCAGTCAGGCAGACAAGCCCTGGGACAGACAGCGGGGAGGGCCAGGGCACCCAGGCTGGAGACTTCTCTCGGCTTCCCACCCTCCATCCCCACCCTCCCCAGTCTCTTTCCTGTACTGTGCTCAAGGAGCAGGAAGGACCTGCTTTCCTGCTCCGGATGGGGGATTTGGCCTCTGGGGCCGTGGGGGAGGGGCAGCCCTGAACCTCCCTCAACCCTCAGCTCTCCCATGATGGCTGTCAGTGAGGAGCAGCCTGGCTCAGACTTCCCCTGAACTCAGGCTTGGCCCCTTGTGCTCTCCATCCAGGAGGGGCGTCTGGACAGCAGGTGGGAGTAGATGGCCGGATGCTGGGGATGAGTCCTCCAGGGCCGCCGAGCTGTGCACTCACCAGTCAGGGCCTCCTTGGGGACCCATCTGGGCAGGACCCCCACGTCCAGCATGGGTGTGATGACTGCCTCCATGCTCCCGAACATGGTCGATAGCCCCAAGGTGAACAGCATCCCGAAGAAGAGCACAGCCCACGCAGGAGCCCCCGGCATGTGGAGGACAGCCTCCGTGAAGAGGATGAAGGCCAGGCCCGGGCCCGAGGCACTCTGCAACACACGGAGCCCCAGGCTTCGGGCCACACACACATGCACTCCACCACACACATACGCCTGCCTGCAGAATGCACACACTGTCTCCCAGGCTGAGGGCATGAGTGCACATCGCCCCTCCTCGTGTGGCGCTGAGGTGGCTCAGGGCTGGCCCTGCCTTCTGGGAGACTAGGCTGCAGGTGATCTCTGCAGGGGAGGGTCCTTCCCCTTTAATAACCCACACCCACAGCAGGCAGCTGGGCCTGGAACCCAGGGCCTTTTATGCCTTGGGTCAGGCACCCTGAGATGCATCCCACACCTGCCTCCTGGCTGTGCACCCCTGCCTGGTGCCCCCAGGTCCAGGCATCCACTGGCCTTGAGTGTGGCTGGACTCCAGCCATGCCCTGGCACTGTGACCCTCATGCTGGTCACCCCCTTTCCTGGGGTCTGGGCACCATCAGTGCCCACTCTTTCAGGTCAGCCCAACCCCCAAGACTGCTGGGTACAGTGTCTGCAGGACACAGCTGCCTCCAGGGCTTCGGGCTTTTCAGGAGGCCTGGCAACCTGAGACAAAGACAGACTGGGGTCCTCGGTTCACAGGCCCTGGCCCTGGGTCTGTGGGAATTGTCTGCAGCCTTTGGCAGTGGGGCACAGCCAGTACGGCCCTGGTGCTCCTGTGGACGCCCCCGCCTGGCTACCCCAGTGGGTGTGCAGGTACCTTATCCAGAAAGTCTTCCAGGCGGCAGACCTTTAGGGGGAGCTGGGCTACCCTCTTGGGCCAGGTGGCGTTCAGGTGCATGAGGACGGCCAGGTAGTCATCCCTGGAGATGCTCTGCTCTGGGAAGTCAAACTCGTTGATGAGGCTGAGGATGTTTCTGTGGGGACAGAGGGGACAGCCCCAGTTCCCAAACACATCCAGAGAAACCCTTGGTCGGTGCTGGGAAGAACAGTGTCCCTGGGAGGGCTGGGCCCCTCCTGCCCCTGTTGGGACCGTGTGGATGCCTCTGGCCCCGGTTGGGATCATGTGGACACCTCCAGCCCCTGTTGGGATCATGTGGGCCCCTGTGCTATAACAGGGCGGCACTGGTGGGGGCACAGTTTACTCCATGCACACTGCTGGGTTGGGGGAGAAGCTGTTCTCTACCCCCCTGGGCTTGGAAGGGGAGCACTCCCCCATGGGTGCAAAGGGGGTGGAGGTAGTGGCAGCTTCCTCACCTCGAGGGTGGGACCTGATTCGCCCTGAGGGGCTGCCCTGCAGGCAAGGACCTGGGCTTCTGAAGGTTTGCTGCAATGACTTCAGCCCACCCGCCTGCCCTTCTGTCTCCACTGCCAAAGGCTCATTCTGTCCTCAGGGCTTAAGGTTCAAACACAGTCACCCAAGGGCAGGGCACGTCTATACCAGCAAACACCTTTTTGGGGCTCCCGCTGTTCCTAGAACAATCCTGACGATAGAGGCCTCCCCACCCTCATTCCAGCCCCATGTGGCATGCGAGGCTGGCTTGGGCTGTACGGTGCAGGCTGTTGTGCACACAGCTGGTCCTTATCCGCCTGCTCACTAAGATGTGCTTGTAACCCCAAGTCAATATTTGTGCACTTTTGTGGTTATTTGCGACATTCAAAGAGTGAGCAGAAATCAGAGTCGTCGCCATGCACCTCCCCGGCTGGGGCTGAACAAAGCCCAGCTCTGCCTTCTTAACCCGGCTCATCCTGTAAACCACTGTCCTCCCTGACCTGGCTCATCCTGTAAACCACTGTCCTTTCCGTGGCCTGCAAGTGCCATGTTTTCCACTTCTGTGTGCGTTTTCTTGGTGGCGTCCCTGTTGAAAAGCACCGTCGGGTGCAGTGCTGACGTGCTGCCCTGCTCCCGACCTCAGGAGGCTGGGGTTGGAACACGGAGTTGCAGCAGCACTGTGGACACTCAGGGCCAGTCACTATCTGGGTGGGGCCGTCCTGGACACTGTAGGGTGCTGTGCAGCATCCTCGGCCTCCACCCACTGGGTGCCAGGCACACCCCTCACGCAAGTGTGGCCAACCAAAACTGTCTCCATATGCTGCCAGATGTCCCCTGGTGGGGTCAGAGTCACCCCATGTTGTAGGGACATGCTGTCTGGCCAGTGGGTTCTCAAGGACCCGCCTGAAGGTAGTTCACAAGCAAGTCAGGTGCCCTGAGAAGGCCGTGGGTGTGACGAGGCAGCTGCCTGTGCAGGGTACAACCTAGCTGTATCAGCGGCCTGGGACCACCACAGGAAACGATGAGCAACGGTGCCTCAAACCACAGGAATTCAGCCTCTCCCGTTCTGGAGAACCGTGGTGTCTGAAATCCCCGTGTGGCCCCTCCCAAGCCTGCACAGGAGACTCCTCCCGCCTCTTCCAGCTTCTGCACCTTCAGGCGTCCCTGGGCCGTGGCCACAGCGCTGCGACCTCTGCCTCTGTCTTCACGTGGCCTCCTCCTCTGTGTCTGTCTCCTCTTCTTATAAGGACACCGGTTATTGGATTTAGGGCCTACCCTACTCCAGGGGGACCAATCCTACTTAATTACATCTGCAAAGACCCTTTTCCAACCAGGTCACATTCTGAAGGTTTGGGTGGAAGTGACCTCCTGGGGACACCATTCACTCCACACCCCTAGAGAAATGAAAAGTGCCCACGCCACCCTTCCTCACGCCGTGGGAGTCTCAGTGCGGCAGGCACCTGCCTGGCGGCCGTGCCCCACAGAGCCTGGCGTGGCCCCTGTGCTCACCTGTCCAGGCAGTGCCCGTAGTCATTGGTTGCCTTGAACCCCAGGACGGAGAAGACAGCGATGGACGCGTACAGGGAGGTCATGCTGTTGACCAGGGCGATGACCACCGCGTCCTTCTGGCAGTCATTCCTGGGCACAAATGCTTGCTCATCACGGGCTTTGCAGGTGGTAACTGGGCCTCACCCAGGGGAGGAAGTGAGGAGGGGGCTTCCCTCCTTGGCCCTCTCTCCCGCCTGGGATGCCCCTTCTCTGACCCAGGGGCTGCTGTTGCCAGTCCTGGAGTCTCAGGATGGCCTCGGACCCCTCCCTACAGTCTCCTCCAGCAGCCCCAGCTCAAGGCTGCTAAGGTCTGAAACCCATTCACACCCCCACCAAGGCCTTTGGGCCCACGGGGAGCTGAGAGGCAGGGCATTCGTGGAGGGTCTGAAATGTAGATGTTTTGGTAAATCATCTCCAAAGGAGAAACATACACAAGCCCAGCTCCAGTGTGAGGTCAAGGAAGTAAGGTGTCAATCACAAACATTTAAAGCTTCCCTGGCATCCCAGCTGGCACTTCCTTCCCTAAAGACCACCAGCGGGCAGCACTGCCCAGGGACCAACCTGCCCCTCCCATCTCATGCAAACTGCCTGCCTCTGAAGGGGGCACAGATCCTGGCAGCCACAGGAAATAAGGTTTGTTTCAGGTTCATCACAGTGCACTGGGCTATGCATTTTATGATCTGTGGAATTGCACTTTGTAGGGTTCTGTGCATATTATGACATCGTAAAAGCAGCACCCGCTCACGTCGGCACCAAGGGGCCTTAGTCTATTTCAGGTGACCGTCGAGGCTTTTACGGCCCCATGTGTCATGTGCATTTTGATTGGTATCATGCCCAGTTACACTCTGGTTCCTGGGTGTGATTATCCAGGCTGTCTTCCTGCAGCCAGCTCCGGACGTGCTGGGAGCTGCCGCGAGGGCCCAGGCCGTGGCATGAGGTTCTTATCTCAGGTTCACACAAGGCCACCCTTGGATCCACAGTGTGATCCTGAGATCAGGAAGTGCTCGGGGCATCTCCCCAAAGCTTCTCTGGCTGGACACCTGAGCCCGACTGCCTACCTGGGCGAGTTGTAACTTGCAAAAGCGATGTGTCCTCCAAAGGCCAGGGACAGAGAGAAGAATATCTGGGTGGCTGCATCCAGCCACACCTGGGGGTTCTGGAGAATGTGCATCTGGAATGAGTAGGGAGAGCGTCTCACTCAGCAGGCAAACCACAACAGCCGGTGGCCCTGACTGTTCTAGAACGTTCCCAAGGCGGCTTTGGGGACACTCATGAGCAAGTGTGACCTGTACAGACACCAGGAACAGGGTAGGACCATGCAGGTGTGCAGGTGTGCAGGTGTGGAGTGGCAGCTCTGGACACGGCAGATGCCAGGCCCCTGTCCGGGACGTGGCTGAATGAGCCGGTGGACTGTCAGGCCCGCTTGAGAACGTAGCTGGCAGGGTTTTCGGGGCTGGAGATGGGTTTGAGCAGCTCCTGCGTAGGCATGTTTACTGTGCCCTCTCTAACCTGGCAGTTCTGGGTGATTTGAAGGCCCGAGGGCAAGGATCCCATGCACGGAGCCTGGCTTTTCTGTTTCTGGGGGACCTGGGAAGGTGTCCTCTGTCTTCTGCTAGGACTCCAGGCAGCCATGCCCATACCCAGGTGCCCATTCCCACACCAACCCTTGGAAACTGCCTCAGGACAATGGGCAGGCAGTGCCGTGATCTTGGATAGTATAGAATGCTCTGGAAGCCGTGCAGGCTCCTGGAGCGGGCACTGGCTCCTGTGGCTCCCGGTGGGGTGCGTGCAGCTGGACAAGGCCCTTGGCGGTGTCAGGCCCAGGGCAGGGACATCCGGTCCCCAATCAGCCTCTCCCTGAACCCTGTCCCTCCTCCCCTGGCCCCTCACATCCATGTCCACTTGGTGTCCCACAGGTGCCAAAGTCCACCTGCCCCAGATCGAAGTCATCCTCCAGGCTCACTCCAAACCTGACCTCTTTCCTGAGGCCCCCTCCCCCCGTGCCATCCTGGGCCAGCCTCACCCCTGACCACCAGACAGCACAGCTGCTGGATGTATGGCTCCTGGCGTCTCACGCTTCCAGGTAAGGAAGGGAGCTGCTGGCCACCGCCCTGAAATGTGTGTGCTAGAAGTCCTGAACTTTGATCCAAGACCCACTTACGTTGGGAGTGAACAAGTAGATTAGTCCTTTTGTGGCCCCCGGCAGGGTCAGCCCTCTGATGACAAAGATGGTCAGGACCAGGTAAGGGAACAAGGCTGTGAAGTAAATCACCTTGAAACAAAAGGTGGAGTGGTGAGACTTGAAATGGCCTCTGGTCCGTCCACAAGCCTTAGAGAAGCAGGCAGGCTCCAGACACCTCCCTAGTGGTCAGAGTAGCCGCTTCTGGCATGGGATCGACCAGGATGGATTGGGGGGCACCTTGGGGGATTGTGGGGTGCAGGCTCAGGCTAAGCTCGGAGGGTTTGGGGCTCACCAGAAACAGTCACATGCACATTCGTTTACACGTTTGTGCCCTATCCAGCACTGGCCATCTGGGAGAGTCAGGCCTCCTTTGAGCACAGGGGCTGGGCCCTGAAGAGGGGTCTGAGCCGTGTTCCCTCCCTGGCCTCCCTCTCCCAAGCCACCCGCCTCCACTTGCCTCTCTCCTGATCACGCTTATTTCTGACTGTGTCCTTTCCCTGCTTTGGTCCCCTCTCCGGCCTCCCTCCTGTTCACTCTCAAGCTCTCAGCCCTACTGTGTGGCTGGAGTCCTCTTCCTGCCACCCTGATGCCCTCACCTGGCTGCATCTGCCCTGTGACCCTTCTGCCCACATAGAGCTATTGTCCCAGCTCTCATCAGCTGTGGACAAGGGTCTGCACACGAGGTGTCCACATGGAAAAGCATCTACAAGTGGACAGTCCTCTCTCACTCTCCTTCTCAGCCCCCCAACACAGACTGGCTGCAGAATCACCCGGGGTGTCTCCTTCTCAGCCCCCCAACACAGACTGGCTGCAGAATCACCCGGGGTGTCTCCTTCTGAGCCCCCCAACACAGACTGGCTGCAGAATCACCCGGGGTGTCTCCTTCTCAGCCCCCCAACACAGACTGGCTGCAGAATCACCCGGGGTGTCTCCTTCTGAGCCCCCCAACACAGACTGGCTGCAGAATCACCTGGGGTGTCTCCTTCTCAGCCCCCCAACACAGACTGGCTGCAGAATCACCCGGGGTGTCTCCTTCTCAGCCCCCCAACACAGACTGGCTGCAGAATCACCCGGGGTGTCTCCTTCTCAGCCCCCCAACACAGACTGGCTGCAGAATCACCCGGGGTGTCTCCTTCTCAGCCCCCCAACACAGACTGGCTGCAGAATCACCCGGGGTGTCTCCTTCTCAGCCCCCCAACACAGACTGGCTGCAGAATCACCCGGGGTATCTCCTTCTCAGCCCCCCAACACAGACTGGCTGCAGAATCACCCGGGGTGTCTCCTTCTCAGCCCCCCAACACAGACTGGCTGCAGAATTACCCAGGATGCATTTTTTTTTTTTTTTTTTTTTTTTGAGACAGAGTCTCGCTCTCTTGCCCAGGCTGGAGCGCAGTGGCCCAATCTCGGCTCACTGCAACCTCTGCTGTCTGGGTTCAGGCGATTCTTCTGCCTCAGCCTCCAAAGTAGCTGGGATTACAGGCTCCCAACACCACGACTGGCTAAGTTTTTTTTTATTTTTAGTAGACATGGAGTGTCACCATGTTGGCAAGGCTGGTCTTGAACTCCTGACCTCATGTGATCCGCCTACCTTAGCCTCCCAAAGTGCTGGGATTACAGGCGTGAGCCACTGTGCCCAGCTTGGGATGCATTTTTAAGGACCTGTATAATAGGATTATTTGGAATTTCTGGCTGGTTGCTTTGTCTCATTTAGTAATTCCAGTCCTCTCAAGCATGAAGACCCCTGCCCTCCACATAAGAGGAATGACAACCTCAGTACACTGAGACACTGCCCAGGGCATGGGGCACTGGGATCCTGGGTCTGAGGCCCGCGGGTCAGGAAGCACGGTCCAGGGTGCGTGGACTGAGTGCCATCATTTGAAAAGAATCCACACATGTGTGATACCAGATTAGAGATGATAGCACACACCAGAGAATACAGGATGAGGACTCTTCTGGCTTGAGGGGCCCAGGCAAGCAGGAGGCTCAGGTTCTACTGGTCCTTTCTGTGCCCCCAGTGGAAACCACATGGGTGAACATCCATAGTTTTTCTCATTATTTAAGCCTCTTTGAAAGGTAATCACTTGTTTAAAACAAAACTGATAATAATGCATTCGCTGTCTATAACACGTTATAAGTAAAATGTGTGACAACAGTAGTGCAAAGCCTGGGAGGGAAAAATGGGATAAAATGCAATGACATTCTTTTTTGTTTTGTTTTGTTTTTGTTTGTTTTGTTTTTTTTTTTGAGACGGAGTCTCACTCTGCCGCCCAGGCTGGAGTGCAGTGGCCGGATCTCAGCTCACTGCAAGCTCCGCCTCCCGGGTTCCCGCCATTCTCCTGCCTCAGCCTCCCGAGTAGCTGGGACTACAGGCGCCCGCCACCTCGCCCGGCTAGTGTTTTGTATTTTTAGTAGAGACGGGGTTTCACCGTGTTAGCCAGGATGGTCTTGATCTCCTGACCTCGTGATCTGCCCGTCTCGGCCTCCCAAAGTGCTGGGATTACAGGCTTGAGCCACCGTGCCTGGCCGCAATGACATTCTTAAATGACCGTAGAATACCCCAAGATCACTTAGTGATCGACCATGACAGGCTAGAGACATAGACCATAACCTCTAAAGCAGTTACTAGGATAACAAGAGAGAGTTAAAGCTAAACCAACCAAGGAGATAGAGCGGGATCCTGAAAAATACCTAGAGAAAAAGAGGAACAAGAATAAAAAAAAAACAGATGGGGCAAATGGAAACACATCTGAGGATAGAGCTAAACCCAACCATATCAATAATCACATTAAATGTAAATGCTCTAAACACCCCAAATAAAAGGCAGAGATTGTCACATTGGTTAAAAAAAGCCAGATCCAATTGCATGCTGTCTACAAGAAAAACACTTTCAACATAAAGACACAAAAAGGTTGAAAGAAAAAGGAGAAAAAAGTACACTCTGTTAACATAGCCCAAAGAAATCTGGAGTGGCTATTTTAAAACAAAGTCAATTTCAGAGCCAAAAATATCACCAGGATAAAAAAGGTTGCTTCACAGTGATAACGGGATCAATACCCTAAGAAGACATTGCAATCCTAAATGTTTATGCCCCTCATAAGAGCTTGTAGACACAAAGCAAACACAGGTCGATGGGGAGGGGTCCTCGGGGCTGGAGGAAGCAAGAGAGGGGGTCGGGCCCTGCCAGCTCTCACCTTCCCTGTAGTCTCAATGCCTCTGATGACACACATGTACACAACTGCCCAGGACGCTGCCAAGCAGAGAAGCAGCCACCACTGGATGGAGCCACTATCATTGATGTCGGCTGTGATGTTCAGTGTCTGCCGGTACCAGAAGTAGCTCACGGCGCTGCTGCCCTGGCACTCCTCCACGAACCCTGCAACCAGGGGGCCTGTCACAGGCTGGCTATGGGGCATAGGCACCCTCACCATGTGGCTCTTGAGCTCAGTTTCCCTGGGCTGCTCTCAACACTGCCCTTCTGGGCTGAGGTGCCCTTTCACTTCGTTTTGGGCCCAGGGCTGAGATGGAGAAACAGACGTGGCTATGAAAATGAACAGGCTGAGTGAACCTCAAAGGGAAGCTCCGCTTTGTGAAGGTTTATGAGCCCTGCTGAGCCCGGGTAGCCTGCAGCCCCTTGGACGTCACTGTCACAGTGTAAAGCTCACTTTCTCCTGCCACCCACCGTCCCAGACCCCCAAGAATGGCACAGAAGCACTGGACGGACAGTGGCTGCATGTGTCAAATGTGTGGCTGACTGGTGCTTGGGGAGAAAGTGAGGCTGTAGCCAGGTGGGCAGATTGTCCTGTGACTCCCACTTCCTCCTTGACAGGGCCACAGGCCGGTGCAGGGAGCCAGAGACAGCGTCTGACAGCAGCAGGCTCCCACGACATCTCTCAGGACCCACTGCAGCCCATTCCTGGGACACTTGACTGGGGAAATGTTGGGGGGCCCTCATGGAAAAGTCTGAGGATTACTGGTATCCCAACCAGGCCACTGCCCATGTCACGGGGCTCCTCCCGTCACACTGTCCTCTGGCCCCAAGTCCCCCTCTAAGGCCCTGCCAGTCATTGACCTGAGCACTGTCACAGCCCAGCTCTGAGTGGGCACTGCCTGCCCCACACTTGGCTGAGAGAAGGGTGTGGGCAGAGTTGACCCCTCCGGGCCCTTCGCTGGGGAAATTTCCCTTCAGTGGGGCGTGGGGCAGATGTGGGAAGGGCAGTTATAGGCCCTGCTACGTGCATTGAGAGAGGACTTCACCCCTCCAGGCCTGCCTGAAAATCAAAGAGCTGGCCTAAGTGACCCCAAAAGGAAACGCTTGGACAAGGTAGAAGGAATTTGGAACCGACAAACCATCATCCTGGAACTCGGGCTGCAGAGAGCCTGTCCTGAGGCCACTTCCGGAGTGTGGCTGGGAGGAACCCTGACAGGACCACCCACCCTCAGAGAGGCGCCAGGAGGCTGATGTCACAGTCGGGGCTCTTGGCCTCCCCAGATTGCCCAGCTCTGGCCCAGGGCATCCAGGTGCAGACTCAGTGTTGGTCCCCGAGGCTGGTCTCATCCAGTACCAGCCCAGCGTGAGTTTTAGTCAGCAAGAGGGAGGAAGGAAAGAAAGTCAGAGTTGCTTCCTGAGCAAGTCATTGAAAGATACAACTATCAGTTGAGTGCAGTGACTCACGCCTGTCATCCCAGCACTTGGGGAGGCTGAAGCAGGAGGATCACTTGAGCCCAAGGGTTCAAGACCATCCTGGGCAACATATTGAGACCCCGTCTCTATAAAAAATAAATAAAATTAGCTGGGTATGGAGGCATTTGCTTGTGGTCCTAGCTACTGGGGAAGTGGAGGTAGGAGAATCACTTGAGCCAGGAGTTGGAGGTTGCAGTGAGCTGTGATCGCGAAACTGCACTCCAGCCTGGGCGATAGAGGGAGACCCTGTCCCAGAAAAGAAAAAAAAAAAAGAAACTATAACTGTCATTCATGTCTCAAGGATCTCCCCAGAGGGAGCTCCTGGCTGAAGTCTGGACCAAAAGTCTGTTTTGTTTTTTGTTTTTTTTTTTTCTGAGGCAGAGTCTCATTCTGTCACCCAGTCTGGAGTGCAGTGGAGTGATCTTGGCTATCTGCAACCTCCATTTCCCAGGTTCAAGAAGTTCTGTCTCAGCTTCCTGACTAGCTGGGATTACCGGTGCCCGCCACCATGCCTGGCTAATTTTTGTATTTTGAGTAGAGATGGGCTTTCACCATATCGGTCAGGCTGGTCTTGAACTCCTGACCTCAAGTGATCTGCCCACCTCGGCCTCCCAAAGTGCTGGGTCGACAGGCGTGAGCCACCGTGCCCAGCCTAAAGTCTTAAATTTAACAACAGCAGTGCCATTGCATGACCATGCCATGCACACGGCTGTAAGGGGACCTCGGTGGTCTAGGCCTGGGAGGAAAGCACAAGACAGCGTGGAGGTCATGAGAACTGGGCTGCACGTGTGCTCCTGGGGAGATCAAGGCATGTGCGTGTGTGCACAGAGCGACTGGTTCCCCGGCCCTTCCCCTGCGGTGAGCATCCACCACCCGTACCTGCCCTGATACTGGGCATGCTGCAGCCCATGCCTCTCTCGGCAGTGCCCAGCCCCACACAGCAGGCCACGCCCAGCTCACCTGTTCTGTTGAGGTCCGGTGGGCAGGAGCTCCAGGGCAGCGGGTGCTGGAAGGAGTTGAGGAGGTACCACAGCACCCACGCCACAATGGCGTTGTAGTACAGACTGATCAGCAAGGACAGTGTGACGGAGCTCAGCCCTGCAGACAGGGACCATGTCAGGCAGCCCCGGGGCTCCTCCCAGCTCCCTCTGCCCAGAAGCAGTGAGAATAAAACAAAAAACATAAAATAACACATGCTGAAGGGCACGACTGAAAGCCAGGCCTCCCTCACGCCTCACACGTGAATGGCAACACCAGCTTCCAGGTCCTTCCGGGATGTCCCGGCACACACCGTCTCCATTTCTGATTCTCCCCGAGTCACCACTGCTTCTCACTCACACCCAAGGGCTCCCTGTCACCCCGCCCACCAGCTTCCCTGGCCACGTGCGTAACACAGGCATGGACCTGCCCCCGCCCCACCGCTCATCCGGGAGGGCCCCGTCCCAGGCAGCCGCAGTCAGGACAAGGGAGGACGGCGGCCTACCTACTCCACTGAGGTACGGGGAGATGGCCGTCCACACGCCGACGCTGCCCTTCCTGCAGCCGCTGGCCGATGGCGAGCTCGACATGGAAGATGGGGATCCCCTCGAAGACCAGTGCGATGACGTAGGGGATGAGGAAGGCCCCTGTGAGGAGGGGGTGCTCAGCACCTGCCCAGGCCGGGGGGCCGGGGGGGACTGTGGCATAGGCCGGGGGAGCCACCTGTGGTCTTCAAGGGGCAGACGGAACCAGAATGTTGGGGGCACCACTTGGGTGGCGGAGACACCCTTGGGGCACTGTCGGGTTGCAAACCCTGTCTCTGATTTCGGCTCAGTTGCTGAGACCTCTGATCAAGAGGGTAGGGCCCTGGAGGGGAGCAGGGGCCCCAAAAGGAGGCAGCCGACCCTGGACGAGGACTTGGGGTCTAAGTGTGACCCCTGTGTTGCATTTACTGAGGGACCAGCATTATTTGAGGCACCCGCATTTTCCTGGGGGCTGCTGTGGCTGGCAGTGGGGACTCAGTCTCTGTGGGAAGGAGGCATGCAGGGGCCTGGCAGAATCACACTCAAAACCTCTGCCATCAGCCTCCCCATGGGAAAACAGCTCCTTTCATTAACGTGATTTTCAGAAAATTCATGAGTTTGCAGAAATAAAGTGACGACTGAGCATGTTTTTAAACGCCCCCGTCACCGGAGGAGGCCTGGCTGCTTTGTGTGAGGCGCCTGTTGGCCCCCAGCTTCACGCTGCTCTTCTTGGAGCTTCATGCAGCAGATGGCGTGAGCTGCTCTGTTCCCGCGGGGACCCCGGGGCGGCTGGAGGGCTGCTCTGTTCCCGCGGGGACCCTGGGGCGGCTGGCCGGCTCTTCTGGGAACTGGAACCATCTTTACTCATGGGGATGTCGCGGAAGAGTGGTGTCTCCAACCAAGGCCCTGAGAGCTGCATCAGGGCTGGACCTGTCCCCCCACTTCCTGGCATCTCAGGCCTCTGTATCTCCATCCAGCGCCATGATGGGGTCGCCCACAGGCACAGCAAGATGAAGGCCCCACGGGCCCCAGGGCAGGGGGAACAGGCCGGCTCCCCTTCCTGGAGTCAGTGGAAGCACCCAGTAGAGATGAGTGGCCACGCCTTCTGCCTGGGGCACCCGCAGTGGAAGGGGCAGACAAGGTGCCAGGGCCTGGTGCTGAGGATTCGAGCAAGGCTGGCTTCCCGTGGAGTCCACAGACCCTCCTGGCCCCAGCGAAAGAGCTGGGCATGATCGATTCCTGCAATTTGACCTCTAAGTGCAGCTGCTGCCTACAAGACCTGCTGGGAGGATGCTGGTTCTCCCGGGCTCCTGGTTCCGTGGGCGTCCCTAGGCTGCTGAGGAGGCCCCTGTGTCTGCATGCTGCGTCTCGGTCCTCCTGGTGGCCTCACCGGGTTGGCAGCTGCACTGTTCCCCAAGCGAATCACTGTCTGTGCACGAGCTCGGGTCTCTGTGCAGCTCCACTTCCATGCCCAGGGCTGTTGACTCCTCCCCAGCTGCATATGCACAGGTGCCGGGACAGGCTCCGGGGTGGCACTGACCTCAGGCCTTCTGCCCTAAGACGCTGACCTACATGGGTGCCGGCTGCCCGCGCTCCTCCCCGCCGCGCTTCTCCCCGCCACGCTCCTCCCTGCCCTGCTCCCCTCCGCCACGCTCCTCCCCGCTGCTCCTCCCCGCCACGCTCCTCCCTGCCGCGCTCCTCCCCTCCTCCCCGCTGTGCTCCCCCCCCGCCTGGCATCTCCTGCCAGCTCCACTTTGCCAGGCAGGATCCGGCTTCTACAAGCTCGTTTCCAGGTCATCAACACAACCTTGCTCTGGGTTTGTGTCACCACGAGACTGTTCTGTGATTGCCACGGGAACAGGGAAGCCCGAGAGCGGGAGGTGAGCCTTCACCCCCGTTGGTTTCTGCACCGGACTCCAGGGCCAGCATGTGGGGGTGGGACAGCTCTTGTCCATGTCATTTACACAAGGCCAGAAAGACAAGCATTGAAGAGGGGAAGCTGAGGTCTACAGACTCAGCCTCAGGTGGAGGCACCTGACACCCCAAGATGCCTCCTGGGAGAGTGGGGACAGCCGTGGCCGGGGCCTGGAGCAAAGGGTAACAAAACCCAGGGCACCCCAGGGAGCTCATGGCAGGGAGTCCCCACACCTGCTTTTCTTCGGGCCAGGTTCCCGTGTGAATGGGGGACGCACTCAAGCCAGTCCCTCTTCCCCCCACTCCAGCCTGCACCGCGAGAGCCCTTCTTCCCTCCCCTCCAGGCTGCACCGAGAGAGCCCTTCTTCCCTTCCCTTTAGCCTGCGCTGTGAGAGCCCCTCTTCCCTCCCCCATCTCCAGCCTGAACCATGAGAGCCCCTCTTACCTTTCCCCTCTTCAGCCTGCACTGTGAAAACATCACTACCCCCACCCCCAACCTGCACCATGGAGCCCCTCTCCCCTCCCCGACCTCCAGCCTGCACCTGAGGTCTCGCAGCCAGTGTGTGACCAGCCACCCATCCCGTAGTAGGGGCTTCATGGTCACAGGCGCATAGTGGCAGGGTGGAGGACAGATGTGGGTGGTGTAGGCACCACGTCACAGTGGTCAGGGGCTCTGGGTTCCAGATGTGGGATCCACTGTCCAGGGAACCCTGCAGACTCCAGGCCGGCAGGTGCCCCGGGTCCCAGTGACCCTGCTCTGTGGGGAGGGCCATCGAGCCTAGGCTGGGGCCTCAGGTGACCAGGTTGAGGTCAGTTTGGCAGAGATCACCCTGATGAGATCATCAAAGGGAAAGATTTGGGGAGAAGTGAGCTGCTCTCTGTGACTGATTTGGGGAAGTTGAATCTGCTGTGTTTAGGGGAGAAGAGATGAGAGGGTTTTCTGTGAATATGAGATAGAGGCCACAGCTAGGATCTTCACGAAATAGGAGCATCGACTCTGTGGCACACCAGAGGCATTTAAAGCTGTATTTAGACTGCCTTGTGGGCATAAATGTAAATTAAAAACCAACCAGAGTGTTGTGGTTGGGGGTGGTGGCTCCGTTGGCCAACCCAAGCCCAGCATGGAGGGTGCTTTCCCTGGCCTGCGTGGGCCCAGCTCTCACTGGGCAGCCTTTACGCTGAACGTGCAGGAAGAGACAGTCAGTCCATGCATTCTTTCCGAATTTGAAGAAAGAAGAAGGGTTGATTCCCCATGGTAAGTGTCTACACAACTCCTTTTTGGGTGTTTGTTTTGAGACAGCATCTTGCTGTGTCACCCAGGCTGGAGTACGGCGGCACAGGCATGGCTCCCTGCAGCCTCGACCTCCCGAGCTCAAGCCATCTCAGCCTCCTGGGTAGCCAGGGCTACAAGTAGATGCCGGCATGCCTGGCTAATTTTTATATTTTTTATGGAGATGGGGTTTCGCCATGTTGCCCAGGCTGCAGCTCCTAGTTTTAACAATTACGTGAAGTTTAGCACAGTCGTTCATGAGCATGGAGGATGCAGTGGTGTCTGCTGAAGATGGGAAGGGTGGCTGTGAACAGGTGGCTGCTGTTACAGTCGTCCACGCAGGATCGGGAGAAACGTGCACCCCACCGCACTGAGGCTGTGAGATGCAGAGGCCACAGTACAGCCACTGAGCAAATGCAGAGGAGAAGCAGGCTATGCTCAGAGCAGCGGCAAAGGCCAGGGATTGCTGAGAATCGACCAGAGACACGCCCAGGGTAGTGATGGAGAGACCCACAGGAAGGCAGAAAGGGAACCAAGCCGGGAGCCGTGAGGGTGCAGACGGTGCTCCCGTACCGGCCCCCACTGCCTGGGCCCTGCCTGGGGTGAAGGCTGTCAAGATGGAAACTGCCCCCAGGCAGTGTGGAAAGCAGCGCAGGGCTGAGAGAGTGCCGAAGAATCTCTTCTGGAAATTGAAAACCTGGTGTAAAGCTCAGAGGAAAAGTAGCAGCTGGCAAAATTTCAAAGAATAAAAAAGAAGGCCTTGCTCTACTACTAGGCGTCGAGACTTACGAAAAAGCCATAGTAATTAATACAGTGTTGTTTTTGGTGCAAGAATCCACAGATCTCAACAACACCTACCGGATACGGAAGCTGGTTGAACACCGGAGGCAGGAAGTAGTGGGGAGGAGGCCATGCTCGATGAGTGAACTCACTTGTGTGGACACAGCCAGCCCAGAGCCACCAGCTTAGTCATCAAAGCTTCCTGGGCTAAAGCCTTAAACCACAGCAAGCATTAGAGTGTCCCAGGCAGCTGGCCTGAGCCCATCGCTTGGCATTTACAGGTCTACGCTCCTTTGATTTAAAGGCGCTGAATATGTAATAAAGCAGGTGCCATGAAATGTCATAGATGTGATAAAATCACTGTAAATCTTTACTGCAATGTTTTGCTACATTCTGTCACAATATTGCTTTACAAGTCTTAGCTTTGAAGAGAACATTTATGTAGTTAAATACTTATGAATGGGAGAGCAAATAATATTCGCCTTTGGTAGTCATGAGTATATGCAAATTTTAAAAGCTGCACAGTACCTGCTTCTTAATTATATCTTATTTTCAAAATCATCAATGAGGGATCCTCACAGTGAGACAAAGTGAAGGGCGTGTTCACACACAGGGTGAGAATGCTGACCGCACGGCCCTTAGGAAACGTGTGAGTTAAATAAACTTGGATGTTTCATGACGTGCGACCCGGTGGCTTGCATCAGGAAGTTGATGGTACAGTCGTTCATGAGTGGAGCAGCCCTAAAGTCCCCACACAGCTGGCAGGCAGGGCTGTTCTCCCTCCTCAGCAGCACCCCAGGTGGGGGCCTCCCCAGCTCTGCCCCAGCGTGGAGCAGCTGAGTTTAAGGGAGGTTAGTGCCAGACAGTTTGACACACTGCAGGTGCTTAGCATTGGTAACTGGGTTTCGGCGGGCAAGGCATCAGCGGGCAAGGTGTCAGTGGGCAAGGTGCTGGCGAACAAGGCGTTGGCGGGTAAATCGCCGGCCGGCATTTCCAGCTCTGCGTGAAGCCTGCTGCCCGCACAACCTTGCAAGCTCCAGTGACTCTTAGCGGACTGAGCCGCAGCCCAGGCAGGGAGGGCCCCAGGAGCCAGGGACGCCTCTGCCCTCTGCTTTAGGGCTTTGGTGCTTTCAGAAATGCCTTCAAGGGGACTCTTTCATGATGAGAAGATCCAAGGCCCAACATGCACTCTCCAGCCCCACAGAGACCCCAATGCCCCGAGGGCAGCAGTGACGGGTATTTCTTTTTGTTTTTTCTGTTTGTCCGCATTTCCAGCATTTTCTGAAGGTTGAGAATCTTTTCTTAACCAGAAGGAAAAACCCTTTAAAGTAGTAACCTTATAACAAGGGATAATTGTGCAGGGTTCTCAGGGAAGGAGCTGAGGCCCCGGGAACAGGCTGACCAAGCAGCCCGGCCTGGCCTGAGAAGGACTCTGCGGCCTGGGAAGCCCCTGCCTGTGGCGCCTGGGGACGACTCTGGTGTCCATGGGTGATGCTGGACGTTGGCTCCCTGAGAGGGGTGGTTCATGCCTGTCCCTACCTCCTGTGTCCCCACATGGAGAGCAGAGTGTGACCCCTGCATGAAGAGAAGCAGGCACGGGGTGAGGGGAGGCTCAGGGCATGCGGGAGCCCATTTCAGTCAAAAATGCACCTCTGGGGGTGGTGAGTCCAAGGGTTGGTAAAGTCACCCAGATGGTTCCGAACATCCCAGTACTCCCTGCAGGGCTCTCCCAGAGAACCAAAGCCAGGGAGGCGAGGGGTGGGCCCCCAACTTCCTGCAAAGAACCTCGGGGAAGAGCACCTGAGCACATGTCTGGACACACCAAGGCTGTGGCGAGGAAACCCAGAGCGGATGTGTGTTCTTGAAAGAACCGACGACATTCAAATATAAGAGCGCTCACTGCTTGGAGTGTGTGTCGGGCGGGGGCCCACTCAACCTGACGCCTGGCAGGAAGCTGCCCGGAGGTCCCGGAAGACCACGGTGGACCCTCCCTGCTGTGGGCACTGGTGAAGCTGCCTTGAGGTCCTGGAAGACCGCAGGTGGACCCTGAGGGGACTGACTCTGCCGTGGGCAGTGGTGCACCCTGGTTTCCAGGAGGAGCGACTCTGCCCAAGCACTGGGGATGCATGGCAGGTGCCTGGCGGGTCAGGGTGGAGACGGCCTCCCCGGCTTAGGGGTCTGCCTCAGGACACAGGCTGGTGCTTACCTCCTCCAGTAGGTCTGGCACAGGTATGGGAACCGCCAGATGTTTCCCAGCCCCACAGCAAACCCGATGCAGCTCAGGAAGTACTGGGCCTTGTTGTCCCACTTGGGCCTCTCCTCCCCGAGGTCGCTGGTGGCCGGGTCTTGTTCTGGGGCATGAGCCATGGCCACTGAATGCCCCAGGCTGCAGGGCAAGGGTGGTGCCACACTCCACACCCAGCACCAGAGAGCCGTCTCCAGCGTCTGCCGGCGTTTGGAAGCCACAAGCAGCCCCCTTGCAGTTTTCTTTTCTCATTTCTTTAAAGGAAAACCAGTGGAGCGTCATTAATGGGTAACTAAGGCCCAGGCCCTGGCTCCGACATTGGGCTCCTTCCCTGGCACCCACGTCCTCTGCTCCTTCTCTCATGCTCTGTGTTCCAGGCAAATGCCAGGCCTGGCACCACCCCCAGCACCATGAGGACTGTTTGCAAGGACAGCCTCATGATTTTTGTTGTGGACACCAGGACTCCCAAGACTGAGGCATATTTTAATTGTTTTAAATTTCTTCTTATGTTTTATTTAACCTTTTGATCTTGAGATACTTGTAGATTTTCACTCCGTCACTGTCAGAAACAACTCAGATCAGATTGCATGCACCCAAAGCCCAGATTCACGCAGGGATCCTCTCGGCCGCTCTTGGGAGGCCGGGGGCTGCCCTCACACCCACTGCTGCCCTCGGGCCACTGAGCAGGACGGGGTAACAGGTACCCACTGTGCGTGGGGTCAGGGGGCTGAGGGGTGAGTCCTCCCCTGTGCTCGGGGCACCCCCGCCCGTGGGGGGAGGGTTGATGAGTTGACACCGGGTGAGTTCAGCTCTAAGGAGCTCCCCACAGTGCTCCCTGGACTCTGGAGCTCCTCCCTGCAGATGCTCCTGCCAGGGACAGGCCAAGGGCTCCCAGGCCCGCAATTTCCCAGTTCCACTGGACACTGCGCCCTTCAACCGTGTGGCCACAACTCCAAATCCATGAGTCCCAGGCCAGGGGCCCAGGTGGACACATTTCTGGAAGGTTCTTATTTGAGTGAGAGGAAGTGTGAGGAAAGAAGATGAGCAGAGCTGGTTGGCCTCCGCCGTGAGGCCACGGGCCTGAGCCACGGCCTCCTCAGAGCAAACCTCCAAAGCCAGACCCCCAGGAGGAGGCAGGAGCTGGACCTGCCGTCCCCACCATCCCCTCTGAGGTCACTGGCTCACTCATCCCTTGACGTCTGGACAACAGTAACTTTTAGGGTGAGAATATTAAATAGAAGGGATTTATTTAGAAACGTATACTTTATGCCCACAAAACCTGCATTTCTACCACATTTACAGAGACACTGAAACCTACGAAACAACGCATGAATCAGGAGATGTAGACGAGATGGGAGCTCCCACCCAGGGTCCTATGGCAGGCTACACCAGGGTACACCAGTGGATGCCAGGTCACACCAGGGCACACCAATGCACACCTGTGCATGCCTGGCCGGGCCTCCTAGGCAGACGCCACAGAGCAGCATATTAATGGGTGACTGATGGGGATTTTCTTGACTGAGGGCCTAAGAGCAGGAAAAGATGAGGTGAGACCCTATTGAAATCATCAGCAGGCGAGCCCCTCAGTGGCATCACAGCCGGGGGCAGAGGCCGTGATGTTCCCCCCCCCCCCCACCTCTGCTGCTGTGGAGTCTTGCCCATCCCAGGGCCCAGTGACAGTCAGCAGGGGTGGAAGAGGCTGGTAGGAGGACTCAGTGTGTGCGGTCACCGCCGGACGGGGTGCTGTCAGTGTGTGCGGTCACCGCCGGACGAGGTGTTGGAAGGGACGAGTGTGAGTGGAACATCACACCAGTACACACCAGGCTTTCAGTCCTGCCCATAGGAATTCTCAGAACATCAGTTTAATGTAAGCATCCAGATTCTTCCATGGAAAGCAGAGGCGACCTGTCCGTTGAAGCAGATGTACCAAGTGCCGACTGCCTTTGGCTGAGATGAAACGTCGAACCCCAATGGGGGCCCATCCCGTGATAGGGGCAGGGCAGGGGCCAGGCTGGGCTTCACTGAGTGGCGCAGGGGCTGGAGGCTTCTGGGGGCTGCATGGTCCTTGAAGGTGCCCTGGACACATAGAGTGCCCAAGGATGGTGCCAGGACCGAGTTACCCTGTAACCCATCTTTTCCAAAGTCTGGCTAAAAGTTCACACAGCTCGTGTCCTCTGTGCACAGAGTGGTGTTCGCCTTGGATTGTGCCAAGTTGAGTTTTGTTTAACTGCTCATCTATTTGTGGTGGCAGGAGCAATGATTAAACGGCTGGCATTTGTGGTGGCAGGAGCAATGATTAAACGGCTGGCATTTGTGGTGGCAGGAGCAATGATTAAGTGGCTGGCATTCATTAAGCTGGGCAATGGCCAGGACGCAGAGACTTGGCAGAGGCCGACTGGAGGCACGACTCCGGACGATGCAGCCAAATTTTCTCAGAATCGCCAGCAACTGCCCGCTCTGGCTTCTGAGAGGCTGCTCCCGGTCAAGGGCTATGGGGCCCTGGGAACCCCCGGGTCAAAGGTCAACACCAAGGGGAAGGGGATGGGTGGGGGTGGGCAGCAAAAGTCGCTCTCAGGAGCCAAGACAGTAACCTGTGCTTTTGTCTCCTGCCATCCACAGAGAGGAAGCACAGAGGTGCTGCCCCCCACCCTGGCTGCAGCTTCTGCTTCCCCTGGGTATGTGCAGGTTGTAGCATGTCCCCAGTGGTCCGCTCCCCCAGCCTCTGCACATGCACCCTGTGTCTGTGGCAAGGACGGACACAGAGGACGGCTGGGCCCTGAGTGGCAGGCATGTGTCCCATCGAAGTGTATGCATACATATCCACACGTGTCCATATGTGTACATACATACATATGCACACACAGCACACATCACACACTTACAGACAACACGCACGTATACACAGACACACACCCATGTACGCATGCTCACATATACACACGTCACACAGGCATACATGCACATATACACCGATGCACATGTACATGCATGCACACACACACACAACACACATACTCACAGGTATACATACATGCATGCATGTGGACACCCATTATACAAGCACATGTGTGTGCATGTATACACATGTGTTCACACATATGCACACCACACACAACACAGGCATGCACGTCCATATATACATGCACGCACACATATGGGCAGTAAATATACATGTACACACGTGCACACATGTATATGAATGCACACACGTGCACATTCACACTGTGACCATACATGTACATGCCACATGACACACATCTACACACATGGCACATACATGTACACACGTACACACGTATATGCATGCACACATGTGCACACTCACATGGTGCCCATACATGTAGATGCACACACGACACACATCTGCACACATGGCACATGTGTATAAAATACAAACACACACACGTGAGCATACATTCATGCTCACACACATGCAGGTGCACCCCACAGGTCTTGCCGTTTCCTCCTTCCTGGACACCAGTGTGTGGCACGCCGTGGGCTCGGCCTTCTCAGTACTTCAGGTCTCCGTTCACCGAGGCTGTGGACAGTGTGCTCACCAGCCCCTGACGGTCCCCTGGCTTCTGGCAGCGGTTCTTGATGAGCTTGTAGATGGCATAGCTGGGGATGGTGAGGCAGGGCACTCCGGCCACAATCACCACCACCGCATACACCCAGTTTGGGTAGGAGATCTTCTGGGATTTGGGAAATTCCTCCTGGGGAGAATGTCCCATGGGTGAGTAGGCACCTCGGGAGCCAGCGGGGTTCACTTTGGGGCAAAGGCCCCTCACCCCATGACTCTTACCTCCTGTCCTGTGGCCTGGGGCTCCTCCAGCTTTCTCTTTCCCCTGCCTCCCAACTACCAGCCCACCGACCTCCCTCCTGGGATGGCGTGACACACTGGTGTCAGGGAGGGGGGAACCAGCAAGTTGTGTGGGGTGGTGGCTGGACTGCACCTGAGTGTGAGCGTGTGTGCCTATGTATGTGGGTGTGTGTGTTGTGTGTGCATGCTCCATGTGTGTGGATGTGTGTTCTCCTTTCCCCTTTCCCGTTCCTCTCCCCACCCTAGGCGATGGCCTGGGCACTTACGTAGCCAGGATCCCAGATGCTGTAGGTCAGTTCCTCACTGACTTTGACCACAAAGAAGAAGAGGAAGATGATCAGCATGAGTAGGGGGCTGATCACGCGCCACGTGACTTGCCAGAAGATGTTGGGCTTGTGGCCAATCATGAACTCGATGTCCTTATTGAACCTGCCAAGGCCAGAGACAGCTGTCGCTGCTACCAGCTGGGCTTCAACTCGCCAAGCTTTCTGTGCATTCTGCTATCTGAACAGACGGCATTGTGCTGCGAGGTGCCCAGCCTCCCCTCGCCAGGGCCCCCTCCCTCACTCCTGCCCATGGGTGCCTCCTCAAGCAGAGCCATCTGTGGGCACGGCCAGCAGCTGTCTCTGCCCTATGACATCACCAGCCAGTGCTCGACGGCAAGCCCATGGTCAGAGGTGCCCTGCCCACACCCACACCTGAGGTGGTCACCGGTGCAGAATGGGGGGTTGGAGGAGGGAGTGCCGCCAGACACCCGCAGCCTCTCCTTCCTTAGCAGCACCCTGAAGTTGGAAAATCCCACACCTTCCCCACCCTACAGCTCAATTCCCGTCCTCTGCTGAACCCTCTTCTGTGCAAAGGAGTTTATCGTCTGCAGAAATCAGGATGGAGCAGGCGGGAGGTTACACCGAAGCTGGTCCCAGGCCTGCAGTGTGCAGGTGAGTACCCTTGGTCCCTGCAGAAGCATGTGAGGAGTAGCTGGTCCCACATGTCCCAGATTTAGATGGTTATGCATGCACCTCACACCTGGCAGCACCAGCCTGCAGCTAACCCACATGTTGGGCCTAAACATTCTTTGACAATATCTGTGTGATGTTAGAATAGCATGGCCAGCGCGCCCTGTGTCCCTCAGCCTTCTCCATGGCTCCCCCAGGCTGGTGCGAGCTCTGTCCTCACTCATCCAGTGCTGAAGAGCTTATTGCCCTTGTGTCCTGCAAACCCCACTGCCAGGGACGCAGGACAGGTTTCCCAAGCCAGGAGCCTGCAGGGCTGTGCCTGATCAATGTTAACTGAGTCTGTCCAATTATTTCTTCTTCTTCTCCTCCTCCTCCTCCTCCTTCTTCTTCTTCCTCTTTTTCCTCTTCTTCTTCTTCCTCTTCTTCTTCCTCCTCCTCCTCCTTCTTCTTCTTCCTCTTCCTCTTGTTCTCCTCCTCCTCCTCCTCCTCCTCCTTCTTCTCCTTCTCCTTCTCCTTTTTTTTTTTTTTTTTTTGAGATGGAGCCTCACTTTGTCACCCAGGCTGGAGTGCAGTGGTGTGATCTCCCCTCAACCTACACCTCCTAGGTTCAAGCCATTCTCCTGCCTCAGCCTCCCGAGTAGCTGGGATTACAGGTATGCATCACCATGCCTGGCTAATTTTTGTATTATTGGTAGAGATGGGGTTTCACCATGTTGGCCAGGCTGGTCTCAAACTGCTGACCTCAAGTGATTTGCCCACCTTGGCCTCCCAAAATGCTGGGATGACAGGTGTGAGCCACCGTGCCTGGCCTTGTCCGATTATTTCTAAAGTGGTGGCTCCGACCAAGAGTCCCTGTCTGAGGCTCTACCACACTTCTGGAGCCTCTGTGTCCCTAGAAAGGCCTGGAGCGCCAGGGACATGAGGCACTCCCCACCCCCCAGCACACACAAGGAGCATCTCTGGCCATGGGCCCTGCAGTGGCCTTGAGCATGCAGCTCTGGCTCTCTGCGTGGGCACTGCCAAGGTCTGGACTCCACCGGGCTTCCTGGCTTCCAGCAACACAAAGTTCCCATTATTGGCAGGCCAGGGCCTGCTGATGCCCTCTGCTCCCGCCAGGAGAGGTATACACCAGCCTCCGTGGCCAGCCGAGGCCCCAGGTCATGGACTCTCCCTCTGTACCCTGAACACAGCCCGGGTCCTCCTCACAGGAATGCCCTGTGACCTTGCTTTTCTGCATTAGAGGCACCTGTCCCCACTGTGGCCCCTACCTGTCCACACCGTACACGTAGACCACAGCGAACATCTCGCAGAAGGCAATGGTGAGCAGGGGAATGGAGCCGGCGTAGCTGTCCAGCAGGGAGAGCCAGTACTGGCCAGAGTTCAGTGTGAAGATGAAGCCAACGAGGAATGTTCCCAGGCAGATGAGGCCTGCAGGCCGGGTGGACGGAGATGCTGACACCCCCAGGGCTGCACATACGGCTGGGGAACAGAGCTGCCCACACGCCCAGGGGCTGCACACATGGCCGGGGGCTAGAGCTGTTCACAGCCCCAGGGGCTGCCACCCCACAGGTGACACCATGGCCATGGGGACCCCACCCGACTGCACACGCACCTGTGAGCAGCTCCTTGGGCCACTTCGGGGGGATAACTCTGAGGTCCTGCAGGGGCACAGTGACGCCCTCCATGTTCCCAAACATAGATGACAGCCCCAGGCAGAAGAGCATAATGAAGAAGAGCACGGACCACAGTGGGGACACCGGCATCTTGGTGATGGCCTCAGTGAAGACGATGAAGGCCAGGCCTGTGCCCTCCACACCCTGCATGGATGACACACACAGTCACCAGGGCCTCTGCCCCCCACGGACTCCCTCTCGTCCCTGCCCGAGGTCTTGTGCATCGCCAAGCCATGCAGCACGGGGCGGGCAGGTCTGAGCTGTCATGAAATAGCTAGATCTTGTCTTTCAGGCCCAAAGTGTATTTTCAAAAGCTGAACTATGCATCACGACCAGCAAGTGGATCCCATCACCAAGCGGCACTCAGAGCCCCGTTCCGCCCACAGATGGGCTCTCCCAACACAGGGAGCTTCTGAGATCTCACAGCCCGCATAGCCCTGATCCAGTGTAGCTGAGCCATGTACACGAGGTGTTACGTGAGTCGCCTGTTAATAAACGCATGCCCTGGATGTGCTTGGAAGTCAAGTGGCCGACGGCCGAGTTAGAGCAGGCTGTGCCCACAGACAGCCTCTTGGGTAAGAACCACCAAGGTGCCGCCACCCAGAGGCCCCAGGGCTGACCTTCTGCTCCTGTGTCTGGTCCCAGACCATCCCCAAGAACCAGGCCCCGGCCCGTCACAGTCCTGGTGATCAGCGGTCCTGGCTGCGTAATCTCGGGAGGAAAACCTCCACCCATGAGGCTGAGGGACCTGCTCAGCTCAGTGGGGCTCCCTGCAGGGTACTGGCTCCGGGATTGGATGTGGGAGGACTCAAGGACCCATCCGAAGACAGGGTCCTTCAATGCTGCTTAACACATCTATGTGAGTTCCAGGGACAAGAGTAACCCCTTACACAGCAGGACATGGCTTGTGGAGGGCTCTGAAGAGTTTAAAAGGAAATTGTCAGAAGCAGGCGGCAGCATGTGCACACAAGGCACGCTGCTCTTCAGTGCAGGGTGGGAGGTGGGAGGAGGTGGGAGGAGGTGGGAGGAGGTGGGAGGAGGTGCCAGGATGGAGGCGCCAACCTGCAGCAACTCTGGTGCTTTTCGGAATGGCACTGCTGAGGGCAGCCCTGCCATGAGATCACGCACCATGGGGTTTCTTTCTGTGGCATTTCTAGAAAAGGCAGGTGGGCAGAGCAGCAGAGGGGGTGCCTGGGGCTCCCAGGAGTGGGGAGTGACAGCAAACGGAAACCTTGTGGGCACGGACGGGGTGCTGCACATGGCTGTGCAAGTCACTGCAAATGGGTGAATTTCATGGTGCATAATTATACCTCACTAAAGTTGCTTTTAAAAAAGACATTTAGACCGGGACGGCCCTACTGGGTCCCTCCTGCCTGCGCATCCTGCACTTGGAGGCCTCCTGCAGTTGGTGGAATAGGGTTGAGAGAGGCCACAGAGCCCTCTGCCTGGCTCCAGCTGGCGCGGAAATGGCTCACTCTGCCCAGCTTTCTCCCCGCGGCCACTGGAGTAGCAGCGCTGGGTCCTGAAGTGCCTAATGCCCGCAAAATATGGGGTGGCTCCCCAAAAGAAACCTGCATAATTAAAATCAGCAAATGTCGACCTTTAATTGTAACAGCATCTAAACTCCATTAACTATGGAAATAGTATTCAAAAGTGCTGGTCACATGGAGTATCCTCAGTATCAGCGTGACTAAGACGTGCCAGCTGGTCCAAAATAAAACCTGTCCTGGTGGCCTCACAAGTTCAAAAACAGCTACACAAACTCTTTCCATGTTGATGGAAGTTATTGTGAACATCTATCCCTGATGGCCCCAGGCAGTGTTTCGCGTGTTTGATGGGAAAGAATGCAGGGGCAGCCCATGGTGTTCCCCAGCTTCTGCCTCTGAGCCTCTGCCTCTGAGTGTAACAGAAGCCTCAGAAGTGAAATCTCGTGGCCTGGCAGACACCAGCACCCCAGACGGACAGCAGGCAGAGCAGACCGTGGGAGCTGGGCCTCCCGACGGAAGCTCAGCATCTGTGTCCTCCACAGGCCAGGGGCCCAGGGGTGGCTGGACTCTGAGGTGCCAGCAAGGGGGGTCCTCTCCCTGCCTCGAGCTCCGGAATGGGCCTACCTCCGAGAGGAAGGAGTTGATGTCGCAGGTCTGGAACGCCAGCTGCGCGTAGGCCGCGGGGTCGGAGGCATTGCACTGCCGTTGCATCTCTGCAAAGTTCTCCTGGGTCACGTTGCCTTCAGGCAGGTCGAACTCATTGATGAGGGTCAGGATGTTCCTGTGGGTCAGATCGAGGCTGATGGCCAGCTGGGGCCAGAGAGCCTGGGAGGCTTCCTGGAGGCGCATCCCAAGGCACCTGGATGGTGGGACAGCCACTCACGTGCTGAAGCAGTCATCATAGCGCTGTGTGGCGCGGAACCCAATGATGGAGTAGACCACAATGGCCGCGTACACCGATGTGAAGCCGTTGATGATGGACACGATCACCGAGTCCCTCTCGCAGTTGTTGCTGCAGACAAGACCAGTGTCATGGCGGCTGGCGATGAGGCCCCGGGTCAGAACACAGCACAGGGCAGCACCCGCATCCCACCCAGAGCGCCAGCCCCAGGAGCGAGAGGCTGAGCCACTGAGTGACACAGCAAGGCAGCCGGAGCCCCTGCTCCACTCTGAGCAGGCTCAGGGGATGCAGAGGTGGCCCCAGGACAGCGCCTGGTCCCCTGCTGACCTGGTCTCAGCTTAGGGGCTGCCTGGGGCTCTGACTGCTCCTGACTCCCCAGACCACTCTGGTTATAGAGCTCAGGTCTCTTCCCTCCCCATCTCGTGCCTGCGGTAACCTCCATCAGGCCTCTAGGGACAGCTCCAGGCCAAAGACATCACACCCGTTCTCCCCCAGCCCCCACCCTAGGCGTCCTGTCCAGTTGCTCGGCAGCTGAGACCTCACCATTTCCTAAAGGCACCCTGTGCTCAGTGTGTGCTGAACTCAAGCCCCAACCTCTCTGACCCAACCCAGCCAGCTCACTCCACCCTTCCTGTTTTGGCTGATGCTGACACCATCCTTCCAGATGCTTCCATCAAAACCCAAATGTGTTAGCCTCAGGGAAATGCCAATCAAACTGTAGTGAGACCTCACCACATCCCTGCTGGGATGGCCAGAAACAAAAGTCAGATAATAATAAGCATTGGTGAAGATGTGGGGAAACTGGAGCTTCCTACACACTGGTGGGAATGTGAGTGGTGCAGCCACTGTGGAAAACAGCCTGACAGCTCCTCCAAGGACTGCACACAGAGGCCCATATGACGTGGCAACTACACTCCTAGGTGCACACCCAGGAGAATGAAAGCGTGCATCCTCAAAAATGCATACACACGGGCTCACAGCAGCATCACTCACGATAGCCAAAACATGGAAAATGTCCACGGATGCATGGTGCACAAACCGTAGTCCACGCACACCAAAATATCCACGGATGGATGATGCACAAACCGTAGTCCACGCACACCATGAAATATTGCTCAGCCCTAAACAACAATGGCGCTCTGACACCAGCTGTGATGGGATGAGCCTTGAGGATGTCGTGCCCCATGAAAGGATCAGACATAAGGCTGTGGCAATGTAGCCACCCCATTCGCAGGAAATGTCCAGACCAGGCACAGCCACAGAGGCAGACAGCGCATCAGTGCTCACCCAGGGCAGGAGGACAGGGCAATGAGGAGCAGCTGCTCACATATGTGGGGCTTTTGCTGACTGGAATGTTCTAGAACTGGACAGTGGTGATGACTGGCTTCACAACTCTGTGAATGTACTTAAGACCACTGAACTGGGCACTCCAGATGGGGGAATTGTGTGGTATACAAGTTTTCTGAATAAAGCTGTTATAAAAATAATTCACCCTCAATTCCACCTTAGCCACTCCACAAAAAAGTCAGAGTCCTCAATCCTGCCTTGGCCCTGCCCCAGCTGCCTGCAGTGCTCAGGGGCCCTCCTAGCACCTGCCCTCAGCACCCAGGGAAGCTCCTGAGGCCTGGGTGGGGCTTCACTGCTCCACCCAGTGCTCACACAATGACTCCAGGGTCCTTCCTGTCCCTCCAACACCCTCTCTGCCCCCAACCCCATCCTGCACGTGCCTCCAAGTGCACCTCTCTCTGCACCCCAGCCCTCCCTGCCTGGGCTCTACACCTGCCAAGCCCCAGCCACGCCTCAGCTATGCCCTCCCTGCCCAGCCCCGCCCCTCACACCCAGGCCCCGCCCTCCCTGCCCAGGCCCTGCCCCCTTGCACTGAGGGTCCCCTGTGTCTGACTTCAATCGCACCTTCCTAGCCTGGAGGGCCACCCTGACCCCAGGAGTCCTCCCTCACCCCCAGTCCCTTCTGCTCTGAAATTCTGGTCACTGCACACAGGACAATTTCTGCGCTTGCTTGTCAACCTGCAGAGCCGCAGGTCACTATGGGCGGGCCCTGATGCACCTGGTTGGGCATACAGTAGGTGCTTCATAAATGTGAGTGGAAATGAACTGACACCAGCTGTGCTCCTCCCAGACGCTGCTGGGGACTCCAGGGTATGCGCAGTGGCTATGTGGGGAAGGGGCAGTGGAAGGATCAGACCTTGGTCAGGGACGTGGAGGTCATCGGGGGTGCCACATGTCTGGGGGCCTGGGATGCCCAGGGGTGGGCTGGGAGTGATGTGGGCATGGAGCAGGGAACTGGGGAGAGCACAGGAGAGGCCTGCACCAGGCTTGTGGAGGGACGGGTGTGGGGAAAGCTGCAGGCCTCAGGTTCCTGGCCGTCCTCGAAGGGAGACCTGCCCCTCCTCCACATGCTATACTCTAGACTCAGCTCACATGGTCCCTAAGCAGGAGGGAATGGGCCCATCGGGGCAGGGAGGCCCTGGCCACATAGCCACAGAGCACTTTCCACCTTGTCTTTTACCCTCCCAGCAAGATCCCCCCAGGACTGAGAGGGAAACTGAGGCCCGTCACGCCCACACTCACTGCACGGAGTTGTAGCTGGAGAAGGAGATGAGGCCCCCGAAGGCCAGGGAGAAGGAGTAGAAGACCTGTGCACCCGCGTCCAGCCAGGTGACCGGGTTGGCCAGCTCCGTGACCTGCACCACATGGAGACCCTCAGCCACTCTCGGTGTGGATGGGGCCATGGGGACCTGGGAGAGTGTGGTCCCAGGGAGTCTGGGGAGGGTCAAGGCTATCGGGGTGGTCCGGACAGGCCACGGCCCCCCTGGGGTAGCAGCTAGTTCCTTCCCTGTGGGGGCTCCGTCAGCTCACAGGGGCAAAGCCACGCCCCCAGGAGCTGCCCCGGGCCCCAGGGACAGGCCTTGCCCTCGCTGGCCCTGGGACTGGTCGGGCAGCAGCCTGCCCGTCCCCATGGGTGAGAGAGCTGGTATTGAGGCTGGCAGGGGCACAGGGCAGCCAGGCCTCTCCCAGGGTCTGGCCCAGGGCAGCCTTGCGGACTCACGTTGGGCGTGAAGAGGAAGACGATGCCATTGGTAGCGCCCTTCAGCGTCAGGCCTCGGATGAGGAAGATGGTCAGGACGACATAGGGCAGCGTGGAGGTGACGTACACGGCCTGCAGGGGGGCGGGGCATGTGGGATGGGAAGGGAGGGGGCCAGGCATGCGGGGCGTGAGGCATGTGGGAAAGGGGGACCAGGTGGATGGTGGGTGGGGCATGTGGGAAGGGTGGGGAGGGGGCCAGGCCTGTGAGGGGCAGGGCATGTGGGACAGGTGGGGATAGGGGCAGGGGCTGTGGGGGGCAGGGCCTGTAGGGGGCGGAGGATGTGGAATGGATGGGGATGAGGGGCCGGGCCTGTGGAGTCCGGGTGTGTGGAACGGTGCGAGGGGGGCCGGGCCCGTGGGGGTTGAGGCATGTGGGGAAGGGGGCCCAGGACTGCGGGGGGTGGGGCATGTGGGACCGGTGGCGGTTGGTGGGCAGGGCCTGCGGGGGGCCGGGTATGTGGAATGGGTGGGGATGGGGACAGGGCCTGCAGGGTGTGGGCATGTGGGATAGGGCGGGGGGGGCCGGGGGCGTTCCGGGCCTGAGGGGGCGGGGCATATGGGATGAGTTGGGAGGGGGTCAGGGCCTCACAGGCTGCTGGCCCACCAGGAGAACGGGCTGGCTGCTCTGGACCTCGCACCAAAGATTCCCATGTAGGGAAGATCAAGCCTCACTCTTCCATTTCCACCTTCCTATTTTATCATCATCGTCGTCGTCGTCTCTTTCCAGTAGTTAGTATTACTCCTACACAACGCTAAGTGTCGTGTGGGCCAACGCCAAGTTCCTGGGGCCCCAAGTCTGGTCATTTCAGGAAACCCAGGGCAGGCAGGGCCCCACCCGCCCAGGCCAGTGAGCCGAAGGGCAAAGGCAGCTCTCTCGGTGGGGTCTGGGGAAAGGCAGAGCCCGGGACCCCCAGAGCTGGGTTTTAGAGTGCAGCCGGCTGGATGCAGGGCTGCCCACACCTGCCCTCTGGAGCACCTGCAGCCTCGCCGGGCCCACGCAGTACCTTCCCGGTGGTCTCAATGCCGCGGATGGTGCACATGTACAGGACGCTCCATGCACCAGCGAGGCACAGCAGCAACCACCACTGGATGGAGCCCGAGTCGCTGATGGACGTGGAGGTGTTGAGCGTCACTCGATACCAGAAGTAGTCCACAGGGGAGCTCCTGGCACACTCGTCCACGTACCCTGGGGAGAGGGCCATTCACACACCTCAGGGTGCGGGCCCCCCAAGGGAGGAAAATGGAAGGCCCTGATCTGGAAGACATGCCAGCTGCTCCAGAGGCCTTGACACCAGTGACACACCCACACGTGCACATGAACACAGGCACACATGCTCACGTGCATGCACAAGCACACACGCACACAGCACACACGCACAGCTGCCCCCTCGTGTGCACATCTGGTACATGCACCTGCATACCCCACACATGCACATGCACACAGACACACGTGCTCACATGCACACACATGCACGGACACACAAAGCACACACATGCACACAGGCACACATGCTCACGTGCATACACATGCATGTAGACATACAGCACACAAGCATGACTGTATCCTCACGTGCACATCTGGTACATGTACCTCTACACCCCACACATGCACATGCACACAGCACACATGCTCACGTGCACACACATGTGTGCATACACATTGCACACACAGGCATATGCGCACACACAGCACACATGCACAGCTGCACCCTTGCATACCCATCTGGTGCACACGCTTGCACACCCCACGTACGCACACACCTTTGTGAGCACACGAGCACACATGCCTAACACGTGTGCACACACATTGCACACACAGGCATATGTGCACACACAGCACACATGCACAGCTGCACCCTTGCATACCCATCTGGTACACACACCTGCACACCCCATGTATGCACACGCCTTTCTGAGCACACGAGCACACATGCCTACACAGGTGCACTGGTTAGAAGGCTCCAGTCCCAACATTCAGGTGCACCCTGGGCCTCACGCTGCTCCCTCTTCTCTGTGCAAGTCTGGCGGCCTCAGAGCGTTTGCGCTCCTGGGCGGGGGCCCTCGCCTGCAACTGCCCACTCCACACACTCTCGCCACCGTGGGCCTCTCTGGGCTTGGGGAACCACCTGAGACCCTTCTAAGGAGGAAGTGGTCTAATTCCAGAGGACCCCACACCCCCAGAGGCAGGAAAGGGCCCCGACAGTCCCAGAGTGCAGTGAGGGTTGCACGTATCGTGAGAGGACCTGTCTTATTCTGACCTGAGGGGCCGTCTTGCTGGCCTCAACAGAACAGCAGCATGCAGGGAAGTCCCGCTGGCCCCGCTGTGCTGGTCAGACCAGAAGCCGGTGCTGACCAAGCCATTCAGGCCCCAGGGCCACTTGTGAATCGCCGTGAGCTGACTGCATGTCACACGTAGAGGGTCTGTCCCCTACGCTCCCTCTCTGGGCAAGAGGGTTCTGGAAGGGCCGGGGTGAGAGGGCAGTGCAGGGCCCACATGGGCAGGACAGACCCACCTGAGCAGAGCAACGCAGGGATGCGTGGGGTGGAAGGCGGCAGTCCTGACACCACGTCCCTTCCTGGAGAATAGGGAGCAGCCTCCCAGCAGCCCCGGACTCCAGGCTGGTGACCACGGGCCCTCAGAGTGGGCACAGCCCCTGCTGGGCTCCCACACTTTCCCCCAAGGGCCTCATCCTCCACCACACCCCCGACAAAAGAGCCACCACTTTGAAGGCCTTTTCTCTGGCGCTGCCGTTCTTTGATGCCCTGTTGCCTTGGGGCTCTGGTTTCTGCCACAACTGACCTAAGTTTCGTGAGGCCATGTGCCTGCTAGGAGAGGCACAGCGGCCCCACAGGTGAGATGGACAGGGCTGCTTGCAAGGACTCACCTGTCCGGTTCTCGTTGAGTGGGCACTCACTCCAGGGCAGAGGCTCCTGGAAGGAGTTGAAGAAGTACCACATGATCCAGGAGATGATGGTGTTGTAGTACAGGCCCACCATGAAGGACACGAGCATGGAGGCCAGGCCTGCAGGGATGCTACTGCTGAGGCTTGGGGCTGGGGCACGCCCTCCTCTGGCTGCCCGTCCCCACTCTGAGCAGGAGGTCCCAGGGCTGGCACAGGGTGTGGCCGGGATGGGCTGACCCAGAATCTGAGGGGCACACCTGCCCTGCACACACCTCCCCTCCATGCGCCTCCCCTGCATATGCCTTCCCAGCTCACACCTTCCTGGCACATGCCTGCTTGGCTCGCCCCAGGCATGGGTCTCACCTGCCCAGTGCAGCCTCCAGCAGGTGCATCTAGGCCACGGCCTTGGCAGAGAACTTTTGATGTACCAGTAGCCTGGTTGCTGCCTATGGGCTGGGGAGACTGCCCACTTGGCCCTGCCCCAAACCAGGAAGCCCCCGTGCCCAGGACAGGTGGGTGGGCTTCAGGAAAACCTTCCCTGTGGAGGACTCCTGAGAGGGGAGACAGCAGGAACTGCAGAGGGGAATCTTCTCAATTATTTGGGGACAACTAGGCAGGATGGAGAGTGTGCTGTGTACTACACGCTTTATCAAAGTTTCAAACTCAAAAACCAAATGTGTGCTGTGAATATGTGAGTGTGAGACGGGTAAGAGAGACAGAGGGAGAGACAGAGACGGGGAAGAGAGAGACACAGAGAGCAGGGAAGAGACAGAGAGAATAGGAGGGGGAAAGAAAAAAGACAGAGAGGGGAATGAGAGCGGGAGAGAGAGTGGGGGGAGGAAAAGGTGGGGAAGGGAGAAAATAGGAGGGGAAAGAGAGAGCGACAGAGACAGAGAGAGAGAGGAGGGAGGTCTTGGAGACTCAGGAGAGGGCGTGGGCACTGCCCTGGGCCTGGAGGGAGGCCTTGGAGACTCAGGGAGAGGCCGGGATGGGGTGTGGGCTCTGCCCTGGGCCTGGAGGGAGGCCTTGGAGACTCAGGGAGAGGCTGGGATGAGGGTGTGGGCTCTGCCCTGGGCCTGGAGGGAGGCCTTGGAGACTCAGGGAGAGGCTGGGATGAGGGTGTGGGCTCTGCTCCAGGCCTGCAGGCTTCTGAAGGGCAGGTGCTTCCTGGACTCAGACCCCTTTCTGGAGTGGACCCTGCTCTTTCCTCCTCCGTCTTTCACTGCCTGCCCATATTCTGAGGCCTTAATGAGCCGTGTCCTCTTGGTGAGGCTGCACTGGGTCTGCTCCTGGGCCCCAGAGTTTATCAATGAATGACTATGTCTGGGGGTGTCCGCGCTGGGGACCTCCTCACTAGATGTGGGGGAGTGGGCACAGGAGGCTGGGAGGGCAGTGGCTGGCGCCCCCTCCTGGGCCCTGGGCTCTTGCTGAGTGCCACCCTGGGGAGGGCTTGAGGGGTCACTCTGCTGTCCAGAGTCTGGACCCTCCTGGGCCCTGGGCTGCAGGGACTCGGGCGGCCTCTGCTGGCCTGTCTGGTTCCTGGTGACCAGGAGTGGCCTGGAGTTTCCAAAGGCCTCCAGGAGATGAACCTGGGACCTTTGTTTCACCTAGAAACAGACAAGGAAGTCAGAGCAGGGGCGCTGAGACCGGCAAGGCGAGCCCTGGGCCCGGGTGGAGTGGCTCCGAGGCAGAGGTGACCCCTGGGCCCAGGTGGAATGGCTCCGAGGCACTCACCTACGCCCTTCAGGGCTGGGTGGATGGAGCTCCACACGCCCAGGCTGCCCCGCCGCAGCCGTTGCCCGATGGCGAACTCCAGGTGCAGCAGGGGGATGCCCTCCAGGACCAACAGGATGAGGAACGGGATCATGAAGGCTCCTGCAACTGGGAGGAGTCCACCACACCTGAGAGCTGGCCCGGGCAGCAGGAAGGCCTCCCTCAGGAGCAGCCATTCACAGCACCTTGCAGCCCCTGTGGCTGGCCCACCGGGGGGAACAGAGCTGAGATGGAGCAGCCAGTCCATGGGATCAGGGCCAGAGCTGACTCCACGTTCTGAAAGCACTGCTGGGCACCTGGCCGTTCCTGACCATCACACAGGCTGAGGTCGCCTGTGGGACCTTGGGACATTGTGGTTGTTAAGGGAGGTGTGGTCCATGCCCTGAGTGCACTGACCAACCTGCAACCACAGCCGCTGCCTGTGAGTCGACCTCCCTGCCCACCCCCTGGCAGTCCAGGGGTCCCACGGAGGAGCTGCTTTTGCCTGTCTAGTCAGGGGCTTCCAACAGCAGCGTGCCCGCCCCTGCCCCACCTGTGCCGGCTGCACCTGCCACATCCTTCCTTGGCTTAATGAACGTTCTGTGGATTTGGCATGCCTGTGGGGAGGGACTGTTTCCTGGCAATCATGTGTGGCCTCAGTGGGGTGTTAGGGTTTAGTGGGGACCGTTTTGGTTCTTAAGACAGAGTTCTAAAGATGGACCTGGGTCCAGGTGCTAGTTACATGGCATTGTGAGTGTCTTTAATACCACTGAAGTGTACATGTAAAAATGATTAAAATGGCAAATTTTACATATATGATTCAGTAACAATAAAAAATTGCAAAAAGGAGAACTACGTTGAGACATTTCTGCTTCTGCTGTGACAATGGTTTTGTCTTATGGGGATCTACCCACCTCCGCTCTGCTACCTCTTTGCCCTAAAAGGACAGCTTCAGCCATCATTCTGGGGCTAATTCTCTGATTTGGAACAGTGAAAAATCACCTTTGACATATGATGCTATTTAATCTTTGTGAAAATGTAGTCATTCAGTCTGGGCTACAACGGTAGCAGCAAAGTGGGACTGTCCAGGCACTGAGAGAGATCACTCACAGTCTAAACGAGGGCCGCTTTTAGGGTTTCGACTGGCTGGAGAGTTGTTTGTTTGAACATTGGTTTGAACTGGATAAAAGATAGGGATGTGCTGACCCTGAGAGGAAGCCACGTGGCTCCTGCGGTCATCAGTCGTAGAGGCTCAGAGTCAGCCTGGGACCGGGAGAAGAGATTCAGGAAAAATCGCAGATGCTTAGAAGGATTTCACACTCACATTTCCTCATGTCTTTAAATTCTGTCTCTTTCGGAAAACCAAAGCTGAAAAGCATAGGTCGGCTTCCTCTCAGAGCTCAGTACCCGGAGAAGGGGCCTGGCCGCGCCCACGAATTCCACTCGCCTGACCAAGCGGGCGGCCCTGACCACTCCTCTGCAGGTAGACGCACAGCCTCCCAGCTCAGCTACAAGGCCCCAAGGCTACACACACAGGATGAGCTGCAGCCACTCCTGGGCATCGTGACGGTGCCCAAGGTGCTTGGCAGAGGGCGAGGAGGGACACGACCTTGGCAGGGCTCCCATCCAGCCAGGGCAGTGCGGACACCGGTGGGTCCTTCGCCCAAAGGTGGAGAAGGACAAGGGTCAGGGAACAGGAGAGAGGAGTGCAGGCCACGGGGCCCGGCTTCCGAGGCTGGCCTGACACCATGCAGTGCGTCTCCTACCTGAACCCGAGCACCCTGCTATGGGGACGCGGAAGCAGCTCCCGTCGCACCTGCCCCAGGCTGGACGGAAGGCCCGCGCTGCAGCCGGGGTGAGCACAGCGAAGCCGACAGCCTTTGGGACCGGGGTCAGCAGCTGCAACAGCGCAAGAATTCCAAACACAGCTGTGGCTGAAGAGCCTGGGGTTGTGCAGGTCCTAAACCCCCGTGAGCCTGATCCCAACCTGGGTCCTGTCTCCTGGGCCACTTTCTGTCCCGTGGCAACTGACCCCGAGATGGAGGGCTGTGGGGCTGCTCACATGACACTGGGGTCCCAGCAGCAGCCCCTCCTTACGCTGCGTGTCCCTGGGGCCTCTCAGACAGGATGCGTGACCCGCCCACCTGCACCCTCCGCACCAGCAGAGCCAAGCCCCATCATCCTCCCGCCCCCAGGCTGGGCACCCTCACTCTGCTTCCCCACACACGTGTTCCATTTGTTCTTCTCCCACCAAATCTCTTAAACCCTGAGCTCCCCCCATTCCCTCCCCATTGCCTCCCTTCCCCGACTCAGCCACTGTCTCCCTAGCCAGCAGGGCATTGTCAGACCCCAAACTACCATCCTCAGGGGATGGCACTGCACGTGTGTGAGAGACAGAGACACACACAAAGACAGAGACACAGAGAGACAGAGACACAAAGAGAGACAGAGAGGGAAGCAGGGAGAGAGGCAGAGATACACACAGACATACAGAGACAGAGTCACAGAGAGGGAGATGGAGACACAGAGAAAGAGACAGAGAGACACACACACAGACAGAAACAGAGAGAGACAGAGAAGGAGAGAAATAGACACAGGGCCATGGAGAGAGACACACAGAGAGAGAGGAGGGAGGGGTGGGTAGAGGCGGGAGGGAGGAGCCAGGTACTGGCGGCCGTGACTTCCCTACTTGTCCCCCGCCAGCCTTTCTCACTCCTCCCTCTCCCAGTTTAACACCGAGCCTCTTCTCTCTCCTCCTCCCTCTGTCCACTTGGTGCCTGCCTGTTGGGTGGAACAGGGCCCTCTGGAGCCTGAGGCCTCTATCCCCACACAGGTCCTGGCCGGTGCACAGGTCCCTCTCTCTGAGCTGGGGCTCCGGGGACAGGTTCCTTCAGAAGCAGGAGCTGTAGGTGGGGAATTCCAGGAGAGCCAGGTGTGTAGGGTGGGCTGGCAGGATGCTGGATTCATCGTGAGATGAAAGGCAGAGGGGAATGATAGCCAGGTGTAGGAGATGCCCACCAGCCGGTCCCCAAAGCCAGGTGCAGGAAACGCCCACCAGTAGGTTCCCCAGGCTGGGTGCAGGAGACGCCCACCAGTGGGTTCCCAAGGCCGGGTGCAGAAGATGCCCACCAGCAGGTTCCCTATGGGAGGGGGTGGAGGCTGCAGGCTCACCTGCAGGGACACCCAAGACCTCAGCAGGGCCTGCTCATTGGGTTAAAATAGGAAAAGATTCACTCCTCTAATTATTTTTCCCAAGAGCTTGATTTGAAACTCTTCCAGACAAAACTACCAGGGAAAAAGCAAGTGCACGATCCCAAACGTCCTCCATCTCCTCCCTTCCCTCCACTATGCCCTAACCCTAAATGCTTGGGTCTTCCTTCCACTCCATCTCCATTGAGAAAACTCCTACTCATCCTTGAAAACCCCACCAGGGTGTCCCCTCTTCTGAGAGTCTCAGTTGTTGCCCTTGCTCCTGGTGGCTCTCCTTTCTGAAAGTTCCTTGGGGCAGGAGACCCTCAAATCCCCGACCCCTGGGGTTCAGGCTCAGCATGGAGCCGTGAACAGAGAGAACTGGGGGGCACACAACCACTCTACCCCAAACGCAGCCCGGAGGCAGCCGGGCCCTCCCTTGCTCCCAGTGAAGGGGGCTGTCCTGCCGCAAGAAACGCAAGGAAAGCCAAGCATTCTTGACAATTAAAGCCACCAGAACACGAATATTTGTCTTTTAAACCCAGCGACTTCTTCCTAGTGTGGGGTGAGGCGCAGAGGAAGGAGAGACGGAGAAAGGGGCTGCCAGCACCCAGGCAACACTGAGTGGCTTCACCTGATGGGGCAGTGCAGGGCGCCTGGATGTGGTTGCAAAGGTCCCTGGAAACCAGGCCTCTCTGCTGCGCTGCAGACGTTGGCTCACTCAGGTGGAAGCAGGTAACCGAGAGAATGGGGCGGGGGAACGTGGCCAGATGGAAAGCAGCCAGAGGGAAAGAGAAACTGGGCACAGAAACACAGTTCCTCCTGTCTGTCCTAAGTGGGAAACCAGGAGAGGGAGGAGGGGGAGGAGGGAGCTGCTGTTCTCATGCAGGGACTAAGCTTCCCCTTTTTTCTCTCTCCAGCAGGTGGTGTTTGTGGCACCAAGTAAATGCTGCCTGGATTTTTGCTAAGAAATAGCTGTAGACGGACTGAGGAAAAAGCTGACCCGGGGCCAGGTGCTGAGCAGCAAAGAAGAAACAGCCGGAAACAGCTGTACTGGGGCCACACGGTCCTTGAAGGGGTAGCTCCTCAGGCTCCCGCCTCTCTCACGGGCACTGTCACTGCCGTGTGTAGAGGAGCTGGGGGGCAGCCCCTGAGGGGCCAGCTGTGGGATGGGCTCTGTCAGCAGCCACTGACGGGGATACACGGGGCAGCCGAGGTTTCTGGACAGACCCAGGGGAGCGTGAATGCGTCTCCGCCTGGGCCGCCGGCACTGTGGGGCCCTGCCGTGGGGACGTGGTGCTCCCAGGTGGGGGTGAGCGGGGTGAGCCCTGGCTGACCACATCTCACGGCTTTCGGTTGCTGTTCCTGCACACCCGCCCCCCACCTGAACACCACCCTAGGGGGGCTTTGCCATCACACCCGTTTCCCAGGTGAGAACACCCGGGCACAGCGCGCCCTTGAGCTGGCTCAGGTGAGTGGCGGCTGAGTTTGGAAATGCCCTTGATCGGGAAAGGGTCTCTTGAACCTGCCCACCTGGCACAGGCTCTCCAAGGATGGCAAAATCTGTTAAGACACAGGAGACTCGCAGGCGTAATGGTTTTTAACCTCGAAGGACAATCCCAAACACTCAGGAGGCTTCCAGGAGGGAAGGCAGGAGGACCCGGCTGCCTGCTTCCCCTCGATTTGGTCTCGATGACCCGCATAAATTAGGAAATCTGGTGTCACTGACACGGCGTGCATGCTGGAGCCCTCACTAAGATGCATAGAGAGAGGGCGCGCTGTCTGTGGGTGCGGCCTCCCGGGGATGCTGCCTGCTCCACTGTTTTGGCACCCACGAGGCCCCAAGAGCCGGAGGAGGGGACCCTGTGTCCCTGGGTCCTTTCAGCTGCCTCCCTGAAAGCTCCCTGGGAGCAGAGCTGCAGCCCCGATTAGATTCACCAGGAGATGAGTGCCCTGGTGGGAAACCCAGTGGCCTGCAGAGCCGTCTCCCATTCTCAGTGCGCTGCCCTGCTGGCCCGAGTCCCTCCGGCTGCAATGCAGGCTTCAGCTGTTTCAGGCTGGTGGTCTGGTGTGTGGGGTCCTGGTCAGCCCCCACAGTGTGACCAAAAGGCACGGGGTTCCTCCAGGCCGGGAGGACTGCCAGAACCCTGTGGAGCCCCCTGCGATGTTGCAGCTGATGGGGGCCCAGGTGACAGTGGCCCTCAGAGTCTAGCAGGTGACCTGGTGGCCCAGCAGAAGGCCAGGTCAGCGGCAGCTTGTCTGGGGTCTGGGGAGAAGGGCCTGCTGGTGTCCACCCCAGGAGCGGGACTGTCTGAGACCCAGCACATCCCAGAGCCCGGCTCGGCCCTCCTCACGTGGGCCTGCCTGCCTGGAGCCCGCTGCCCGCTGCCCGCACCTGCCCACCCCAGCAACTCAGCCCTCATCACCTGGGCCTGCCTGCCTGGAGCCCGCTGCCCACTGCCTGCACCTGCCCACCCCAGCAACTCGGCCCTCCTCACCTGGGCCTGCCTGCCCAGAGCCCGCTGCCCACACCTGCCCACCCCAGCATGGCCCAGGGTGTGGCGCCAGCACCCGCTGCTTGAAAGCTGCTTGCTCCCAGGCTCCACCGTGCACAGCGGCTGGTCTCTCAGTGTCAGAGTGGGGACTATCTGAGGTACTGGGAGCCCCATCAGATTCCCACCCAAGCCTACATCTTAGAACTTGCCCGTCTGTGCAAAGACAAGTAACTTCCCAGGCAGGCTGGGGCAGTCCCACCCCCTCCTCTTCCCAGGAGGCATGCGTCTGCCCCTCCGTCCCCAGTACCTGTGGCTCAGTTTCTCCTCCAAGCTAAACAAACTTGGGGTGTGGGTCAGAGCAGGGATCCTCCCCCTCCCCATAGGACAGGGCCCTGGGGGAGGGAGTGAGGACAGTGGCCAGGAAGTCCCTGAGGCTTTGGTGAGCTGAGACTTGGGGACTGTCAGGGACTATAGCATTGCAGTGGCCGAGGACCCCGCCCTGCCTCCAGTGGGAAGTGCCGGCTGGACCAGAGGTTCGTGAAGCGCTCACCCCGCAAGGCCATGATCAACTCCTCGACAACGCTGGAGGCGAAACGGATTCAGGAAAAGCCCATCTCTGTTTTTCTTTAAAACCTTCCCATCACAAAGCCCGTGTGAGAGACAGCAGCTCTCCATGGTGAGAAAAAACAGGGCCCACCGAGGGAGGGCTCTAAACGGAGGCTGAGACCCTCACGGCCCACCATGAGCTGCCCCAGGGCAGCAGGAAGCCTGTTTCCTGAGGGCGCCAGGCCCTCCTGGACCTTCCACCGAGAAAGCAGCAGGTTTGTGGGGGCAGCAGCTGTGGGGTTCGCTGAGCCCAAGGCTGAGCCCAAGTGTGGGGTCTCACGTGCAGCCCCCTGCCAGGCCTGGGAGCCACTTCTCAGATGCTTAGGGCCACTGAGCAGGAACACAAATGTCACCTCCATGCTAGCAGCAGCCATGCCCACCTCGGCCCCAGGAGCCAGAGGAACGGGGAGCACCAGGCTTGTGTGTCGGGTGGGCACAGCAGCTCCCCGGCCTCCAGGCCCAAGTCCACAGGCTCTGGCCACCCACTCTGCTCCTGCAGGGTCACCTGTCCCCAACCCAGCTACCTCCTCTGCCCCCTGCACTGGCAGGTGCCCGCCTGTGGGGCTGGGACAAGAGATGATGCCCAGGAGGGCTCGGCCCCGCGACCTCCGAGGAGGGGCTGTACCGGGAGAAGCAACCTTTCCCCGGCCCCACCCTGGGGCCAGAACCTTCCAGAACTGCCAGTCTGGAACTCAGGGTCCTCCTTGGAGCCTCACACAAAGCCCTGGGGCCGTGCCGGCCAGGCCCATCTCCTCACCAGCAGCCTAGGAACTGGGCACAAGGGCAGGTGGGGGCCCCAGCTCCCCCACGCCCTGCGGCTTCTCCTTTCCCTTCTGTGCTTGGGGAGCCGAGGGTCCGGGGAGGACATCCGCCCAGGGTCTCTGCGTGTGTCTGAGTTTCCCTGGCCACAGCCTGGCCCGCAGCCCCGCCCGGCCAGCTTACCTCCTCCGTGGCTCTGACACAGGTAGGGGAAGCGCCACACGTTGCCCAGGCCCACGCAGAAGCCCACGCAGGTGAGCATGTACTGGGCCTTGTTGTCCCACTTGGGCCGGGAGCCGGACTCCTCCTGCTCGATGGTCTCCAGCTCAGCCAGGGACGGGATCCGGGCGTCCAGGCCGGGGTTGGGCAGGCTGAGCCTCACCATGGTGGTCGCTGGACGGCTCCGCACACAGCAGGCAGGGCAGAAGCTGGAGGGCGAGTGGCCGTGGGCTGGGAGCCGGGCACTTTATAGAGAACCTTTGGCACCTCGCCCCACGCACCTGGGCAGAACGGAGCCAGCCGTCAGCAGATCTGCAGGGCGCGTCCGCGGAGGGACTGTTAATGCCTTATCTGCAGAGACGCCCGGCCCTGGGGCCAGCAGAGCCACCCACTGCCGTCGGGCAACCGGAGGCTGCTCCCTGGCGCTGGCCACCCCTCCCCCTGCACAAACGCACACAGGTGAGCCAGTGCCCCCGGGGAGGAAGAACTGAGGCAAACAAAAAGGACGCTGGCTCTGCCCCACAGTGTCAGAGCCCCTGGCTGCCGCACACCCACACCTGCACGAAGCCAGGTGCAGGTGTACACCTGCCAGGTACAGCTCCCTGGAGCACAGGCATCGGCCCCCACCCCAGTCCAGGGAGCTCAGCGGGAGCAGGGGCCCCGGGGCAGCACCTGGTCTGCTCACACCAAGCAGTGAGACCCTGGGCCCCTCGGGGCTCTGGGCTGTAAACGGGGCCTGGCTTCTCACCAGTACCCACAGAACCACGGCTGCTTGCATTGTGGCCTGAATCAACCTGAGAGTGGGGTTCCCATGGCTGTGTCTCCGGGGCCACAGTTTCATTCTGGGGTTCGTAATGAACTTCGTAATGAATAGCTCACGCTGCCCAACCCCAGCCTGGATGCCCGTATCCCACCCCTGGCTGAGCTGGAGAACATCGAGCAGGAGAAGTCCAGCTTCCAGCTGTAGATTCAGGACCCAGAGCCACCCTCTGGGGCAGCCTCGTCCCCATGGGCCCTCTGGAGTCACCAGGGACGCAGTGTCCCGCGTCATGGAAACTGCAGCCACCCCAGATCCCCGCCTTCCCAGTGACTGCAGGGTTTCTGTCCTTCTGTGGAGCACTTTGTGGGGGACAGTCCTGTGCCAGGCACCGGACAGCGAGGGGAGATGGCGTCCCTGCTCCCCAGCAGAGAGGTCATGCAGGGAAGCCACAGGGCTGACCACGGGGTCCAGGAGAGGCCAGAGGAACGTTGTGGGGAGTTCAGGAGAGGCTCCTACCCCGGGAGTTGTGTCTCCAAGGCCAGAGTGGGGTTCTCTCCTGGTTTTCCACTCAGGGAGTCGGGGGACCCCTCCTCTGTCAGGCGCTGCCCATTTGGGCCCCAACTTGGCCTCCCCTCAAGTCTCTCCCATCCAGGAGACCTCAAGCTCTGGAATCCCCCGACCGACTGGCCTTCCTGGGGCCAGGGATGGTGCCACACCCTGCCCCTCCCCAGGCCTTCCTCCTGTCGCCTCCGTTCAGCCTCTGGGGTCAGCTCTCTGGGGGCCCTCGCTGGCCCTCTGCCCCCACTGCCCACACGGCTCCCTCCACAGCCGGGGCCTTCCCGGCAGGCAGGCACGGGACTTTCTCACTAGCCTCCTGGTTTGTTTATCTCAGTCGCACTGCTGGGCGATAAGGGCCCAGAGCCGCCCCCACCCCCACCCCACACGGGCTCACCGACACTGGACATTCACTGGGTAATGGAGATGAAGGCGCTGGGCCGTCACTCAGAGATGAGCACGTTTAGGCGCCTGACCTTTGCCCCTAGGACGCAGGAGCTCAGAAGGGGAGGCCAGAAGGAAAAGATCACGCTTGCATTTAAGGACATCTGGCTTCCGAGCACAGTGCAGGTTGGAGGGAATGGTGGGGACCTGGGAAGAGAGATAGAGAAAGACAGAGACAGAGAGACAGAAAGAGAGAGAAAGACAGAGACAGAGAAAGAGAGACAGGGACAAAGACAGAGAGAGGGAGAGACAGAGACAAGGAGAGACAGAGAGAGAAAGCGAGACAGGAACAGAGACAGAGAGAGGGAAAGACAGAGACAAGAGAGAAAGGCAGAGACAGAGAGACAGGGAGAGACAGAGAGAGACAAAGACAGAGAAAGAAAGACAGGGAGAGACAGAGACACAGAGAGAGACAGTGAAAAAAGAGAGAAAGACACAGAGAGAGACAGGGAGAAAGGAGAGAAAGAGAAAGAGAGACAGGGACAGGGACAGAGAGATAGGGAGACACAGAACAGAGAGACAGAGAGAGAAAAAGAAAGACAGACACAGAAAGAGAGACAGGGAGAGACAGAGAGAGAAAGACAGAAACAGAGACAGAGAGATAGAGACAGAAAAAGACAGAGACAGACAGAGAGAGATGGGGGAGAGAGAGAGAGGGAGACATAGAAAGAGAGAGAGACAGAGACAGACAGAGAAAGAGAGACAAGGAGAGACAGAGATAGAGAGGGAGAGACAGAAAGCACAGAGAAAGAGAAACAGGGAGAGATAGAGACGGACAGAGATAGAAGAAGAGAGAAAAGGAGAGACAGAGATAGAGAGAGAGGGAGAGACAGAGAGAGAGAAAGAGAAAGAGAGAGGGACAGACAGAGAGACAGAGACAGAGAGATAGAGACAGAGAAAGATGGACAGATAAGGAGAGACAGGGAGAGACAGAGACAGAGAGACAGAGAGAAAGACATAGAGAGAGACAGGGAGAGACAGAGACAGAGAAAAAGAGAGAGATAGGGAGACAGAGACAGGGATAGACAGAGACAGAGAAAGGCAGAGACGGACAGAGAAAGAGAGATGGAGAGACAGAGATAGAGAGAGAGGGAGAGACAGAAAGAGGGAAAGTAGCCGGGCGCAGTGGCTCACGCCTGTAATCCCAGCACTTTGGGAGGCCGAGGCGGGCAGATCACAAGGTCAGGAGATCGAGACCAGCCTGGCTAACACAGTGAAACCCCGTCTCTACTAAAAACGCAAAAAAATTAGCCAGGCATGGTGGCGGACGCCTGTAGTCCTGGCTACTCGGGAGGCTGAGGCAGGAGAATGGCGTGAACCCGGGAGGTGGAGGTTGCAGTGAGCCGAGATGGCACCACTATACTCCAGCCTGGGCGATAGAGCGAGACTCCGTCTCAAAAAAAAAAAAAAAAAAAGAAAAGAAAGAAAAAAGAGGGAAAGTACAGAGAAAGAGAAACGGAGAGATAGAGTCAGAGAGGGAGAGAGGGAGAGACAGAGACACAGAGAGAAAGAGACAGAGAAAGAGAGACAAGGAGAGACAGAGGGAGAGAAAGAGAGACAGAGACAGACAAAGACAGAAAGAGACAGAGACAGAGAGAGACAGAGAGATAGAGACAGAGAAAGACAGAGATAGACAGAGAGAGATAGGGAGAGACAGAGAGAGACAAAAACAGAAAGACAGAAACAGAGAGAGACAAGGAGAGACAGAGAGAGACAAAAACAGAAAGACAGAAACAGAGAGAGACAAGGAGAGACAGAGAGAGGGAGAGACAGAGAAAGACAGAGAGAGACAGAGACAGAGAGACAGTCAGAGAGACAGAGAGAGAAAGACAGAGAGACAGAGAGAGACAGAGATAGAGAAAGACACAGACAAAAAGAGAGAGAAAGACACACAGAGAGAGATAGGGAGAGACAGAGAGAAAGAGACAGACAGAGAAAGAGAGACAGAGATAGAGAGGGACAGAGAGAAAGAGAGACAAGGAGAGACAGAGAGAGAAAACCAGAGAAAGACAGGGAGAGAGAAAGACACAGACAGAGCGAGACAGACAGTGAGACACACAGAGAGAAACAGAGACACAGAGACAGAGACAGAGGGGAAGAAACAGAGACACAGTGACACAAAGAGACAGAGACAGAGAGAGAGAGAGAGAGTCAGTGGCTGGCCCAGGCCTGGAGTGGGGACTCAGGAATGGCGAAGGGGGCAGAACAGCCTGCAGATGGGGAGGATGTGTCTCCTGGACCCCAAGGACCAGCAAGGGAGAAGGAGCATGGGATGTTTGAGGGCGGGTCTTCTGAACGAGCTTTGTGGGAGATTCCACACCACAGATGATTGGAGGCATGAGCCCAGATGTGTGTGGAGGGCCCCACCGGACACACCTGAGTTTCACCAGGGGCTTTGGGGCCCAACTTAAAGGGTGCCTGGGGCCAGTGGCCTTGGGGCTTCCTCCTCCCCCCAGTGCCTCTAGAAACTTCTGCAGAGGCAACCAGGTTGCTGGGTAGCAACCAAAACCAACTTGGACCCACATTTGCTGGGTCACTGGTCCCACGGTTCCTAGTGCCCTCAGGCCCAGCATTCGGATATGTAAAACAAAGCATAGTACCCAGTTCTCACAGAACCCAACTCCCACAGTACACAACTCCCACAGAACCCAACTCCCACAGTACACAACCTCCACAGTACACAACCTCCACAGTACACAACCTCTACAATACACAACCCCCACAGAACCCAACTCCCACAGTACCCAACCCCCACAGTACCCAACTCCCACAGTATACAAATGCCACAGTACCCAAATCCCGACTACTCAACTGCCACAGAACCAAACTCCCACATTACGCAACTTCCACAGTACCTAACTGCCACAGTACTCAACTACGATAGTACCCAGCTCCCACAGGACCCAACTATGATAGTACCCGACCCCCACAGTACCCAACTCTTGCAGTACCCAACTCCCATAGTACCCAGCTCCCACAGTACCCAGCTCCCACAGTACCCAACTCCCGCAGTACCCAACTCCCATAGTACCCAACTCCCATTGTACCCAGCTCCCACAGTACCCAATTCCCACAATACCCAACTCCCACAGTACCCAATTGCCACAGTACCCAACTCCCACAGTACCCAACTCCTGCAGTACCCAACTGCCACAGTACCCAATTCCCACAATACCCAACTCCCACAGTACCCAACTCCTGCGATACCAAACTACTATAATACTCAAATCCCACAGTACCCAAATCCCGCAGTACCTAAATACAATAGTACCCAACTCCCACAGTTTCCAACTCCTGCACTACCCAAATCCCACAGTAACCAAATACAGTAGTAGCCGACTCCCACAGTACCCAACTCCCACAGCACCCAACTCCCACAGTACCCAACTACAATAGTACCAAACGCCCACAGTACCCAACTCACACAATGCCTAACCCTCACAATGCCTAACTCCCTTGTGCCTAACTCCCATAGTACTCAACTCTCACAGTACCCAACTCCCAAAGTACCTAACTCCCAATGTACCTAACTGCCACAGTACTCAACCCCCACAGTACCCAACTGCCTTGTACCTAGGTAAGTACTCCATGCTTGTTCCCTGAGAAAATATCTAGAAACAGCTATGACTGATGGAAGACCAGTGCCTGACGCCTGCAGCGACTCCCACAACAGGGCCGGGGGGGCCGCTTTGGTTCTAATCCTGCATGGGAGCTTTCTTCCCGCCAAAGAGAGCATCTCATCTGTCCCTGCCTCTGAGGAACGGGGAGCCCTTGGGAGGGGCTCAGCACCACCACCACCTGAGCTTCCCGAAGCCCCCACAGCCCTGGCCTGCCCTGCCCATTGCTGACTGAGAGGAGGGACCAGGCAAGCCAAGGACCATGGACCTCGCTTCCTGCTGCAGAGTCCGAGACTGGGTCACCAGCATGGGGCCTCCGTGATGCTGGTGTGGTCTCAGAGGCCGTCGACTGCGTGCCCAGGAGTGGGGAGGTGACTGTCTGTGATCTTCATTCCTCCGAGGCAGGGAAAGATGGAACGTCCTCTTCTGGGCTCCAAGGTGGGGCAGGGGCCAGGGAAGCAGCTCTCAGGGCCTCTGCACTCCCCAGGTGGTGGCCAAGTCCCTCTTGCTCAGAACCCTTCAGTGTTCATTAGAGCAAAGGCCATGATCCCTGAGGGCCAGCAGGGTCCTACCTGTCCTGCGCATGACCTCTGACCCTGCAGGGTCCTCCCGCAGGCCTGGCCTGCACCTGCTGCCGGTTGGGAGTTGCTTCCCAGGGTATTGGCTTGGTCAGCACAGGCCAAGCATGGGCCATGCAGTGGAACTGCACCCGTGCCTGGCCCACTCCCATGCCCCACTCCGCGCCCCACTCCCAAGCCCCACTCCCAAGCCCCACTCCCACACCCAACTCCCATGCCCCACTCCACGCCCCACTCCACGCCCCATTCCCACGCCCCACTCCACGCCTCTCCCTGCCTTTCCTTTGCGTAGCAGGATCTCCTCCAACAGGCTGTCCAGTTTGTTTAGCTGTTGGGCTAAGGGCTCATGCTCTCTCTTCCCTACTTAGATGTAAGAGGGGCCAGGTAGGAATCTTTGTTGCCTCTGTTTACTGGTGAGCCCCCATAACCTGCCTGATGCCTTATGAGCCCTCATCAATGTCTGACGCCCTGCAGCCTGGAGGTCCCAGAGACATCCCCGGGGCAGGTTCGTCCCCACCACCTCTGCCCCTCTCTTCCTGGCTCCAGGGACTGCAGGAGACCCCCACTGTCTTGCTGATGGGGGTCAGGGAGCGAAGCTCCCTTCCGAAACCCGGGGCAGCTCGGGGGCAGGTGAACTACCCCGGGCTTCTGCCTGTTCTGGTTTGCATCTGAGACTCGTCAGAAAGGCCAGGGTGGCCAGAATGATGTCCTCCCTTACGGCCGGAGAGGCCATCTGGGGCACGCAGTGAAAAGTTACCTTTGTCCCTGATGAGCACATGGAGGGGTCACTGCTGTGGGTCTGTGCAGAACAGGTTTCCATCCACCTTGTCCACACAGGCCTGAGGAGGGTGCTTTGAGGTCCGCAGTGGGAAACAGTGTGCCTTCATGTTTACGGAAACAACTTATTGCAAAAGCAACTTAGTACAAGTTCAGCAAAGGAAAGTGGAGCATTTCCGACACCTCCTGGAGAAAAACGCTGGCAATGGTTTTCTCCCAGTCCTGTGGTTTATAAATATCTGTGTGTGATACACTCACTCACGATGTGAGATTCAACTCTGTGCATGATTTTTACTAAACATCGTGTCTGGTCTGCATGCTATGTCCCTCACAGCACTAGTCACAACAGCAAAGACACAGAATCAACCTACGTGCCGATGAACGGTAGACTGGATAAAGAAAATGTGGCACATAGACACCATGGAATATTATACAGCCATGAAAAGGAACGAGATCATGTCCTTTGCAGGAACATGGATGGAACTGGAGGCCATTATCTTTGGCAAACTAACACAGGAACAGAAAACCAGATACTGCATGTTCTCACTTATAAGTGGGAGTTAAATGCTAAGAACACCTGGGCACATAGAGGGAACCTCAGACACTGGGCCTGTCAGAGGGCGGAGGGTGGGAGGAGGGAGAGGGTCAGGAAAAATAATGAATGGGTACTAGGCTTCCTACCCGGGTGATGAAGTAATCTGAAATAATCTGCACACAACCCCCCATGACACACATGAACCTCCGCAACAAACCTGCACATCCTGCACATGTAGCCCTGAACTTAAAATAAGTTTTTAAAAATTAAAAAATAAACATTATCTCATGAGGAGTTTCTGTTTATTAAATGTTTAGATTGTTAGGTTTGAATTTTTTTAAATTTTTCTTTCAAATACCATCCAGAGTGTGACGTCGGAAGTCCACGGCACCGACTACACCCTCGTTGATTACGGAAATTCATGGCAGCCTTGGCTTTGATTTTCTCCCAAGAAGCGCTGCTGGGATGAATGTGCTGCACCTGCGTCTTTCTCCAGGTGGATGAACTTTCAGGAAGCCGCACAGCCGCAGAACAAACCCCTCCCCAGAGCAGGAAACGCAATGTTCCAGAACCCCAGCAGCCCGGCTCCCCTAGCCCCATCCCGCTTTCAGAAAGGAGCCACTGTCTCGAGCTGGACACCGCAGGCCACTTGCTGCTCCGCTCAGAGCTGTCCGGGCCTCACACCCTCGCTCACTGTGCCTGCTCCAGGTCCGCGGCTGCTGCTCCTTCACAGCTCCATTGTTGAGGGCAGGGGTCCCGTTTGTGCCATGAGGATGAAAGCCGCCGTGGACGTCGGTTCCTGCCTCTCGCACACTCACGCCTGGAGTTCTCCAAGGTAAGTGCCCACGAGGGGAGGTGCTGCCTCCTGGAGCGAGTGTGTCCAGCCGGAAAAGTGCAGGCAGGTGATTTCCATGAACAGTCCAGCTGGTCACCCTGGCCCTGCACCTGCTCCCGCGCCCACACCTGGTGTCCAGACTTTCCACCTTTTAGCCACAGGACCTCAGTGCTTTGAATTCTGGTTTTGCTGGTGGCCAGGGATGCTGGACATTATCTCCGGCTTTCACGGGCCATTGGCTGCCCCAAGGAACACCTGTCCACACGCCCTGCGCCACTGATGCTGACTTCTTCCTGGGGATTTTCAGGACTCTCAACATATTCCAAAATGTCCTGTTCCTCAAACACCTCCCCCCCCCCGCCAGCCTTTCCTCCCCCTTCATGATATCTCCCCCAGCTCATGGCCTGTCCTCCCTGACCACGACATCTCCCCACACCCCACAGCCTTTCCTCCCCCCCATGACATCTCCTCCACTCCTCAGCCTTTCCTCCCCCCATGACATCTCCCCCACTCCTCAGCCTTTCCTCCCATGACATCTCCCCCACTCCTCAGCCTTTCCTCCCCCATGACATCTCCCCCCAACCCCACAGCCTTTCCTCCCCCCATGACATCTCCCCGACTGCGCAGCCTTTCCTCCCCCCATGACATCTCCCCCCACCCCACAGCCTTTCCTCCCCCCATGACATCTCCCCCCACCCCACAGCCTTTCCTCCCCCCATGACATCTCCCCCCACCCCACAGCCTTTCCTCCCCCCATGACATCTCCCCCCAACCCCACAGCCTTTCCTCCCCCCATGACATCTCCCCCACTCCTCAGCCTTTCCTCCCATGACATCTCCCCCACTCCTCAGCCTTTCCTCCCCCCATGACATCTCCCCCCAACCCCACAGCCTTTCCTCCCCCCATGACATCTCCCTGACTGCACAGCCTTTCCTCCCCCCATGACATCTCCCCGACTGCACAGCCTTTCCTCCCCCCATGACATCTCCCCCCACCCCACAGCCTTTCCTCCCCCCATGACATCTCCCCCCACCCCACAGCCTTTCCTCCCCCCATGACATCTCCCCCCAACCCCACAGCCTTTCCTCCCCCCATGACCTCTCCCCCCACCCCACAGCCTTTCCTCCCTTTTGATGAACAGAAGCTGTCAAGTATAAGCAGGACCAATCATCTGCTCTTCATGAGCACCTCTGCCCGCCTTCAGGTCCTGGAGCTCCCTCTTCCACCCCCTGCCTCTGCAGGCTGCCCCTGCCTCCACCCATGTCCAGGCCTGTTTGATCGACTTTTCCACTTCCTATTTTGTTCATTGGTCTTCTTGTCTACTTTGCACCAATAACACACCGTCCTATTCCCTGTAGTCTTCCAATAAGCCTTGGTGTCTGGTGGTCAAGTCCTTCCACTTTATTTTTCTCAGGAACAAACATTTTGTAACAATCTTGTAACTTTCCACAGAAAAAAGCCTCCTGGGATTTTAATGGAAATGCATTTAATTGAATCTGTAGATCTATAAATTAGTGTAAGTGGAAATCTTTACAGTGTTAAGGTTTTCAAACCAGGAACACTGTCTATGTCTTCATTAATTTAGGCTTTCTTTCTTTGGTAATGTTTCATAGTTTTTGTGTGGAAGTCCTGAAGATCTTTCATTAGATCTATTCCCAGTCATTTATCTTTTGACGCTGTTGTGGACAGTGTTGTTTTTAAATGTCCGTCTCCTAACCTGCCTGGCTGGTGGACGTCATGTGAGAGCTGTCAGATTTGAAACAGGGTCCTGTGGATTGAACCCGCTGAAACCAGAGCCTGAGAAGGCCGTGAAGGGAGGGGTCTCCCGCCCGAATGCCTGGCAACAGGAATCACAGAAAAGACTGCGAAACCCACAACCTTGCACAAAATGCTTCTTTGCGGACATCGGCCCGCTCACTGCCTGTCCAACCTCGGACTGATGCCACCCTCATTGCTGATGCTGTGGCCAAGGAGAATTGTTCCACAACAACGTGCGCGACCCTCCTCATTTTCCCTTTAAAGCCCCCCAACCGCGTCTGCCTACTCCCCTCACGCGATCTCGGCTCACTGCAACCTCCGCCTCCCGGGTTCAAGCGATTCTCCTGCCTCAGCCTCCTGAGTAGCTGGGACTACAGGCGCCGCCGCCACGCCCGGCTAATTTTTTGCATTTTTAGTAGAGACGGGGTTTCACTGTGATAGCCAGGCTGATCTCAAACTCCTGACCTCATGATATGCCTGCCTCAGCCCGGCCACAGATAGTTTCTTATAGTCTCTCTCTATCTGCTCTCTAGGTTTGACAATAACAGTGCGATTACTTTTTGTATATTGACCTTATATCAAAATCTTACTAACGTATTACCCATTGATTTTTAAAGATTTTTTTTTTTTTTTTTTGAGTTGGAGTTTTGCTCTGTCGCCCAGGTGGGAGTGCAGTGGTGTGATCTCGGCTCAGCGCAAGCTCCGCCTCCCAGGTTCAAGCGATTCTCCTGCCTCAGCCTCCCGAGTAGCTGGGACTACAGGCCCCCGCCACCACGCCCGGCTAATTTTTTGTATTTTTAGTAAAGACGGAATTTCACTATGTTAGCCAGGATGGTCTCGATCTCCTGACCTCATGATCTGCCCGCCTCGGCCTCCCAAAGTGCTGGGATTACAGGCGTGAGCCACCGTGCCCAGCCCTTTAAAGATATCTTGATACAAAATTATGCCAACTGCAGGTGCCAGCTTTATTTCTTCTCTCCCGCTCTGTCATCTTTGCTGCTTCTGTTTTTCTTGTCTTGCCACCTTGTTTCCAGCACAGTGCTGGGTGGGCTCCCCGCGGCAGCCTCCTGGGCTCGCCCCTGTCTGTGGGAAGCCGTCAGTAGGTCACCCCTGGAGCCATCTCCGGGGAGATTTTCATACAAGCTCGTTTCAGATTCAAGCCTCCTCCTTCTGTTCTCAGTTTACTAAGAGTTTCTTTTAATTTCTTCACAAGCTTTATTGATTCTCACACCGTAGAATCCACTCGCTTCAAGCCCATGATGCAGCGGCTCTCAGGGAACTCACGTTGTCCTGCGACCGTCACTGTGATCGACCCTGGAACGTGTTCATCACCGAAAAAGAAATTCCCATTGCCCTCAACACTCCTTGATGTTCCGCTTTTTATCACGAGTGGTGATAAACTTCATAAAATCCTTTCCGACATTTTCGAGGTAACCAAACATTGTTCTTCTTCATTCTTCGTTATCTTCATGAGGTGATTACTCAGTTTTTTTGTTTGTTGGTTGGTTGGTTTTTTGAGATGGAGTCTCACTCTGTTGCCCAGGCTGGGGTCCAGTGGCGCGATCTTGGCTCACTCTAACCTCCACCTCCTGGGTTCAAGTGATTCTCCTGCCTCAGCCTCCTGAGTAGCTGGGATCACGGGCGTCCACCACCACACCCGGCTAATTTTGTATTGTTAGTAGAGACAGAGTTTCACCATGTTGGCCAGGCTGGTCTCGAAATCCTGAACTCACGTGACTCACCGTCTTGGTCTCCCAAAGGGCTGGGATTACAGGCACAAGCCACCGCACACAGTTTGTTTGTTAAATATTAAACCAATTTTACCATCCTGGAATAATCCGAACTTGTCCATCATGCATAATTTTTACAACACTGGCTTCAGTTCACCACAAATAAACTTAGGGTTTTATAATCTATGTTCCTTGACCATAAGACTTAATCCACATTTCCAACAGTCCCCTTGGGGTTGATTGCTGTGATGGGAACTGTGAGGTCACAGGCTGCCCTTATCTTCAGGGTAGACACGTACGTCACAGAATTCTCTATAAAAAACTGAGTTATGCTCCCGCCAGCAGGAATTAGGGATCTTCTATTCACTGAACTTTCACTCGCAGTAGGTAATATTATTTATTTAAAACCTTCACTAATTTCATAAGCTTAACAACATACAGCTGAAAGATACCAAAGAGCTTCTGGAATCCTTTGTAAAGGGGATTTGACCCTTAATCAATGTAGTGTTTGTGCCTCTTGGATTGTATTGAAATGGGGCACCCTTCCCGGATTGTACTGAAATGGGGCCCCCTTCCCGGATTGTATTGAAATGGGGCACCCTTCCCGGATTGTATTGAAATGGGGCACCCTTCCCGGATTGTACTGAAATGGGGCCCCCTTCCCAGATTGTACTGAAATGGGGCACCCTTCCTGGATTGTATTGAAATGGGGCACCCTTCCCGGATTGTATTGAAATGGGGCACCCTTTCAGTGTTAGTTGTTTCCCACATAAGATGCCCCATCTTTCAAATCATCTGGAAGAGACGACATTTTAGCTGGTACAAGAGAGGCTATGCTGCAGGAACAAACATCCCCAAACTGTCCAAGATAATGTCCTACGGGCCGGGGACCCTCCAGGCAGCTGCACCTCCAGAGCACCTGCAGAGTCCACAGCTGCTGAGGCTGGCAGAGGAGAGCTGGGGACCCGGTATGGACCACCCCTGCCCACAGTGTGCTGGCCAAAGCCATTCCAGCATCCAAGCACCTGCTCCTTCAAGGGGACAAGGAGGCACGGCACCCTCAAGGCTGGAGGAGGAGAGCCTAAAGGCGTGGTCAGAGGGACCCACGTGGCCAGGATGGACAGCCAGGGGCCAGGCACACCGAGGACCGGCCACAGCACCCCCAGCCCCACACAGGGCCAGCGCTGCATTGGGACATACTCTCTGGCTTCTTCCTCTCCTGGGGGATGGCCATCCCCTCCCAGCCACTGTGCCACCCCCAGCCCTCACTCAGCCTGCGGGCAGAGGCCTCAGCTCCCAGCCAGGACCTCTCAGTGCTGAGCAACAGAGGCCTCCGGCTGTGCCTTCAGCCCAGCGTGGTGGGTGGACCCTCAGGTCTGCAGAGGACTGATCAGGCACAGCAGCCTGGTAATGACCTGGCTGCTTGGCCGGGCCCTCACTGAGGGGCAGCATCTGGAAGCCACCAGGCCCGCAGGGGTCCCAACATGCCCTGCTTGGCTTTTCGGAGCCCCAGGGCATCTCACAGGAACCAAGCCCAGAGGAGACATACACATGGGGATGGTCGGAATCATTGCTCAGGTCCTCACTCCTCTGCAGGGAGGAAGAATGACCTCCCATTGGGTAGGGTGGCGGGGAGGGGGCCCGCCCCGGAGGCACCGCCCTTTCAGAGCCTCTGGGCCTTTTCAGGAGATGGAAGCAGCAGGAAGCCAGGCTTGGTCCTCCTGTGCCGCTCCCACCGTCTGCTCACAGCCAGCCAAGGCGGGGCTGCTGTCCCAGCACAGGGTCAAGCGCCCCGACAAGGACTGGACCTGCTGCGTCCTGGACTCCACAGCTCTCCCACCCATCCCTGCCTGAGAATTCTCAGTGAAGGCTCCTCCCCAAGGCTCGCATCGCCCCAGCGGGGCCACAGGGCTCCTGCATCTGCCCTGGCGGAGCTGCCAGCTGGAGCATGGTGGTCAAACCCGAGTTGTGGCTAGAGCCATCACAGAGAAGCACAGGTCTTCCCTGGGGAGGCCCAAGGCCCTGAGTCTATCCCTTCTGGAAACTTCCAGGTGCAGCAAGATGACTGTGAGGCTGGGCTGGGCCCAGGAGAGAAAAGCAGGAGGGGGTGGGGGTGCCTACGTCCTGGGGCAGCCACCAGGACAGGGCAGAGACATCCTGAAAGCATGGATGCCCCCCATGCCCAGCCAGAGAAAGGTGCCAGGGATGCTGATGGCTCATTGGTGGTGCCTCTCATGTCCCTCAGCACCCGGCGTCGGGCAGCAGCCAAGAGGGTGGCCATGGGGAGCCTCGTGATCGCGGATCAGTAACCTTTGTTCTGAACGGGGTGGTTTGTTTTCGTGCAGGAGCCGAGTTTATAAGGCCCAAGTTATTGAGCAGCAGCTTCCTGTGTCACGAGACCCTGAGGCCTCCCACCTCCCCCAGGCCTGGAGCTAAATCCACAGGGTCAGCTCCATTTCCAACATTCATCCCGGTCACCTTCACCCCTGCCCTTGCCTCTGCCTTTGCTTTCCAGGGAAGGGGAAGCAGAGTGCTCACCCACCAGGGCAGGAGGCCGGGAGAAGGGAAGACAGATAGCAAGACACAGAGACAGAGAGACAGGAAGACAGACAGAGAGACAGAGAGAAACAGAGACAGAGAGGCAGACAGAGATTGAGAGAGAGAGACAAAGAAGGAGGGAAGAGGAGAGAAGAGAGGATAGAAGGGGAGAGAGGGGGCCAGTGCCCACACTCCCATCCCTGGCACCCATGGCACTCATGGGTGCTCCATGCTGGGGCCACTGCATTCCCAGGAGGGGCCGTGCCCCAGACCCTCTGGTCCCTGGGTAGGAATTCCCAGGACACCCGTGCGTGTGGCGCTCTGGACACCTGCCTCCCAGGGGACACTGGCCTTGCACCTGTCCCTCCCCCACGGGCACCACATTCCTGGCTGTGTTTCCTGCTGGGTTATCAGGAGAGTCAGTGCTTACCCAAGCGTGGATCTTTGCGGAAATAACCCAGAGATAAGCTGGGACAGGCTGCAGTTTGACTTTCTTCTGTGTCAAGATAACAGCTGAGATCAGCAGGTGGCAGCGGAAGCACAGAGAAGGGCTGTGACCTCGTGTGTCCAATAAGGCCCTGGCTGCCCTGAGTAGACAACATCCAGGGAGGCTGCCCGGCCAAAAGCCCTGGGCCTGGAAGCGGCCGGCTTGAAGCTTGTGGCCTGGAGGCCTGGGAGCCAGAGCCCTGCCTGGAAGCCCCGGTCCCATCCGTGGAACCCTTCTGCTCTACGGTGCACAGCTGGGAAAAGAGAAGGGACACCCCTAGTTATTGTCAGGGAAATAACAATCGTGTAAATGTGTGTTTTTGTAACTTTCGTGATTATAAAAGTAATACAGTTTTGTAACATATTTGGAAAATGCAGAACAAACACAGGGAGAGGAGAAACATCCTCATTTCACCATCCATGGGGGCAAGAAACAGCCAATTCAGCATTTTCCATCCTGACGCATGCGTGCAGGTGCACATGGGTATCACATGTATTTGCCAATTCCATCCCGACATGTGTGCAGATGCAGACACATATCACACATATGTGCAAATTCCATCCTGATGCATGTGTGCAGATGCACATGCATATTACATGTATGTGCCAACTCCATCCCAATATGTGTGCAGATGCACACACAGGTCACATGTATGTGCCAATTCCATCAGACATGTGTGCAGATGCACACACATATTACACATATGTGCCAACTCCATCCTGACACATGTACATATGCACACACACATCACATGTATGTGCCAATACTCCCTCATGGGAGTTGGGGGAGGAACCCCTCCCACAGATCCTCCAGGCACTCCAGGTACCTGGTGACAAAGGGCGGGCTGGGTCAGCCCTCATTCTACAGATGAGGTAAATGGGGACATAAAGACCTCTCAGGCTGGAGGCCAAGGGGGCATCAGAACCCAGGTCTCCTTCCCACAACCCAGCCCAGCCCGATGACCCTGCTCACCTCACAGCCCCATCCAGGATAAGGCCCTCCCAACAGCCTCTCCCAGGGGAGCCTCCCCAGGCAGGACCTGTCCCATCTTCCAGCTGGGGGCCCAAGCGTCCACCCAGGGCCTGGTCAGCAAATGAACCCAGATCCTCAAACTCGCAGCTCAGCCACCCCTGGCCTCCGTGACCCAGAAGAAAGGTCCTGGGATGTGGGCACAGCGTCCAGGGGTCCCGGTGAGGGGGAGCGGTCCTCACCTCCATCTACCTGACCCCCAAAGCCTGAGCGTTCCTCAGCTCCGTCCACCTGACCCCAGGGCACGGGTGGTCCTCAGCTCCGTCCACCTGACCCCAGGGCACGGGTGGTCCTCAGCTCCGTCCACCTGACCCCAGGGCATACAGAGGCCTCCAGTGCAGGGGAGGCTCAGGTGCCAGTCCCAGCCCCAGGAGGCGCCAAGTTGAGTTTGTGGACAGGGACAGAAGGGACATCCAAGGCCACAGCCTGACCCTGCAGCACCTGGGGTGTCCCTGCACTCCTTCTCCAAGCACCTCTAGAATCTTGTAAAATGGTTTCTAAGCAACGGTTTGTGATTAACTATCAACTGGGGAGGTGTCTTCTCAGTGGCCTGTGGTTTTCCAAGAAGCACCTGTGGCCCTGCCGAGCATCTGTGACGAGAAACTGGGCAGAGCGGGGTCGACCTCTGTGGACATTCCAGGAGCTCTGCCTGCCTGGCACCTGCGCCCGTGTGGGGTCCTCAGGCGGCTCTCGTCCCCAGGTGAGTCTGCTCTCTGTGGCCTCCAGGTTTCTGCCCATGGCTGGGACGCCCGTGTCCCACCCATCCAGGCCCCTTCACTCAGCACCCTGGGTGCTCCTCCTGCCCCCACCCCAGGGCCGCGTGCGCCCAGCCCTTCATCATCTCCACGCCCTGATGTGCAGAACCCTTGGTGGCCCTGGTTGGGCCTGCCCATGGCTCTCCAGCCTCCCCAGCCTATCGGGAGCCTGGGGCTGTAGCCGGGGTGGGGAGAGGGGCTCCCCATTTAGTAGCCCAGACTGGAAGCCTTAGGTGGTGGTGGAGCAAACACAGCTGGTCAGAAGGGGTCTGCTGCCCTGGAAAGTGTTGGGGGAACAGTGAGCTCCCCTTATTTCTCCTGTTTCCCCCTCATGCCCTTTGCCCCTCCCTCACCCCTGCAGCAGCCCCTGAGGGTCTCAGAGCTTGAAAACCAAGCAAGCAGGAGCTTCGCTGTTACCCAAAGGCCACTGGCCCTGTCCCTTCCTGCCTCTGCCCAGCCCTGACCACAGAGCCACCTGCTCTCCCCTTCTTCCCTGGGACCAGCCTGGGTGTCCTCCAGGGCTCACTGAGCGCAGTGCTGGGTGCTGGGTTCTGGGTGCCAGGTGCTGGGTGCTGGGAGCCGAGCACTGGGTGCTGGGTGCTGCATGTGGTTTACTCCATTCCTGCCCCACCCCCGTCCAGGGCTCCTGTGGATTTTGTCCTCCTATCCAGGCGAGGGGCATCCCCCACCCAGCATCTGTGCATCTGGGGTCCGCACCCTGGCCTCGGAGCTGGCCTCGGTGTCTTTACGCAGCTGCCCCATGTAATGACAGCGGACTCCCAGGAACAAAGCCTGACTTGCTTACAGAGCCTGTGCTGCTGCCCACAGCAAGGAGCGTTATTAAAAACGCTTTTGTCTCTGCCCCTTCTGCAGGCTCATTGACCTTCATGGGCCAAGAAAGGAGGTTTGCAGGTGTATTTTGAAATGCAAGTGCTTCCAAGGAAACATTGTTTCGGGGAACATTTTTATTAGGTGAAGGAAACTCACAGTTCACCAATAGCAATCACGCCAGAGACGTTTCTCACTGTGCCCCACAGCCTCCCTGGGGCGGGCAGGCCTGGCGACAGGACACACCTCTCTGCGAGCCGGGTTTATGGGAGCCAACATGGACTCCCTGGTCACCCTCCCCCATCAGCTGTCTGCGGGAGCTGCTTGCTGCCCTATCACAAATGTTAAAATGTAACTCCTCCTTGCTTTTCCTCAACCAACAGCAGCACAGAGGAGCAAAGGTGAACCGGGGGTTGATGAGTTGATAAGCTCATCGGGAGCACACTGCCTCCCCGGGCGCCCCATTCTGATCCGCTGCCCTGAGGGCTGGACCATGGGAGAGGCAGGGCTCAGACACCCTTCCTCGGGGCAGCGGGGGGCGGGGAGAGCTCTTCTGGCCGTGAGTCCTGAGTCCCCCGCCCTGGCGCCCCTTCAGCAAGGTTCTCGGGCACATCGGCCAGGGTGCTGGGGGGACCTGAGATGGATGGGCCGGGAGGGAGGCTGAGGTCAGATCTCACCTCTGCACACAGCGCCGAAGCCCACTTGGGGTGAGGTCGCCACAGAGGACACGCAGGGTGGGGGCTCCTGGGTGGGAAACAGGCAAGCCTCGTGGGCGCCTGGGGCTGGAGGCCTGAGTGGTCCTGAAAAAATCATTCAGGCCAGGAGCAGCGACTCACACCTGTAATCAGCACTTCGGGAGGCCAAGACGGGCAGATCACGAGGTCAAGAGGTCAAGGCCGTCCTGGCCCACATGGTGAAACCCTGTCTCTACTAAAAATACAAAAATTAGCTGGGCGTGGTGACGGGCGCCTGTAGTCCCAACTACTTGGGAGGCTGAGGCAGGAGAATCACTTGAACCCGGGAGGTGGAGGTCGCAGTGAGCTGAGATCGCCCCACTGCATTTCAGCCTGGCGACAGAGTGAGACTCCGTCTCAAATAAATAAATAAATAAAATATATAAATAAAACATCATTTAGTGAAAGAAGCGAGAAAGAGAAGGCATTCTGGGCAGACCCTGGCCCCCAGGGCACAGGCGAGCAGGGTTTCCCTTCTAGGGTTTGGTGGACACTCGGAGGGACCAGGTCGGGGTGTGGCCTGGGATGGGTGGCCAAGGTCCAGCGGTCAGGGTCACTGCCAGGGAAGTCCCAGGGGCAGAGTGGAGCCGCCGCTGTGGGCATGTGAGGAGCCTACCAGCCGGCATGGCCCAGAGGAAGGAGGGGCTGAGGGTCAGAGGTCGTGGGAGAGAGGAGGGAGTGGGGTGGACCCTCTCCCAAGGCCATAGGGGTGGGGAAGAAACAGTGCCTTAGGGCCTGTCCTGATCCTCCTTCAGGGTCTGCTCAGAGTGGGGGCAGCCGCTCCTCCCTCCCCCTCCACCACCCAGGCGCAGGTGTGGCCTCTCCCTGGCCCCAGGACCTGCGTGGGGTCAGCCCTCAAAGCGCTGTCCCTTATGGCTCACCTGGGCCCAGGGTGAGGCTCGACCCCACGGTGGACCCTGAGTCACCGCAGCTTCTGTGCCCAGCTCGGGAACAGAGCAGCCTTCAAGGCCAGGGCCGGGGAGGGGCTCGGCTTCTCCAGCCCTCAGACGCCACGCAAACTAGCACAGCCTCTGAAGCACTGAAAAGACGAGGGCTCCCTCTTTTCCAGAAGGCTCCAGAGCCCACCATGAGCAGGCACGGCGTTCAGGAAAAGCCCGGGGAGGCAGCGGGGGCTCCGAGGAGCGGGGGATTCCAAGGGGTTACGGCTGCACTGAGCCCCGGGCTGCTCGGAAGCCTCAGAAGAAGACGGGAGATCCTCTGGGTGGCATCCTCTCTGCATCCTGGGTGCTGCAGGGTGACCTCCCACAGTGCCAGCAGGGGCAGCCCCTCGGTCTGGCCAGAGAAGCCCAGCCACTGTCCCGTATGGTGGATGTCAGACCCAGTGCAGTGTTTCCGAGGAGGGAGGGGGTGAGAGGCAGCAGCCGGACCCCTGCTGAGCCCGCCCCGGACCCTGAGCACGCGGGAGCTGGAGACGGTGTCTCACACCCGGTCTGGCTTTAGGACCATCCCTAGGGCTTCTGTGGGGAGGAGGAAGGAGGAACAGACATGGAGGGGCAGTGAGGGCCCCAGCAGGTGGGGTTGGGGGTGGGGGAGAGCCAGGAAAGTGTGAGTGCCTGGGGGAGTCACAGATGGAGGTCTGGTACCTACAGCCGGGAGAACAAGGGCTCTCGGGACAGAGGGCCTCAGACTCTGGCGCACCAGCTGTACCTATGACAAGCTCCATGGGGGAAGGACCAGGCACCTGGATGCATGGCTGTGAGGTCCCCACCGCACAGGGGACCCAGAGGCACAGGCTCCAGGCTCCAGTGGGAAGGGCCCTGCTCTCCACCCCCGCCCACCACCCCAGGCTTCACGGAGATGGGCCCCAGGGACCCTGGGAGCTTTCCATGAGTGCTCAGCAATGGGTTCCCCAAGGCCTGGCACAGGCTCTCCTTAGAGCCAGGCTGTGGACCCAAAGCCTTGGGCTGAGTCTCAGGACCAGATGGGCGGCTCTGGAGGGGACCCCACAGTCCAGGGTTGGGAGCGCCCCGCTGGGGGCAGCCCTGCCTGTGGCCGTCTCCATCCCTCTCACCCTTACGTGAGGCCGGCTTCCTCTGCGTCCAGTGGTCGGGGCCTTGGAGAGGCCAGCAGGACCTGTGGGGGTCGCATTTCTTCCCTGTGGCCTCAGCTCTTTTCCCATCAGTACTCTTTGCGGCCAGGTGCAGCAGGCAAGCCCTAGAGTCCTTGGAAAGCTATGGCCTGGCAGGGGCTCAGGCAATGCCACCTTACAGGGGACACCCACACGGGCGGTCCCGAGGAGGGGTGTGCTGCCACCCTGAGCTCAGCCAGGCATCGCCGTGGTGTCACCGTCAGCTCGGGTGGCACCTACGGGGCTGCCCTCTTGGCTGCCACTTCTCATGAAATTGACGGGGACTGAACACGAATGATGTGGCTTATAGCTGGGTGTCCCCACCCTGACCACAGGTGCCACGTGAGGGAAGCCACATTCTCTTCCTGATTCTAACTCCACGGGTACACAGACAGAAGTTGCCATCTTTAGAAATAAAACATTTTTCTAACTGCAAAATAATACAGTTGAATATAGAAAATGTGGAAAATATCGGGGTGGATACTGAGAAGAGAGAAGCAACACCAGTCCTACGTGCGAGGCGCTGGGACTTCCCAGCGTAGCCTTGTGTTCCCGATGCTGGGGGCGGCTTGGGCATGGCCTGTGGGGCCCTGTGTCCAGGTGTGGAGGGGGCCCTGTGTCGTGGAGGGGGCCCTGTGTCATGCAGGTCAAGTGGTCAGGGCCTCAGGCCCAGGCTGCCTTGAGTGAGATGACTGGGCCTGGCCCCCGGGGACTCGCTCTGACGAACCCCCCGCCCCCCACTCCTGAGCCCCTGCAGAAGCAGGCCTGGGAACATGGGGAGCAGCTCCTTCTGCCTGTGTGCTCTGGACTCAGGAATTCTGGAGAGAAGAAATAGGACCCCACAGGCCCCGCCTGCCTCCAGTGGTCCCGAGGCCCCAAGGAAAGTCCCCGGTCTAGGCAGGGGAGTGGGTGCCCGAGCGAGGGTGTGGGGTGCACGGGGTCCTGGGCATGTCAGGACTGCATGCGGCTCCAGCGGGCCGGGTGTCTCCGGCGACCGGGCTTGGCTGGCCTGGTCTGCCCTCATCTGAGCCCCACCTGAGGGACAGCTGGGGCGGGCTGCGTCCTTTAGGACCGTGTTGTTGTCTTTCGCACACAGAGCCGTGGGAGTCCATATGTGAGTCCTGTGGAAAGACAAGACGTGGAATAGGAGTGACATCCGTCCCCAGGCATGAAGCAGAGAGCACCACGTTGTGTGCATTCAACACTGGCCAAGGATGGCGCGAGTGGGAGCCGGGGGCCTGGCCAGACGAGGGCTGCCCTGGGACTGAATTAGGCCAACACCCAAGGCTTCTGTTCCTTCCTGTCCCTTCTCTCCCTTCAGAGAATCGAATGAGAGTTTCTAGGAAAGAAAGCGTGGCCAGGCCCTCCTCCAGCACCCAGGCAGGGCTTGAGCGGATGCCCGTGTGACCCCCACATCTCTTCCACCCCTGCAGCTCTCTGACTGCGAGATCCCAGTGGGAGAAATGAGGAGGGGACTGGCGAGGAGGAGATCTGAGCGTTAGGAGGAGCACATCCTGAGTTTGTAAGGCTTCACTGACCTCTGGCCTCACAAACACACATAGGCCTGAGTTCCGGATATTTCTCCTGTTCTGGAGACGGTGAGAAGTGAAAGAGAAACGGCTGCCCCTGCACCTCTTACTGAGAAGGAGGCTCAAGGCTGGAGGGCCCCTCTGCCTTCTGGTGATGGCCTGTGCCACATCCTAACCCGCTCAGCTGGTGAGCTGCAGGCTGCCAGTACACTGGTGCTACTTGCCCCTGGATGTCTGGGTGGCTTTTGTATGGCTGCAGCAGCTTTCGGGCCCACATCCCAGGCACAGGTGGTCCTGAAGGTGCTGGGGAAGGGACATGCCCGGGGAGGCAGGATGTCCACAGTAAGTGGGTTGCTCGCCTGCACTGGAGGAGAGACGGCCAGAAGCGTGGATGCACGCTGACTCGTGGACGGCTGCTGTTTGACAAGACCATCAAGGAGGGAGGAGCATCCCTGGAAAGGCGTGGCAGGGCGGTCGGGTTAGAGGCGCACATCAGCCTCTCCAATGCTCACGGCTAGAGGACACCGTGCCCCGTGAACGTTCACCGAGGACCCGCCCGGGCACTGGGGCTCTCTGTGTCAGAATAGACAATACACTACCTTCCCAGCTGCCCCGTCCTTCCTGCGAGAGCTTGGGGACAGGTGCCCACAGTGGCGTTGGGGAGAACACAAGGGCTCCCCAGCAAGCAAGCGTTTTATCTCATGGAGGCGGCTCTGGTCACAGCGTCACTGCAGGACCCAGCCATAGGGGCGGCCGATGGAAACTGGGCTCTTCTTCTTCTTCTTTTTTTTTTTTTTTGAGACAGAGTCTCACTCTGTCTCCCAGGCTGGAGTATAATGGCACAATATTGGCTCACTGCAACCTCCGCCTCCCGGATTCAAGTGATGCTCCTGCCTCAGCCTCCTGAGTAGCTGGGATTACAGGCCCCTGACACCACTCCCGGCTAATATATGCATTTTTAGTAGAGACAGGTTTTCACCATGTTGGTCAGACTGTCTCGAACTCATGATCCGCCTGCCTAGGCCTTCCCAAAGCGCTGGGATTACAGGCATGAGCCACCGCGCCTGGCCAAAACTGGGCTCTTCTATGGTGGGGAGGGCAGAGCTATTCTCCCTGGGGTGGGTGCTTGTCTGGGACTTGTCACCATCCCTTACTCCAGGGCTGTCTTCAGCACTGTCGCCCACGGTCTTTCTGAACGCCTTATTCAGATGTTATAATTTCCCACACAATGTTCCTGACCAAGAAACGCATTTTACAGCAAAGGGATGCGGAACAGATCTGTGGCCATAGGATCCCAGAGCCGTGTCCCCACCACTCAGGAGCAGGCGACCTGAGCAGAAGGGCTTGGCGCTGGTGGGCAGTGGGAACCCTGCCAGGGGCAACCCGGGGGGCAGTGGGAGACCCGCCGTGGGCAACCCAGGGGGTGGTGGGAGCCCTGCTGTGGATGGGTGAGAGGCCCTACTGGGTGTGCTACCCGAAGGGAGGTCCTGACTGTGAGTCCAGGTTCCTGGCATGTTGAACAAAGAATTGAACAAAACTCACAAAACAACAAATAACAGAGTAATGAAAACGCAGATTCTTTGCAGCAAACATGCACTCCCAGGGGGGACGCCGACCCCAGCAAGTGCTCCAGAGCCCCCATTACAGTTTGTACTGGGCTAAAAGAATTTGGTAACACCCCTAAGTGTTCTTTCGAAGTCTCTGATCAGAGGCTAAGGTAGAGACGCCTGTCTTGTTATCCCAGGAGGGAGGCTGCGGCTTGTGTGCCGCCCAATCCAGCCAGGAACCGGCGGCACCTGCTGCTCTCTTGCTTCTGCCTTAGCCCTCGGTGACCCCCATTCCCTGTTCTCCTGCCTCAGGTGCAGGGCAATGGTTCTCAGTCAATGCTGGGGCCAGAGCCAGGGCGGGGGCCGTTCCTCCTGCACAGGTCCCGGGGGTGGCGGTGAGCAATGCTCTCGCTGTCACTCTCAGCGACCCACGTGCAAAGGGCCCCCCAACCCCGCCACTTTGGGCTCTGCTGACTTCAGGCTTGATTCTCCCGCCAAGAGAACACAGAGGGTCCCTCTGACTGCAGTCGGCCTCTCCAGCCTTGCATGCCTCTGGCCACGAGGTGACCTGCTGGAGTGATGGATTCTGGTTACTACCACCCATGAGGCGAGGGGGTGCATTGGTCAGCTTGGGCCGCTGTGACAAAATGCCACAGCCTGGGTGACTGACTGACATTGCTTCCCCACTGTTCTGGAGGCTGGAGGCCCAAGATCGAGGTCCCTGACACTATTCCGGTGATGCTGGAACCCAGGAGGAGTCGACCAGGCCCCCGCGTGGCCATAAGCACCTTCACAGGACCACGGAGTCACTGCAGGTGTTCAGCCCTGTTGAGAGTGGGAGTCAGTGCAGACGGTCATGTCTCAGTAATTCGTCATCACCAGCAGAGCAGACACAATTGTGCTTCTCTGTAGAGCCTCCAGTCGATACTGAGAGCCACTGGGGTGTCTGACACCCAAGGGTGCAGAGACACTCACTCCGACTAAGTCCGGAGGCTGCACCCTTTCTAAGGCCCTGACTCAGTCGCCCGGTGCTCATTGTGCTGGATCTTTCCACAGCCACAAAGACGGTGCGTGAAGGTGGGTGATGCAGGGCAGGTACTCCAGAACTCAGAGGTGCTTCCCACCCCACTTCCAGGCCTCTCCCTGCCCCCTCCCTCAGCAGCAGCAGGTTTGGACCGGGGCCTTCCTCGGCGTCCACCATGTATTCCAGTGATAGTTTAAGTAGATCACACCAAACGGCCACTAAAAACACGATTTTGCCTCAGGAAAGTTTCTGAGTTTAATCCTCATGCTGATTTCATGCTCTGTTCAGGGGGTGAATGTTAAAATCTCTGCTTAACAATGTGAGATGCAGCCTAGTGCATATGACTCACAGAAACATGAAGCCACATTGGACGCCTGGATGAGACACAGATCACCTTCCAAATCTGAGTGTGGCCTTGGGATCAACCAGGTAGCCAGGGAGAAGGCAGAGACCAGAGGGAACCCAGGTGCCCTCAATCCCAGCCTCCTCCATCCACCCTCCTCCATCTCAGCCTCCCAATTCCAGCCTCACCAATCCCAGCCTCCTAATCCCAGCCCCCCAACTCCCAGCCTCCCAATCCCAGCCTATCTGATCCCTGCCTCCCCTAAAGCCCAGACTCTATGAATCCCAGCCTCTTAGGTGGGAACTGTTAGTATCCCCACTCCATGGACAAGAAAGCTGGGGTCTGGCGAGGCTAACAGCCTATCCCAGTGGTGTAGGAGAGGAATTGGCCTACTGGGGCCTAGCGAGGCTAACAGCCTATCCTGATGGTGTGAGGGAGGGATCAGCCTCTGAGGGCTGCTTCTGCCCATCTCACCAGTGACTGCAGGCTCCAGGCACCACTTTCCTTGAGTCCATGTTCTTTCCAAGCATGCTGCTGCTCTAGAAACTCTGGAGCCACTGGCACTGAGAGAAGCGATGGTACTGCATACAGGGTGAATGTAGGACAGGGCAGAGCTGTTCTGTGACTGGCGGGCATGCTTTTTGTTGACATGAGCGTCCCTCACTGTTCCTGGACCCACTGGCTCCCCAGCTTCCCTGGAGTCAGGCAAATGTTCAGGTCAATGACAGGTGAGCAAAAGTGTGAATACAACCTCCAGGAGTTTTCTTAAAGGAAGGGACAGGCCCTTCCCCTCCTCATGTCTCCTTCCGGCTGCCTGGAAGGCACATGTGAGGGCTGGAGCCTGAGCAGCCATCTTGGGCCATCAGGAGGAAGCCTGTGCTGCAATGGTAACGCAGTGACTTGGCGAGACTCACAGAGCCTGCATTCCTGACACCTGGTGCCCTATACCAGCCCCGGGCCCCTTCTGTGCGTGTTCTTAGGGTGGAAGAAAAATCAGCTTTGGTCTAGCTTAAGGTTCTAGGTGGGGGACAGAATGGGATGGAATGGGGAGTCCAGTTCCCCCAGCTGAGCCAGGTGATCCTCCCTCAGGAAACTTTGTTGACAGCAGTGTCAGGATGGGCCAGCAGAGGGCACTCGCGCCCACAGGGAAAATCGTGCGCCGGGGCTGGTCCACCGCCAGAAGAGGTCGCTACAGTGAGTCATTCCACAAATCCCTGCTCTCTCGGGATCCCTGGCGATAAAGGAAGGTGAGAATCCACAAATAGGGCTCTTTCTCCATTTATGAAATTTTAGCTGCCCTTAGACTTCACGGCAGACAATATAGAGACAGTAAACCCTGGGGTTGAAGATGGGACCATGAACCTTGGGGCACTTTCTAGGGACCGATGCTTCGTGCGGGGCATGGAGCGGGGGCGGGGCTGCAGCCTGAGTCAGTGCCAGGCACCTTCAGTCTAACACTCTCAGTGCAGTTGCCCCCTTTGAAAAATAAAAGGTTTGGACAAAATAAGCTCCAAAGTCCCGTTCCGGTTTGAAATTTTTAACAAGCAGAACTTAACTCCAGTTCCAGTGTCACCGAGGACCTTTTGGAAATGTCTTTCAGCCTCTGTCTCACTCTCATCATCAGGCTCCTGGGGAGGGACTGGGGGTGCTCCAGGGAGAGGGCAGCCCCCCAGCAGAGGGAGGGGAAGCGGCCCAGGGACACTCCTCTGAGGGGCCTGAGGTGGGAGATGGCACCAGCAGTGCCCCAGTGCCCAGGGCACCCCAGCGGCAGCTCAGCCCCACCTGCGTCCATGTGTGTCCATGGCACGGGTGGGACGAGGCCCCTCGGGCTGGGTGGGGCGCTCCCTTCCTGACAGTCTTAATTGCACCCTCAAGGACTCAGACTCAGCGATTTCTTCCCCCTGGGGACACGGGGCAGCAACACAGGCGCAGCGCTGGGTTTTACACAAGACGCTGACTGCGTTCTGGCTGCCACCCGCCTCACGGTGGAAGATGATGTGGATACGCTTTTCCGGAGGTGCCTGCGCCGGGGGCCTGTGGAACCTCCCTGCCCTCTGTCCGCACCGAAGTCCACTGAGCAGCGATCAGCTGGCCTGGTCCTTGGTCAGGCCAGACGCAGGCCCCTTCACCATTGTGGGTGCTCTCTGCCCTCAGGCACAGGAGCTCCCAGGGTCCTTGCAGTGCAGACCACGACTACCATCCACCCCACACGGTTCTTTCTTTTTTTTTTTTTTGAGATGGAGTCTCGCTCTGTCGCCCAGGCTGGAGTGCAATGGTGCAATCTCGGCTCACTGCAAGCTCCGCCTCCCAGAGAGAGGTGAAGCCAGCCAGACTTCCTGGGTGGAGTGGGGACTTGGAGAGCTTTTCTGTCTAGCTAAAGGTTTGTAAACACACCGATCTGTACTCTGTAAAAATGCACCAATCAGAGCTCTGTGTCTAGCTAAAGGTTTGTAAACGCACCAATCAGCATGTTGTAAAAACGGACCAATCAACACTCTAAAATGGACCAATCAGCAGGACATGGGCGGGGCCAAATAAGGGTATAAAAGCTGGCCACCTGTGCCAGCAGCGGCAACCTACTGCGGTGCCCTTCCACGCTGTGGAGGCTTTGTTGTTTTGAACTTTGGGTCTGCACTGCCTTTATGAGCGTAACATTCACTGCAAAGGTCTGCAGCTTCACTCCTGGAGGCTGTGAGACCATGAACCCACCGGGAGGAACAAGTGACCCTGGACGTGCCACCTTGAAGAGCTGTAACACTCACTGCCAAAGTCTGCGGGTTCACTCTTGAAGTCAGCGACACTACAAACCCACCAGAAAGGAGAAACTCCCAACACATCTGAACATCTGAAAGAACAAACTCCAGACACACCATCTTTAAGAACTGTAACACTCACCGCGAGGGTCTACAGCTTCATTCTTTAAGTCAGCGAGACCAAGAACCCACCAGAAGGAACCAATTCTGGACCCACTGGGTTCAAGCAATTCTCCTGCCTCAGTCTCTAGAGTAACTGGGATTACAAGTACACGCTGCCACGCCCAGCTAATTTGTTTGTATTTTGGTAGAGACGAGGTTTCACCATGTTGCCGAGGCTCATCTCAAATTCCTGAGCTCAGGCAATCCACCCACCTCAGCCTTCCAAAGTGCTAGGATTACAGGCATGAGCCACCACACCAGGCCCACATGGTCATTTCTACTCTGGACTGACTCTGCTGGGTCTTGGACACTCTGCAGGATCCTGCCGGGGAATGGGGCCTTGATCGGGGGAGGGCTTGTGAGGAGCCTGGGACCTGCTGGCCACTATAGGGTGACCGGAAGCTCCTTCCGTCCCAGGATCCCATGGCGCTTGGCCGGGGAAGCCTCCCCAGAGAGGCCAAGCTCCCAGATCCAGGTGGGGAACCAGGGTACAAGCCAGTGTTCCCACCCCAGCCATGCTGCTGGCTTCCGTCCCTTTACTGGGGTCACCCAGGCGGCTCCGTCCCTGTGCTGGAGGTCACCCAGGTAGCTCCGTCCCTGTGCTGGGGTCACCCAGGCGGCTCATACCTCCACGCACAGCCCTGTGGGCACCCCCACACCACCCATAGTCAAGTCGGAGCTCACGAGCCCACAGGGCAGATGTGGCCCGCCACAAGGAGATGGTGGCCAGAAGTCTGCTCTGTGGGCAGCGCTGGGTTCCTGATCTCCCCGGGGCTACTGGTGGATGAGGCAGGGGCAGAGGAGGCCCCCTTCTCACTTCCCACCCACACAACCCGGTGGGTCTCTCCATGCTGGGCAGTGCTGGGGCAGGTTACACACCCATGACAGTGTGAGGTCTGAGGGTGCATCCTGGAGCTCTCGGGGCTTGGGTGGAGGGGGCAGCTTGTCCCCCTGAGGCCTGGGCCAGAGATCCCATGCTGAATGTGAGGAGCCAAGATTCTACCCCGATCCTGGCCTTGTGGGTCACCATGACGGCAGCCCAGACCTGACTGTATGTGACAGTTTGTCCTGAGATTTATAAATGAATATTTAGACATGTGGGATCTGGGCGTCCACTTGAACCAAGGATGGGGACAGCAGGGTGGAGGGTGGATAATGCAGGAAGATGCTGCGGGACCAAGAACAAGGGGGCTATGGGGCAAAGAAGCAGCGTGAGAAGCCGTGTGTGCCCACTGCCACTTGCAGACTCATTTCACAGCCCGAGTCTGTAACGACTGCTGCTTGCTGGAAAGATACTCTGAAGACACAATGAATGAGCAGGCGCCACCCCGACTCCTGCCTGAGCCACTCCATTCCTTGAAGATGGTACCTGGCTCCAGTCCTTGCTGTGTCCTGCAAGAGATAACGTCTGGCAGGGTTGGTAATTATGCCTCTGGGATCTGTAACGAGACATTCTCTGTAACCATTCTCTATAATCCAGATGTCCTCTGTAACCAGATGTTCTCTATAATCCAGACTTTTTTTTTTTTTTTTTTTTTGAGAGTTTCACTCTTGTTGCCCAGGCTGGAGTGCAATGGTGACATCTCGGCTCCCTGCAACCTCTACCTCCCAGGTTCAAGCGAGTCTCCTGCCTCGGCCTCCCGAGTAGGTGAGATTACAGGCGTGTGCCACCACGCCCAGCTAATTTTGTGTTTTTAGTAGAGTCGGGGTTTCTTTATGTTGGTTAGGCTGCTCTCGAACTCCCGACCTCAGGTGATTCTCCCGCCTTCGCCTCCCAAAGCGCTGAGATGACAGACGTGAGCCACTGAGCCCAGCCCCAGATGTTCGTTTTAATCCAGACATTCTCTATAACCAGAAATTCTCTGTAATCAGACATTCTGTATAATCCAGGCTTTCTCTGTAACAAGATGTTCTCTGTAATCCAGACGTTCTGTAATCCACGCACAGCTCAGTGTGACTCGGCTCTTCCGAGACTTCTGTGCCTCTAATCGCGACGTTCTGTAACCCACATGCAGCTCAGTGTGACTTGACTCTTCTGTGACTTCTGTGCACATTTCGAGCTGTATCACCAGAGCTGTGCCAGGAGCTGGGACTGTTCCACAGCAGCCTGACCATGTGCCTCTGAAAGACCCCCTCGGCCTGTAGTGCTCAGAAAAACTTCCAAATAAGATGAACTTGGCTTGTTTAAAAGCTGGACTCCTTTTTTAGTGGACAGGGCTATGAGCTGAGGGACATGAAACGTCCAGGACAGGAGGCCCAGCCTCGGCTCAGGCCCTGCTCCCTCACCAAGGGCTCTGTGCTTTGTTCTTCTTCTGAGCCAGCTCTCCTGAAACGGAGGCCGTTCTGCGACACGGCTTTGTCTGTTGGTGGGGGACAGACACCAAGGCCTTGTCTCACACCCGTGGTGGCCAGCCCCCGGCCCTCCTTCCCTCCTCCGCTGCTGTAGCCTTTAGTGTTCAGACCCTGACTGTCCCGTCCTCATTGGGGCTGATGCCCTACCATTTCCCCCAGGAGTCCCCATGCACGGCAGGCCTGGGCTGGGAGGTGCAGTTTCCAGTCTCCAGCAGACACCACCTTCCCCAGGAACGTGGCCCCTTCCTCGTTAGGGTGACATTTTCCTCACTGGGGAGCCTCTCGCCTCCTGAGTTGCACCCCCCCTGCGCCAGCGTGGCTGGTCTCCAGAGTCATGCAGGAGCATGGCGGGCTCGCCTCCAGGAACCAGAGGGTCCCCTGGAGGTCGGGGCACGAGGGGCCACCCTGGCCTCCCCAGATCCCAGTGCGATTCCCACAGCTCTCGTCCATGAAGCACAGGCCTCGGCCACATTTCTAATCTCGCGCTCCCTCCTGGAAATTCCAGCTGTGACAGATCCCATCAGGGTGATGCTCACATCACTGAACTGACTGCAGGACACTGGAGAGCTGGCCGTGTGGGGAACCCGTGGATCTACCTGGGCCCTGGAGCTGGGGATGTTGGCAGTGTGCGGGGAGGTGGCAAGGCAAGATAGGCAGGAGGGGGCAACTCTGTCCAGGGCCCAGGTGGCCCTCACGTCCGTTCCAGGCACCCGCAGACCACAGGAGTCACAGTCATTGTTGGGTGTTTGGGCTCTCTAGGTGCTGGGACTCTCACCGAAACCTCACAGCTGCCACCTTGGTGCTGTCGTTACGGACGATCGGACTTTTGGGAAAATTGGACACCTGTTGCCAGAGCAGCAGTTAGGCCTCAAGCCAACTGGGCTCCAGAGCTTCTGCCACCAACCATCATACCACAGGGCACAGTCCCAGGTATTAACTGTCCGGTTAGATAAAAATCACGACCCCAATTTCTCATTGCACTGGGAGCTTCCCCATGCACCATCTCTGGGCTGACACAACAGCCTAAGGCTGTGGGTCCCTAGAAATAGAAAACAGATCCTGCGTGTTGTAAGTGGCCCGGCCTGGTGGTCAGGGCTGCACACGGGACCTCTGGGCTGTGGCTGGGTGGTGGTCATTTCAGGAAGTTGTGTGGTGGGGTCCTGCGATGGGGCATGTGTTGGGATCTTTATGACCTTGAGAATCATGGTTTTTGAGGGAGACCAAGGCCTCTGTGTCAGGGCCAGCCTGATGGGGGTTAGGGACAACTGAGCTCAACACCAACAAGCTGGGAAACAGGCAAGTTATCTCTTGCTCTATGCCTCAGTTTACTCATCTGTTCATTGTAGTAACACTTGTGTTTTTAAGGATTCTGCAAAAATAGCATCATGCATATGAAATGCCTGCAGGTTCCTGGAATGGACAGTGCTGAGCAGAGATGGCTGTTATTCTATTTCAGCAACCAAATGCCAAAAATGCGGAGGAGGCGGTGCAGCGTGAGGCAGATCTGCCTTACGAAATGGGCGGGGGCCCCACGCGTGGGCAATGGCACAGACATTTGGAAGAGTGTGGCACTTTTACAGGAAATGCAACATCCTTTCACTCTGTGACCCGGCCACTACACCCAGGTGCTTACCAGAGAGAAATGGACGCAGACATCTGCACAGATACAGGCACAGGAAGGTTCGTAGCCGCTGTATTTTAGTATTTTAATTGCCTCAAACTGGAGACGACGCAGAGTCCAGGCTCAGAGCATGACTGGCAGCTGTGGCACGTCTGTGCCGTGGAGTGCTGCTTGGCACCAGGGGCAGGCTGTGGACAGAGCTGTGGACACGTCAGGACCACGGTGGGCGAGGAGACGGGAAGGTGGGGACCGTGTTCTGTGGGGTTCTGGAGCAGGCAAAGCATGCTTGGGGCAGAGACGGCCAGGCCAGCATTACCCCTGGGCAAGGGCCGACCACAAGGCCAGGACGGAGCTTTCTGGGGGTGATGCTGATGCAGGTGGACTCAGCTGTCTATGTGGAGCCCGCATCCCCCGCTGCCAGTGTCTATGCCGGAGGGCTTAGCTCACTGGCAGTTTGTCGCCAAGGTGGTGCTCAGTCACCATGCACGGACATTTTTGACCAAAAGTTCTGTTTTTGCCATAAATTGCTCCCTGACCACACCTGCCCTTCTGAAAGCACCTGGTACCCAGATGTGCCCATCCTCAGCTGCATTTCCTGAGTATGAACCTTGAAGGAATTTGTAGCAGGGAGGATGGGACTAAGATTGTGTGTGTGTGGAGTAGGCAGGAGCTACCGAGAGCCCTGCAACCACTCAGGGTTTTGCTTGGCCATAAGGAGCCGTGGAGCCTTCTAGATGGAGGGAGGCCTTTGTGGAGAAAGAAGGAAGCACCTGGATCAGGAAGGTTATTTCAGTTCTTGTCATTATCACCTTCTGGACCGTAAGTGGCAGGCACGATGCTGAAAATAACAACAGAAGACAGAGGGTACTTTGACTCAGATGTCTGGGCAGGCAGGGCTGGCCAGGAAGCTAGAGGTAGGACCGACCACAGCCTCTCTCTGCAAATCTGTGTCATTTATTCCTTGATGCCAGTAGCCTGGGGGTCCCCTGCCTGAACACCTTCTGGCTCTTCCTAATTGCTCTGAACACCTGGCATCAACCTGATGGGCAGGTGCTTCCCCCATGCCTTCCCTCCCTGCACTGCCTACCCCATGACTGACCTTCCCTGGGTTCCCCACATACCCCTTCTGTGCCTGTCACTTCCCTCCTGATGGCAGGTGTCTCAGGACAGCTACTTTGGGGGGTTTCCCTTTGTGTCCCCAGCCACATAAGGTATCTCATTCTCTGCATGTCCCCGTACCATGAATGGATGTATTGGTGGATGGGTAGATGGATGAATGGGTGGATGGATGAATAGATGGATAGATGGGTAGATGGGTAGATGGATGGGTGGATGGATGAGTAGATAGGTGGGTGGGTGGGTGGATGGATGGATGGGTGATTAGATAGAGTAGGTGAATTGATGAATGGATGGATGGATGGATGGATGAATGGACAGATGGGTGGGTGGGTGGATGGATGGATGGGTGAATGGAATAATGGATAGATGGGTGGATAGATACATGGGTGGGTGGGTGGATAGGTGGATGGATGGATGGATGAATGGAATGATGGATGGACGGATGGATGGATGGATGGATGGATGGATGGATGGATGGAATGATGGATAGACAGACGGATGGATGGATGGATGGATGGATGGATGGATGGATGGATACTTGGGTGGGTAAGTGGATAGATAGAAGGGAGAATGAATGGATGGATGGATGGATGCATGGACAGATGAGTAGGTGGGCGGATGGATGGATGGATGAATGATGGATGGGTGGGTGAGCAGATGGATGGATGGATGGATGGATAGATAGAAGGGTGGGCGAAAAGGATGGATGGATGGATGAATGGATGGATGGATGGATGGATGGACAGATGGTGGGTGAGTTGGTGGATAGATGGATGGATGGATAGATGGGTGGATGGATGCATGGATGGATAGATAAGTGGGTACATGGATGGATAGATGGGTGAATGGATGGATGGATGGGTGGATGGGTGGGTGGATGGATGGGTTCATGAGTGAATGAAAGAATGAGTGAATGAATGAGTAGGTGAATTTGTTCTTCATGCCCTGGAGCTGGATCTACCCTCCTGTCCCTGTGTGGCCTGTGTCCTATGCACCAGTCTCCATGAACTATGCTCCACACAGAGGCAGGAGCGTGACTCCTGAGAGATATGGGTGTAACCTCTCAGGGTGTTACTCACTGGGGCCACCCAGGAGCTCCCTGCAAAGGCAAAGGCTCCTGGTCTCCCAGTAGGCAGAGCCTCAGTCTCCAGGAAGTGGCCTGGGGCCGGCATTTTTCCAGCCATGGGTGGAATCTTTTACATAAGCCTCTAAGCTCCACCCTAGGAGGGGCTGGTCTTCCCACTCAGCCCTTTGTGTCCTCAGGGGCAAAAACCTCTCCCTGCACCCTAGGGGGATGACATTGCTCTGGTGCACCAGGGCCCTTATTGTGTGTCCCACGAGAGGAGAAGGCTGAACGTGGTTTTTCTTAATCAGAAGGATGGTGTGGCCAGCCTGGGAGGAGGGGCTGCCTGGGCAGAGGCTTCTATGTGGATGTTCAGAGTGCAACTGTGCTGGCTGCCCACTGCCTCCTGTCTCGAGGCACAGCTCTCAGGTGGACGGAGGACAGAGGCCCTGGAAACCATGGACCCGGCTTGTCCCCACCCTGGTTCTGTAGCTTCAGCTGGTGGACAAGAGCTCCTGCCAGTCCCCGGGCCCCCAGAGTCTCAACCTCCCTCCTTGCTCAGAGTCTGTGCTTGTGTCTGGAAAAGGCATGAAGCAGAGGTTGTGGCATTGGCCCCAGACACTCCCTCTGAGAGCCCTGTGCCCGCCCTCGGCCTCATGGGCCTCTCATCTGGGAGACACATGTTACCTGATCGAGGAGGACTCCCCACTCTGCATCACTGCCCTCCTCCCACAGAGACACAGAGTGTCCTGCAGGGAGAAGAAGGGCCCAGTCAGCTTTCTCTGCACGAAAAGTACCCTCTGGAGACAGATTTATCCAAGTGCTGGCTCTTCGTGCAGCCAGAACGTGGTTTCTGAGGCCAGCACGGGGAGCCCAAGGGACACGTGGCCACGCCTCCCACAGCACTGGTGGCTTCGTCTCAGCAAATTAGGAACAAAACCTTCTCAGTCAATCAGGGTGGGCCCCTGGAGGAAGTGGTGAGGTCACAAAGCTGGAGCAGCTGGCTGTGTGTGTGTCTGTGTGTGTCTGTGTGTATCCATGTGTATCTGTGTGCGTGTTTCTATTTCTGTATGTGTGTGTGTCGGTGTGTGCATCTCCATAGCTGTGTGTCTGTGTATGTCTGTGTGTATCTGTGTGTATCTGCGTGTGTGTGTGTGCGTCTCCATATCTGTGTGTCTGTGTATGTCTGTGTGTATCTGTGTGTATCTGTGTGTGTGTGTGCGTCTCCATATCTGTGTGTCTGTGTATGTCTGTGTGTGTCTGTGTGTATCTGCGTGTGTGTGTGTGCGTCTCCATATCTGTGTGTCTGTGTATGTCTGTGTGTCTGTGTGTATCTGCGTGTGTGTGTGTGTGCGTCTCCATATCTGTGTGTCTGTGTATGTCTGTGTGTATCTGTGTGTATCTGTGTGTATCTGCGTGTGTGTGTGTATGTCTCCATATCTGTGTGTCTGTGTATGTGTGTATCTGTGTGTATCTGTGTATGTCTGTGTGTATCTGTGTGTATCTGCGTGTCTGTGTGTGCGTCTCCATATCTGTGTGTCTGTGTATGTCTGTGTGTGTCTGTGTGTATCTGCGTGTGTGTGTGTGCGTCTCCATATCTGTGTGTCTGTGTATGTCTGTGTGTGTCTGTGTGTATCTGCGTGTGTGTGTGTGTGCGTCTCCATATCTGTGTGTCTGTGTATGTCTGTGTGTCTGTGTGTATCTGCGTGTGTGTGTGTGTGCGTCTCCATATCTGTGTGTCTGTGTATGTCTGTGTGTATCTGTGTGTATCTGTGTGTATCTGCGTGTGTGTGTGTATGTCTCCATATCTGTGTGTCTGTGTATGTGTGTATCTGTGTGTCTGTGTATGTCTGTGTGTATCTGTGTGTATCTGTGTGTGTGTGTGCGTCTCCATATCTGTGTGTCTGTGTATGTCTGTGTGTGTCTGTGTGTATCTGCGTGTGTGTGTGTGCGTCTCCATATCTGTGTGTCTGTGTATGTCTGTGTGTCTGTGTGTATCTGCGTGTGTGTGTGTGCGTCTCCATATCTGTGTGTCTGTGTATGTCTGTGTGTCTGTGTGTATCTGCGTGTGTGTGTGTGTGCGTCTCCATATCTGTGTGTCTGTGTATGTCTGTGTGTATCTGTGTGTATCTATGTATGTCTGTGTGTATCTGTGTGTATCTGCGTGTGTGTGTGTATGTCTCCATATCTGTGTGTCTGTGTATGTCTGTGTGTATCTGTGTGTATCTGTGTATGTCTGTGTGTATCTGTGTGTATCTGCGTGTCTGTGTGTGCGTCTCCATATCTGTGTGTCTGTGTATGTCTGTGTGTATCTGTGTGTATCTGTGTATGTCTGTGTGTATCTGTGTGTATCTGCGTGTGTGTGTGTGCGTCTCCATATCTGTGTGTCTGTGTTTATGTGTATCTGTGTGTATCTGCGTGTGTGTGTGCGTCTCCATATCTGTGTGTTTGTGTATGTCTCTGTGTGTCTGTGTGTGTCTGTGTGTGTCTGTGTGTATCTGTGTGTGTGTGTGCGTCTCCATATCTGTGTGTCTGTGTTTATGTGTATCTGTGTGTATCTGCGTGTGTGTGTGTGCATCTCCATATCTGTGTGTTTGTGTATGTCTCTGTGTGTCTGTGTGTGTCTGTGTGTATCTGTGTGTGTGTGTGTGTGCGTCTCCATATCTGTGTGTCTGTGTTTATGTGTATCTGTGTGTATCTGCGTGTGTGTGTGTGCGTCTCCATATCTGTGTGTGTATGTCTCTGTGTGTCTGTGTGTGTCTGTGTGTGTCTGTGTGTATCTGTGTGTATCTGTGTGTGTGTGTGTGCGTCTCCATATCTGTGTGTCTGTGTATGTCTGTGTGTATCTGTGTGTGTGTGTGCGTCTCCATATCTGTGTGTCTGTGTATGTCTGTGTGTGTCTGTGTGTATCTGTGTGTGTGTGTGTGCGTCTCCATATCTGTGTGTCTGTGTATGTCTGTGTGTATCTGTGTGTATCTGTGTGTGTGTGTGTGCGTCTCCATATCTGTGTGTCTGTGTATGTCTGTGTGTATCTGTGTGTATCTGTGTGTGTGTGTGCGTCTCCATATCTGTGTGTCTGTGTTTATGTGTATCTGTGTCTGTGTATTTCTGTGTGTGTCTCCATATCTGTGTGTTTCCATCTGTGTGTGTCTGTGTGTGTCTGTATTTCTGTGTATATCTGTGTGTGTTTATCTGTGCATGTCTGTGTCTATGTATGTACACAGATCCACACTGTGAGATGAGAGGCCAGGGTGCTATGTGTCTGGTCCTGGTGGCCCCAGGGAGGCACCTGATGTCCCCGTGGATGTGACCTCCCCGGGCCTGAGTCTGCCCCCGAGTTTTTCGGGCTCCCATGACCCTCAAGCAAGCCCACACCATCCCTCCCGCCCACTGCCGCTTACCGGGCTGAATCCTTGATGGGCCACAGCCCCTCACCACCCGTGTGCAGCAGTACCCAGGCCACTCACCAGGGAGACAGAGCTCACGGGCATCTGCAATCCCCTGCACTCGAGGGCCACAGGCTTCTCTTTGGGAGACACCTCAGCGGGGCTTAAGCCAGCATCCCCTGAGCACCTCTCGCTGGAACAGGCTGAGGCAGCCTGGAAACCCAACCTTGATGGGGAGCCCGGGGCCCACAGGGCTACAGGATCAGATCACAGCGCTGGGCCAGGCCATGGGTCAGGTGGCCAAGTTTCCATGTTTGCAAGTTTCAAGTGGGGCAGGTCTCACCGTGGAGAGGGGCCCGTGGGCAAGGACTGGCACAGTGATCTTTTGGCATCAGGCAGGGCTGCAGAGCAGGGAGGCAGGCCAGGCCCACCATGGAGGTTTCTGGGCACCCTGACCATGGGGGTATCCCAAGACTGATCTTTCAGCCCAAATCCGGGAGACCCATCTGTGATGTCACCCCTGACCCCACGGCACTGGGCACGGCTGCTCGATGAGCCCAGGTAAGAACCAGGACCATGTGCCCCTGATTGGCTACTGGAACTGGGCCATGGACCCCTCGACTGTGGCTGAGTGTCCCCATACCCCTGCCACGCCCCAGGGAAGACCACCACCCTGGCCAGACTGCCTCGCCTGCTCCACAGAAAAACGTGTCCAGAATGTTACTGCTCCCTCAGCCCTCACCCCGTGACTGGCCCCCACAGCTGGCTAGTCAGGCCCTTGCACCACACCTAAACTGAGCACTGCAGGGGCAGGCCCTGGAGATGACTCAGACCTCTGCCCCCAGAAATCCCCAAGGGGCAGGAGCACAGCCCCCCTCCCAGTGGGGAGCCCCAGAGCTCACTGCAGAGCACAGGAGTAGGAGGTTGTAGAGACACTCTCAGGCCACCGAGAGCCCCTCCAGCACTCAGGGCCTCCCTGGGGCCCAGCCCAGCACCAAGCTCACAGCTGCAGCTGCTCACCGGCTCGCTGGGCCCAAATCCCCCTCCCCTGCTTCCTAGCAAGGTGGCCAAAGCCACGGCCCTTGGTTTGCTCATCTGTAAAATGGGGACAGCCATGGCCCCTCCCGCAGGGCTGCCGTGGGAAGGAAAGAAGCTCTCACAATAAGCCCTTAGCTGCCTCCTGGCAGGGAGCAAACACGCCCCTTGTGCTGAGCTCATTGTTAAAGACAGAAAGAAACAGACGTCAAAAAGGAGGGCGTCCGTGACAGGAGGGGGCGCTTCGCAGGGAAGGAAAATCATCAAATCTGGCCAGTCAAAGGCCAAGCTTCTTCCTCAAGAAAAGCAGAAGTTGCCTTCACTGGCGTTCCCACCAGGCTGAGGCAGGCGCCAGCCCTCAGCCCCTGTCCCGGAACAGAGCCTGCTGCCAGGTGGAGGCTGCACCCCAAAAGCCGGGCCCCTGAAGGCCTGGATGGTTCATTTCCACTCTGCTCAGCGTCTCCTAGAGCCCAGATTCTATCCCAGGCCCAACCCTGTGCACGTCGCCCACCCTGCAAAATCCCAAGGGCAGCCGCACCTGAGACAGATTCCTTAGTCTGAGAGAGGACACACCCACCCCCCACCCCCACGGCCTTGAAGGGCGTCCTCGGATGCAGGAGGCACACGATAAATGCAGGGGTGGCTGGGGGAGGGTTCCAGTGGGTGGCCACCCGGCCAGTGCTGGGTCAGCTGCCCATCCCGTCACAGGACCCCTCAGGGTCAAGGTGACCTCAGGAGGACTGGCCATAGGAACATGGCGAGGCCACGTCCCCAGGCCACGGGCAGCTGGCTTTGCTGACGTGAGGTGGGCAGCTGGCCACCACCCAGTGAGTGGGCAGGAGTCTCGGCCAGAGTGGGCGCTGGAATGGGGCTGGAGGAAGATTCTAAAAGCAGGGAGGGTACTGGAAGAAAATGAACTCTGCTTTGGGTCATCTGTGGACCCCAGGAAGCTCCTGCCGTGGCCTTGTGTGCACAGAAAGCTGGGAGCCTCCGTGTCTGTGTAGTGAGGGTGCCCCGGCTGGATGTGCCTTCTGGACAGTGGGGATGCAGGATCCTCCCACTCGGCTTCTGTCGTGACTTGCTCCCTGGCTGCTCTTCAGTAGCCGGGCACATGTCCAGCACCCTCTGTCTCTGGGCACTGCACATCCTAGCCACAGCTTCACCCCAACCCCTCCTGTAGTTCCTCCCTTGGCTAGGGGCCAGCAACACAAGGCCGGGCTGCTTAGCTTAGCCTAAACGTGACCTCCATGGATGGGCAACAGCTGGGGCCCCGGAGCAGCTCCTCCTCCTGTAGGTCCCCCACTGGCCTGGCCCTGGTGAGGGTGATCCCAGACCTGGCTGAAGGTCAGCAGATGCCCAGCCCTGTGGCGGCCTCCCCCGGCAAGGGGCTGTACCCTGCAGCTGCAGCTTTCCTTAAGTAGCGCTGTCTCCACGGCACCCTCAACCCTGGGCCTTCGTCTCCAGGAAACGCAACTGAGCTAGCTGCTCACAAGGGGCAAATCGTGGACCAACAGACCACGCGGGAGTAGACAGCTGAATGGGACACTTTATTTCAGCAGTGAAGTGGCGCCTGTGCAAACAAGGTGCAGAGCACCAAGGGGGCGTTTCAGGGAGCGCCTGGGCCAGAGGACACAGTGGGTGTGCACCTGGCAGCTGGAGTTACAAAGCAAGTCTGGTGTCTCTCCCACCACAGAGCCTGCCCAGAGGGAGGTCCCAGCCCACAGAGCCAGGGAGCAGTCTCACGCCCAGCACCGTGGGCCATGGAACAGGCTCCGGGGATGGAGCTGGGCCACCTTCGCCTGGTCCTGGAAGTCAGGAACAAGAGCAGCATTCACCGAGGACAGGGCGTCCTGCAGAGAATTCCCCTGCCATGAGTCATCTCATCCTTGAGCCCGTCCTGGGGAGGAGGCACCATTGTTCTCCCGACTTCGGAAGTGAAGAGGCTGAGGCCCTGGGAGGATTCACCTCGGCCCGGGTGTGCAGGAGAAGTGCATCAGTCTGCTGTTGTGTCGGTAACACCGCATAACAAGTCAAGCTGCAGTTACTTATCCCCGTGCACTGTCGGAGCCAGCTGGTCTAGGCTTATCAGCCCTTCTGGGCTGCGCTCGGGACTGAGGTTGGGCCCAGAACCTCTCCCCAGGTCTCTCACCCTCCAGGGTCTGGCAGCCTTACCTGGGGTGTGTTTTTTTTATGGTGACAGCAGAGGCCAAGCCCAGCCTGCTAGAAATCCATTATTGATCCACTTTTGATCCAGAGCAGAGCGTGCCTGTGTCCTTGGGGGGTGGAGGGGGAAGGGACCAGGTGTTTGCTGAACAATAATTCAAGCACCCATCGTGATCTTGAGACAGAGGGAACGGAACCCAGTCCCCAACGGCAGTGGTGAGGGCGGTGGAGGCTCTGACCCAGGTCAGCCTCTTCTGCTGTGCTCCCAGTTCCTCCCAGACCTCACAGCACTCCCAGGCACCCCAGGAGGGGCCCTTCCCAGAGCTCTGCCCTGAGCAAGAGGATGCCTCCTAAGGAGCAGGGAGGCGGGTGCCACGCAGGAACCCTGAGAGCCATCCCTCTGTCAACATCCAGGGCTGAGAGGGCTAGGAGCCCTGCCTGGGCTGCAGAGCGAGCCCCCCGGCCCCCAGGCAGCAGTGACCTCTGCACTCCTTCCCTCCCAGGCCCCTCACTGCCCACCAAAGTGGGGATGCAGGGGCACAGTGGGGGCCTTGATTCCTGGCCAAGGAGACCCCACCCCTGCCCAACATGGGCCTGGTGGGTGACGCCTTCCCTGGGGTGGGCCCTGAGGCCTCCTGATCTACATCCTGGCCCCCTCAGGAGTAGCTACTGCTTCCCTCTTGACGACCAAAGAGCCACAACTGCGGCAGAACTCAGGAGGAGACGAGCACTGAGACTCACTCAGGGGGAGCTCTGAGACTCACTCGGGAAGAGAAGTGCACTGAGACTCACCCAGGAGGAGCACTGAGACTCACTCAGGAAGTGAAGAGCACTAAGACTCAGGAGGAGCACTGAGACTCAAGATGTGGATCTTCCAGGAACCACAGCCCAGGCTGGCTCATCTCAGCATCTTATCGAATAGAACGTATTTCCATTCATGTGCCTTTTAAAAACTAATAGACTTTGGCTGCACTCACGCCTGTCATCCCAGCACTTTGGGAGGCCGAGGTAGGCAGATCACTTGAGGTCAGGAGTTTAAGACCAGCCTGACCAACATGGTGAAACCCCGTCTCCACTAAAAATACAAAAAGTAGTCAACCGTGGTGGCAGACACCTGTAATCCCAGCTACTCAGGAGGCTGAGGCAGGAGAATCGCTTGAACCTGGGAGGTGGAGGTTGCAGCGAGCAGAGATCGTGCCACTGCACTCCAGCCTGGGTTACAGAGTGAGACTCCATCTCAAAAGCAAACAAACAAACAAACAACCTACTAGGCTTTAGGGCAGTTTCAGGATTGCTGAAAAGTTAGTGGAAAGTACACAGTTCCCACATACCTTCTCCCCACCCCATGAACAAACTGATTATCATGCAACCTCTGCTGGGGTTGACGAGCCAGCACTGACGCGCTGTGATGAGCCCAAGTCCATCGACCCCTGCTGGGTCCACTGAGCTCTAATCTAACTTTTCACTCCCTTTTGAACCTGCCTGGCTAGCAGCCCCCAAGGCCACTGAGGGGGCACGGCTAGGGCTGGGAGGCACAGCCAGGGGGAGGGAGGGGCGGTGGGAGAGGCCGGGCAGACTGTCCCCTATGTCTGCACAGGCACCTCCCACACGGCCAGGCCTGGGCTGCAGATGTTCTCTGGGCCTTCCCTGGAACACCACAGCCAAGCTGGAAAATCCAGCAGAAAAAGGCGACTCAAGGAACAACCAGAACATTTCATCTGAAGGGGCTGGACCTCATCCCACAGGACCAGGACACGCCAGGCGCCTGACGCCCTCTTTCTCCTGGGCCTGCACCAGGGGACAGATGCTGCATTCCTCACTGAGGCGACTCAGGTTCTTCTAAACTCTGGGGTTGGCAGCAAGTGTCCTCCTAAAACCCAAGTCCATGGGAGCCTCCAGGTATGAGGACATCTAGGAATTGTTGTCTGTGGGGGAGAGAGGGAGCTGGGGTTTTATCACGTGCCCAGGAGCCTGTGAATGTGGACAGATGAAGCCTCTGATGACTGGCGGTTTGTTCAAAATAATACAGGTAGGGACGGGAGTGGATTAGGGATGGAGCCGCGGGCGTTTGCTCAAGACACACCCCTCACACAGGTTCAGATGCTGGGATGAGGCCCTGGGAAAGGAAACTGCCCAGGCCCCTTCCCAGGACCCCTGGCAGCACAGGCCTCCCCAGTTTCTGGAGCACTGGGCCTCATGCCCCCGCTACATTTTCCTTCCGCTAGCCTCGCTGTGGCCAGGAGTGGGCTTTCCTGCCTCTGCCTGACCAGCAGGCCTGGGCGCACGGCTGTCTCTGGCCCGTGGCACGTGACCGCAATGACCACAGCCCATCCACACAGGGAACACCTCTGCAGGCTTCTGTGGGGGACCCGGATGTGCATCTCCTGCAGCCTGGTGCCCTCAGCAGCAGCTCCAGGCCCTTTGCTGGCTGGGGTGGGGGTGAGGAGCCCTCGCTGACCGAAGGCAAGGCCGGGCTGCTCTGGGATGACCGTGAGATACGGTTCAGGAAGCTGGAGGGACCCGCGCCTGGACCAGCTCCCCATCTGGGATGGGGGCGTCTGCTGTCTCCTCGCCACACGTTGCTCCTGTATCAACACAGCTTCACCTGCGGAGGGGACATGTGGGAGGCTTCTCTGAGTGTCACCAGTTGGGAGCACAGGCAGAGAGAATGCGGGCAGGGACCGGGCCATGCCGTTGGCAGCGGAGCTTACACACAGGAGTCCACAGCCAGGCTGGCTGGCAGGCACCGGGATGGGCAGGCACAGGAGTGGTCCCGTCCCCACACTCTAACGCCCACCGCCCGGCCTTCCCAGGAGGCCACCCTTGGAAGCCATCGCCCCCACCCAGGAGAGAACCCTGGCATACAGCAGAACCTGTGGACGCCTGTGGGGAGTATCAGGGACTACTCCAGGAGCCAGAGAGGACCAGTATCACCCCTGATGGGCAGTGTGGCTGTGGCGCTCCCTGCCTGCTCTCCCACCACCTTCAGCAGCTCCTCTCCAAAGTCAGCCCCTCCAGGGCCCGGTGGCAGGGTGGGGGGGAGGAGGCGTCCCATCGTCCAACATCCGGTTCAGTAAATGGTGGGGAGAAAGGATCAAAAACATCCTGTCTCCTGCCTCTTGCCTCCACCCATCTCTCTCTCTCTCTCTCTCTCTCTCTCTCTCTCTCTCTCTCTCTCTCTCCCCTCCTCCTCCTGTCTCTCTCTGTCTCTCCCTCCATCTCTCTCTCTTTTCCTCTCTCTGTCTCTGTCTTTCTATCTCTATCACTCACCCTGTCTCTTCTATTTCTCTGTTTTTCTCCCTCCCTCTCTCTGCCTCTTCCTTCCTCTGTCTCTCCCTCCCTCTCTGTCTCCATCTTTCTCTGTCTCTATCACTCTCCCTGTCTCTCTTCCTCCCTCTCTGTCTCTGTCTCTCTCCCTCTCTTTGTCCCTCTCGTTCTCTGTCTCTGTCTCTGCTCCCCACTGCACTCCCATCCTCCTCACTCCCAAAGGCCCTCCCATTCCCTGGCCACCTACCTTCTTGAGGCTCCCCCAGGAAGGCCTCCAGGTCTGTGATGAGACCCCAGGGATGTGACAGCAGGTGGGAGTGAAGTTGTGGGAGCCCAGGTGCGGGTGACCCCTGGAGGTGATCCCTGGGTCCCTCTGACATGACTGTGGAATGAAGGCCGGGGAGTGGGGAGGTGGGGGTTGCCTGCATGGGGCCTCTGACCTGGCTGCGGAATGAAGGCGGGGGTGCCTGCATGGGGCCAGACCACCCACCTGGCCCTCGCAGTCGGCCCCCCACAGAACTTGCAGCGTAAGTGGCAAGTCTTACTGTTTGCAGATCAGACCTCAATTTTGCAAACTGACAATTGAAAAAATTAGGAGCTATAAATAGGTTGTTAGTCAAAGAGATTAAAGTTGTCATTACAGACAGTGGAAAACAGTAACACCAAGAGGCCACGGCTGTTTTCAGGGGAAACTGCATAAGCTTCACTGTTTTCTTTATTTAGCAAGATAAACAAAAAGCATGAAGGAGTACTCAGATCAAGAGGGAGGAAGAACCGTCTTGAAAGAGAGTGATAGAAGCAGAATTTAGGACCTGGAGAGGAGGATAAAGCAGGCACAGCGGTGAGCCTGTGCTCAGCCTCCAGGTGTCTGTGGCTGTCTCCCCACCGAGGGACGTGCATGGCCGGTGCACCTCTCCTCTGTCCTCAGCCCTTGTCCCTCTCCCCATCCACTGCTCAACACGGAGAACTTACAGGAGCCAGGCTGCATTTTTCTGTCTTTAATGTTTCATAAAAGAACCTGGATTCTTACATCCTTTCTCTCCTGTGGAGGCGTCAGATGATCAGAGCCGGTTGGGCCTCCTGTGTCTCCAGTCCTGTCTTCGGGAGACATTCATCACGGTCCTCCCAGGACACATGCAGCCGCTGTCCATGGGAGGCCAAGGGGGCAGTGGCCGCAGGGAGCCCCATCGCCCAGGCTGACTCAGCATGGCTAGAGGCTTCTAAGGGGCTCCAGGACCTCCCAAATTTCTGGAGCACCCTCGAGCCCAGGGACAGGGTGGGCAGAGGGTGTGGCTGAATGGCAGAGATTGGGGCATTTGGAAATGAAAGCTGGAGACAGGCTGCCCTTGGGGCAGGAGTCCGGAGGAGCTCTCACTTGAGGAACCTGAACAGGGGAAGCAGAAGGCGGAAAGGTGAGATAATCTGAGTTGTGGGACCTCTTTCCTCCTCAAGTCCGTCCCAAGCTGCCTCTGGGTCTCAGGGGAGGCGTCCAGGGTTGGCCTCATGAGGCAGGGCAAGAGGTAGCCTCCAACTTCCCGGCCGGCACAGTGCTTCCCGGAGACACCAGAACCACCCTCACGTGGGTCCAGGCTAGACACGCAGCTCCACCAGCAACACAGCTCTGGATATCGCCCTGGAATTTGTAGGAGACTCACGTGGGTTCAGGCCAGACACACAGCTGTACCAGCAACACAGCCCTGGATATTACCCTGGAATTTCTAGGAAATTCCAAAACAGGAACAAAGGGGTGAAAAGAAAACAGAAGAAGTAAAAACAATGAAAAAGGACAACGGCATCATTACTTACAGGTTAGAAAGAATTCCTTGCAGGCTGGGCGAGGTGGCTCAGGCCTGTAATCCCAGCACTTTGGGAGGCCAAATCACTTGGGGTCAGGAGTTCGAGACCAGCCTGGCCAACATGGCGAAACCCTGTCCCTACTAAAATACAAAAATTAGCTGGGCGTGGTGGTTCGCACCTGTAATCTCAGCTACTCGGGAGGCTGAGGCAGGCGAATTGCTTGAACCTGGGAGTCGGAGGTTGCAGCGAGCTGAGATCGCACCACTGCACTCCAGCCTGGGAGACAGAGCGAGACTTAGTCTCCAAAACACAACAAAACAAAACAAAACAAAATTCCTTGCAAAATGCAAGAAGTTGAACTGGAAATGTATTTGAATAATGGGATTTAGAGTTCTGCGAGGTAGAAGATTACAAAAGAAACACACAAGAGCAAAAGGTGTTTGGTTCAGTTTTTACATGTCAGTCCAGTAGTGACAAGAATGTGAATACACACATATAAATTAATGGAAAAAATGTGCAGGACTTAGGTGCAAAGATTTGACACCATAAAGGTGTCAGTTTTCAGCAAATTTATTTATACATTTAGTGACTTTTCAACCAAATCAGAAATGTATTTGGGGAGAAACTTCCAAAAGATTCAAAAGTTCATCTTGGAAAAAGGTGTGGGCAGGTAGGAACAGGTGTGAGAAGGTTGATCGGGTGGGAACAGGTGTGGACAGATGTGAGCAGGTGTAAGCCAGTGTGAGCAGGTGTGGGCGGGTGGGAGCAGGTGTTAGTAGGTGTGAGCAGGCTGGAACAGGTGTGGACAGATGTATGCAGGTATGAGCCAATGTGGGCAGGTGTGAGCAGATGAGAACAGGTGTGAGCAGGTGTGGGCAGGTGGCACAGGGATGAGTAGGTGTGAGCAGGCTGGAACAGGTGTGGACGGATGTGAGCCAGTGTGGGCAGGCGTGGGCAGGCATACGTGCAGGTGCCATATGAATGGAGGTGGGGTGATGGCGAGAGGGTGTGTTGAAGAAAGGAGTTCTCATCCTCTCTGGTCTTTCCACCGGTGCTAGATGTGCCCTTGAGACCCAGCCTCTGGTGATTTCTCATCCACAGCACCACAAACACAGGTGGGGCACGTTTCTCAGCCTTCTGCACATGAAGGTGTGGCCACAGGACTGAGTTCTGGCTAACAGAATAAGCAAAGGTGCTATGTGCACTCCTAGGCTGTGCTCTGCAAAGGGGTGGCTAGCTACCTTTCCTGTGTCCTCACTCTACTGCTGGGATTCAGATGTGGTGGCTGGACCAGCAGCAGCCACTGCGGATGAGGAGGGTAGAGTATGACTGGAGGCAGCACAGCTGACCATTTGCTCCCTGTAAGTCACTGTCTGGATGTCACCTGAGGCCCTCCCCACACCTGGGAGCTCTTACCCTTGCCTCCCTCTGGAACATACACTTCACAGAGGCAGGGGTTCCCTTCTGTCATTTGCAGGGCCTGGCACAGGTCAGTGTTCGTAAATATTTGTTGAATCTGTGAATACATATTGTAAAGTGCTCAATATTTCCACGCAAGGTGGTGGTAACAGCGTCATTAGAAGGGAGGAAAGAGCCAGTTGCAGAATTTGTGCAGCTACAGCGGTTGCAGGAATCCCCCTGAAGAGCAGGCGGGGTCTCCCAAGACTTTCAGCGTCCGGGGCTCCCAGCGCCTCCGGAGCCAGGCTGGCCTCTGCCTTCCACCCTGGTTGTCCCGGGGGGCCTTTCTCCCTAGGTAGAAGTCCCAGAAGGAGGCCTCTGCTCCGCACGCACGGCTGAACCCTGCTTGGCAAAGGGCTGGAGTTTGGGGATGGGGGAGGCGGAGGCCCCAGGTCAGGGCGCCCCTCCCCACAGACCCAAAACCCAGCGAGACCTCCACCCTCACCGGTCCCCTGGACCCGGCCCTCAGTGGGCGTCGCCAGAGACCCCAGGCTGCAGCGCCGCCGCCAGGGTGATCATTGTTGGTTCCAGGCGGCGCAGAGCGAGGTCTGTTCCTCCCCTCGGGCTTCGGCACTGCGCGCTGACCCGACCGCCTGGCTGGGGCGTCTCCAAGGTCACGCAGCGAGACCCGAGGTTGCTCTTCGTTCTTCCGGGGCTGAGGCCGTGGTCGCCGCGCCGCCAAGGTGCCAGCCCGGGTCCGCTCCGCCCTCCCGCCCAGTCCCCGCGCCGCGCGGCCCCATCCCGGGCGGTGCGCCCCGTCCCTCCCTCCCTCCCGGCCTCCCCTGCCCGCCCCGCCGGCCCCGCCCTCCCCGCGCTCAGGTCTCCGCTCCCCGCAGCCGTCGCGGACACCATGTCCCAGCGCTTCTTGGTGACCCCCGCGGCGGGGGATGCGGGGCCCCGGGCCGAGGAAGGCGGCAGCCAGCGCCCCATCCCGAGCCCCCGCTGGGCCCCCGACCCTGGCCTGGACCCCGCAGCCGCGCCCGAGCCGCCAAGCGAGGACCCGCTTCCCATCCTGCGCTACTGCCGCGAGCCCGGCCGCTACGGTAGGTGCGCGCAGGTGCCGAGTCCCCCCGAGGGACGCAGGTGGGCGGCGGCCTGGCGGGGCGGGGCGGGGAAGATGAGGCTCCTGGTCAGCCGGGGGTCGGTCCCTGCCTCTCGTCTCCCCAGCCCAGACGAGCCCGTCGCCCCCGCCGCCCGCCGCGCGCTCTGGGACCTGGGCCGGTTCCCTGTGGGAGTCCCGCCCTGTCCGCGGCCTGCAGGTGACACCGAGTCGGGGCAGGGGCCAGGGGGGACGCCGTCCGCGGGGATGGACCGACAGGTCCCGGGGCGCCCTCTGAACTCGCCGTTCCCGCGGCTGCAGAGTCCCTGCTGGGTCACCTCGTGGGGAAGGCGAGGACCAGGCCGTGGGGAAGGCGAGGACCAGGCCGTGGGGAAGGGAGGACCAGGCCGGAAAGGGGCCCCTGTTCCCGCCCAGGGCTGCCTCTCTCAGGACCACTGCGGGTCCCTGAGGCCTTGGGCGGGGCTGTGGTTTGATTGTTTATAGCGCGGAAGGGTCGCAGGGGTCTGGCCCAGAAGATCTGGGAGGCACTGGGGGCTCGTCCCTGCGGGGAGCAGAGCCGTGTGCTCCTGACCACTCACTGCACACCGGACCCCCGAAGTCGGCGGGACGGGGAGGGGGAAGGCAGAGGATCCAGAGCCAAGTTGGCTTCCAGTGGGCTGAGGAGGGCCCTGCCTCGGATCATGGAGTGTCCTGCCAGCCTTGGCCACACAGAGGCCACCAGGCCTGGACCCTGGCTTGGGCTTAAAGCTCATGGCCCTGAGGACAGATGTCCCTGAGCCATCACTCTCGCGTGGGACCTGGGTGCCCCGAGGGTCCGTCTGTTGTTCCCGCCTGACAGGGCAGGGCTGAGCTGCTCTGAACACCTGTGGTTGCTGCTATGTCTCACCCTGTGAGGGGGCTGGGGATGAGACAGGTCCCAGGCAGAAGGGTCTCCAACGGGCCCTGGGGGACCCAGCTCAGCGTGTGGGGGCTGTGCGTGTCCGTGTTGCCTGTTCATGCATGTCATACGTGTGACAGTCCATAGCGAGGGCAGGCTTTACACGCGATGGCCCAGAGGAGCAAGCATCTCAGGCTCCTCAACTGGTCGCTGAGCTGGCCTCCTGCAGCACTGCCGGGAACCATGTGAGTGTCCATGCCTGTGTGTGTGTGTGTCCGTATGTGTGTCTATGTGTGTGGTGTGTGGTATGTGTATATGTCTATGGGTGTGATGTGTGTATATGTGTGTATAGCATATGGGGTGTGTGTGTCTATATTATAATGTGTGGTGTGTGTCTGTGTCTAGGTGTGTGGTGCGTAGTACATGTGTGTGTGTGTGTGTGCACGCGTCTGTGTTGCAGACGCCAGTTCTCCAGGACTGCATGCATTGGTACAGGGGTGTGTGGGAACTGCCGTCTGTGTCTCAACTGGATTCAGCTCAGTGCCCTAGATAGGTTATGGACACACACGTTTTGGAGACAAGGTTAGGGTTAGGGGTTAGGGGTTAGGGATTAGGGATTAGGGATTTGGGGTTAGAGGTTAGGGGTTAGGGTTTGGGATTAGAGGTTAGAAGTTAGGGTTAGGGGTTAGGGTTAGGGCTTAGGGATTAGGGATTTGGGGTTAGAGGTTAGGGGTTAGGGTTTGGGATTAGAGAATAGAAGTTAGGGTTAGGGGTTAGGGTTAGGGCTTAGGGGGTTAGAGGTTAGGGTTAGGGTTAGGGACACATGTGTGTGGAGACGAGGTGGGCGGGACACCTCCCCTTCTGGGTGGCAGCTGTGGCTCTCAGGTCCAGCCCTGTCTTTCTCCTGACTCCTGAGTCATTTCTTGTATTCTAGGGTCATGCCCTGCCATGTCTGATATGGGATGCTGTGGTCTCCTCCCTAAAGGAATTCCCTGTCTTCAAACAGCTGCTGTGTGGCACTCCCCAGATGTGCACAAAGGTTTCTCTCTAATTTTGAAGTCAGCCTACCCACCAGGGTGCCTGTTCCTTTTGATTTTCTCTGTGGAGCCCAGCAAAGGAGCTGGTGATTCTGCAGGTTGCCGGTTCGTGTGAACTAGAGCACCAAGTCAGGGCTGCAGGGTTCTCGGGCATCCTCAGGCCTCATTTGTTCTGGGGGAAATGGTTTGACAACATGGCTTGTGGCAATAGGGGCTTCCCCATGGGCACTGCTCATGGCGTGGGCTGTTCCTCGGCTCTGTAGTGCCAGGGCCACAGCACCCCAGGCAGGGACAGGGTCCTGAGTTGGGCTGACCCCACTGGTCTCCTCCACACCTCATTCCCCTTTCTAGGGAGCCTCAGTCTCTCCCCCTGGTGCCCAGCACACTGGCCCATGGACCCCTTAGAGGCCCCTGAGGAAAGCATGGGGGGGCAGATGCAGGTCTGAACTCATCTGTCCTTCCTGCGTTAGGCTGTGAATGTTTGCACATTCATGTTGGCGTGGAGGGAGCTGTTGCCTTAATCTTGGATGGAGCAGGTGAGAGACCCTGTTTAGGCCTAGCATTCCCCCACCCACCTCATCTCCTCTTGGGGGCGGGTGCTCAGAGGCTGGGCTGGAAGGCCCAGGGGCTGGGCAAGCCCGTCCCTTCTCCCACGTCAGCGCCCGGGGGTAGAGACCCTGTGCCCACGGCCGTGTGGTTGCCTGGCTGCCGTGGACAGCTGGGCTCCAGTCCTGTGGGGGTTGGAGGAGGATGGCTCCAGCCAACGATCAGCTGAATGATTTTGTGTCGTGCCCACTACATATGAACAGAAGACCTATTATTTAACACTGCCATTAAGACAATGTAAACTAAGTTTAAAAAAGCAAACAAAGATTTTATTGGCATGCCTTGGGCGCCACAGGAATTGCACGCCGGGCAGGCCCTTTGTCCTGGGATGACCTTCCCTTGCAGTTGTGTGGCCCGGTGATCAGATGAACTTTCTAATCCTCCAGAGACAGGTCCTCTCTGCTCACAGGTCCCAGGGATAAGCCAGTAATCCCCGCAGGCCTCCCCTGTCTCTGTCATACCTCAGTTTTCAATGCAGGAGTCCAGACCGACTTTGTACTCACTTGACTTTGCTGTGAATGGCTGGGGTGTGTCGGTGCTTAGGCAGTGTGTGGTGGTAGGGTCTTCCCTCTCTAAAGGGGTCCCCCTTCTCTAGCTTGGGGTCTCCCCTCTCTAAGAGGATCGCCCTTCTCTAGCTTGGGGGGTCTCCCCTCTCTAAGAGGATCGCCCTTCTCTAGCTTGGGGGGTCTCCCCTCTCTAAGAGGATCGCCCTTCTCTAGCTTGGGGTCTCCCCTCTCTAAGAGGATCGCCCTTCTCTAGCTTGGGGTCTCCCCTCTCTAAGAGGATCGCCCTTCTCTAGCTTGGGGTCTCCCCTCTCTAAGAGGATCGCCCTTCTCTAGCTTGGGGTCTCCCCTCTCTAAGAGGATCGCCCTTCTCTAGCTTGGGGTCTCCCCTCTCTAAGAGGATCGCCCTTCTCTAGCTTGGGGTCTCCCCTCTCTAAGAGGATCGCCCTTCTCTAGCTTGGGGTCTCCCCTCTCTAAGAGGATCGCCCTTCTCTAGCTTGGGGTCTCCCCTCTCTAAGAGGATCGCCCTTCTCTAGCTTGGGGTCTCCCCTCTCTAAGAGGATCGCCCTTCTCTAGCTTGGGGTCTCCCCTCTCTAAGAGGATCGCCCTTCTCTAGCTTGGGGTCTCCCCTCTCTAAGAGGATCGCCCTTCTCTAGCTTGGGGTCTCCCCTCTCTAAGAGGATCGCCCTTCTCTAGCTTGGGGTCTCCCCTCTCTAAGAGGATCGCCCTTCTCTAGCTTGGGGGGTCTCCCTTACTGGGGAAGTCTCCCTTCTCTAGGGGGTGGGTCCCTTCTCTCTGCCACGGGATGTAAACATGCCACTGGGATCCTCGCCCTGCACTGGCACCCCCCTCGGTCCTGCTGGGTGAGCCCGCAGGTGCAGGCAGGTCTGACAGGGGCTCTCCGGCTGTGTTTTTGCATCAAGGAGGGTGGTGCCACTTCCTGCTCAGCAGGGAGCAGCCTGTGGCTTCTACACCCAGTTGGTGGCCGGCCTCAGAGTCAGCCTTGCAGGCATGACTGCCCCCTGCACACTGTGGCATCTTCTGTGGGCACAGGGGTGGGCGGCCGGGTGCGCAGGGCAGAGGAGAGATGAGCTGGGGAACACCAGACAATCACACAGCCTCCTAGTCCCACGGGAGGTGGGATGGGATGGAGGTGATGGGGCCGGCCATTTCACAAAGCAGAGGAGAGGGAAGGGGAGGTGAAGCAGGGAACATCAGGCAATGGCAGAGCCCCTTGGCCCTGTGGGAAGGTCTAGCTGGGCGGTGATAGGGCCATTTCACAGATGGTTCCAGAGGCTCCAGAAGGTGAACATGGCTTCCCCAGTGAAGGGGTGCTGATGGCAGCCTCCGTGTAGCTCCCTTTGTGGGACAGTTTCAGTGGGGTCCCAGATCCAGCTATCAGAACATGGCAGGATCCGTCCCCTGGCGTGCCCCCAGACCTGGAAGGGATGAGGAAAGGTAGGTCCCCAGCCTGCAAGGAGAGCTGTGTGCAGGAAGCTGCCCAGAGGACAGGACGTTCAGGGAGGTCCAAGTGGCTCAAGGCCACAGCCGACAGGGAGCACAAGCTATGCGCCCCTCACCACCCACCCCCTGCCTCCCCCCTGGGCTGTGCTGAACCTGCTCTAGAGGATGGGGCAGGCTGGAACTCAGGGTCCCTCAGCCCGTCGGACCCTTCCTCTGGCACCGGTCGGCCCTGGTGGTTTTCATCCCTGGCACTGGGACACAGACCAGTTCTGAGTCCCTGATTAGAGGGTTGGGCCTTTTGTTCCCTGCAGCTGTTGTTATGGCTGGCGGGGCCATCAGAGCCCTACAGATGCTCATAATTATACCGGGAGGGTTGTGTGCAGCCCAGACCACTCTGGGAGGCTAAAGGAACCCTTCTCCAAGTGCTGGGGCTGGCATAGGCTGGGCCCCTTGCAGAGACTCCAGCTTGGCAAGGGCAGCCCACTGACATCTTCAGTGAGATGTGTGCCGAGGTCGGGCTGAGGTTTCTTTGTGTGTCTGTGTGTCTCTGTGTGTGAGTGGATGTCTGCGCCTCTGTGGAGCATATTGGGTTTTTGCCGCTTAAGGAGAAGGTGAAGAATTCCTCGCCGGAGCCTTGGAAACTGCTCTGGCTGGGAAGCAGCACTCACAGTAGAAGGCGCCTTTGCAAGCCTGAGCTTTGTGAGCTGGGATCCTGGGGACCTGGAACAGGAGGAGGCTGAGACCTGTCCTTGGGTACTGCCCACGGGCGCAGACCCTGCCGGGCACAGCAGTGAGGGTTCTGGCCCCGCCATCTCCGTCTAGCTCCCAAGGCCGCCCTCCCCATCCGTGGACCCCAGGAGAGCGGGCTGCCCCCTCAGCCATTGCCTTCTGTTGGGGGAAAGCCTCAGGAAAATCCCATGTCCTCAGCTGGCTCCATGCTCTCCTTGTCGGGAAAACCAGCAGCGCGGGGCTGCTTCTGCCTGCCCTCCTGGGCCGCTCAGAAACACGGTGTGCAGAGCCCAGGCGGAGGCCACCGGCTCTGGTGTCTGAAAACCCGCCGGCCCCACTGGGCAGACTCTGTTTTCTTTTTGCTTAAATATTTCATGGAGCTCGGCCCTCGTGTTAATCCATGAGCTGCCTCTAGTTATCTGTGGAGGACAAGTTTGCGTTTTGTCACTTTGCTCTTAAAGAAGTCTCGACTTAGTGATTTTAATTTTGGCTTTAAAAGAAAATGCTTGAACACATGTCCATCCTTTCTCTTCTTTAGTGTTTAATTTGGCTTCTTTTTCCACTGGAGGGGGCATGGGTTTTGAGACACCAGCTCCATGTATACACCAGAATTTTCTTTAAATAAAGACTTGACCATCTGGAAGAGAGCCCGCAGCTCAGCTGCGTGGGGCACGAGTTGGGGTCCTCATTGTGGGCTGGGCCTTTGGGCCGTGGTGCAGGGCCCCACTCAGGTGCCTCCTCTGTTCCTCTGGGTGAGGCCTGTGCCCTGGAAATGAGGGATGGGATTAGGGGGCAGGTGTGTGTGCATGGATGTCGGTTCCTGCGTGGCTCTGTCGGGATGGGGGAGGGGCAGGGAAAACTACAAGCACAGATCAAAAAAAATGCAAACACACATCAGAGGTCACATGCAGAGCAGAACAGCTCCCGGGATGGGAGACAGCGTTTGCAAAGCATAGAGCTGATGAGGGGTTCACACCCAGAGGATGCTAAGAACTCCTACAACTCAACAGCAACAACAGACAAATACACTCTTGTAAAAATGGGAAAAGGGCTTGAATAGCTATTTCTCTTTTTTATTGTTATTGTTTTTTTCTTTGAGATGGAGTTTCACTCTTGTTGCCCAGGCTGGAATGCAATGGCACGATCTCGACTCACCACAACCTCCACCTCCCAGATTCAAGCGATTCTCCTGCCTCAGCCTCCCGAGTAGCTGGAATTGCAGGCATACACCACCATGCCCAGCTAATTTTTTGTATTGTGAGTGGAGATGAGGTTTCACCACGTTGGCCAGGCTGGTCTCGAACTCCTGACATTAGGTGATCCACCCGCCTTGGCCTCCCAAAGTGCTGGGATTACAGATGTGAACCACCACGCCCGGCTTGAATAGCCATTTCTCCAAAAAGATATACAAATGATCAATAAGCACATGGAGAGATGCTTCACATCCTAATCACCCTAATCACTAGAGAAATGCAAATCAACACCAATAGTTGTGAAGACACTGCTTCACAACTATTTGAATGCCTCTTATTTTTATTTTTATTTATTTGTTTTTGAGAGGGAGTTTTTCTCTGTTGCCAGGCTGGAGTGCAGTGGCACCATCTCGGCTCACTACAACCTCCACCTCCCGGGTTCAAGTGATTCTCCTGCCTCAGCCTCCCGAGAAGCTGGGATTACAGGCACCTGACACCATGCCTGGCTAATTTTTGTATTTTTAGTAGAGATGGGGTTTCGCCATGTTGGCCAGGCTGGCCTCGAACTCCTGACCTCAAGTGATCTGCCCACTTCAGCCTCCCAAAGTGCTGGGATGACAGGCGTGGGCCGCTGCACCCGACCAGGCTCTCATTTTTAGAATGGAAAATACCATGTTGGTGAGGATGTTACAAGTGGGGACCCTTGTGTGGTGCTCATGGGAATGTAAAGTGGCATGGCTGGAAAACAGATGTCAGAAGTTCATACAGTAGCATCGTAGGATCCACAGTCCCCCTTCTGGGTGTGGCATCGTAAGATTCACAGTCCCCTTTCTGGGTGTGGCATCGTGGGATCCACGTTCTCCCTTCTGGGTGTGGCATCGTGGGATCCACGGTCCCCCTTCTGGGTGTGGCATCGTGGGATCCACGGTCCCCTTTCTGGGTGTGGCATCGTGGGATCCACGGTCCCCTTTCTGGGTGTGGCATCGTAGGATTCACGGTCCCCTTTCTGGGTGTGGTATCACGGTCCCCTTTCTGGGTGTGGTATCACAGGATCCACGGTCCCGTTCTGGGTGTGGCATCGTAGGATCCACAGTCCCCTTTCTGGGTGTGGCATCGTAGGATCCACAGTCCCCTTTCTGGGTGTGGCATCGTAGGATCCACAGTCCCCTTTCTGGGTGTGGCATCGTAGGATCCACAGTCCCCTTTCTGGGTGTGGCATCGTAGGATCCACAGTCCCCTTTCTGGGTGTGGCATCGTAGGATTCACAGTCCCTTTTCTGGGTGTGGCATCACAGGATTCACAGTCCCTTTTCTGGGTGTGGCATCGTAGGATTCACAGTCCCTGTTCTGGGTGTGGCATCGTAGGATCCACAGTCCCCTTTCTGGGTGTGGCATTGTAGGATTCACAGTCCCCTTTCTGGGTGTGGCATCACAGGATTCACAGTCCCTGTTCTGGGTGTGGCATCGTAGGATTCACAGTCCCCTTTCTGGGTGTGGCATCACAGGATTCACAGTCCCCTTTCTGGGTGTGGTATCACAGGATTCACAGTCCCTGTTCTGGGTGTAGGGGCTCAGAGAGACATTTGCACACCCATGTTCCTGGCAGCATCATTCACGGTAGGCACAGGCAGAAGCTACCCAGGTGTCTGTGGATGGATGAATGGATTCATAAAATGTGACATGTACTTTTAAACAAAGATTATAGGCAGATGTCGTTTTGGATGGAGCTCCTACACCAGGCCCCAACACATCGCTCCATTTTGGTTTGGCCTAAATGCTAAATGGCGTCATCAAACTGAAGCTTTAAGGAAGTAGATAGATCCCAAAGCTGACCAGTTTTCCCTGAAATTAGGAGACTCCAGTCTGCCTGGTCAGTATACTAAGGAAGTCCCTCTGCTTTAACCCTTACAACAAGGAACCTGAGAGAACCTGATGTCAACTGTCAGCCTTTCTCCTGCTCCGTGTCCCTGCACCCGCTTTACAAAACCCACTGTTGGCCATTGCACCCGCCTTACAAAACCCTCTGTTCGTCATTGCCCAGGGGGAGCTCTCATTCCTCGATTGAGGCTGCCCTATCCATGAATTGAGAATAAAAGCCAATTTGATCTGCAGCTAAATTTGTTATAATTTTGTATAACATTTTAATACTACATGTAGTGGAATATTATTTAGCCTTAAAAATTATCAACAAAAAAATCTAAACTCTGTAAAATATTTAAAGAAGTTCATTGTGAGCCAATGTGAGTGACCATGGCCCAGAAAACAGCTTCAGGAGGGCCTGAGAACCTGTGCCTGAGGCGGTTACAGTTTGGTTTTATACATTTCAGGGAGAGAGAAGTTACAGGTGAAGCCAGGCTAGGTGTAATTCCAGCTCTTTGGGAGGCTGAAGCAGGGGGACTGTTTCCCTACAGGAGTTCGAGACCACTCTGGGCAACACAGCAAGATCCCGTCTCTACAAAAAATTTTCTAAAAATTAGCCAGGTGTGGTGGTGTGTATGCACGGTGCCACCTGCTTGGGAAGCTGAGGCTTGAGTCTGGGAGGTCAAGGCCGCAATGAGCTGTGATTGTGACACTTCTGTCAGCCTGGGTGACAGAGCGAGACCCTGTCTCAAAAAAGTAATTAATTAATTTAATTTAATAAAGAAGTTACAGGTAAAGACATAAATCAGTACATGGAAGGTATACATTGATTCGGTGGGAAATGAGGGACATCTTGAAGGGGAGCAGGAGGATTTAAACGTTTTCTGATCGGCATTTGGTTGAAAGAGTTAAGCTGTAGACATGAAGGCTTGCAGTGGGTGGAAATAAATGCTTGGGTTCAGCTGAGGGACTGTGGAGGCCAAGGTGCTGGTGACGTAGAAGCCTCCAGGAGGCACCCCAGAGAGGACAGAGGGCAGGCAGGGCCTTTGAATGTCTGGGGACTCCTGGTGGGTCTTTCCTGGGTGTGGGACCCTCAGCAGGTCTCTCCGGGTGTGGGACCCTCGGCGGGTCTCTCCGGGCGGGGGGACCCTCGGCGGGTCTCTCCGGGCGTGGGACCCTCGGCGGGTCTCTCCGGGCGGGGGGACCCTCGGCGGGTCTCTCCGGGCGGGGGGACCCTCGGCGGGTCTCTCCAGGTGGGGGACCCTCCGCGGGTCTGGATTTGGGGTCTTACCGCTACAGAGTCTGTTCTGCTGTCTTCGGATCTGTATTTTGGAGTTAGTGTCGGTCAGCTGCGCCTCAACTCCTAAAGGTGGGAGGGAGGGGACTGTGACGAGGCGAGTCCCTCCTCCCTCCTATCACGGCGGGAATTTAGTTTTTCCGGTTGCCCTGGATCCCCTTGTCCAAGAGGGGTGCTCTGTTCACTAGGCTGGGGGATTTTGTTTTTAGTCTACAGAAGAAAGGAAATTCAGACCCACACTCCCACATGGATGGAGGCTGAGGACATCACGTGAATGAAATAAGCCTGTCGGCGAAAAGAGCGAAAGTCTGTGAAATATTTGAAGGCATAGATTCTGAACCACATAGAGTGACCGTGCAGTGACACAGCCTCGGGAGGTGGGCAGGTGCAGCTGGGCCTTAGACATTTCAGGGGGACATGAGACATCCATCAAATACATTTAAGATATACATTGGTCAGGTCCAGAAAGGCGGGACGGCTCCAAGTGGGGCTTCCAGGTCAGAGGTAGATTTAAAAATGTTCTCATTGGCAATTGGTTGGAAGTTATTATCAGTAGAAAGGAATGTCAGGGTTAGGATAAGGGGTGTGGAGACCAAGGTTTCATCATGCAGATGAAGCCTCAGGTAGTAGGCTCCAGAGAGAAGAGATTGTATGGTAAGTGTTTCTTACCAGACTTAAAGTCTGTGTTGATGTCAGTGCTGGTCGGCTTTTCCTAAATTCCAAAAGGGAGGAGGGCAGCATGAGGCATGGCCGACGACTGCTTCCTGTCGTGGACTGAACCAGTCTTTCAGGTTAATGTTGGGGTGTCCTGGCCCAGAGGACGGGTCCATTCAGATGGTTGGGGAAGAGCCTTAGAATTTTATTTTTGGTTTACACCACAGAGATGGCTTTGAACACCTCTCGGCAGGCCACCACTGCTCCCACCCCCATGCAGGCACCCCAGCCTTCATTCCACGGCCAGGTCAGAGAGACCCAGGCCTGGAGGTCCGTGGTCACCAGCCTGGACGGTCACCCTCAAGGTCACCAGCATCTGGGCTCTCACAACTTCACTCCAAAAGCCCACCTGCTGGCAGATCCCTGGGGTCTGGAGACCCTCCCAGAGGAGCCTCAAGAAGGTGGGTGAACAGGGAATGGCGCCTCCTGCTGGGAGTGGGATCCAGGAAGAGCCTTTGGGAGTGAGGAGGGATGGGGCAGCCAGACACAGAAAGGTCAATCCTGAAGGATAACACTTGCAGGCAGAGCCTGGAGTTGTCAAATTCTGGGAGATGGAGGCAGAACGGGGGTGCCAGGGGCTGGGGGAGGGGAATGGGAGTCAGTTTAATGGGTGCAGAGCTGCAGCTTTGCAAGAGGAAGTTCTGGAGAAGGATGGTGGTGATGACTTTACAGCATTGTGACTGCATTTAATGCCACTGAACTGCTCACCCAAAAATGGTTAAAATGGTAAAATGTTATGTGTATTTTATCACAATACAAAAAATAGCAAAAAGAAAATGCAAGCAGAAAGTAGGGGCCTAGAGATAGACTAAATCCTCCCCCACCCCCAGCCCCTTCCTTCTGCAGAGGACAGAGGCGCCTGATCCTGGCCTCTAGTTTTCTGAGAGGAGGCCGGTTTGATTAAATCAATTCACACGTAGGCAGGCTCTCTGGGGAGGGGGTCCTGTTTAATCTAAATTACTCTCGGCAGGGTGCTATTTCAGGCCTCTTGGAAGAGATATTTTTGTCCAGGGACCTTCCTGTTTCAAATAACATCCTTTGTGAGCCCTTCCTGACTGATCCTGGAAAGGTCAGGGAAGGGGCTGGCAGCCTCTGATTTCCTGTGGGCAGATTCCAGGAAGGGGCAGCAAGCCTGGCCCCTAGGCAGCCTGCAGCCTCCGATGGCTCCTCGGTGCTCCGAGAGCATGCACCTGGCCGCAGTTACCCCGCTGGGCACTCAGGGCTTCTGCAAGGGCACCTCGGCTGGGGATGACGGGGAGGGTTGACCACCCCAGCAGCTGTGTCTTCACAGGGACAGGGGTCTGCAGAACCGGCTGTCATTTGCTGCACAGACTGTGTGATGGACGTGGGTCCTCGCTGGTCTTCCAGGCCCATTGGCAGCAGCCCCTGCCTGGCCCTTGCGGCCACTCACTGTCCTCTCTCCAGAGACCCCACACCCAAGTGTGAGGGCCGAGTTCTCGGCGCAGGTTCCCTTTGAAGAAGGGGTGATCCCTGGGCCCCCTGCAGCCTCCAGCTGCTGTCCCACGCGGGCTCTCTCCAGCCCTCCAGGCCCCTCCTGGCCGTGCCGGCAGAACGTGCTCCTTCTCCAGCCCCTGCCCGGTCAGTTCAGTGGTGCTGGCTGCTGCTGCATCTTCCTCCCTGGCATGCAGCAAACTTCACACTTTGCCTCAGGACGTTCCAAGTCAGCCGTGGGAAACTGAACACTGGTTTAAAGACACATTGGTATCATCCCTGCTTTCTGCCACCCGGAAGCCTGTGTATGCATGGCCAGGATGGCAGCAGCACCTGTTTACTCAGATGAGCATTTCAGCAGAGCTGGAACTCAGAGACGCACCTGGTTCTAGTCTTTGCTTCCTTGCCTATAATTTTCTCACACGTCCCCACCGCAGCCTGGTGATCTGTGGGTCTGGAAGTGGATGCAGGTGTTAATGGAAAAATATCTGTACTCAATTGTAAAGTGTGATGTGGTCTGCTGGTTTGAGGGGTCATTTTCAAGGCAGGTGCCCACCGGGCTGCCTGCCTCATCATCTCACCGTCACCCAGCATGACCTCACCGTGCCCTCCACCCAGCGTGACCCAGAGCTGAGGGCTCCTCCCATTCCACAGTTGAATTCCTGTCCCCAAACTGTCACGATGATGCTGGGTCTAAAACAGGTGGGTGGGGGCGGTAGCGGCGGCCTGGAAGCGACTGTTTTAAAGTTGGAATGAAAACCCTGACTCTCCAGGATCTCGCTCAAAGGGGCCACTCCTTGTCGGAGCTGCCCTGATTGCCCTGGCAGAGCAAGGCCCTGGCGTGGAGCCCGGGACGTGGGCCCCTGCCTTGTGGGAGCTTGGGCACAGAGTAAGCCCCAGACACCGTCCTCTCCCACCACCCCGTACTGCGTAGGCCAACTTCCCCTCCCCGAGGTTGGCGGGTGCGTCCAGGTCCCCTCCCCGAGGTTGGCGGGTGTGACCCTCCCTGCAGGGCTGTTCCCCACTGCCCATTTCTTAACTCTGGGCTGCAATCTTAGAACACGCTGGTGACAGCCACCGAGCCAGCCAGGGGCAGGAGGGCAGGGTGCCCAGCACCAGGGTGCTCAGGAGGCCAGGCTGCCCAGCGCCAGGGTGTCCAGGAGGCCAGGGTGCCCAGCACTCTGCCCGACCATGTCTACTGGCCCCAGTGCAGCCGCAGATTTGCTGGTTGGTACTGAGGAAGGTGCTTGAAGAGGGGGCTGGGCAGGGTCACATGCCTGAAGCTCAGCAGCGGGTGCTGGCGCTCTGGGTGGAGAAGCAGCGCCAGGACGCAGGGAGAACCCTGGGAAGGCCCACGGAGGCACACGCAGGACACAGACAGGTGCCAACTGAGTCGTGCCCCTGAAATTCGCAACTGAGGCCCCAGCCCCCACAGGACTGTATCTGGAGCTAGGATCTTGAGGGAGGGATTTAAAGTTAAATGAGGTTGTGAGGAGGGCCCTGACCCGACAGGACGATAGGACGTGTCCGTGTAAGAAGAGAAAGCGACGCCAGGGATGCGTGTGTGTAGAGGAGCGGCGGTGGGAGGACACGGGAGAAGACGCCGTCTGCAGGCCACAAATAGGCCTCAGGAGAAACCGCCCATCGGCCCCTTGGTCTTGGACTTCCAGCCCCCAGGCTGCGAGGGAACAATTTCTGGTGTTGAAGCCCCCACCCGAGGCGCTTTGTTACAATTGCTGGAGCCAGCAAGGCTGGCCTTACACTTGCCCCTTATCCGAGAGGACTGGCAGCAGTGCTGCGGGAGGTGGCGGGATGTCGGGAAGCTCAGGCCTTGGGAAATGCCACCTGCCTTGGGCGATCCTTGAGCTGCAGCTTCTGACCCTGCGGATGGAGGCGGGTGCCGCCCGTGAGGCTGTGCTGGGGCCCTCAGGGATGGAAGGCCCTGGGTCACAGATGGAGCCGTAAGCTCTGTGGTGCCCGGCATGGGAACAAGCCTTCTTTGGCCACCTCTCAGCTCCTGTTACAGTGAATATCAGGGCCCAAGGCCCAGCGCCCTCCCGAGGTGGAGAATGGGCCAGGAAAGTCCATTTCCTCTTCTGCTGACCTACTCCTCCTTACCTCCCCTGAGTTCTGAGCATGTTGCCCGAAGAACAGGGGCCCTGAGTGAGTTTGGGATGTGGAGGGGAGGGGCGCGTATGGGGAGGCAGCTGATGGTCACCGGTATTCTAGGGGGAAGATGTGGGGAGGGCCGTGAGCAGCTCCTGCCTAGAGTTCTGGGCAACAGGTTCAGCAAGAGGGGAGAGGGACAGAGAGAGACACAGACACAGAGACAGAGAGAGACACAGAGACAGAGACAGAGAGAGACAGACACAGAGACGGAGACAGAAAGACAGGGAGACAGAGAGACACAGAGACGGAGACAGAAAGACAGGGAGACAGAGAGACACAGAGACGGAGACAGAAAGACAGGGAGACAGAGACAGCCAGACAGAGACAGCAAGAGAGAGACAGAGACACAGAGACAGAAAAACAGAGAGAGAGAGATGGACAGAGACAGAGACAGAAAGAGAGAGAGACACACAGGGAAGCAGAGAATGGGGAAGAGAGGGGAGAGGAGAGAAGGGGAAAGGGAAAGGGGAAGAGGAGGGGGAGGGGAGGGGAGCGGGAAGGGGAGACGGGAGGTGGGGAGGGGATGGGGGGACAGGAGAGGGGGTGAGTTTTCTTCCTCCTGATTATGGGGGCACCAGGGCTTATAGGGCTGGGCTGCCCCTGCCCTGTGGAGCATCTGGGCTCTGTATAGAGGGGCCCTGTCCAGGGCCCAGAGGTTCTGCCAGCGGCGGCCAGGTGAACTGACTGTGGCCCAGTGCAGCTCCCGGGAGGGGAGCAGCCACCCTGACGCCACCTGCCCTGCCTCTAGCGCCAGAAGCAAAGGTGGAGACCGGGAAGCACCGGGAAGTCCTGCAGGGCTGCAGGGAAGGTGGGGGTATCTCCAAGCAACAGCCACAGTTGGCGGCTGGGAGTGCTTCAGACTCCACATGACCAGATTTGATCCTGACAGCAGCACCCACAATAATGGTGACTTAGACAAAATGAAAGTTCACTTCTCCCTCACTAAGCATTTTGTTCTGAATTTGTTCATCCGTCGATCTGTCCTGGTGAACCCTCTTGTCTCTGTCTGAGTGTCCAATGGCCTCTCTGCACCAACGGAGCTATTCCTTGTCCACGCCGTTCCATGCAACACCACCGGCCACACGTGGCTATTAGCACTTGAGCTGTGGCTGCTGTGGCTGAGGACCTGGATTCTTCATTTAAAAAAAAATGTTAACTTAAATCTAAACTTCAGTGACCACACAAGCTTAGTGGCTGCTGTCCCAGTGAGGTCTGGGTGCTGAGGACACAGCAGGGAAGACAGTCCCCAGGGAGCCTTCATCCCAGGAGGGACAGAAAATGAGCTGGGGGAGAGCACAGAGAGAGAGGTAGGGATGGCTGTGGTGCTGTGGTGGCTGTGGTGCCCGTGGCAGCTGTGGTGCCCATGGTGGCAGGGACAGCTGTGGTGCCCATGGTGGCTGTAGTGTCTGTGGCGGCTGTGGTACCCATGATGGCTGTGGTGCCCATGGCGGCTGTGGTGCCTGTGGTGTCAGGGAAGGCTGGGACAGCGGAGTTACAGGCTCAGTGACATCTCTCCATTAGGACTGGGAGAGGACTGGGGGTCCTACTGCCCAGCACTTGAGAATGTGATGGTATTGGGAGGGAGGTGTTTGCAGAGGTCATCAAGTGATAGCTCACAACGGTGTGTCCTAACTCAACATGACGGGTGTCCTTATTAAAAGGGGGAGTTTGGACACAGAAATAGACACTCACAGAGCGGGGACGATGCAGAGACACAGGGAGAGGCTGGGGCGTGCGAGCCAAGGAGAGGCTGGAACTGGAGCCCCCCACAGCTCAGGGGAGCAGCCCAGCCACACGCTGGCCTAGGGCTTCAGGCCTGAGGCCGAGACGGTCCGTGGTGTACGCAGCCTGGCTGCAGTCATTTCCACAGCGGCCCGAGCAGATTGATGTAAACTCCCCGTGTCCACCCTCCCCTCAGCCTGGCCGCTCTGAACTGGCCCAGGCCCAGCTTGGCCACTTTGGCCGCAGCTCTGCCTCACCCTGAGCCTCCCAAGAGGTTCCCCCCGGGAACATTCTCCCATGGCATGGTCCCCATGAAGCCACTCCGAGCTGTCATGCCAGTGCAGTGACCACATCCCTCCCCAGCCAATGCTTGTCGACGGCCCTCTTGGATGAATCTCCCTCCCCTGCACCCCCTCCGCCAGCCACCTGAGCCCTCCCTGGGGCCCTGGACTCCTCCCTCGTGCCTCTCGTTGCCTGGTGACCGGAGCTTTCTTTTCCCCCGGAGTAGAGAGCGCGGAGCCAGCGGTGCGAGTTCCTGAGCACGCGGAGTTCCGGGGTTGCTGGGCACACTGGCACTGTCCCGAACCCCATCTCCCTGTTCACATAATGACACCTCCCTCCAGGGCCAGCTGTGGGGAGGGGAAGCCAGCAGGGAGCACCCCCTTGCTGGAGCTGTACCTGTTTCCTCCTCCCCTGCTTGCCAGTGTCTTCCAGACCCAGGGGTGGGAAGGGAACCGAGGGAGATGGAGACACAGGTGTGGCCGTGCGTGCAGACTGGTGGTCCGGATCCATCTGAGGGGCTGTGGGGACCACACGGCTCATCGTCTGGGATGTGCTGGCTGCGGCAGGGCCGCCTTCCTCAGGAGAGGGATCTGCCTGGGTTCCCACCAGACCCTGCTCCCTGCACCCGGGTGGGCCGGAGCTACAGAGTCCCACACCCCGCAGCTGTTGGTACTAGGTGAGGCTTCTGCCTTCCGTGGACACAGACCCTCTCACACGTGTTCCCGCCCAGCACGCTGTTCTGCAGGTTTCTACACCCCTTCAAATCCAGCGTGGGCCATGGAATGCTGAGGAGTTTACCCAAACCTGGACCCAGATGCAGCCAAACTCAGGCCCCCACAGCCAGCCGGTGATGGGAAACAGCGTTTCTGGGGGAACTTCTGAGGGCAGGACGGTGCCTTTGGGGTGCTGGTCGAGGACAAGGCTGTGGTGCCTGGTCGTTAACCTCGGAGCATGTGATGCCCTGAGACCTGGGATGCTCCGGGAGACAGGTGTGCAGGTCGGGCATGTCCTGACACCTTCCAGCATGTCCTGGCGTGGTCTGCATCTGCATCTTGACACTTCTTGGGATCAGAGCCCTGAGGCCCATGCATCCGGAAACGCCATTTGGAGATGTGGAAAATCCTTTTGACTCACAAAATCTGCCTTTGTCTCAGCAAGTGTCTTAGAACCGTGGGGACGTAGCGGCCCTAGAATGGGAAGTGGAGCTCGGGAACCTTCAGAATTACTCACCTTCCCCAAAGACACGGGGTCTGCCAGGAGGAGGGGCGTGGGTCATAAAAGTGAGCCATGGCTACCCCAGGGTCAAACAAGCTCACTGTGTGCACTCGGGGAAGGCGGGCTGTGTGGATGCCCGTGGAGGAGCACGGGGGCCACTCTGCCTCCTGTTTCCCAGCACCCGCACCCGCTGGGGCCACTGCCTAAACAGTTCTCCAGGCAACCTCGGCTCCAGGTTCCAGCATGTGGCACCTTTGCCGCTGTGCAGACACCATCCCCTCAGATGAAGCCAGCAAGGCCCAGGCAGTGTCAACCGCCCCAGCTCCCAGAACCGCATCTGTGAGGCTGAGCCCCCTCTTGATTGAGGGCCCAGGGCCCTCATGAGGATGTAGCTGAGCTCCAGTTGCATTTGCCTGGAGTGGTTCCTGCCTTCCAGGGGCTGCTCCCCACCAGGGCTGGGCTTGATTGCAGGCACTGGGACTGCACATCTTAGGGAGATGCTACCAGTGAAGGTCCCCCCCAGGATCCCAGCCGGCTGCCATGGAGGCCACGGGCTCACACTTTCCCCTTCCTCCTGCCTGCAGATCATGAGGACTCAGCAGCCACCCAGTGGGCCACGCCCATGGGGATGAGGAGGGAGCCCAGCTGTGGGGACCATCGGAGGCTTCCAAAGTGCACCTGCTGCCGCCCAGAGGCCCCCCCTAAGCTTGGGTGAGGGGCCATCCCTGCAGCCACTTCGAAGTCAGGACTTCAGCTTGCTCTCCTTTCAGAGGCCTGGTGGTGGGTGCAGGTCCACAGGCTTCTGGCCAGTGCCCTGGAGTCAAGTATCCCCAGCCCACTTCAGGGCACATGTTTTAGGACCCAGCACGTGTTAGGGACCTAGTAGAAAGCGGCATGCTGCAGATGAACAGACACCCTGAGTCTCCCGCTGTGCACACAGGGCTGTGTCAGGCAGTGGTGCTTGGCTTCCTGGGCCTCTCTCTGGAGCCCAAGTCCTTCTAAGTTTGGACCTTGTTCCTGTTTTGGTTTCAAGGTTTGTAGTAAGCTAAATGGTGGCCTCCAGAGAGCTACATCTATGTCCTGATTCCTGGAATCCGAGAATATGACCTTATTTGGAAAAGAATCTCTGCATGTGGGGTAAAGTTAAAGATCTCCAGCTGAAGTCGCCCCAGTTTATCTGAGCGGACTCTAAACCCACTGGCAAGTCAGAGACAGACGAGAAGAGAGGCACGCAGAGGAGGGCCCCTGAGGTTGAGAGGTGAAGCGGGCTGGGCTTCTGGGTGGGGCGGGGACTTGGAAAACTTTTCTGTCTAGCTAAAGGATTGTAAACACACCAATCAGTGCTCTGTGTGTAGCTAAAGGTTTGTAAATGCACCAATCTGCACTCTGTAAAAACAGACCAATCAGCACTCTGTAAAATGAACCAATCAGTGCTCTGTAAAATGGACCAATCAACAGGATGTGGGCGGGGACAAATAAGGGAATAAAAGCCGGCCAACCCTTGCCACCCTGAAGTGGGCAGGCAGCAGGCTGGCCTGGAGTGTGTGTGCTGTGGAAGCTTTTTTTTTTGTTTTTTTTTCTTTCACTTTTTGCAATAAATCTTTCTTTCACTTTTTGCAATAAATCTTGCTGCTGCTCACTTTTTGGGTCTGTGTCACTTTTAAGAGCTGTAAGACTCACTGCAAAGGTCCGGGGCTTTATTCTTGAAGTCAGCCTAGACCAATGAACCTACTGGAAGGAACCAGCTCTGGACACAGCCTGACCACTCCTGAGAAGAGGAGGGGCGGGTGCCGGCAGCTATCCCTGCTTCAGGGTCACTCAGGAACCAGGAGCCCAGCAACCAGCCCGACAAGAGAGACTGCTCCTTCTGCCACGGCCCGCGGGACCCCCTGGGGTGTCTTCCACAGCACTTGTGTGGACGCCCTGATTCTTTCTCAGTGCGCCAGGCCCGGGGGAGCCGGTGCTGGGGGAGGGTCTGATCCGGGTGCCTGTGCTGGCTCCTCCGGCGCCAGCCAGACCGTGGGTTCTGATGACGCACTAGGGCGAGCAGGGAGGGCCTGACCTGCAGAAGCCACGTCCAGGAAGAGGAGCCCTGGGTCCGAACCATCCAGATGTGTGGCCTGAGGACAGCTGTGTGAAGCCCTGGGGCAGGCCCTGTTTGCCAAGTTCAGGATGAGACTGTGGACCTGAGTGGGGACCACCTGGAGGGGACCAGGGTCATTCAGCGCCTGTTACAGGGAGGGGTTGGATGTCCAGGCAGGCTGAGGAGCGGGAAGGTGTGTACAACGGGCAAGGTGCAGTCGGGGCTGAAGGCTGTCCCCTAGCAGTGGGGACCCTCTGGGGCTGGGTGGGGTGTATTTGACATCCCTGGCAGGTGCCAAGCTGTAAGGAAACAAGGTGGGGAGACAGGCAGGCAGGGATGGAGTCCTGGCTCTCTGGGCCAAGGTTCTTTGTTGTTCGTGGTCTGATCCTCGTCCTTCGAGTCCTTGGTTTCTTGGGGCACAGACGGGTGGGGCTACACAGGGAGTGGCTCCGGATCGTTCCTGGCCTCCAGTGCTCTGGGAGGAGGGCACAGGTGGCCCCACCTGTGATTGGGGTATGAATCCTTGTAGTAGAGGCAGAGTGAGCTTGAGGGGGTGAGAACTAGAGGCTGCGGCGGCCTCACTGTGGCTGGGTGTGGCTCTGTGCACCCAGCTCTGGGCTGGGAAACACTTGCTGTAGACACGCGTGTGTCAGCATGTGTGTGCTGGTCCTGGTGTTGGTGTGAGCACGTGGCTGTGTCCTGGTGGTGAGTACATGTGTGTGTCCTAGTGTTGGTGTATGTGCACATGTGTGGGTGTTCTGGTGTTGGGGTATGTGCACATGTGTGTGTATCCTGGTGTTGGTGTCTGAGCACATGTGTGCCTGCGTGTCCTGGTGTGTGAGCACGTCTGTGTTAGTCAAGTCGTATGTCTTGGTGGGTGTCAGGAGTCGTGATTTCTCGGAGCTGGGTCGGAAGGACAGTGGAGTGTTTCCCTCTATTGTACGGATGGTTCTTTGGGAGGACAAAGCTGCACAGCAGTGCCTGCAGGAGCGGAGATGGCCTCGAGTCTCCCTCATCCTGTGGCCTCTCCACAGGCTCCTCTTCCATGAGCTCTGAACCTTCCCATCAGCAGCTGTTTGCTTAAACAGGGGATTCCCAGCATGGATCAAGGGGACATGTGCATCCGTATCCTCTGGACTGGAGCCAGGCCCGGAGAGGGTATGCTGCTTACCCCACACCCTGCAGGGCCGATGAGGCCACCATTTCTGTGGGGAACTTACAGGATGGGCAGGGAGGGTGTGAGGGAAACAGGGAGTGTGTCCTGGATGTGCGGACGGTGTGGTCCAAGCAGGCACTGTGTGTCAAACTCATGAAAATATTTTTGGAAAACCCACCAGCTGTGAAACTGCAGTCCTCTGAAAGAGACCCGGTGTGTTCCTGCCCTTACCAGGGCGAGGCACTTAGGCAGAGCCTTCTGTAAACCCCGAATGGGACGTTTGTCTTTCCAGGAACATCGTCACACTGTCACCACTCACGCACTCACCTGAAGCCACATGTGGCATCACTTTGCACATGTTCACCCTTACAGAAACGGCACTGGGGGTAAGCACTGCCCTAGACTTGTTCTGGGGCTCTGTCTCCGCACCCCTCTGGCCACTTCAGCCCTGGGACCGGCATCATGTTATCTCCATGGCCACCCTGGATCCCAGGGCAGCAGGGCTGGGGGCGAGGGCCACAGGTCACATCACCCACAGATGAGCGCACCTGGGCTGGAGCCGGAATGTTTAGTGTTGAGGCATTTGTCCAAGGCCGTGGTCTAGTGTTGAGGCATTTGTCCAAGGCCCTGGAAACGGAGCATGGTAGTTGTGTGTGGTTGACTTCCTGGGTCCCAGGAACTCCCTTTGCCTGTTGAGTCAAAATCTCACAGGCTCAGCTGCAAATGCACCTTTTCAGTTTCCTTACTAGGAAGGTTCTGGCTGGCCCCACAGTCTCTCCAGATGTCTCTCCTTTCATTTTCCATCATTTCCATCATTTTCCGTCTATTCATCCCCATCTTACAGATGAGCAAACCACGGCTTAGGAAGGTCAGTGTCTTGTTTGAGATGGAGTCTTGCCGTGTCACCCAGGCTGGGGTGCAGTGGTGAGATCTCAGCTCACTGCAAACTCCTCCTCCCAGGTTCAAGTAATTCTCCTACCTCAGCTTCCTGCGTTGCTGTGATTACAGGCACCTACCATACACCCAGCTAATTTTTGTGTTTTTAGTAGAGACAGGGTTTCACCATGTTGGCCAGGCTGGTCTTAATCTTCTGACCTCAGGTGATCCACCCCCTTCGGCCTCCCAAAATGCTGGGATTACAGGTGTGAGCCACCGCACCCAGCCGAGGAAGGTCAGTGTCTTACCAAGGTCAGCCTAGGTGGTGTCAGGGCTCCGGGCTGAAGTTAGCAAGCATCCTGAAGTCCCACTCACTGGTGCACCTGAGCCTCAACTGTGAGCAGAGGGGAGCAGAAGTTTTCAATGGCAGGCAGGAATCCCCCCACTGGGCAGCAAGCAGCTGGGCCAGCCCATCTTCCCCCTGAGGTGACTGAAGCTGTGGGGCCGAGGCTGCGCTGGGAGCTCTGGTGACTCCACTGGTGGGGACTGAAGTTAGATCTGAGGGTGCCTGTTAAAGCGTCAGGGGTGTGCAGTGTGGGGGAGGGGGTGCCAGCGCTGCCTGTGAGTGTCCCGGGGCCCCACTCCCCCAGCCGACCTCCTGACCTCTCCCTGCTGGTGCTGTGCAGGTGTCCAGTCTGAGTTCTCTTTATTGTGACAAACATACACATTCTGCAACATTTATGACTTTTACCACTTTGAAGTGTACAGTTCTGAGGCATTCAGCACGTCCACGCTGCTGTGTGGCTATCCCTACCGTCCATCTCCTGTCTGCCCAACAGACTGCTGTCCCCATCACTCACTCCCCTCCCTCCACAGCCTGCACAGCCGTCTACTTTGGGTCTCTGGATCCGGCACCTCCGGGGACCTCCTAGGCGTGGGAGCGTACAGTCTTTGTCCTTCGTGACTGGCTGATTTCACTGAACATCCTCAGCTGTCATCACACTGCTGCCTGTGTCAGAATGTCCTTTTCTTTGAGATGAAGTCTCGCTCTGTCGCCCAGCCTGGAGTGCAGTGGCACAATCTCGGCTCACAGCAGCCTCCACCTCCCGGGTTCAAGTGATTCTCCTGCCTCAGCCTCCCGAGTAGCTGGGATTACAGGTGCCAGCCACCACACCCGGCTAATTTTTGTGTTTTTGGTAGAGATGGCATTTCCCATGTTGGCCAGGCTGGTCTGGAACTCCTAGTAATCTGCCCACCTCGGCCTCCCAAAATGCTGGGGTTATAAGGGTGAGCCACCATGCCCGGCCATGCCCTTTTTTAAGGCTGAACAATATCCTGCTGTGTGGACAGACTCGTTCTGTTCATGGCTTTATCTGCTCACCACCTCTCGGGCTGATTCTGCCACCTCTGTTGTGGGTAGTGCAGCTGTAATCACGGGTGTGCAATACCTGTTCGAGTCCCTACTTTCAGTTCTTTCTAGCACATATGCAGAAGTGAAATTGCTGGGTGGGAGGGTAATTCTATTAACTTTTTCAAAATCTGCCTTTCTCTTTTCTGTGTTGACTGTCCCGGTTCACACTCCCACCAGTAGAAGGGGCCGAATATTTTCACATCCTTGCAGTCTTCATTTTCTCATGTTTTGATAGTAGCCATCTTCATGGCTGTTCAAGTTTTTTCTTTTTTTTCTTTTTTTTTTTTTGAGACGGAGTCTCGCTCTGTCCCCCAGACTGGAGTGCAGTGGCCGGATCTCAGCTCATTGCAAGCTCCGCCTCCCGGGTTTATGCCATTCTCCTGCCTCAGCCTCCCAAGTAGCTGGGACTACAGATGCCGGCCACCTTGCCTGGCTAGTTTTTTTGCATTTTTTTAGTAGAGACGGGGTTTCACCGTGTTAGCCAGGATGGTCTCGATCTCCTGACCTCGTGATCCGCCCGTCTCGGCCTCCCAAAGTGCTGGGATTACAGGCTTGAGCCACCGCGCCCGGCCATTTTTTCTAAACGGAATTTTGCTCTTGTTGCCGAGGCTGAAGTGAAATGGCATGATCTCAGCTCACTACAATCTCTGCCTCCCAGGTTCAAGTGATTCTCCTACCTCAGCCTCTCCAGTAGCTGGGATTATAGGCATGAGCCACCACGCCTGGCTGATTTTTGTATTTTTAGTAGAGACGGGGTTCCATCATGTTGGCCAAGCTGGTCTCAAACTCCTGACCTCAGGTGATCTGCCCACCTCGGCCTCCCAAAGTACTGGGATTACAGCCGTGAGCCACCTCACCCAGCCAAGTTTTTTAACTTACTAGAAACACATAGCTGTCCCAGAATTGCAGAGCTGGAGCTGGGAGAGAGACCCAGTTCTCCCACAACAGGAGAATCGGTTTTTAAAGGGGAGGCTGGGCTTGTTCTACACTCTGGCTGTCTGGGGTGGGTCTGGGGTGGGCGAGGGGGTCTGGCTGGGCTGAGCAGGCTTGTGGGTACCATCCAGCCCCGTCTCTCCACGGTGCGCGTGCCAGGAAGTTCAGGGAGGAAGGCCGAGCAGCGGTTAGAACAAGAGCCCACTCCCGCCTCCAGCTGCAGCTCCATACAACCCTGTCTGCTGTTGCTGCCTCAGTTGGTCAGGGAAATAACTTGGCTCTCCTGGATTACTCGGAAAGTTATTTACAGGGTCTGAGAACCCCGGGGGGTTCCTGAGCTGCCCCTAACCTCAGCCTCTGAGATTCAGCGTCAGATGTTCATATCCTGAAACTCCACACATAAAGCTGATGAAGTTCTTACCGAGGGGCACATGTGCAGCCTCCCATCTCTGATGGTGCTTTGGGGTGATCCCAGCAAGCACGCCGGCCAGCAAGCGTCCAGCAGCAGCCACAGGGCCTACGAGTGTTTGGGGTTGTTCTCTCCACCCACAGTCAATCCCAGACAGTGCTGTGTGGGGTCCCCCTCGCCTCTCTTGCCTTAAGTCTTGTTGATGAAAAGAACAGGCGCCTCATGGCCCTGGCCCCACCTCGCCCAGCCCTCTCCCCCAGGACCAGCAGGGCAGGGTTCCCAGGCAGCCGTGTGCATTTGAATATCCTCCACTCCGGGAGGAGGTGGGGCTGGCGGGATTCAAGCTCAGGTCTGAAGATCCTGAGGAGGTTGGGGGGTTTCGGGGAGCTCTTGCCCACATGCGCAGCCCCCAACCACCAGCCCAGCGCAGGGGCACCTGGTTAAATTTGTTTCAAATTAACACAAATAATTCTTAGTAGAAGCAGCTGGGTGTGGTGGCTCATGTCTGTAATCTCAGCACTTTGGGAAGCCAAGCCTGGCAGATCGCTTGAAGTTGGGAGTTCGAGACCATCCTGGCCAACGTGGTGAAACCCTGTCTACAAAAATTAGCCGGGCGTGGTGACGCACGCCTGTAATCCCAGCTACTCGGGAGGCTGAGGCAGGAGAATCACTTGAACCCAGGAGGCAGAGGTTGCAGTGAGCCGAGATTGCGCCACCGCACTCCAGCCTAGATGACAGAGCGAGACTCTCAGAGAGAAATAAATTCTTAGTAGAAGCAATATTTGGGCCACACTACATCAAAATAAAATTCATCATGTATCTGAAATTTGCGGTGGGCCGAGGGCCTGTGTCTTCTCCGGCAGCCCCGGCCAGGTCCTTTGGCCGTGGTGGGAGCTGGCACTGGAATAGTCCAGAAGGCGAGGGGTCCTCATGCGCCAGGGAACCCTGGAAGGGAAGGAACAGAAAACAGCCTGGGTTTTAATTCAACAAAGAAAAGAGGCCGGGCGCGGTGGCTCAAGCCTGTAATCCCAGCACTTTGGGAGGCCGAGACGGGCGGATCACGAGGTCAGGAGATCGAGACCATCCTGGCTAACACGGTGAAACCCCGTCTGTACTAAAAAATACAAAAAAACTAGCCGGGCGAGGTGGCGGTGCCTGTAGTCCCAGCTACTCGGGAGGCTGAGGCAGGAGAATGGCGTAAACCCGGGAGGCGAAGCTTGCAGTGAGCTGAGATCTGGCCACTGCACTCCAGCCTGGGCGACAGAGCGAGACTCCATCTCAAAAAAAAAAAAAAAAAAAAAAAAAAAAAGTTACCAGAAAGGGCCCCAATCCAGATGACCCCCAAGGGAAGGTTCTTGGACCTCACAAGAAAGAATTTGAGGCCAGTCCACAGAGTGAAAGCAAGTTTATTAAAGTGAAGGGATGAAGAATGGCTGCCCGACCAAGGACGCTGTTACTTCTTGATCATGCGCTGAACAAGGGGTGGATTATTCATGAATTTTCCAGGAAAGGGGTGCGCAATTCCCAGAACTGTGGGCTTCTCCCCTTTTTAGGCCATAGAGGGTAGCTTCCCGATGTTGCTGTGGCCTCTGTAAACTGCCATCGTGCTGGTAGGAGTGTCTCGTAGATGCTAATGCATTCTAATCAGCGTGTAATGAGCAGTGAGGGCGACCAGAGGTCACTTGCATGCTGCCTTGGTTTGGTGGGTACTGGGTATTGGACAGCGTCCTGACCACAACCTGTTTTATCAATAAGGTCTTAGTGACCTGCCTCTTGTGCCAACGTCCCGTCTCACCCTGTGACTGAGAATCCCGAAGCTCCTGGGACTGCAGCACAGCAGGTCTCAGCCTCCTCAGACCCAGCCCCTGTTCAAGATGGAGTCACTCTGGTTCAAACGCCCCTGACGGAACCAGGGGCAGTGAACTTTGCCGTGTACACAGCCAGGGTGCCAGGCCCCACCTGGGAATCTGCTTCTGGGGGGTGTCGCCCCACGTCCCAGGAGGATCAGCTTACTCACTGAGCCCTTCCACAGCACAGGCCACAAAGGGAGCCCCTTTCCCGTGTCCTGGACGAGGGTCTGGGAACCCACCCCAGACAAGCCATTGCTGGGCAAGGCTCTGGGGGTTGGCCTGACTCAGGGTCTCAGTCCCAGGGTAGATTCTGGGGGGCCCAAGGGGGGCAGCCCTAGCCCCTGGTTAGGGACCTGGAGAGGTGAGGTGAGGCCCCCAACACCGGGCAGGAGAGGTGGTCCTGGCAGGTTGCCTGGAGCACACGCTCTGGGGAGGTCCTCAGGGCTTGTGTTCACCACCAGGGCCAGTGCCTGCTTCCAACAGCATGGCAGACGTGTGAGACTGTGCACCCCAGGTGCTAGGATTGTGTAGAATCCTGAGTTTCTGGAACCATCTGCCTGTTGCATCAACACCGGCTCCTTCCCCCATGCCCTTCAGCTGCTGCTGAGGCAGAGGTGCCCCAAGGAGGGGCCCAGGAATCCCCCTGTGCCAGTGGTGCCAGACCCCAGCCTCCGGGTGACTATCGGCAAGGAGCAGGACAGCCAGGAGGGACCGTGTCCCTGCACATCCCCGTGGGTCCCAGCGTGTCCCCACGTGTCCCCTTGCAATCCGGGACGTCCCTGTGAGTCCCTGTGTGTCTCTGAGTCTCTGTTTTGCTTTGATTCAGGCCTCCATCCCCCAGTCCAGGCCTTGCTCCTGCCCCCAGCCCTCACCCTGAAAACACTGCCCCCTCCCTGACCTCCCAGGGGGCCCCCGGCGGCCCTCAGACCACCCTCTGAGGTGAGGTTCCGTCAGGGACCCCGGGGCTGCTCCAATGCTGTCCCCAGGGCTCACTCCCTGAGCTGCCTCCCTGCTCAGACTGGCCCAACCACTCCCCTTGGCCGGAAGGAGACCGCATGGGCCGTGCTGAGCTCAGCCTCCTCCTCTGCCCGCTTCTGCCACCCTCCGCCGACCTGCATGTGCTGGGTTTCCCTGGCAGGGGCTCCATGCACCTGTCCAGGTGTGTCTGCTGGAAGCTCCCACTGCTCCCTCTGGGCAGGCACAGGTACACCTGCAGGTCCAGGGAAGAATGCAGCACGCCCTCCCTCCCTGCCGCCCCCGCCCTGGCTAAGGAGGTGAGGGGACCCACGTGCGCAGCCGCCCTGGCTGAGGAGGTGAGGGAACACGCGTGCGCAGCCGCGGGCAGGGCTGTGGGAGGCCCCGGGTGGCTTCTGGGGTGGGGTGGGGGCGGGCTTTCACTCAGCCTCTCTTCCTCTCACAGTTCAAGCGCTGGGAGGGCCACGTCTTTGCTCCCCGCCCAGATGCAGATGCAGGTGCACCCTGGGTCCTCCTGTCCTCGCTGGGCGTTGAGCCGAGACAGGAGGTGCCTGCCCAGGTCCCTTGTCCTGAGAGTGCCTCCTCCCAGCCAGCCTTGCCCGGTGGGGTCCTGCAGGTTACGACTGAAGCGAGTGCTGTGGCTTCTGGAAGATTCTGGAGGGTCCTGGGCTGCCCAGGAGGCCACTTGATGGGAGCAGTGGAAAAGGGGCCCCCACAGCTAAGACTCCTGTAACCAAACGGGTGCAATTCTGGGTGATTTTCCACAGATTTTCTGAACCACATCCAGAAGTAAAGTTATGGAAGTGATATCAAAGCTTCTTGGGTATTTAAACTTCCTCTTTCAGGGGAAAACGCAGATAGCTTTGGCTGCCCAGCTGGCAAGGGCATCCCTTGAGCTCTGACCCCTGACCCACAGGCTCTTCACCTGGGAGTCAGGTGACAGCTTCACGCCCAGGACACAATGGGCTGTAAGGTTTCCAGCTCTGACGGCAGCAGGGCGTTCTTTTCCTCTTGAATCACCACGTTTCGGGTCAGCGGTGTCAAGAGCCCGGCTCCAAGGTGCCTCTGCACGTAATCTCAGCTGGGATCTTTTCTTCCTGTTTAATCATGTCCAGAAATTACATCCCACCAGGGTGACCGCTGTGACTTTCTCTGTGAAACAGTGGGTGCCCCGGGTGTTCTCGTGTTCATCCGCGTGAGGGCTTTGGAAGCCTTGCCAGGGATGCCTGAGCAAGCGCGTCTCTCGGGGGCTGGCCGATGCCCCAGCTGGGCTCCTGGAGCCACCCTCCACCCTGTCTTCCAGGACGCTGTGGTTTCCCTGGTCCTGGTCCTGGACATCACAGGAAGGCTGAGGGGGCCAGGAGGGGAGGGCACCTGGTTCTGTCCCTTACGCCAGGGGAAGCCTGGAACTTTCTCTGGCCCTCGGGGGCCTGGGGTCCCCTGGGACACTCCTGGTGGCCCTGTGACCACCTCCTTGCCTTGGGTAGCTGCTGAGGCTCTGTGAGACTGGACCTTGGAGGTGGGGGTGTTAGCTGAACGTCCTGCCCACCTCTGACTTTCACTTGGAGCCAGGAGGCATTGCTCCCTGCAGCAGCTCAGCCCTTGGGAACGGACAGAGGGGCCGGCAGCAGTGGCCGCTGGCTGAGGGAGGCCTCTTGGAGGCGTGTCCTCGTGTGTCAAGGAGAGATGTGGCTGCCCCCCTGGCGAGGCAGGCCCTGGGCAGCAGCTGTGACCGAGGTTTGAGGAGAGGGGCTTCTAGAGGCCATCATACTTGGGATCCCAGGGGTACCCCCAAGCCTTGCAGGGGGTGGCGGGGTATGCTTGGCCATCAGGGAAAGCTGAAAGCAGAACTCAGCAGAAGGTGTGTTTGACGCGCATGGGGATGGAGCACGTGGCAGGGAGCGGCGTGACTGAGGGTTCAGCTTGTGTGGGTGGATGGTGGGAGTGGGTCTGGTTTCTGCGTGTGTGTGCATGTATGTGTGTATGCAAACATGTGATCCATTCTAGGAAAACGCTGGGAGCCGTGTAGAGACCAGGCAGACTTGGGGCCACTCCCATTGGTGTGCACGCATGCACACACACACATACATGCACACACATACACACATGCTCCGCTGCGGCCTGTCAGGACTGGTAGTCACAGGGCGGACCCCATGCCCATGGGCCACCAGGTCTGTACCAGTCTCACTGGCCACCGCACCTGCTGAGCCTGTTGTTTATCAAATATTTACTGAGCCCCAGCGGTCTCGGTGTGTTGGGGCTGGGCGGCACTTTTCCTCCCTATGAGAAGACGAATTCTAGAACCTTCCGTCGAGCCTGTTGTTTATCAAATATTTACTGATCCCCAGCGGTCTCGGTGTGTTGGGGCTGGGTGGCATTTTCCTGCCTATGAGAAGACGAATTCTAGAACTTTCCATCAACCACATGAGGAAGGAAACCCCTGTTGGAGGCTCCATCTGTACCGAGGTGTGCTCCAAGGTCCCTGGGTCTGCGTGAGATGTCCCGTCCTGCCTCCATGCATCGCTGGTGGCTTTTGTTAGTCTGAGTCCGGCTTCACTTCCTGGAGCGAGGCCACCAGTTTCCGCTGGGCCTGACTGCCCCATGAGAGCTCCAGTCCTGGGATTGGGTTCTTGTGCTGCAGATCAGCGGGAGTTTACCTGGCAGCTGGGATCCAGCAACCCTGATCCCACCGGAGCTGGCGCGGACTTCCCGCCAGGTTGAGACCACAGGTGCAGGGGAGGGGGCGGGGTGGTTCCTCAGTCACCCACCTCCCAGCCACGCCCACTCCCGGCCTTCCTTAAGGACGCACGAGATCTGTTTCCTAAGTGAACTTACCCCAGTGCACGGCGTGAGAAGTTAAATGACACACATCCTACATTCACTGGTTCTGGAATAACCAGAGATCACGCGCCTGTCACCACCTCCCAGATGAAAACCAGGACGTCGCAGCCCTGAAGAATCCGAGCCACTCTTGGGACACTTTCCTGGGGTGTGGGCATCTCATCATGCTTTATCTTCCCTTCCTTGGTGACAAGTGCTAATTTGATAACAGGAGTTGTGCAAGATTACTTCTTTCTAAAATTCCCTGGAAGACTTCAATGTAACTGGTATTATTTCTTCCTTCAGTGTTTGGAGGAGTTTACCAGCGAGTCTGTCTGACCCTGAAGGTTTTATGTGGAGAAGGGGGGCAAGGTTAGATCAAGGATTTAATGTCTTCATGAGACATAGTACTATTCAGAGCTTCTGTTTCTTTTTGTATGGATTTTGGTAGGTTTTGTTCCCCAGAGAATTTGTCTATTTTATCTCCATTTACAAGATCATTATGACAGAGTTATTTGTGGTATTTTTATATCCATCAGTTTCCTCCGACTGCTGTGATTACCACACACTGTGGCTTCACAGATATGCCTTCTCTCTCAGCGGTGGAGAAAGGAAATCTGAAGTCCAGGTGTGGGCGAGCCTGCACGCCCTCCGGAGGCTCTAAAAGAGGGTCCTTCCTGCCCCTTCCAGCTTCTGTGGCTCCAGCCATCCCTGGGTCTGTGGCCCCATCGCCCCAGCCTCTGCCTCTGTGGCTCCTGCCCTTTGCCTCTCCTCTGTGGCCTCAAACCTCTCCATATAAGGACATCAGTCGGTCAGGCGTGGTGGCTCATGCCTGTAATCCCAGCACTTTGGGAGGCTGAGGTGGGTGGATCACGAAGTCAAGAGATCGAGCCCATCGTGGCCTACATGGTGAAACCCTGTCTCTACTAAAAATTCAAAAATTAGCTGGGCGTGGTGGCACGTGCCTGTAGTCCCAGCTACTTGGGAGGCTGAGGCAGGAGAATCACTTGAACCCGGGAGGTGGAGGTTGCAGTGAGCCGAGATCGTGCTACTGCACTCCAGCCTGGTGACAAAGTGAGACTCCATCTCAAAAAAAAAAAAAAAAAACATCAGTCACTGGATTGAAAGCCCACCCTACTCCAGAATGACCTCATCTTCACGATGTGATCCCATCTGCAAGGACCTACCACCCAGTCAGGGCCATTCATAGGTACCCGTGTTAGAACTTCAACATATCCTTCTGGGGGAGCCCAGCTCCACCCACTCCACTATCTTTATACTTTTGCAGGATCTACAGTGGTGACTCTTCCCTTAAGCACAGTTTCAGCTGCATCTTACGGTTTCGATAGGTTGTATTTTCATTGTAATTTAGTTCAACAGGAAGCCAAATACCGCATGTTCTCGCTTACAAGTGAGAGCTAAACGGTGAGAACCCGTGGACACATAGAGGAGAACAACACACCTGGGGCCCACTTGAAGGCAGAGGGTGGGAGGAGGGAGAGGATCAGGAAAGAGAACTAATGGATACTGGGTTTAATACCTGGGTGATGAAATAATCTGTACAACAAACCCCCATGACACAAATTTACCCATGTAGTAAACATGCATAGGTAACCCCTGAAACTTAAAAGTTACAAAACAAAACAAAAACAAATCAGAAGAGAAAAACTAAACACTTCAAAATGTTTTAAAAAGCAAGTAACATCTCGGCCGGGCGCGGTGGCTCAGGCCTGTAATCCCAGCACTTTGGGAGGCCGAGATGGGCGGATCATGAGGTCAGGAGATCGAGACCATCCTGGCTAACACAGTGAAACCCTGTCTCTACTAAAAAATACAAAAAACTAGCCAGGCGAGGTGGTGGGCACCTGTAGTCCCAGCTACTCGGGAGGCTGAGGCAGGAGAATGGTGTAAACCTGGGAGGCGGAGCTTGCAGTGAGCTGAGATCCAGCCACTGTGCTCTAGCCTGGGCGACAGAGCGAGACTCCGTCTCAAAACAAACAAACAAACAAACAAACAAAATGAGTAACATCTCAATTATATTAAACATTAAAAAGAATAGGTAGGGGCTGGGTGCAGTGGCTCACGTCTGTAATCCCAGCACTTTGGGAGGCCAAGGCAAGCAGATTACCTGAGCCCAGGAGTTCAAGACCAGCCTGGCCAACACGGTGAAACCCTGTCTCTACTGAAAATACAAAAAATTGGCTGGGCATGGTGGCCCATGCCTGTAATCCCAGCTATCAGCATCTTGGGAGGCTGAGACACGAGAATCACTTGAACCTGGGAGGTGGAGGCTGCAGTGAGCTGGGATCACACCACTGCACTCCAGCCTGGAGTGAGACTCTGTTTCAAAAAATAATAAATAAAATAAAAAGAATAGGTGAATTCATGGGTTAATATTGTGTAAATATACTATGTATATATTGCTAAGAATTAGCTTAATAACATGGGTGATTTTTTGGAAACATTAACAATTAAATTAATGAAGATATAACAACGCAGGCAGATAGGCTGGAGTGCAGTGATGTGATCTCAGCTCACTGCAACTTCCGCTTCCCAGGTTCAAGTGATTCTCCTGTCTCAGCCTCCCAAGTAGCTAAGATTACAGGCACGTGCCACCATATCCGGCTAATTTTTGTATATTTGGTAGAGAAGGGGTTTCACCCTGTTGACCAGGCTGCTTTCAAACTCCTGACCTCAGGTGTCCGCCCGCCTCGGCCTCCCAAAGTGCTGAGATTACAGGCATGAGCCACTGCGCCAGGCCCAGGTAGACATTTTAACCATGTTTGATATATTTCATATTTTACCATTTGTCCAAAGTAATTGGGATCCAATTAGTCAAAGTTATAAATAAATTAGAAAAGTCTCCCACCCTAGATAAACTTTCTAAAACCACTGAGGGCATTTTCCGCAGGACAAGTTCTAACGTGCTGACGTGACTGCAGATTCTATGAAAATACTAAAATAACATTAGTATGTATTATTTAGAATGAAAATGCTAAAATAAACTTTAAAAGTGTGCCATTTGACTTTACTTGTTTTTATCCATGAAGTGATGTTTCTATATGAAAGTCTTAGAATTAAAAAGAATTCACACACACACACACACACACACACACACACTTTAGTTTAAAACATTTTCTCATTCCAATCATGGCTCACTCTTCAGCACGTGGGTTTCTCCATGTGCTGCAGTTTCCCAGGCCCTGGAGGATTTTCCATTATCTTTATCTTTCCATGGCTGCTCTGTGCTGCGTTCCCAGCTGTCAGAGCTCCTCTCTCAATCCTCTGGTGCGGAGTACAGGCTGGGCAGTGGTTGGGTGCATTTCCACATAGCTCACCATTAGGTCAGTCTTGCTCATGTGTTGTTCAAATCTTTATCTCCAGTGATTTGTTTTACCAGTTGCGGGGTGACGTATCTTGAAATCTCTAGCTGTTCCCTGGAGCAGTGTCTGTTTCTCCTCCACCTCTCTGGTTTTTTGCTGAAGTGGGGCCGTCATCAGGGCGTGAGATTTGAGGCCTGGTCTGCCACCTCGGTTCTCTGGTTAGTGCAAGCATGGGTATCTTTTCTCTTGATTATTTTGGATTAAACACTTTTTTTATTACTCCGTTTTCTCCCTGTGTTCGCTTGCTCGCTGTGTGTTCTGCTGTTCTCATGGTCATTGCCCCAGCGTCTGCCCTGCACAGACGCCCTTGATGGTCCAGGTCCACTGCGGTCAGGGACTCCAGGGCCTCCCTCCCCCGTGCTGGACACTGAGTGTTTAATGCATCCAGCACCGCAAGGTTCTTCACCTGCCCCGCCAGTCCGTGTTCTCTGAGCTCTGGATTTCAGTGTTTCCACCAGGAACCATTTTCCATCCACTTGGGATAAATCCTCACAGTTGTCATTTATCTGGAAATGTCCTTGATTTTGCCTTCGTTTTTGAAGGTAGTGTTTGCTGGCACAGAGGTCGAGGCTGCAGCTGTTTCTCTGTACTTTGGAAGCACCCTCCCTCCCACGGTCTTCTGTCCTCTGTGTTTTCTCTGACCACTGCACGCAGCTACTCCCTCATGGCCAGGCGCTGGAGTTGCAAATCTTTTTGGTTTTTGCTTTTTAAATGTGCATTCCTTTTCTCCTCAAAAGCACAGTGAGGGATTAGGTGGTCTTTCAAATACTTTTCTCTTGGCTTGTGGGCGCTGATCTCTATGCTGAAGATCTCTGGCTTCTGAAGTGTATCCCTTAGGACGGATCTAGCTGTTGCTAGTTGTTGGGGCAGAGTGACCTGCTGTCAGCTGTGGGTTTTGCATTTCGAGGTCCATGGAGGTTGCTGTCCTTCAAAAGCAATCAAAACTTATTTTTTAAATGTATTTTTAACTTATCGCCCTGAGAAAATAGAAATTAATGACTTGCAGTATTTGTACAGCTAAGTCATTCTCCGTTGAGAGCGATGAATTTAGCAGCGTATTAGCCAGACTGTTCTCGTGATGTAAGCCAAATATTTAAGGTTTCAATGGGGCAATTAGACCAAGTGAGTTATCTCAGAAACTTAATCAAACATGTTTCCTCTTCTCTCTTCTCTTAATGAAACAAATGAAGAAAGTCAAGAAAGAGAGGTGGATTTGGATTCAGTTTGCCAAGCAAAATCTGAAGCTTAAACCTTGAGGATATGCTGCACCAGTTTGCAACACTGTTTGATGGAGGCCCCGAGTCCCGGCTCCTTGGCCGACACACACAACGTGTGTCCTCCAAGACCAGGACATTCAGAGAAGCTGACCGTGGCCCCTGGCCCCTTGGCGGGGAACGTCCACTCCTGTGCGACAGTCTCTGGCCGGCCTCGTTGCCTTGCTGAGCGGCTGCCCCTCAGTGGGCCGGGGGCCAGGCTGGGCAGCTTTATTCATTTATCTGGGGGCCTTTGGCAGGGGGGAGGCTGGACAGCTTAACTCATTTATCTGGGGGTTCTTTTGCCAGGAACCCCAGATGTGGGCTCTCATGCGCCTCCCGGAGCTGGTGGTGTTACCCAGCAGGGCTGTGCTTGCAGGTGCTGGGACCCAAGGGTTCAAGGGCCCAGGAGTGGACCCCTCCCCTCCTCAGAACCGTGGTCCCTGTGCCCACTCCTGCTCTGCACACCCAGTATGCCTCTCTGTGCGGCTCCCGGAACCCACTTCCCCAGAGGGAATGTGAACCCAGGGCAAGCCACTGCCTCCCTGGGGCCTCACAGAGTGACCTTGGGCACAGGCCACCCAAGACCTTATCCGAACCAAGTGTAAAAATAGGACAGAAATCACTGCCGGGAGCCAGAACGTGCCCTGCTTATCTTGGGCAGTGGCAGCGGCTCAGCCAGAACGATTAGGAGGTATTTTTGGCCAGATGATGCTGGCGTAGCCACCCCGGGTAACAGGACAGAGGAGCGTCGGCAGAAGGTCAGGCCCCGCACCCCCAGGCAGCCATGGCAACGCCCCCAGTTCCTCCCAGAGGGCTCGTGCGTGCACACGTGGGGTGCTTCACACATTTTACACATTTTCATTTTTACTTAGATATATACCTTTGAAGTTGTTACCCAGCACTCTACGTGGGGGAATAGCAACCCTCGTGCCCATCCGTGCATGAGTGGGTGAACAAAACGTGGCCCATCCACGCAGTGGACACTTGACAGCCGAGAAAAGGAAGGAGATGCTGGCACGGGTTACGGCACGCAGGAGCTGTGTGGACGTCGTGCCGCAGGGCCCTGTCGGATCCCCTCCTGGGAAGTCCCTGGAGTTCCCAGATCTGTAGGGACCAAACACAGAATGGCAGATGCCAGGCTGGGGAGAGGCCTTCAGTTTGGGAGGACTCTGGAGACCGTCGGTGAAGGCGAACGCACAGCTGCGGGAATGTGTTTCTTCCGTCGGACACTTAAAGATGGTGAAAATGGCAATTTTACATATTATTTTACTACAATTAAATGGATTTTTTTAGAAAAAGGAAAAAGCAAAGTTAAAACTAATAAACGTTTTTACCAGTTATCTGAGCTGGTGTTGAGAACCCAAGCCCCTTGAGGTGCCAAGTGCAGTGGCAGGGGCTGTGCCAGGCAGCCAGAATTTTCATCCCCACACTGCTGGGATGCTGGTGAGATTCTGACACCCCCAGATCCCGCCTGTGGAATGCATTGTGCGGGGAGGTGCAGTGGCTGTGAGCATCTGGCCAGCACCCCGTGGTGTCCCCGGCACACTGCCGATGGCGAGCGTCCCTGGGCGAGGTGGCGTCTGCGCGTGCTCCTCCATGTTAGTTCGTCTCGGCCCTCTCGTCCAAAAGCTCAGCGAGACACCCGCACACCTCCCACAGCTCTGAAGAAGCCACTAGAACCAGCCTTGGTACCTGCGAGGCTGCGGGGCCGGCGCATTTGGTGTTATGAGCACCGTTGTTTGCCGTTGTCCGGGTCCCCCACACTCCCTGATTTTTCATCGGCTCCATTAGAGGTGGGTGAAGACCAGGCCTTCTGCGGCCTGTGTCAGGTCCAGGTTTTCTCCTTCCTCCTGGACTCATTCGAATTTCCTGGCAGGAGGCATCTCCCAGTCTAGAGAGACCTTTCACGCAAGACCTTTCACGCCCAAGGACGGCTTCGTTGGCCTTCGCATTTGGCCAACAGCTCATCTGTGTCTGGCGAGGGCGTAGGTCTGGGTCACGCCTGTTTTTGGTGAATCCCTGGCGCTGCTGTCAGAAAGACTCTTCTGCCAGGTCTGCATGGCTGCCAGGCCTGCCCACGACGTTCTCAGATTGCACTGACACGTTTCTCCAGCGTGGGGTTTTCTTATCTCTCTGTTCGAGGGGCTGAGGCCCATGGACTCCCCATCACGTAACCACCCAGTGGGTTCGCCTTGCCCGCTGCCCAGAGCTGATTGATCAAGACAGGGGAATTACAGTGGAGAAAGAGTGATTTATGCAGAGCCGGCTGTGCGGAGACCGGAATTTTATCATCACTGAAATCAGTCTCCCCACGCATTCAGGATCAGGTTGTTGTTGTTGTTGTTTATTTTTGAGATGGAATCTCGCTCTGCCGCCCAGGCTGGAGTACAGTGGCCCGATCTCGGCTCACTGCAAGCTCCGCTTCCCGGGTTCACGCCATTCTCCTGCCTCAGCCTCCCGAGTAGCTGGGACTACAGGAGCCCGCCACCATGCCTGGCTAACTTTTTGTATTTTTAGTAGAGACGGGGTTTCACCGTGTTAGCCAGGATGGTCTTGACCTCCTGATCCACCCACCTCGGCCTCCCAAGGTGCTGGGATTACAGGCGTAAGCCACACGCGCCCGGCTGGGATCCGTGTTTAAGGACAGCTTAGGGGTGGGGAAGCCAGTGAGCCAGGAGTGCTGATTGGTCAGGTCAGAGATGAACTCACAGGGAACTGAAGCTGTCCTTCTGTGCTGACTCAGTTCCTGGTGGGGTCACAAGATCAGATGAGCCAGTCTCTTAATCTGGGTGGTGCCAGCTGATCCATCTAGTGTAACAAGGGTCTGCAAAACATCTCAAGCATTGATTCTAGGAGCAGTTTAGGGAGGGTCAGAATCTTGTAGCCTCCAGCTGCATGACTCCCAAACCACAATTACTTTAATCTTGCGGCTAATTTGTTAATCCTACAAAGGCAGTCAAGTCCTCAGGCAAGAAGGAGGTTTATTTTAACTGTAAACTAAGTTCCTCCCAAAGTTAGTTCAGCCTACGCCCAGGAAGGAACAAGGACAGCTTGGGAGGTTAGAACGAAGATGGAGTCAGGTTGGATCACGTCCACCAACGGTGATAATTTTGCAGACTTGGTTTCACTAGTTGCTCCGTTGCTCCATCTCGGGCTGGCAGGAACCCCTTCCCTGGCTGCCTCCCCAGTGAAGGCTGCGCCCCCACCCCTGCAGACCAGGCCCAGCTCACCCCAGCCTGCTCAGCAGCCCCTCACAGCACGCCCCCTACCAGCCTCCTGGCCCATCCCTGTGGCTCTGGGATTTGAGCAGGACCCTCTGCGGCTCTGAGACAGAGCCAGCAGATCCCTGATCTCATGCTGTTGCCGGGGTTGGGGGCGTCATTGACGAGGGCTGGCCCCGTCCTCCATACCCAGTTCTTTATGACGTCTGAGAGAGGATTGGCCACACCGTGTCCTGGGCTCTGCTTCCCTTTCTCAAGGGCTGTGTGTCTGCCAGGTTGGGAGGTTCTGAGCCCATCTGAACCCTGGCACGGCCTTTCCCCCTGAGCTGACAGCAAACATTTGCCCATGGTTTACTGGAAAGAAGTCACCTGTGGAGTAGGAACGAGAGCTGGCGGGGGGTGGGTGGGCTTCTGGGCAGCTTGGACTTCAGAGGAGATGCAAACCTTCCCTGTGTCCGCAGCTCACAGGCGTCCGTGTGAGATTCTGAGTAACATTATGTGAGTAACACTTTGAGAGAAGGAAATCCACACATGTGGTCTAAAAATCCTGGAGCCTCCTGAGTGAGGGGCAGAGTGTGTCGGCCTTGTCCACGGAATCTCCCAGAGGGAACTTGAGTGAAGACTCGGCGTCCGTGAATTACAGGACTGAGAGCTTTGTCGCTCCAGCTTGACCTCCTGTTGGCATCACTTACAGTCTCGGACACAGATGGTCTCAGAGGAGCTCTGTGCGGGGGGGGTCCCTGTCTGTTCCCAGATTCAGCTCCATGGGATGTGCCCCTGCCCAGCAGGCATAGGACCCGGGAGGCTCAGGACTCAGGCCTCATGTACTCAGCCACTGTGCAGACAGGCTCGCCAGCACCAGGTAAGCCAGGCCCACCATCCACCAGGCCCAGGGGCCCCACCCTGAGCAAGCCGGGGGTGCAGAGGGTGGGGGCAGCTTGTGGTGCCTGCCTGGGAAGAACCAGGCATTGTTTGCAGAACCCTTGGGACAGGGCTGCATCTTCAGAGAAGATGCGGCCGTGGGCCTGGGGCTGTGGCTGGGGTCTTCTGTCATCCCTATCTACCACAGCTCCCTTCAAGCCCCCACAAGTGGTGGCGGATGTGGGGCTTTAGGGCCACCCTGGCCATGGGCAGAATTCTCAGCCTTGGTGGGACTCCTGGGCAGGGAGAGTGCAGGTCCCACAGGCGGCTGGAGCCTCTGCTTCCTTCGCTGGTGTCCACACACCCCACTCTGCCAGGAGAGGCGCAACACACTTAAAAAAAAAACAAACAAAAGTTTTGTTTTTTAAAAATAACTTTAGCCTTGGGTAACTAGGGCCTCCCTTCCCTCTCCCCTGCCCGCTTCCCCTTCACCCTTCTGCTTCTCCTTTCTCCCCTCTCTTCTACTCTGCCCTACTCCCTCTCTCCCCCTACTCACCATGGGTGCCAGGTCAACAGGCAAGCATCTGGGTGGGTGCCCAGCCCTGCCAGGCAGAAGGCAGGTGGCTTTCTGGTGAGAAGGAGTGTGGGGCTTCCAGGGCCAGCCTCCTCCAGGTGTCCCCTTCCCTGGACACAGAGCTCTCCACGGAAGCTCTGCCTGCTGACCCCACCTGCATCCTTCAGCCCTGGAGGTGCGCCTTGCCTGGTACCCAACAGCAGGTTCCCAGCCCAAAAAGATGGAGATGGCACACCAGGAGATGAGCCCCCCACCCTAACAGGAAAGCAGAAGTGGACTGGGGGACCCGTGGACCTGGGGAGAAGCTCCGTGTGCAGAGGTACACAGACACCTGGAGGCAGCCTGCACCTGGTGAGAGCCCTCCCAGGCCACAGCCCTGATTCCAAGCCATGGGCACAAGCGGCCTCTTGACTTGGAAGCTGGCATTGAGTGTCCATCCTAATCAATTAGAAACTCCAAGGGCCGGGCGCGGTAGCTCAAGCCTGTAATCCCAGCACTTTGGGAGGCCAAGACAGGCGGATCACGAGGTCAGGAGATCGAGACCATCCTGGCTAACACGGTGAAACCCCGTCTCTACTAAAAATACAAAATATTAGCCGGGCGTGGTGGCGGGCGCCTGTAGTCCCAGCTACTCGGGAGGCTGAGGCAGGAGAATGGCGCGAACCCAGGAGGCGGAGCTTGCAGTGAGCTGAGATCCGGCCACTGCACTCCAGCCTGGGCGACAGAGCCAGACTCCGTCTCAAAAAAAAAAAAAAAAAAAAGAAACTCCACGCCAGGGTGGCAGGCAGCAGGGACTGTTCCGAGAATCTACAAACAGAATGTAACCACTCTCGGCCACCTTCTGCACTAAATCCTAGGGTTCCCCTGGCTGTGTCCTGCACACGGCCAAGAGGCCATCTCAGACGACCAGGCTCACATCATAAGGACGTGAGATTGCCTTTGAAGAGGCTCCGCTGGGCAAAGCTGGACACCAATGCTTGGAAAGGGCACTAATGGTGATCGACTGAGACCCACCAACGTGTTTCATCAGCGATGTATAAATACACTTGGGAGATCGTCAGGAACCAATTCACCATCATGAAAACCAACAAGTGAGAGAGAGGCACCCTTGCCCTGCCTTTCCTATGGGCACCATTATCCGGATAGCCAGACAGACAGGATGAGCCTCTCCCTCCAGTTAATTCCTGACGAAGCCACCAGGCACTGGAAAATCACTGTTTTGCTCCATGAATCTGTCAATTCAGACATCAAGCACCAACGACTGCTGACGGAGGGGCTACCACCAGACAGCGCGTGGCTCCCTCTGAGAGCAAGCCCCTGGCCTGGCCAGGCGACTGGACCCAGATCCCAGCAGTCCCCTGGCTCCAGATGCCCACTTTCAGGAGACACAGAGGCCTGCACCAAAAGATGCAACTCCAACCCAGGTCTCGGGCACCTCCACATGTCCGAGGGCTGGTTCCTACAACAGGTGCCATGTACAGAAAAGGACAGAGGGCTGCATGTGGGTGGGAAGAGAGCACTGAAAGTCACACAATGCACATTTAACCCAAGGCTGCAGTGTGGGAGGACATACATGGGCATGGAAACCCACAGAGCGAATGAAAGCGCCACCAGGCCCCTAGGGATGGGCTACTGATGAGATGGGAGGGGCCTGCAGCAGCTTCTGGGCTCTGGCAAGGTTCTCTGTCTTGACCCGCGGGTGCTTATAGGGTGCTGATCTCTGTCATGACTCACCTAATTAGAATGCAAAAGGCAGACCTCACCCCCCGACCCCAGGCCTCCCATAAGGAAGATCTAAGATGTAAACAAGAGGGAGCTTCAGCCATGGCCCTTGGTCCTAGTCAAGATTTTGTAATTACTGAGAAGACCACCCTCGGAGCTGCCACAGGACCCTAAACTCCTGGGCCTCAGTTTCCTCCTCTGTAAAATGAAGCTGATGAGTCCTGAGTCCGGGAGCTGGCCCTGGCCACAGACCCTCCAAACCAGCTCCTCTGAAGGTCCACAGCCAGTGTGTGGCGGGCAGCCGTCCCCACAGTCCGGGGGTGTGAAACAGAACTTGTATGTGCGACGGGAGCCCTGCACATCTGTTGCTTCTGCTGGCATCACTTGGGGAGGCCTCGTGCCCACCCTGAGCTCTAACCCTCAGGAATAGCGCTGAGTGGCCACCAGGGTTGAATGTGCAGAAGCCCCTGTCGGGGTGACTGAAGAGAGGGTTTACCCAGCACCCTAAGTGTGAACCCTATAATTGACCCCATTGAGCACTTCTGTTCCCACCCCCTGGATCTTTTCAGCAAAGCCAGCCCTCCTCGTGAGGATACCTGGGGCCAGCCCTCCTCGTGAGGATGCCTGGGAAACATTTTATCTTCTGGGGAGGTGGTTTCCCACCTTCTGTCCCGCTGACCCAGGGAGGCAGCTGACCTAGCACCACCCACAGCCCTGAGCTCCCTTTGGTGGGAGGTGGGGTGAGAGTGTGGACCAGGCACAGCTCCAGACACCCAGGCCAGAGGTACCCCCACCTCTGCAGAGGGCTAGTGCTGGATGGGGTCATTCCAGGAGGGGCCCAGGCCTCCAGCTTCTGCCCAGAAGAGCCCATGGGGCAAAGGGTAGAACCCTGGGCCATCCCAGGGCATTACTGGCTTTACTGGAAATGGCTGGAGAGGTTGGGCTTGCATTCCTTGATCCCACAGAGCCCTGTGATCCCACAGCCCAGAGGCCATCACTCTCCTCCAGCTGCCTTTTAGGATTAGACAGGCATGCTGCTAAAACATGGCCAGGCCAGGCCCATTTTCCATGGGACAAGAGGCTGTGGCCATGTTTGCCCACACCACCTGTGTTTCTGCTTTGTTGTTGTACAGCAGTTGTGGGTGATTACGAATAAAGGCTGATTCATTGCACCTGTGTGCCATAGCATTTTAGCCCAGTTCCCCATTGACGGACATCTGATTTTTCCGTTTTTCATGAGTCATTTGTTGAGAAATGTGCCAGGTGCTGGCCGGTGGTATCCTGGTGTACACCTGGCAGGTTCTGGAACTCCACCTTCCCTGCACCACCCTGTGAGCTTCTGGAACATTTCCCAAGGAGGGAAGGGAGGGTTCCAGGACAGGGGCCGCAGGGCACTCCTGGGGTAGGTGTGGAGGAGACTGGGGTCTTCGTGGGTGGTATCTGTCATGGAGGGGGACACTCCCTCTACTGGGTTAGGTCCCTAACCTGGAGCTGGACCAAGCTCCAGAGGACCCCATCCCCAGGCTATCCAAGACTCCTTCTACGGGAGATGCCTTCGCAGCCAGGCTGGGCTAGCCAGGAGCCAGGCTAGGAGCCCAGGGTCTGAGCAGGTGTTGACAGCCTGGAGTGGGTGGGGGCACTGTGTGGGAGGTGGGTGCTGGAGGATGGCAGGGGGGGCAGGGGGCTGGAGCAGGAATGGGGGGGCAAGCAGGAGGGGGTGCGGGGGGAGCCCAGCAGGAGGGGCCCAGCAGGAGGGGGTGCAGGAGTGGTGGTGGGGTTCCTGCAGGAGGGCGTGCAGGAGGGGCAGGGGGCTGGAGCAGGAGCGGTGGAGGGGTGGGGGGGTAGGGGATCGAAGAAGGGGACAAGCGGGGAGGGGCGGGGGGGGCAAGCAGGAGGGCGGCAGGGGGACGGGGGTTCCAGCAGGTGGGGCAGGGGGCTGGAGCAGGAGGGGGTGCAGGAGAAGGAGAGGGGATTCGCTGGCTCTGCGAGGGTCTGGGGCGCAGGCAGCGAAGGCCCAGCGTCCTGGGTCGGGGCGGTAGGGCGGACGCAGCCTGGGTTGGGGGTCTCTGCGGGAAGTCGCCTGGCCCAGCTCCGCCGCGGGCCAACTTTTCTTGGGGCCGCGGGGCGAGCAGGTGAGGTCACGTGGCTCGGGCGGGGCGGGGCGGTCGGGGCTGGTCGGTCGGACCCCGCCCCTGCGCCCAAGTCCCGTGGCGTCGGCGGGAGCGGCGCAGCGCGGGCCGTGCCGGGGCAGGGACTGTGGGCTGCAGGCAGCCATGCCCACCAACTTCACCGTGGTGCCCGTGGAGGCGCGCGCCGACGGCGGCGGGGACGAGGCGGTCCGAGCGGACGGAGGCGCCGGGCACCTCCGAGGGCCCCGAGCCCGAGCGCCCCTGCCCGGGTGAGCGCGGCCGCACCTGGCCGGACAAAGGCCGAGCGGCCGGAGCGCGGGTCTGGGCCCTGCATCCGGGAGGGGAGGCGGGCGGCGCGGTGGGGGCTGTGGCCGCAGCGGTGGGGCTGGGGTACAGGAGGCGCCCCTTCCCGCGCCCCCACCGCCTGATCTTCTCGGCCCCCCACGAGGGCCCCCACCCCACGTTAGTGGCCCGGCTGGCGGGCGAGGGACTCTGCCCAGGCTCCGGGTACCATCGGCTCGGGTGGGACCGGGGGCGGAGGTGTGGACGCCGCTGCTGGTAGCTATGGAAACGGGGAGGGGCCGGAGCGCGGCTCCGAAGGGAGCCCGGGCCCCTGGGTGGTCCCTGGTGGGACAGGGGTGGCGGTGGAGACCCGGGCGGTTCGGGAGCCGGGGCGTCCTGCGTCCCCCGCGCTCTCCCTTCCCCTGCGCCGCGGCCGTCCGGTCCCACTAGCCCAGGCCGGCCCGTCCTGCCCCCGCCTGACCCTGGAGGAGCCGCCCACCCCCCAGCTGCGGAACAGGAAGGACTGCGCCCTGGCTGGGGAGTGGGCGGCCGCCGGGGCCTTGCTGAGGCCGCGTCCTCCCGGTTCCGGGAATCTGGAGGTTTCTAGCACTTTCACTTTCTCTGGGGGTTGGGGATGGGACTGGGGAAAGAATCCCCCAGCCCTGTTTCCTCCATCCTGGCTCCAAATCCTAGTTACTCCCGGGATCTCAGCCCCATCTAGAAACCGGAGGCTGTTAGGCCCTTCCATCCAGAGTCTCTGAGAAAGTGAGGGGACTCAGTTCAGCCCCCACCCCGCGTGCTGGCCATGCCCGCATGTGCCCGGGTCTCATGCAGTGGGTGGCAGCCTCCCTGTTCCCTGGCAGTGGAAGGAAGGAAGGTGAGGTCTGTCCAGGGACAAGTCCGGGGTCAGACCCCAGATCCTTCCTAACCCACCATCCGCGGCAGGAAAGGCCAGACACCCCCTCCAGGCAGTTTAGGAACCCAGGGACACGAGTGGGGACCCACCATGAAGGCACCCACCAAGGCGGGTGAAGAGTGGTCTCAGCTTCCTCTGCACAGAGGCCAGCCCAGATCTTGGAACTGGTCAGGCTGGACGCCAGGCTCAACACCAGGTGAAGTGCTAAGCAGGGTCCATGAGTCCAAGCCCCTTCTCTCCAGTCATCACCGCTGAGGCAGGAAGCACCAAGGAGGGTGGGCCCTGGCCTGGTCTTTCTGTGTGAGCTTTATAGCAATGCCACCGAAACGCACTCAGAAGGAGTCTTCCTGCCTGGCCAGCCCTTTCTCAAGGCTGATCAGGTTCAGTTTTGTCTCTAAACTGTAAGTGTCATTTGCTTTTAAGCCAGGGGGAATTTTGTGCCTGTTTGTTTTCTTGTCTCTTCTACTCTCAAGGCTGTTGAGCGGTACCCTGGGCCTGTGTCTGCCCAGGAGGCAGTGGCCCTGCTGGCGCACTCGGGTCCTGCTACTCAGGTCCTGCTACAGGCATGTCAGGAGGCTCCCTGGCCCTTCATGAAATTGGAAACAGGAGGGCACGGGCCAGGTGTGGGCTTCTGGACACTCTTGAAGGTGGCCCTGTGGTGTGAGCTGAACTTGGGAGATTTCTCTGAACTGGCAGAGAACTTGCACCTGGGACTTTTGTGCTGGCCACGCTTCCTCTTCCACAGCAAGGGCCCGGCGCCCAGCCACTGCCAGGCTGTAACGGGCCTGCAGCTGCCCTTCGGAATCCACTTGATCACATCCTGATCTTCAGCCCACAGAGGTGTGGCGAGGAGCCCCGTGATGGGCACAGAGCCTGGGGAAGGAGGCACAGGCTTTGCTTTTTGGTGGCAGTGGTGGTGGTCGGGGGCGGGGGTCCTGCAGCAGCCAGAGCCGCTCCCAAAGGCCTGCTGCATGGGGTCCACGCCACAAGGTCACAGACCAGGTCCAAACCTGTCCAGCCACAGAAGTTACCGGCACCCAAACTCTTCCTGACTCCATTGCCGTTCCCCTGAATGGTCCATGGAGGTACCATAGAGGTACTTCTGGGCTGGCCCCTGGGTGATGGTGAAGCAAGTTTGGGGGGCCTGGTGGGTTGCTCCTAGGCACTGCTGGGTGGGCGTGGAGAAGGCGTCCTGAGCCACCCCAGCTTGAGCAGGGGACTTGGCGTCCTGAGCCCGGGTTGGGGGTTCTGGGAGAGGAGGGGTAAATGCTGCTGCCCAGGCTGCCTGGCTCGACCCAGAACCCAGCAAGGCCGTGTCTGCCCAGCCTGGCCTCAGGGGCCTCCTGTCCCCGACCCCTGCAGCTTCCCTGCTGCCTCTGGTGGAGCCTCTGCGGGAGGTGTCATGTTCCCAGGATGGGCACTGTGCCCTCAGCACTTCTTCGGACAGAGCTTTTATTCCTGGTTTTATTTTTATGTGAAATGCCTCGTCTTGAAGTGAGAAGGACGTGTTAGCCCTCAGTTTCTCAGTGGGGTGATTTTTCGAGTAAGAGGTGGGAGGACACTGCTGGGGGCTGGCTGCGTCTTGAGTAGGAGGTGGGGGGATACTGCTGGGGGCCGGCTGCGTCTTGAGTAGGAGGTGGGGGGACACTGCTGGGGGCCGGCTGCGTCTTGTCCGACTTCTGGGTGGGTTGGGTTTTATAACTGACTTGGGGGAGCCCACTCTTCCTCCGTGACTACATCAGGGTAGACTCGCTCCTTCCCAGGTTGTACTGATGCGTCTAGGGGTGTCGGGACACAGGAGACTGTGTGAGGGGTGGGGAGGGAGGGCCGGCCGGTGCCCTGGCCTGTCTGGAAGGTGCAGAGCCTCTGTCAAGGCCCCGCAGCCCCTGGCCACCCACCCTCTAGGAATGACCTTCCACATGTCTGGGGCTCCCTGGGCTGGGAGAGGGTGGGTCCTTCCTGCCTGGCACCCCCAAGTCTCCCACCCTCAGCTGGGGCTCTTCTGGGTTTGCCGGGAGCTGCTTCCTGGCTCGGGCACCATTTCCCTCTTTGGGTTCCGTTTCTGAGATTTTCCACTGTGGCTGAGCTTGTGTTGGTTGTCCGGGTCAGTCTTGCCTCCCTCTGCCCCTGGCCGCTGACAGAGGCCCGGTCGCACGGTCAGTGGCCTGCCTGTCCCTCCTGCTCCAACTACCTCCCGTGTCTGTGTTGGGAGTGCCCTCCTGAAATCTTAGGACAACAAGAGCTGCCACTTCCCGTCCCTACTCAGAAGGCCGTCCTGGGCCATCCTTGCCTGTTGGGTGCTGGGTGCCATGCTCTGCACTGCCCTTGGGAACGGCAAGATGGTGCATGCCAGCTGCACTGATCTGGGGTCCCCTTTGGGGATGCAGGGACTTGGGGGATCATGCATTACATAGGGGGACCATGCGCAGAGCGTCCAGGTTCTGTCCTTGTGAGTAGGGACGGACAGCTCTCGTTGTCCCCAGATTTCAGGAGGGCGCTCCCGACACAGACACGGGGAGGCAGTCGGAGCAGGAGGTGACAGGCAGGCCGTTGACCCTGTGGCTGTGCCTGGGAACCCCTGCAGCAGCTGGGCACCACCTTGCGGGTATGGACGGTCACAGATATGTGGTGGGCAGGCAGGGAGGCTACGAGACATGCATTTTGTGTATGAGCTTCTCTTTTTAAAACCAAAGGAAACAAAAGATACACAGGAAGGCGGTGGCTGCTGGGCATCAAGGCTGGGGCCTGTGCTTTCTCCTGCGCCTGACATACTCCCAGGCTGTCTCCAGGCAAGAGGCCCTCCTTAGCAGGCATGCGGTAAAGCATGGTGCTTTCGGTCAGCTGGCTGGGCGCATGTGTGCAGGCACCCGTGTGCCTTGTGAGTGTGCAGGTGTATCCGTGTGTGAGTCATGTGCTTGCACCATGTATATGTGCACATGCATGTACACACGTGTGCACACATTGAGTGCACTGTGCTCTTGCACAGCTATGTGCTGTGGGCATGCTCACGTGTGTGTGCGTGTGCGCGTGTGTGCGTGTGTGTGTGTGCGTGCCGTGGCAGGTAGACAGGGACTGGGGCTTCCTCCGCAGCAGAGGATCACATGGCATTGGGTGTCCCTCTGGATATCCGTTCCTTTCCCCTGGGCTGGGCCCATCGATGAGTGGCCAGCAGCTCCCCGTCTTGGTGTGGCCTTGTGTTCAGGTCTGAACCTGCTCCTGGGCCTCTGATCATGTTAGGAGACCTTTGCCTCGTGGACTTGGTTTCCTCTTTTGCGGAGCTCCCCAGGCCTCTCGGAGTGGACGAGGCCAACGGATTCCACAGTGGTTTTCTGTCTCGTGTTGGACATCAGATCCCCTCCTTAGAGTGGGTGGCTTTCTCAGTGCCTCTCCTGTGGTCTGGATGGCCGTTGGGAAGGCGGTGCCAAGAGCAGGGCCAGGTGCTCAGGCCTGGTGCAGGGGGCTGGTCGGGGCTGAAGCCACACAGGCTTGCTGGGGATCGGTGAATGTCGGAGACTTGCCAGGCGGGCTGGAGTCAGGCAGAGGCACCTGAGGGACCCTGAGGGTGAATTGGGGGCTGTCCTCCCCTCATGCCTGGCAGGAGTGAAGTCACCTCTGTCAGGGTCTCTGCCCTTTGGACGTGGGGCCACGTCCTACAGAGCTCCTTGGACCTGACCCAGGGATTCCCGGATGGCCCAGGCTCCTGCATGGGGGATGGGTGACCTTTGTAAATCACAGAAAGCGACCTAGGTGGGCCTCAATCACTTGAGAGGTTTATTTGCCAAAGTTAAGGATGTGCGTAGCACAGAACCACGGGAAACTTCTGTGGTCCGGGCTTTTCTTCTCAAAGAAGGCTGGGAACTTGAATATTCAGAGGGTAAAGCGTGCGTATTAGGGGAAGAAAGAAAGAGAAAGAAGAGGGAGGGCAGATAAGAGGCAGGCAGCGTTTGATCAGCGTTCACTGGACCTGTGTGTCACACGTGGGGGTAGAGGAAGAACCCCTCACGCCTCACACTCAGTGAATCTGCACATTTACCTACGACACAATCACTACAGGGTGGGCGAAGGGCTCAGGTGTGCGTTTGCCGCTGGCGAGCAGAGCAACGACTCCTGGTTCTGTCCTTGGTCCCGCGCCGTGAGGATGAGCTGTCGTTTCCACGGTCAGGGTGAGTTTTGTTGCAACTGCTTTAGCATAAGGATCCCATGGGCCCAAAAATGTGAGGGAGGCATGTAGCTTCCTACGCAGGAAGAAAATGGAAGGCAGGTTACGTGACCCGTTTCCCAGCATGACTCTTGCCTGTGGCTTAGTGGGTTTGGTCCTGAGATCCTGTTTTCCTTCCATACCTTGGACCAGCGAGCCGTCCCAGGGCTGCCGTCCTCGGGCACTGCAGACAGACCCTGACGTGGCACCGCTGGGCACAGCACTGGGAGTGGAGGTCAGCTCAGGGGGACATCCCAGCCATGAAGGGCACGAGTGGAGCTGACACACCAGTGATCGATTGCCTTTGTGGGGCCGGCCGGCTGCCCGGAGGGCTCTCCTGTTACATCCCTGTTGGAATATGAATTTTCTTTTTTTTTTTCCTTTTTTGAGACAGAGTCTTGCTCTGTCACCCAGGCTGGAGTGCTGTGGCACAAACTCAGCTCATTGTAATCTCCGCCTCCCAGGTTCAAGCAGTTCTCGTGCCTCAGCCTTCCGAGTAGCTGGGACCACAGGCGTGCCCTAGCACACCTGGCTGAGTTTTATATTTTCAGTGGAGATGGGGTTTTGCCATATTGGCCAAGCTGGTCTTGAACTCCTGGCCTCTAGTAGTTTGCTCACTTCGGCCTCCCAGAGCGCTGGGACTACAGGAGTGAGCCACCGTATCTGGCCGGAATATGAATTTTCTAAGCTGTGCCTTAGACCGAGGTCTGGAGGGCAAAGTTTGATGTTTGGTGTTAAGTATTAACCACAGTTCCTGTCTGGGTGCTTTTGATTTCAACCAGCTCCCTCAGCTGAGTGTTTCTGGGGGTGGCTCCCAGAGTCATTTTGTGACGGCCGCGTGGTGGGTGGGGCAGGAGTCCCTGGGTGCTGGGGAGTGTGAGACCCGCCGGGGCCTTGAGCAGCAGACTGCTCCCTGTGGGGCCTGGGAACCCTGTGGAGCCTGGCGGAGCTGGGTGTGGACGGCGTTCAGGAGTGGACCAGCTGGTCTTCAGGGCACTGGGCTGGGCTGGGGGCGTCTGGGGCCTGGTGAACAGATGACTGGGGGCCCTCCTGGTAACTGACACGGGGGCTGGTCTTCTTTGATCTTCTTTCTCAGAGGCCGGGGAAGTGCTGTCCAGGGACAAGGGCAGAGCACAAAGGGTTAATACCTTTCCTTTGTGAAGAAGAGGGAAACTCCCTTTTGGGGGCAGAGGCCTGTTCTGTGCAGATAAACCTCTGGCTTTGATGCAGCAGCCTGAACGATGAGCTGCCTGGCTGGCCATGCTGTCCAGGCCCTGCCTCTTCCCTTGTTCGTGGCCGCTGACTCCCCAAGGGTCCTGGAGCCTCTGGCCGGGAGTGCCGGGGAACAGGCTTACAGCAGGGTCCCCTTTGGCAGGTGGGTGACTGCAGGACCTCATCCCTGCGGGGAGGGGTGTGTGCTGCTGTTGCAGAGGTCTCAGGGTCTGAGGTGCTTTCGGCCCTGGGCTGTGACGCGGGCCCCCGTCCTGCCAGCCCGTGCCTGTTTCCGCTCTCTCCTTGGGCAGTTTCTTTTTGAGGACACAGTTGTGGGGAGGAGAGTGCTGTTTCTGAATCACGTGTGAATCAAGGGTGGTTTGTTTCCTGCGTTCTGGGGTTTTCTCGGGCAGCACCCCACACGCACCCCCCGGTGGGCCGCTGAGAAAAGGAGGAGGTTGTGCCTGGAGATAGGGAGGCTGGTGGAGGCATCGCGATCTCAGAGGGGGTTAGGCCAGCTTCTCCCTGCAGAAACTACCCATGAAGGCACTTCCCAGGCCTAGATTGGGATGGGTCAGGGGTCTGACACGCAGACTCCTGCTGCCTCTCTGGCTGGAAGGGCTGCCCTTCCTCTGGCCAGGACACTTGTGTGTCTGGTCTTCGCCCTTCCATCTGCAGCCACCTCCTTCCCTCTTGGGGTGGGGACACAGCCTGGTTGGACAAGCCCAGGAAGCTGCTCCCCAAGGGCCCAGCCCATCAGGATCTGCTTACTGACCACAGAGTCTGCATTCACTGTTTTGATAAGGTGTCGGAAAACTAATCTAGAGTGAAAAACAGGCCAGAACTTGCCTCTGTGGCTCGGGGCTTGGCTGGGGAGGGAGCTCGGCTCTGTGGGGAGCTGGTCCTGGGGTCTGGGATGAGAGTGGGCCCTGCCCAGGCCTGTGTTGACCCCTGGAGTCAGATTGCCATCCACTGTGCTGGTTCCAGTGGCTCTGGGAAGTTAGGGGGCTGGGGCCTGAGCTCAAGGCTGGCCATGGACAACCACACGCAGCACGCCCGTGTGCTTGGTTGGCGTGCCTGGCTGGTGTGTCTGCCATGGCCTGGAGCTGTCCTCATGGTGGGGTAGCCCCACTGGCCCTCCCAGCATTCCTGTCCATTTAGACCCAGTGCACAGGGGATGTCCACCTTGTACACGTGCATTCACAAGGATGTTAAAGTGATCCTTGAACATTTGCTCCGTGCCTCAGTTTCCCTTGCCAGGAGCCAGCCTGTCACGAGGGTGGCAGTGGCCATGACCTCTAGTCTCCTTGGCTCTGTCTGCAGACCTCTGGCGCCAGCGGGTCGGGCCTGGGCTTTCAGGGAGGCTCAGAGACGCCCTGGGCAGTCACTGGGGAGGGATTGAGTGGAGTGGAAATCAGAGGAGGGAAGCGCGCCAGGCCAGGCCCCTCCTGGGTCCCCTCCACACCACCAAGGGTCCCGACCGCAGCCCAGATGGAGCCTGTAACAGGAGCTGCCCTGGGAGGGCCCGGCAGGTGCGCTGGGGCCCTGCGTCTCCCGCCTTCCTTCGTCTCTGCCCCTGCAGGCTGCCTGGGCCCCGAGCCTCTGGCACTAGGAGACCCCATGGCCCCTCCATGGCTCAGACGTCACTCGGGCTGCTAAGGGAGGAGGCTGGACCAGGACCAACAAACAGCCACCTGACAGAGGGTTCGGGAAGTGAGTTCACCCAAGGCCGCCTTCCCGCAAGCAGGCGTGTCCTTTAGATGGAAGGACTGTGGTCCCAGTGCGTGCCTGTGCCCTGGGCACCCCGCCCCATGGGTCGTGCAGTCTGGGGGCTGTAGCCCCTGGGACTTTCTGCAGATGTGTGTGCTACAGATACGTGTATGTGTACACGTGTATGTGCGGGTGTTTGTGTGTGACTGTGACTGTGGTATGGGTATGCACACGTGAGTACAGGTGCATGTGCAGGTTTGCGAGGTGAGTGTTGTGTGTATGGATGAGTGGGGTACCGTGTGTGCGTGTGAGTAGGGGTATGGAGAGTGTCTTACGTGTGAGCATGTTTGCGTGTGCACGTGGGAGTGCCTGTCTGTGCATGCGTACCCATGCACGTCTGTGTGCGTGTGTGTGTTTTGTGTGGTGTGTGTTCATGTGTGTCTGGCCGTAGCTTGCCAGGACCTTCCAGCCAGGCTTCCTTGCTCCCAGTGCCTCTTACAGTGAGCTGGGATCTCCCGGGCTCTCCTGGTTTACAGGATGCTGGCAGTGGTGTCTGCACAGACCGCTGGGAGGAGGGCCCTTCAGGAATGGGTGATGAAGGACCTGTTTTTGCTTCAGAAGGCAGCACTGCTTTAGCCAGAAACTTGTGCTGGAAGCTTCAGCACTTACCTGAAACCCCTGGGTCCCAACCTGAACACTGGGCGGTTCTCATCCTGTGTCCCTGAGGGCCTCAGGTTCTGGATTTTAGGGCCCACGCAGCACAAACTGTGAGGGGCAGAGGGAGGGCAAGGGTCGGGGTCATCAGCTGGCGTTCGGGTCCTGGAACCCAAACACACTGTACTTCGGTGCCTGGCGCCATCACCAGGAGCCCGGCCTCCAGGCGGTGGGGGTGGGGGAGTGCTCCTGGGTCTGCGTCTTCACAGGGAGCCCGGCCTCCAGACAGTGGTGTGGGTGGGGCGTATTCCTGGGTCCATTCAGTTGCGGGCTGTTCCCAGAGGCCACGTGGGCTGATGCCACCGGGTCACCACGTGGGACTCATTCTGCTGCAGGTGTCCCTGGACCCAGGGGACACACAGAGCCAGGCCTGAGCACCTCCTGGAGTGCAGGGAGCCTGGACCTGCTTGTCCCCTGCCCCAGGCCTGGCGCCTCTCTGTGTGCACAGGTCCTGTGCCGCCTGCCACTGCTCTGCAGGGCTGGGGAGCTGGACAGACCACCCATGCTGGAGGGCAGGAAGGGGCGGAGGCTGCCGGACCTGACTCCAGCTTCGCAGCCCCTCCTGCCTGTCAGCTGCTTCCAGCTCTAAGAGGACGTTCCTGGAGCCCTTTTCGGAGAATGGCTGTAAAATCCCAAAACACAGGAGGAAGAGGGGGAGGGATGAGCCACTGAGAAAGGGAGGAGGTTGTGCCTGGAGATGGGGAGGCCGATGGAGGCATCGCAATCTCAGAGGGGATTAGGTCAGCTTCTCCCTGCAGAAACTACCCATGAAGGCACTTCCCAGGCCTGGATCGGGATGGGTCAGGGGTCTGACACGCAGACTGTCGCTGCCTCTCTGGCTGGAGGGGCTGCCCTCTGTCTGGCCGGGACACTTGTGTGTCTGGTCTTCACTCTTCCATCTGCAGCCACCTCCTTCGCTCTTGGGGTGGGGACACAGCCTGGTTGGACAAGACCAGGAGGCTGCTCCCCAAGGGCCCAGCCCATCAGGATCTGCTTACTGAACACAGAGTCTGCATTCACTGTGTTGATAAGGTGTCGGGAAACTAATCTAGAGTGAAAAACAGACCAGAACTTGCCTCTGTGGCTCGAGGCTTGGCAGGGAGGGAGCTGGGGAACTGGTGGGAGGCTTTTGGTAGGTCCGGTGAGCAGCGACAGGCCTTTGTTAATGCTTAGCAGATAGATATTTTCTTGCCCAGGTGGCCGCAGCCGGAGAAAACTCAGCAAAGCGGCTCCAGAGGGCCACAAGGCTGCTCAGTGTCGGGGGCTGGAGACCAGGCAGGGGCGGTGGTGGCCACTGTGTGCTGTGACATGCGTCCGTGGGGTGGATCTGTGTGTGGATAGCTGGCACCCGTGGGGCGCACAGGATGTCTGCCCACTTGCTTACCTGGGGTCGTTTTCGTAATAAAATTAAGAGGTAGAAAAAACAAGATGAGAAAAAACTGACCTGTGGCCAGTTCTCCAGGCCAGGGCTCGACCTCGCTGCCTTCATGGCTGAGGAGGAGAGCGGCATGGGTCAGGCTGGTGTGTCTGGTTCTCCACCACCGACTGTCGGCATTTGCTGGCTATTGGGAGGGCTCCTCCAAGGTCTCGGGCCCACCAGAGGCTGTGGTTCTGGGGCCTGGACCCAGGCCGGGCCTGCTGGCCAGACGCCGTCAGTTCAGGGCCTGTCTGCTTGGGGCAGGTCCTGTTGAGACCCTGGCCCCTGGGGATAGGTCAGCCTGGTGCATGGGGTTCATGAAGACACCAGACGAGCTGTGAGCAGAGCTGCTGCTGGAACTGCTTTAAACCTGACGGGACGGGCGCCAGTGGCACTGATCAAAGCCTATCCCAGCACACAGGTAGGCAGGGCGGTCCAACCAGTGCCAGCTGCCTAGGGCTGCTCAGGGCAGGTGAGCGAGGAGGGACCTCTGGGGAGAAAGCACTGAAACGGGCTGTTCCCAGAGCTGGGAAGATGTTGGGATGGACGGAGCAGGAGGGCAGCGCACACAGCTGTGGGGGAGAGGCCACGGGCGGTGGGCGGCTCAGCTCGTTGAGGGCTCCTGGTGGGTGCTCACCGCGTAGAACCGCACCCCTCCAGGCTCGTGTTTCACCTCCTGTTTCCCGGTGTCCTTTTCTGTTCCAGGACACGTCCAGGATCCAAGGTGACAGACACCGAAGTTCCCGCACTGCCTTGGGCTCCTCTTGGCTGTGACGGTGTCTTGGACTTTCTTTTTTTGATGACTGTGGCAGTTTTGGGGAGTCCTGGTCCATTTCGGAGGACGCCCCTCAGTTGGGAGGTGTCTGGTGTTTTCTCTCGTGGTCAGCCCGTGGCTGGGCGTTTCTGGGAGGAAGACCCCAGAGGGCAGGCGCCCTCCCTCTACGCAGCGTCTGGGCACACGCGCCAGCAGGACTGGGCGCAGTCTCCCCACGGCGCCGTCTCCTCCTCCGTGACCCATGAGTGCAGCTCACCTTCCTCTCCCACCCCAGCCAGGCTTCTGGACCCTCATGCGGGGTTTGGGGTCTGGTTTCGGTTCCCACTGTTGGATCTGCAGATGGGCTTGCCTTTGGGGCCTGCCGTGCTGTGGATTCGGGGGCTGCTGTGAGACCATCCAGCCTTTGAAAGGCTGTGGAAAGATAGATGACAGCAAGCGGCTGCAGGAGGCCCCGGTCCAGGCGGCCTTTACAGGGGCTTCTTTCCCGGTGACTCTGGCCGGGTCCTGTGGATTTTTAATCCTGACAGCGTGTCTGCAGAATGACGCACCGTACAGGCCTCGACAGGCAGTGCGGACGGTACCAGCCCCTGCCGTCCTGATGCCGCCCGAGGGTGAGGGACATTCGTGGCTGATTCACGGGTTTCATGAGCTATTTGCAGACATCCGCCCGAGTCTCCTTCAAGGGGAAATTCCTGAGCGGCCGCCTCGCCTTGCTGTTCTCTTCCGAGGCGTGTGGGAGCCCAGCCCGGCCGGGTGGGAGGAGAGGGTTGAAATGCCATGGCTGCTACTTCTCACCCTGGATGCTACTGGCTGAAGGAGCCTTCTTTAAAAGCCTTACTGATCACGTTTCTCAGTGATAACAGGAACCATCACACACCGCCAGGGTGCGACGTGGAGCGGCCCAGGCCTGGGGTACCCTGGACTTCCCGCTCCACACTCCTGCCCCACACGCCTGCGGAAGGGACCGTGGTGTTTGTGAAGGGGCCGTTCCCATCGCTCCCGGCTGTTTGGTCACATGGTTTATTTTATTTTATTTTATTTTTATTTTTATTTTATTTTATTTTTTTTGAGACAGAAACTCGCTCTGTTGCCCAGGCGGGAATGCAGTGGCACAATCTCGGCTCACTGCAAGCTCCGCCTCCTGGGTTCACACTATTCTCCTGCCTCAGCCTCCCGAGTAGCTGGTACTACAGGCACCCACCACCATGCCCGGCTAATTTTTTGTATTTTTTAGTGGAGACAGGGTTTCACCATGTTGGCCAGGATGGTCTCGATCTCCTGACCTCGTGATCCCCCCGCCTCGGCCTCCCAAAGTGCTGGGATTACAGGCGTGAGCCACTGCGCCCGGCCTGGTCGCATGGTTTTAAGGTGTCCTGAGTTTTGCTGCACTTGGTTTTGGGGAGACCATGAGCTTGGCACGAACTGAGATTCCCGAGTCAGCCTTTCTAAGCTGTCCTGGGCAGGCCACTGCTGTGATGTAAAATGTGAAAGGAGCAGGCCTTTACAGGGGTTTCTGTGAGGTGAGTTGAGCATTTCAGTCCTTAAATGTGGAGACAAATCAGAAATGGGTTTGTCTTCTGAGGAGGCGAGTTAGGTGGGGGTCGGTACCGTGGCTCATTCTGTGTCCTGACTGGAACCGGGATCCATCCTCTGACCTGCTGAGATGCCTGCCGTCCCCCAGAGGAGATGGACTGGGTCTGGGCTGGGTTGATGTCTGTGCCCCGCTCCTGCCTGAGGGCACGCGGTGTCTGGGTGCTGCTTTTTGGCTCACGGGGTGGGATTTGGCTGGGGACACTTGATCTGGGTTGTTGGGCCATCCCTTACCCCCGCTTCACCCAGCCTGGCAGAGGCCACCTGTGCATGGCGCCTGGGCAGGGGCACTGCCGAGGCCTGCCCTGAGGGTGAGACACTGTGGGCCGCCTGGCAAGAACCCTGCCCATCTCACCTTCCTGCACCGCAGGCCCAGTCTTTCCTGTGTGTCCGTTTGTCCTCTGAGGAGCCTTCTGGTCATCATGAACGTGCAGAATGACGAGGGAGGAGGTGCCATCCCAGGCGAGTGGCTCTATCCCCAAAACACAGGTGGGGCTCGGCCAGAGGAAAACTCGCTGCCCTTCGTAACAGCCAGGCCTGCCGATGTCCAAGTCCAGGCCAGGGGAGCGCAAGGGACGCAGGGTGTGCAGAGGGTTAGACGGGGGTGCTGGGCATGCAGAGGGTTAGAGGGGGCGGCTAGGTGTGCAGAGGGTTAGAGGAGGCCTGGGTGTGCAGAGGGTTAGAGGGACAGCTGGGCACACAGAAGGTTAGAGGGGCGTCTGGGCATGCAGAGGGTTAGAGGTGGGGCTGGGCATGCAGAGGGTTAGAGGTGGGGCTGGGTGTGCAGAGGGTTAGAGGTGGGGGCTGGGCGTGCAGAGGATTAGAGGGGGCAGCTGGGTGTGCAGAGGGTTAGAGGGGGCATTGGATTTTTAACGAAGTCTTTTGACTGGGGTGGCATTTGAGGCCATGACGTCCCTGGGACGCACTCTTGGTTCGGGTCTGACCTGGCTGTTTTAACCAGATGGAAATGTTTGTGCGTCTCCCGAGTGGGCACTTGGTTCTGCTGAGAGCACACCTGCCGTGGCCTCCACAGAGACCAAGCGACACTCTTAAGACAGCGAGGGGAGACGCGTTCTCTTCAAAGGCTCGAAGGTTGTAGTCATGGTCTGAGGCTGCTTTTGGTAACAAGAACGTGCTGGTGGCTGGTGGAACATGCTCATGTATTCAGCGCAGTCCCCACATGGGAGGACCAGCCACACCCTGCTGGCGTGTTCTGTCCCCCTTTCCTGTGTGTCTTTGCGTTCTGGACTCATTGTCTGTGTTAGTTTAAGAAGCAGTGAAAGGACAGACTCACGCCTCGTTGTCCCCACGCATGGGGCTTTGTGGTGAGGCCATTGGTGCACAGCCCTGCACAGTCGGACACACAGATCCCAGGTGTGACCCTGTGGCGGTTACGTCATTATGTTTTCTAAGTTTAATGAATTGCTCGATATTCATCCAACTTGAGCAAGTTGTTGCTAGTGCTTTTTTCCAACTGCATAGGTTGCCTGTGGGGGGCTTGTGTGTGTGTTTTTCCGGGTGTCCTTGGGGCCTGGTAGGTGTTGCCATCTTCCCAAGCAGGCTGTGCAGGGGAGACACCGCCGTGAGCAGTGGTTGTTGCTGCTGGGAGTGTTGGAGGCGACGGGAAGGACGTTGGTCTCCTTGGTTTGAGTGAACGTGGTTTGAGTGAACATTTTTCCTACTTGCGCAGTTCGTAGAAGTTCAGATAAACAGTGGTTGCTTGCTGAACGCAAACGTAGTTACATGCTAAGACCCCAACCACCAGTAAACCCGTGCTTTCCAGAAGGGATGTGGGCCGAGCAGCGGAGCCCCAAGCTGCCCTCCTGGTGGAGAAGGGCAGGCAGGGCTCAGCCTCCAGAGCTGTGCACCCTTCCTGCGGGGAAGAGAAACTTGAACCCAAGCAGCTGTGACTTTGGCCAAGGTTGTCTGTGGGGTTGGCTGCGTGGGAGGGAGAACCTGAAACCCTCTGGTCTCTCCCTCCCTCACTCCTTTCCTCCCTCCCTCCCTCACTCCTTTCCTCCCTCCCTCCCTCACTCCTTTCCTCCCTCCCTCCCTCGCTCCTTTCCTCCCTTCCTCCCTCACTCCCTCGCTCCTTTCCTCCCTTCCTCCCTCACTCCCTCGCTCCTTTCCTCCCTTCCTCCCTCACTCCCTCGCTCCTTTCCTCCCTCCTTCCCTCCTTTCCTCCGTCCCTCTCTCCTTTCTTCCTTCCCTCTCTCCCTCCAAGAACAGCCGTACCAGGCTCCTGGTCCTTCATCTTCCACTGACTCCAGAAAGACTCGCCAGTCACCGCTGATCTCTCTGTAAACAGTTGGCCATTATGTCCAGAAAAAGGGTCTGAGCAGGAATCCACTGAAAACATGGAAGAGGAGTGGGGAAGGTCCCTGGATGGGACTCATCTTGGAAAGACCTGTAATTCATGGGAAAGACATTTAGACATATTTTCTTAGTTGAATGTATTTGTAATTTTTGTTTTAACCTGATTTTCATGGAACTTCAGATTTCAGAAAGGTTGCAAGACCAGTGTGGAGAATATCCACCCGGCCTTGGCCTTCGCTGCCCAAATACCAACCTCCTGCCATGTCGGCCGTGTCCCTCCTGCTCCCCACCTCGCCCTGGGTCTCCGTCTGTCACCCTCGCGTGTGTTTCTGAGCGGTTGGGAAGCAGCTGAGTGGTGTTACTCCTCACAGGTGTGTTTCCTATGGCAAACACGTTTCTTTCAGAATCTCTGCAGTGCAGTCACCGGAACCAGGGAGTTAATGATCACACACGAGGTATCTTTTTCGGATCTCACCAACTGGCCCAAACACGGTCTCTAGAAAAAGAAAGTCTGAGGTCGTGCGTGCACTTGGCCGTCTCTGTCATCTGCAGCTTCCTCTGTGTTGTCTCCCTGACGTTTTTGAGGGGTGGAGCCGCTGTTCTGTGGTGCTGGCCTCTCTGTGGTGTGTCCCGCAGTCTGGGCGCCTGCAGTCGCTCATGGTAGCACCAAGGACCTTATACCCTGAGGGCTGTGCTTTCCGCCGTGGGCACCGTACTGGGAGCACGTGCTGCCCGCCTACCCCGGGATGGCGATGCCCTCTTTGCTGGCATGGCCAGAACCTACCACTCCTGCAGCTGGTGCCTGTCAGCCGGCCAGGGTGGCCGCCAGTGGGCTCTGGCACGTCTGAAACGTACCATAGAAAATGCCCACCCTCCCCCTAGTGTTGTTTGGCACAGTGATGAGCTCCTGGCCTGCCCGCCTCCGGCCACCTCGCATCCTACCTTGGCCGTTTCTTCTGGACCCTCAGGGTCCCACACGGTTCTGTGCAGGGCTAGGGTGGGCTGGTCAAGGATGGGCCGAGCACCCCTAGGAAGGGTCCCAGCCTTGTTGTTCCCGGTCTGGGGGGCTGGTGTGCAGCACATGGGACAGAGGGCCCTGGGGTGCATGGGTGGGTGTGGGTTTGATGCCCTTCAGCTCCTCACCATGCCTGGCTGGGGCATGTGCATTTGCAGACCCTGTTCTCCTGGTCATGGGCGGCCGGCTCGGGGGTCCCGGTCAGGCTGTGGTCTCTGCAGTGGCCATGGGCCACTGGCTCGGGGGTCCCGGGCAGGCTGTGGTCTCTGCAGTGGCCATGGGCGGCCGGCTCGGGGGTCCCGGGCAGGCTGTGGTCTCTGCAGTGGCCATGGGCGGCCGGCTCGGGGGTCCCGGGCAGGCTGTGGTCTCTGCAGTGGCCATGGGCTGCTGGCTCGGGGGTCCCGGGCAGGCTGTGGTCTCTGCAGTGGCCATGGGCGGCTGGCTCGGGGGTCCCGGGCAGGCTGTGGTCTCTGCAGTGGCCATGGGTTGTTGACTCGGGGCTCCCGGGCAGGCTCTGGTGTCTGTGGGTGGCCATGGGCAGCTGGCTCGGGGGTCCCGGGCAGTCTGTGGTCTCTGCAGTGGCCGTGGGCGGCTGGCTGGGGGGCCCGGGCAGGCTGTGGTGTCTGTGGGTGGCCATGGGCCGCTGGCTCGGGGGTCCCGGGCAGTCTGTGGTCTCTGCAGTGGCCGTGGGCGGCTGGCTGGGGGGCCCGGGCAGGCTGTGGTGTCTGTGGGTAGCCATGGGCCGCTGGCTCGGGGGTCCTGGGCAGTCTGTGGTCTCTGCAGTGGCCGTGGGCGGCTGGCTGGGGGGCCCGGGCAGGCTGTGGTCTCTGCAGTGGCCGTGGGCGGCTGGCTGGGGGGCCCGGGCAGGCTGTGGTGTCTGTGGGTGGCCATGGGCCGCTGGCTCGGGGGTCCCGGGCAGGCTGTGGTGTCTGTGGGTGGCCATGGGCCGCTGGCTGGGGGTCCCGGGCAGGCTGTGGTGTCTGTGGGTGGCCATGGGCCGCTGGCTCGGGGGTCCTGGGCAGTCTGTGGTCTCTGCAGTGGCCATGGGCGTCTGGCTCGGGGGTCCCGGGCAGGCTGTGGTCTCTGCAGTGGCCATGGGCCGCTGGCTCGGGGGTCCCGGGCAGTCTGTGGTCTCTGCAGTGGCCATGGGCCGCTGGCTCGGGGGTCCCGGGCAGGCTGTGGTGTCTGTGGGTGGCCATGGGCCTGCTGGCTGGAGGTCCCGGGCAGGCTGTGGTGTCTGTGGGTGGCCATGGGCCGCTGGCTCGGGGGTCCTGGGCAGTCTGTGGTCTCTGCAGTGGCCATGGGCGTCTGGCTCGGGGGTCCCGGGCAGGCTGTGGTCTCTGCAGTGGCCGTGGACGGCTGGCTGGGGGGCCCAGGCAGGCTGTGGTCTCTGCAGTGGCCTGTGTCAAGGGCCTTGTGCTGCTGTGACAGTCCCTGATTCCCTGACAGATGATTCCTGAAGGGCAGGTGATTCATAAAGACAGAAACTTCTCAGAGTTCTCGAGGCTGAAAGTCTCAGACCAAGGCCTGGGCAAGTTTGGGGTCTGGGGAGGGCCCTAGGTTCCCTGCCGTGTCCTCGCGTCAAGGGTGGGAGGGTGAGAGAGCTCTGCTGCTGAGGGCTGGGTGTAGGGACTTTCATCCCTTCCATGCCTCACCACCTCCTACAGACCCCACCTCCTACGGACCCTGCCTCCTAACGCCGTCACATGGGCCATTGGGCCTCAACTCGCCAGGGAGCCTCAAGTCCTCCTCGGCCCCAACCCCCTTGCTCGTGCCCTCGAGCAGCTGCTAGGATCTACCCCCTGGTTCCAAGCCCTGGGCTCAGCCCCACGGAGGGGTCACCAGCCCAGCCTTCTTGAAAGATACAGGAGTTGGGGGCTCATTTACCTGGAGAGCCCGTGGGCGGCATCCTCAACGGGGAGCAGTGGGAAATCCTCTGTGTCCCTCAGAAATGGCGGATTAAGTAGCAAGGCTAGGAGGTGCAGCCTTGACTTTTGAAAGTGAAAATTTTGCCCACATTTGGCTGAATGAGAGATTTTCAATGCCAGAGGGAGATGCCCTTGCCCTGGGCTGAACAGCTCACTTGCTGAGGCTTTCAGGGGCTTTGTCTTAAATGATAATGTGTGTGGGGGCTAGCGTGTGCCCTGGGGCTAGCGTGTGTCCTGGGGCTAGCGTGTGTCCTGGGGCTAGTGTGTGCATTGGGGCTAGCGTGTGCCCTGGGGCTAGCGTGTGTCCTGGGGCTAGTGTGTGCATTGGGGCTAGCGTGTGTCCTGGGGCTAGCGTGTGTCGTGGGGCTAGCGTGTGCCCTGGGGCTAGCGTGTGCCCTGGGGCTAGCGTGTGCCGTGGGGCTAGCGTGTGCCGTGGGGCTAGCGTGTGCCCTGGGGCTAGCGTGTGCATTGGGGCTAGCGTGTGCCCTGGGGCTAGCGTGTGTCCTGGGGCTAGCGTGTGTCCTGGGGCTAGCGTGTGTCCTGGGGCTAGCGTGTGCCCTGGGGCTAGCGTGTGCCCTGGGGCTAGTATGTGCATTGGGGCTAGTGTGTGTCCTGGGACTAGCGTGCACCCTGGGAAATGCCCCTTTCTTTGGAACACAGATATGTGGAAGGAAGGGGTAATGTCACCCTTAGCCACGGTTTGGAGGTGACAGCTGGTGGGGACTAGGGCCCACCGTGCAGGATCTGCGGTTGGCCTTCTGTGCTTGCTTTTAGTTCCTTCTAAGCTGACTCTGAACTGTTTTTCCCTCACCAGGAGATGGAAATCCAAGAGAAAACAGCCCATTCCTCAACAATGTTGAGGCGGAACAGGAGAGTTTCTTTGAAGGGAAAAACATGGCACTTTTTGAGGTAACTTATTAGAAGAAGAAGGTGCCAGGGCCGTTGCTTTGATGTGGAAAAGTAAAGGAGCCCCTGGGGGCCCCCAGGCCGGGGCCTCCCACAGGACTGGACACCACGTGGAAGGAACTGGGGCCTCCCTGTCCCAAAGGCCATGGAGGGGACCCAGTCCCGCACCTGAGCTGGAATGTGGTCCTCGACTGGTGCCTTCTGGGGTCCTTCCTGGATCGAGGGTGTTCCAGCCCCACGGGAACCCCTCAGAGCTGCTGAGTGCTGGACATCCTGGGGTCCCTGCCGTGGGTGGGTGGTCCCACTCAGTGAGGCCTGGAGCCCCGGCCTCGGACTCAGACCTGCTGCACAGGTGTCCAGGCCTCTCTGGCTGGCTTCAGACTCGGGCGCAGGACCGGGCAAGAGCCTGAGCTCCACAACCTGAATATGGGGAGGGAGCCCGGGGGCCCTACGGTGAAGTGAGGGCCGCCTGTGACCCATGTCCACGCTGCATAGGAGGAAATGGACAGCAACCCCATGGTATCCTCACTGCTCAACAAGCTGGCCAACTACACCAACCTGAGCCAGGGCGTGGTGGAGCATGAGGAGGACGAGGAGAGCCGGCGGCGCGAGGCCAAGGTACTGCTGCCATGCCCATGCCCGCCCAGTCCCCACCCCGTGTGTCCTGGTAGGTCAGATCACACCGGCAAAGCAGTTGCTTGTCAGAATAGTTGCCCTGAGCAATAGTGTCATGGCCACGTCCAGCCCTTTCTTCCTGGGAGGACTCGATGGTGCCTGCCCTGCAGCTCTGGTCCAGCCCTCTTCTCTCTCCACTGTCCGGGGAAGCATGACATCCCCCACACAGCTGGGCGGCCGGGTTCCCTGTCGAGAAATGAGCTTGAGGTGTTTTGTTCGTTCTGCAGGGAGTGGCCCTGTCCCCTGCTGTGGAGAGAAGTCTGAATGGTTCCGAGAGGCCGGGACGTGGCCCCTTCCAGAGGGTGCTGTGGCCTCTGTGCTCCCAGGGGGCCACCCTCCTTTTCATTTCCTGTCCAGGGCACTTAGCCTGGTAGCATTTTCCCTGCAGTTTTAATCCTTGAGGATTTGTTTCCAGGAATCCATCCCAGGAAACAAGGGGGGTGCAGTGGGGATTCTGCAGAGCGTTTTCCCTTGGGTGGTTTCTGTGGGCGACTAGGCGTGGAAACCCCTTGAGCATCCTCGGGAGGGTTCTGCCGTCCCCTGCGCAGACGGGTTGCCTGAGAACCACCCTGAGGCCTGACGCCCTGAAGTGACGCTCACAGGCGAGAAAGACCCTGGACCCATGTTGGGAAAAGTCTCATGGGCAGATGAAACAAACGGTGTCCTCGCTGTGGGGGCGTGACAGGTGGCTCAGTTTCTTCTCAACTCCCTCTGCTTTTAAAATCTTCCAAATACGTGTGCATTGCTTTAGAATCATAAGATACAAAAAACAAACAAAAAAATCCACCGAAGGAAACCGTGCAGTGCAGGCTCCGCTCTGAAGCCAGGTGACGTCCTCCCCCAGTCTTGACACAAAATTGTCATTTCCTGAGTCAGCTCTGAGCCTGTGTCCCGCTCCTTCGGCAGATGGCTAAGGGCGTGCATTGGATTTTTAGGATGATTTTTAAATTTCCCTATTATTTTCCCTAACTTTCTGACTCTAGAAATACTCTCAGGAGACCCCTATCTTCTCAGGAGGGAGGGCTTTGTGGCACCAGGTAGAGGCCAGTGAGCAGAAAGGAAGGAGGTGCTGAACTGGGTGCCCACCAGGTCCAGGGAGGGTGGCCCCCCTGCTCTGACCTCCACCAAGTGGGGCGTCCCTCGGCTGGCCCCCTGCCCTTCCCTGCATCTGCCTAGCCTGGGCTCTGTGCTTTGCATCAGCACCAGCCCTGAGCGCCTCCTGCTAGTATCCAGTGTTCAGCTGACCTGGGTCCCACACAGCGATCGGGAAGTCAGGCCCCTGAAGATTTCTCTTTCCTTTCTTTTACTGTAAACACAGTGGAATTAATACTGCATTTCCAGGATACCTGAAGACACTTGGTTTTGTTTTTGAGAAGCATCACTCTGGGGTTGAAGTAACCAGAGACAAGTGAGGAACGTGACCGTGTGGCCGCCTCGGGATGGGGCCTGGCCTGACGAGGGCCCTCAGCCCTGGTTGTCCCAGGACAGGGCAGCGGCCTTTTCGGAAGCTGCATCTCTGGACCTCTTTGTGGTTCCCCTGCTGGGCCCTTCCTGGCTGGGGAGCCTGTGGCCACCCCGCCTATCCATAGCTCGGCCAGCCCTTGGGGTGGGGCCATCACTGCTGCACGTGGACGCTGCAGAATTGGGCGTTGCCATGCCGGGCTCAGCACTCAGCACCTTTCTGGGGTTTCGTGCAGGCTGGGCACTACCTTGAGGCCTCATGGGCTCAGGCTGGTGTTCTGGCACCAAAACTCCGGAGCGACAGGCCTTCCCTGTCTGCCTGCCTGCGTGCTGGAGTTTGTGTCTAGGGAGATGTTGGCCTTCTCCAGGGGGCAGGTGCCTTCCTACGGGCCTGGTCCGAGTGCTCCGGGAACCGGCTTCAGTTCCAGCTTGGCTGGGCTCAGGCACCACCGACCTGGCCACCCAGCTCCAAGCCCTCTGCCCAGTGGAGCCCAGCCTGCCATGAGGTGCCCATAGAGAGCACACCCCAGCTTCTCTCACCCTACTTGGTACTGAGACATGAGGGAAACGTCCAGGCAGGTGTGTTTGTTCACGGCACACTGTGGGCCAGGGTCCAGGAGGTTCCCACCTGGAGGGCTCTCCCCGGCCCTCCCTGGCAACCCTACCCCCAGGCCGGTGGCTCTCAGGCCTCTGTCCCTCGGGGTCAACATGCAGGCGCTCGAGGCCGGTGCAGCCTGCGTTTCAGTCGGAGAGGGACCAGGGCCCGTGACCCCAGCAGGCCTGTTGTGTGACGGTGGCAGATTTCAGTTGGCAGTGAATCCTTCAGCTCCCTGTGGGGACCGTGGCTCGGCCCCTGGGGTGGAAGGGCAGGGGCTGCCCCTCGTCCTCTTTGGCCAGGCTCAGAGGCTCATCCCCAGCAGACCTGCTCCCATTAAAGGAGCCTTTTCAAGGGCCCAGGCATCTCCAGCCTCCCGCGCCTGAAACTGGGTCCAGTTGGGCCTTATAAGTTGCCTTTTAGGCGCGAACTGAGAGGCCGAGGCCAGCCATGCCCTTTCGTGAGGAGTCAGGATCCCCCGCCTTTGGCAGAGAACCAGCTTCTGACTCACCTGTCACGGGGTCATGGGATCTGAGGCTGAGTCTGGAGGGCAGGGCCCCCTGTGTGGACGGCGTCTCTGCCTGGAGCTCTGCCTGTCGGCTCCTGCGTTAGCTGAAGCCTTGCTGTGAAGTCACAGCATGAATGATCCCCGGAGCCTTGCTGTCGTCACCCCTGCCCCGGGTTCTCAGTTTTATCCCATGACAGTGTCCCAAAGCTGGTTCTCCTCCGTCTCCTGCCACTTCTTTCGTTTGTACCAAGAACAAGGTGTACCCAGATTTGGAGGGCCCAGCAGCGGCCCCCGGACCCGTCACCCTCTCCTCTCTAGGGCCCCCGTCACAAGCAAGTTGCTCCCCTGTTGCTCCCCACCTGGGGCTCAGGGAGCCAGGTGCATCCCCCAGGCTGTCAGAGCCAGGGCTGCCATACTGCTCCCCACCTTGGGCTCAGGGAGCCAGGTGCATCCCCCAGGCTGTCAGAGCCACGGCTGCCATGCTGCTCCCTACCTCGGGCTCAGGGAGCCAGGTGCATCCCCCAGGCTCTCAGAGCCAGGGCTGCCCATGTTGCTCCCCACCTGGGGCTCAGGGAGCCAGGTGCATGCCCCAGGCTGTCAGAGCCAGGGCTGCCATGCTGTTCCCCACCTCGGGCTCAGGGAGCCAGGTGCATGCCCCAGGCTCTCAGAGCCAGGGCTTCCCTTGCTCCGGGCTGCGCTCTTAAATGGTTTTCCCCAGGGTCCTAAAGCCAGTGGAGCCCTAGATCTCTGACGAGCCAGACTCAGCCTGTCTGTGGGAGGCGTTCCGGCACAATGACCCCGGAAGCTGCCCTGTTTGCTTTTATGGTGTGGTGCTAAGCGTGCTCTCCCTGGGAGCTGTCCATCACCTGGTCCCCTGTTCCCGTCCGGCAGCCGGCCCCATCCCCAGGCCTGGGCTGTGTGAACCCCAGGATCGAACCCCCTCCTTAGCCTCCACACGGAGCCTGTTCTGATCTGCACTGTGGCCGTTGTTCACAGGAAGTGTCTTCAAAGAAAACCTTCCCCCTTTTCCGTATTGACCTTGAGATGTTTTCCTGTTAAAACGTCACCTCGTGCTGGGGCCAGCCGTCCTCCAGGTCCGAGCCATGTGCCTCTGCTCATGGCGGGAGTGGGGCTGAGCAGGCAGTGGGGACACGGCTGAAACTTCTGCCCCAGCCTGGCCTGTCCCGAGCGGGAGGGGGGCCGCCTCGCAGGCGCTGACCTGCTTCTGGCTGTGCTGCTGATCCTTGCCCGTGCGGGTTTCTTCAGGGCCAGGGGGTGTGTCCCCTTCTCTGGCACAGGTGTCTGAAGCGGGCTGCCTGCTCCATGCTGGGGCAGGCAGAGTGGCCACACGTTGGATATCTGAACCTTTGCTGTTATCTTGTGGTGACCCAATGCTCAGCCAATGCTGAGCTGTGGATTTTTTTTTTTTAATTTAATTTAATTTTTTTTAGCTTTATGGGCAGTAGCCGTTTCATCCCTCCGCCGGCTCTGCTTCCATTCCTGAAGTCTCAGGCTCTCCCAGGGTGTCAGGTCTGAGGCCCTGAGCCATCCAGGGAATGGAGCTGGGGCCCTCTTGTTCTCCCTCTTGTTTTTCTCATAACTTTTCCAGCGTAACGGGTTCCCCTCCGTCGGGGAGGCACAGCAGAGCAGCTGCCATCTTAGTTCTCTGCCAGCCATGTGGTTCTGCTCCCCTCCCCTAAGCCCCCGCCCCTGGATGGTCAGGGGTCCCGCCCTGGGCCTCTCCCTGAGCCTCCGTCTGTTCTGGGACTGACTCCTGTCCCCTCCAGTCCCCTTCTGCCCCTTCCTGCCCCCACGGCCACTTTTCCTGCCCAGGGCCTGAGTGCAGCCTGGGGAGGGGGCTGCCTTCGGGTGTGGGGTCCAAGCCCCGGGCACACGCTGTGTTCTGTCGCAGGCTCCGCGCATGGGCACCTTCATTGGCGTCTACCTGCCATGCCTGCAGAACATCCTGGGTGTCATCCTCTTCCTGCGCCTGACGTGGATCGTGGGGGTGGCTGGTGTCCTGGAGTCCTTCCTCATCGTGGCCATGTGCTGCACCTGCGTGAGTCTCCCCGGCCAGTGTGGCTGTGCCTTCAGGCAGGGGCAGCCGGACAGTAGGGCCCTCCCCAGACACCCGTGTAGAGGTTGTTCAGCACCGTCTCCTCCACGAGAGCCGGGGCAGCTGCGGGAATGAGATGCCGCACTGGCCGGGGTTAGCGCTGGTGTGTTGATTGGTGCTGGCGACTCATTTACCCGTGTCTGCGGAAAGGCATCTCGGCCAGTGGTGGGTGTTGTGGGGTGGCCTCAGGGCCTGAGGCTTCCAAGGGAAGGGACACCCTGTGTTTTGGTGACATCACCTCCAGTTTGGAAGGACCTTGGGTCCTTGTCATAGGAAAAGGGGTGGGAACCAGGACACTGCATGCCTGGTGCCCGGGAGCCTCTGGGTCCTGGTTTCCCAGCCACTCCATTGAGATGGAGAGCCCTGGAGTTGGGGGCTGACTTTCGGCGGGAGCCAGGCCGTAGACCCCGCCTTGGGAGTGTTGCGACACCGCAGGCTCTTGGAAGGCTCTCCTCAGACGGCCGCCTGTCTTTCTGCAGACAATGCTGACCGCCATTTCCATGAGTGCAATCGCTACCAACGGTGTGGTGCCAGGTAAGGGGTGCCTGAGTCCTGTTAGAGGAGTCGGGGTGTTGCCGCACGGGAACTGGGAGGAGGCCGCTCCTCGAGGCAGGGCCAGGGGCTGCCTGGGGGTCACTGCCAGGCCTTCTGCGTGTTCTCCACTGGCTCCTCTGGCATTTGAGCTGTGAGGTCATGGCTGTTTGGTTTTCTTCCCCATTTTGTTGCGTAGTGACCGTCTCTTGCCAGGGTAGGCAGTGCCCACTGGGCAGCGGGCTGGGGAGGGGGAGGCACGGGTGATTCCAGTGACGCTTGTAGCCCGGCGTGTGCCATAGGCTGAGTTCTTGGAACCTGTATCTCACAAGGGAAGGTGAAGACAAAACGCTGCCCTGACCTTGTTAATTAGTAATAAATTAATTACAATATGTAATAACTAGTGAACTGAGATGTTAATTAGCAATTAATTACAATACGTAATAACCAGTGAACTGAGATGACGTTAATTAGCAATAAATTAATTGCAATACGTAATAACTAGTGAACTGAGATGATAATTAGCAATAAGTTAATTACAGTACGTAATAACTAGTGAGCTGAGATGATACTGTTAATTAGTAATTAATTACGTAAATAACTAGTAAACTGAGATGATGTTGATTAGTAATAAATTAATTACAGTACTTAATAACTGGTGAACCGAGATGATACTGTTAATTAGTAATAAATTACAACACGTAATAACTAGTGAACTGACATGATGCCACGTCTGCTCCCTAGTGCACGTGTCCTGCGTGTGTTAACGGCCGGACTTGCTCAGCACCAGGTCCTCATGCAGCTGGCCCCCACCCCCACGGGGGCATTGCGTGGTGCTCACACACGCCACAGGAGAGCACGAGGTCCCTCACCGGGGGTCTCCCTCAGCAGCCAGGGGGCCAGTCTGTGCTTCTCGATGACTGCATCCGTTAGGGCCCCTTCCTCATGCCACACGCACTGCTCAGAGCAGGGACAGCCGCGTTCTCCAGGCAACCCTGGGGCCGCTCCCGGCTTTCCCGTCAGCGATCGCGTGCGTGGTTCACAGTATACCAGAGAACTCCTGAACATCCTGGTTTCTCTTTTGCCTTTTTTATAAGCCAAACGTAGTGGGAGTGGGGGCTGGGGCTGCCATTGATGTGTGCAGGCCTTTTTCCTGGACCTGCTGGGGCCTTCTGCCCGTGACCTCACCTGGTCCTCATGTCCATGAGAGCACGGTTGGTGTGGAATGTGTGCCGAGCCTCGGGAGGGGAGCGTTTACCGCGGCAGCCAGGCGTCTTCATGTCCTGCTTTGTGGTGGGCGAACATGCTGCCTTCGCAGAGACAGACCCTCCTTCACTCATGAGCGACAGCGCAGACCGCACCTCAAGTCCGCGTCCAAGCGCGCCCCTGACCTGTGGCCACCGCCTGTGTCTCCGCAGCTGGCGGCTCCTACTACATGATATCGCGCTCGCTGGGACCCGAGTTCGGAGGCGCTGTCGGCCTCTGCTTCTACCTGGGCACGACGTTCGCAGGGGCCATGTATATTCTGGGGACCATCGAGATTTTTCTGGTGAGCATGCTGCTTTGGAAGGGTTCCCCACCCCACAGTCTGCGACAGGACGCCAAGGGGCACTGCCTGACCCACTCTGTGGCACACACAGCACACTGAGCCATCCTGACCCCACTGCCCTGGCTGCCCCGGGCTCTCCCTGGCGGAAGCCGTCGGGCATCGTCCACTCCGCAGCGACCTGGGTCCCCCTTGAGCACCATTGCCGCCCTCCGTGAGGGGTGCCTGGCCTGAGCTGGGTAGACGTCTGGGCTGTAGATCTGAGCCCCGCGTGGGTGCGGCCCTGCAGTCTGAGCTGTTTTAGGGACAGGGTTGGAACTTGGCTTAGAAGAACCTCTTGCCAGGATCCCAGCCCCTTCCCTGCCTGATTGATTTGGGCACTTGGCCGAGGGTTACGGAGCCCAGCAGTGTACAGCCAGGTGATGTCATCACCTTCCCAAAACAGGCTCAAAGCACGCCCCATATCACCTGAGCACAGCTGAGAGCTGTGGCCTGAGTTCCTTGGTCCTCGTGGGGACAGGAACCGCCCTCTCTGGCTGCTGGGTACCACCCTTCCTACTGAGCTTCTGAAACCCGCCGTCCCCGCAGGGCTTCAGAGACGCCCACCTGAGCCCCTGTCCCCAGTCTTTCTGCCCCTCCCTCCGCTGCCAGACCTGGTTCCCGGCCTCCTTGGTTCCTGCAGAGAGCCACATGGCCGAGAAGTTTCTGAAACCTTTCAGTGGGGTCGCATCCACCCCTATCCCACCCTGAGTCCCCTGGCCATGCCCCTCGGTCTTTCCTGCCCTGGGTGCCATGGCTGCAAAGACACCATGGCTGCCGCACTCCCCAGATTCCCTTTGGTGGGGACGAGTGCCGTGTCCTCCATGCCTACCGTACCCCAGTCCTGTCCTGGTCTTGAGGGAGCTGAGCAGCACCGTCTCACATCTCCGTCCCTGGAATTTGGGCGGAACAGAGGCTGCACCCAGCCGGCGTGGTCAGACCCACTGTTTGTCCAGGACGTCCAGCCGGGATGGGCCGAGCTCTCTGGGCGGCAGTCACATTCCTCTTAGCAGGTGTTTCTTGTGAGTGTGGACGTGCGGCCGCCCTGGGTCCTGAAGTTGCTTTACTCTCAGGTGCCCGGGTGGCTCCTGGGAAACGTGCAGGCCCCTGGTGGTCCATTGCCCTTGCGCTGACCCCCGCGGTCTCTGTCCAGCACGGATGCCTCCTGATGGCCCCAGCTCCTGTTGTGAGGAGGCCCCTGTGTGGCGCTGGGTGCTTGCAGGAGGGAGGGGCATTGGGGAGTTCTGTCCGGGGATGGCCTCCTAACCCGTCTTGTCCCTGCAGACATACATCTCCCCGGGTGCGGCCATCTTCCAGGCAGAGGCTGCGGGTGGCGAGGCGGCCGCCATGCTGCACAACATGCGTGTGTATGGCACGTGCACGCTGGTGCTCATGGCCCTGGTGGTCTTCGTGGGCGTCAAGTACGTCAACAAGCTGGCGCTGGTCTTCCTGGCCTGCGTCGTGCTGTCCATCCTGGCCATCTATGCCGGCGTCATCAAGTCTGCCTTCGACCCCCCGGACATCCCGTGAGTCTTGGGGCCCCTGAGCTGTGGGTGGTGTGTGGGGCTGGCTCTGCCCGTCTCTGGTCCACCATCCTTGACGCTGAGGTCCCCGCGAGGGGCGGGACTAGGTGTGACCGCGGCAGGAACCCTTGTGGGCTCGTTCTGAGGATTATGGGAAACCCAACCGTGAGGCGGGCCGAGCCGTCCCCGTGGCCGGGTCTGAGCATGAAGACCCTCCTCAGTGGCAGGAGGGCTGGTGAGGGGTCTGGCAGGTTTCAGGGGTGGCTGGCGGCCTGAGCACGATCCGATGGCACCGAGGGTCGTGGGCTCCCATCTCCCTCCCAGAGGTGCTTGGAGAGGCTTTCTTGTCCTCTTGGAGGAGAAGCTGGGAGGCCGCCCAGGCTCCTGGAACACGGGAGTGGCCGCCAGAGCCCTCAGGAGCAGGTCCAGGAAAGGCCAGCAGCCAAGCCCCTCGAGGTCCCCAAGTTTTTGCCGTCTCCCTGTGGAGGGAGTCCCTGAAGGAACAGCCTCATAGAGGCCTCAAAACAGAGAGAGGCAGAGCAGCCGCAACCCTGTGAGCCTTTTTTAGGGGAAACACAGCTCTGTCCTTCCCCTGGGGCACCCATCCTGAGACCCCGTTGCTGATGCCTGAAGCCGGGGCCCCGTGTAGACTGTTTTCTACACACAGGCCTGGTTTATACACCAGGAGCGGCACGCCTGTGCTCTTGGCCGTTGGGACGTGGCAGGAGGGTGGCTTGGACTCAGGCACTGAGATTGTGACAGCTGACCCGGCCAGGACACCGCCGAGGGCCTCAGGCAGGAGCGACTGCAGCGTGGCTGTGCCGGCACAGGGGGTTCGCTGGGTTCCACCTCACTGGTTTCCACTGCGCAGTGGAAAACGTGTGAATTGTTTATGTCTAGAACACTTCAGTTAAGCATGTTTGGACCATGGGTGGCCGAACCATGGATGAGGGGACGGCTGTACGGTACAGCATTCCTGCTGCAGCCTGGCCCGGTCCCCGGTCCCCGGCGTGATCCGTTACCCTTGTGTTCCTGCTGCAGCCTGGCTCGGGCCCAGTTCCCAGCGTGATCTGTGGCCTTCCTGTCTTGGGAGGTGCAGAGTGCCAGGAGCCACTCGCGGGTGACCCCACGGGTGCCCATTGGAGGAGCCGGGTGGGGCAGTAAAAGCCACTTCGGCAGCAGCACACAGCTGTGCCTGCCTGTCCCGCCCTAGGGTCTGCCTCCTGGGGAACCGCACGCTGTCTCGGCGCAGCTTTGATGCCTGTGTCAAGGCCTACGTCACCCACAACAACTCAGCCGCCTCTGCACTCTGGGGCCTCTTCTGCAACGGCTCCCAGCCCAGCGCCACATGTGACGAGTACTTCATCCAGAACAATGTCACCGAAATCCAGGGCATCCCGGGTGCGGCCAGTGGCGTCTTCCTGGGTGAGGCCTGCAGGGTTGCAGCAGGGGCTGGGGGTGGCGGCGGCAGGTGCTGGCCCCAGTGGATGCTGTCACCTTAGAGTCACTCTCAGGGCCCCAGTTCCTCCTGCCTGGCTGAGCCCCTCCCCAGCAGCTGCTGACGAGCCTGGGGATCCCTGTGCACACCCCTGGCAGAGCCACAGAAGCCAAACACAGTGTGGCAGGGAGACGGCCTCTGTCATGGTCAGCAAGCTGGTCTTAAAGCCATGGATTTATTTCCACCACCACCTGGCAGCGTGTGTGGGGAACTTGCTGTGTTAGTAAGGAAGTGGTGGCTGGGCGGTGACGCCACCTCTGTGCATCCTTCCCTGATGAGAGGCTGCCCTGGACCCGCCCCAGGGGCTTGAGGAAAAGAACCCCTGGCAGGTTAAACAAGACCTGCTCCAGAACCCTAGAGAGGAGGCCCGGGCTTTCCAGAACCCGAGACAGGAAGCCTGGGCTTTCCAGGAGTACGTTGTTCCGCACGTGAGGCTACTCTTTAGTGCTGACCTTCCCTCCGTAGACGCAGACAGGTAGCTTTCCCAGAGGTACCGTCTCAAAACACTTGTTTGAATTGGAGCCTGCTTGCAGCACGCAAGCTGTGACCCTTTCCCTCCGACCACTAGTGGGACCTGCCAGGGAGTGGCCTGCCCCGTGGTGTGGGCGCTGGACGGAAGGTGCCAGAAACCCATGGATCTTCCTTGTCTGGCAGAGAACCTGTGGAGTACGTACGCGCACGCGGGGGCGTTTGTGGAGAAGAAAGGTGTGCCCTCGGTGCCTGTGGCAGAGGAGAGCCGCGCCAGCACGCTGCCCTATGTGCTCACTGATATCGCAGCCTCCTTCACCCTCCTGGTTGGCATCTACTTCCCCTCCGTGACCGGTGAGCCCACTGCTCCAGCCGTCTCCTTCTCTTTCTTTCTCTCCCTCTCTTTTTTGATCTGTCACCCAGGCTGGAGGGCAGTGGCGTGATCACGGCTCACTGCAGCCTCGACCTCCTAGACACAAACATTCCTCCCACCTGAGTCTCCCAAGCAACCGGGACCCCAGGCACACGGCACCACGTTCGGCAAATGTCTGTATTTTTTGTAGAGGGAGGTCTCCTCACATTGCTCAGGCTCGTCTCAAACTCCTGAGCTCAAGCCATCCTACTCCTCCCAAAGTGCTGGGATTACAGGCGTCTTGAGTCACCGCGCCCGGCCTCTCTCCATCTTTCCCTTCCTCTGTCTCTCTGTCCATCTCTCTGTCTCTGTCATTCTGTCCTCCTGTCTCTCTCTCTCCTCCTCCCCCTTTCCCTCTCTGTCTCTCTCCCTCCCCCATCTCTCTCTCTCTCTCTCTCTCTGTCTCTCTCTCTGTGTCTCTTTATCTGTGTCTCTCTCTGTCTCTCTCTCTCTAGTGTGTTCCTTGCTGCCCCTGCTTATCTTGCCTGTTTGGCTCAGGGGAAGCGGCTGAGGGCTCCGCTCTGTGTCCTGATGGATTCGTAAGAAGCCTGTCTGCCGCTCTCCTGGGCAGGCCTGTGTCAGGAGAAGCTGTTGTAGGGTTGCTGAGAATACATGGCACGCTATTAGGAGACGCCTAGGAGTGGCCTCAGTGTGAGCTCAGAGGCCGGGGACCTCGGCCCTCTGTGTCCTCCTCAAACAGTGGGCCTTGTTCCGACCGGGGGTGGGGCCCTTGGTTGTTCCCCAAGGGGTGGGGCCAGGCCCCATGCTCTCCCAGTCACACGCACACGCCCCCGGCTGTCTCCACTCGGCCATCCTGTTGGGATGCCCCTGACTGGCGCTGGCTGCTTGTGTGGCCTGTAGCTGTCCTTCCGGTCCCTCCCACGTCTGCTCCTGGACTTTATCTCAGCACATCTCAAAGCCCTGGAGCCAGGGTCAGCCGCAGGGCCTGGCCGCAGCGCTGGCATCTGGTGTTTACCTTGCCTCCTCTGAAGGTGGGCCCGTCTCACCGTGGAGGGGGCGATCAGCCCAGGGTCCTCTCCGTGTGCTTCCGCTCCAGCCTACCGCGTCCGTCTGCTCTCAGCGCCGTGGGTGGAGGGCGTGGGGGCAGAGCCTCTGCGTGGCTCCGGGTGTCTCTGTGGTCCACGGTACCGGATTGTGCGCTCTGCCACCTCCCGGGCCACCCCGAGCACGGGTGCTTCAGGCTGTGCCTTGGATGGGACTGAGCCAGGCGTCAAGTGGCCACCACCAACCCGGCTTCCCGGAGCGCTGTGGGAGCCGATTGTGTGGAAATGCCTGCGGCCGTGGCTCCCTAGAGGAAGGTGGTGCCCGTGTGGCGCTGCAGCAGGAGGGGTCACAGCGTCTGCCCGCCCGGCTGGCTGGGCTCTGAGTCGTTCCAGGGTCTCATTCCAAAAGTCCTTAGGTCCTGGGGGCCTGTGAGCCATTGCTCAGCACCGTCCCTGGGCTGACCCTTGGTCGTGGGATTAACGCAGGCTCCAGAGGAGCCCTGGGTGTGGGGGCGTGGAGGTTGGTGTTGGGGTCAGGCCTTGTCCTCGGGTCCAGGGGAGTGGTAAACGTGCCTGGGCCTGCGTCCCCCCAGCCGCGGTCCTGCAGGGTGGGCAGGTGGAGCTTGGACTGCAGCCTCGGGAGCAGCTCACGCTTGGGGTCTCCCCAGAGACCACCTTCCCAGCTCTCTGGGCAGAGGCCGCCATCACGTGGCCCTGACTCCTCAGATGCGTCTTGGCAGCACCTTCCATGTTCGCAGGTATCATGGCGGGATCAAACCGGTCCGGGGACCTCAAGGATGCGCAGAAGTCCATCCCCACGGGGACCATCCTGGCCATAGTGACCACGTCTTTCATCTGTATCCTTGGAGGGGTGCAGGCGAGGGAGGTGTAGGTTCCAGGCTCTGCCTGGGGGGAGGCCCCCATGCCCTCCCTGGCTCAGTGCTGCGCCCTCGGCCACTGGCGTGTGACTTCCCGGGTTAGGCCGGGCTCTGACCACGTCATCCTCCCTGGGAGACGGGGCTGGGGCTGCTGTCAGGACCCCGGCTTCTTCGCCACTGTGGGATGCGATCGTAGATAAAACAGAAGCAGTCACCCTGCTATGTGTGGACAGTGACACGCAGCTATGTGTGGTGTGTGCCACCGGCAGGCTGGGCCCGTGGGGCCTCTGGCTTCTCAATCCCAAGGCTGCCTCTTTCCAGCCGAGCATCGTCCCCTCAGCGAGGTCCCCTGCCGATCCCTGGCAGTCAAGCACCAGGCCAGGTGTGTCTCCACCACCCCAGGGCCCTGTTCTATGATGCTGGACAGAGCCCCGGGAGGGTGCACTGAGGACACGGGGGACAGGACGTGCTCGGGATGGGATGGGGTGCAGAATGGTCCCTGCCCAACTGGAGCCTGGGGCCAGCTGGCCAGCACGTCTCCCCACCTACCCCACCCCCCTGTACCTGAGGACCCTGCACCCGCAGACCCGCCCTTCCTTGACAAGAGCTGTAGATCTCTCCTGCATTGTGCTGTTTGGGGCCTGCATCGAAGGTGTGGTCTTACGAGATAAGTACGTTTCCATCTGCAGTTTTCGTGCAAAGCCTGTAGTCTACTTGGGTTTTCCTGAGGACGAGTTCGACTTTGAAATTACATCGCCCTAGGACTTCATGTCCGTGTACAGAGCTGAAGCCGTCCTGGTCCCAGGGTTGGGATCCCCTTGGTCTGATGTGTGTCTCTTCCACTGGAGCCTAGAGCCTGGGGAACCATTCAGAGCTACCTCCAAGTCCTGATGCAGCTGGGGGCACAGGCCCTTCCTGGGGAGGCCACAGGGGTGTGGATGGGTGAGGCTTGGCCCTGGGAGACCCCCCAGCCCTGCTGCCAAGTGGAGAAGTAATGGGGTCCCAGGCAGGTCGTCGCTGACCCTGCATCCTCATGGGACGTGCCTGTCTGGCAGCCCCAAGGCCCCGGGGATCCTGGGTGGTCCCTGACTGAAGCTGATGGCCAGGCTGGGTCTTCCCTGCTCCCAAGAGCGACCCTGATGTGAGCAAGACCCCCTCCCCCGCTGAAGACCCTCCAGAGCATTCTGGCCATGCCGGGCAGAGCCTGGGGGAGGTTTCAGCCAATGGGAACTGGAGGCCAGGCCTCAGCTTTCCAGGGAGCCACTCCCACCACACTGGGCCCCTCGGTGGGAGAAGACATTTTGTCTGATTTAGGCACATTTCTGAAAACCGCCCGCCCGCCCGCCTGCCTGCAGGTTCGGGGAGGCCCTGCAGGGGAACCTGGTCATCGGCATGCTGGCCTGGCCTTCCCCCTGGGTCATCGTCATCGGCTCCTTCTTCTCCACCTGCGGCGCCGGCCTGCAGAGCCTCACGGGGGCACCGCGCCTGCTGCAGGCCATTGCCCGTGACGGCATCATCCCCTTCCTGCAGGTGAGCCCTGCGTCCTCGGGGGAGGTGACCCTGGAAGGTCAGGGTCGGGGCTCTGTTTCCCTGCGGGATCCTCACGGTGCCGTGTGTGGGGCGCGTGCCTGCAGCTTGGACCCTGTGGTGGTCGTTCTGCCCCGGCCGTTGCTCTGAGCATGGGAGTGGTGGGAGGTGGGTGGTGGGCAGAGGCAGCTCCAGCCCTCCTGCCTGCAGGTCCCTCCGAGCGCAGCCCCGGGTGTGTCAGGAGCGGCTGCGAGGGCCCACAGCCTCGGGTCCAGAGGTGGCTGGTCTGCTGTCTGGCCAGAAGCCCCCTGCCTGCCTGCCACTCCTTTCTCTGTGTGGCTGAGCCCGTGGGAGGTGGCGTCACCAGCCTGCAGCCAGAGTGTGTGGCTGTTCTGAGGATGGCACAGATGCCTGCATTGGGTCCTGTCCGTGTGCTGTGCCCAGAGCTGCCGATTGTGGCTCCTCCTGCCACTTGGGCCAGGGGAGCTGTGGGAAAGTTGTGGATGGCAGAGCCATCCTCGCCCATCGCCGGTTCCTCAGCAGGGTGCCGACCCACAGGGCCTTTGTGTGGTTGCGTCTTGTCAGTCCCAGCCGGGCCTAGGGCGTGGTGTCCAGGAAGGGGACGGGCACACAGACCCCGTGGGCTTCAGCTTCTGGGAGGTGAGGGTGGCCTGATGAGAAAGGTCACCACAGGGTCTGGGGAACCGTAAGTACCCTGGAGATGCTGGTCCTGTGTTGTGTGGTCGGGGAAACTGAGGCAGGTGGGGGGTGGGCTGAGGCCGCACAGGTTGCAGGCAAGCCCGGTGTAGACACAGCTCTGAAGCCTCCCGGGCTGCAGCCCTTTGTCAGGGCCTCTTCCCGGGCCGGCCGGGTGATGTCCCGGGGACCTACTGTGAAAGGCAGTGTCTGCTGGTCTTTGCCTTTAAGACTCATCTGGGCTGGACCTGACCAGCCTGCAGCTTCTCTCCTAAAAGAGTGGTGTCATCTGCCCCATCTTCCTGCCCTTCTCCCTGCAGGTGTTTGGCCACGGGAAGGCCAACGGGGAGCCCACATGGGCGCTGTTGCTGACAGTCCTCATCTGTGAGACTGGCATCCTTATTGCCTCCCTGGACAGCGTGGCCCCGATCCTCTCCATGTGAGCCCTGGCAGGATGGGGACCTGGAGTTGGGTGTATGGGCCTGGAGCATGGGGCAGTGTGGACGGGAGGCCCTGCTCAGGACAATCAGTGAACAGGCAGGGCCAGCCGTGGGCAGTCAGGATCCTGCCGGGAAGGGAGTTGGGCCGGGGAAGGCAGGTCCACAGGCCTCCAGGCAGGCACCGGCCAGGGTCTGCCGGGGGCAGTGTGGCTGAACAAATGGCTGCTGGGGAAGGGACGATGACCCATCTCTTGATGGACCAGGCGGCCACAGGATGGCTGGGGCCTGAGGGGGCCCGATTCGGAGTCAGTCTGAGTCAGCTTATGTACAGAGACATGAGAGACGTGGGGAGACAAGACGCAGGTGGGAGGGACAGTGATGACAAGGGTGGTCTCCTAGGTGGCAGTGACTGGGGGCTCGGAGGGGCCCAGTCGGCGCGTGTCAGTGGCCGGTTGTCCCTGCAGGTTCTTCCTCATGTGCTACCTGTTCGTGAACCTGGCCTGTGCCGTGCAGACCCTGCTACGTACCCCCAACTGGCGTCCACGCTTCAAGTTCTACCACTGGTGAGGCCACTCAGCACGGGCGTCAGGAGCCCTGTAGGCGGGGACACTGGGTGCCTCTGCCACTGGGGAGGCCGCTCAGCACAGGCGTCAGGAGCCCTGCAGGCTGGGACACTGGGTGCCTCTGCCACTAGGGAGGCCACTCAGCACGGGCGTCAGGAGCCCTGCAGGCGGGGACACTGGGTGCCTCTGCCACTGGGGAGGCCGCTCAGCATGGGCGTCAGGAGCCCTACAGGCTGGGACACTGGGTGCCTCTGCCACTGGGGAGGCCGCTCAGCACGGGCGTCAGGAGCCCTACAGGCTGGGACACTGGGTGCCTCTGCCACTGGGGAGGCCGCTCAGCACGGGCGTCAGGAGCCCTACAGGCTGGGACACTGGGTGCCTCTGCCACTGGGGAGGCCGCTCAGCACGGGCGTCAGGAGCCCTACAGGCTGGGACACTGGGTGCCTCTGCCACTGGGGAGGCCGCTCAGCACGGGCGTCAGGAGCCCTGCAGGCGGGGACACTGGGTGTCTCTGCAAGGCCAGCTGCCCTGGGCCTGAAGACCCCAGGTGGGTCATTGACTGTTCCTTTGCGGAGTAAGCCCCTGGGCAGCTGATGAGACTGTGGCCTCTCTTTGCCTCTGCACCTGAGGAAGGCCTCTAGTTACGAGGATGCCCAGGTGTCTGTGTGCGCCTTGTACCTCCCGTGGTCAGCCGGCCCTCCCAGACTTGGGACATATTCCATCAGGGCTGTGGGTCTTCTTAACTCCCCTCCTCGGGAATCAGGCGCTGGGTGGATGCTGCAGCCATGGTGTTGCGTGCACAGCCGAGGTGCTGTGTGCACGCTGGGAGCTGGAGCTGTGTACTGGGTCTTGGAGTAGCGGCTCCCACAGGGGCCCAGGGAGCCACGTCACCCCTCAGAGGTGGTTGCGTGCAGGCGTGGTCGTCAGGCATCAGTGACTGTTTTCCTGGTGTTAACAGAGAGTTTCACTGAGGGAGGGGCAGTGTCCATGTGGCATCGGGCCACCCCTGAGCCACTTGTCCCGCCCCCAGGACCCTGTCCTTCCTGGGCATGAGCCTATGCCTGGCACTGATGTTCATCTGCTCCTGGTACTATGCGCTCTCCGCCATGCTCATTGCTGGCTGCATCTACAAGTACATCGAGTACCGCGGGTAAGCGCCGTTAGCCCCCCTCACGGACCGGGGCACAGGATTGCGGGCCCCTCTCACACTATGCCCAGGGCAGCTCCCTAGAGGGGCCTCCCTGGGGCCCGAATGTCGTGTGCCGTCCTGGGGGCAGCTGGGAGCAGGTGCAGGTGGGCTGTGCTGTGAAAGCCAGGGTTACCCTCCCACCTCCAGCCAGGCCAAGGTGCCTGTCCTCATGGACAGTGTCTCCAGCTTGGAGCTCTTGTCTCGTGCCGTCCTCAGCAGGCGGTGAGCCCGTGGCTGACTCTTCCTGCTAATGTCTCGCGAGGTGTCCCTGGGTTGTGCCTCTACTCGTTCGGCAGCCACGGATGTCCTTCCCCATGCCCCAGCGCCCACCCTCCCTCCCCCTGCACCCGCCTCCTTCCCGGGGTCCAGCCACTTCCCTGTCACAGGCCTCCTGCTCCCCACCCTGCGAGGAAGACACCTCACGCATGCTGGACATAGACCTCATTCCTCATTTCCTCCATAGCCACGGCACCCTCTGACCCAGTGGCTCCTGGGATGGGCTCCCTTGAGGGCAGGGGTGGGCACGGAGGCCTTCCTTCTTATCCAGGGATTTTTCCCGGGGGTCCTGTTTGCCCTGACTCTCCTGCCCCCAGAGGTCCCCGCTTTCCCGGATGGGAGAGAAGCCCCCGGGCATGTGGCTGAACAAGCCCCCCACTTCCTTTCCCGCAGTGCTGAGAAGGAGTGGGGCGACGGCATCCGCGGCCTGTCCCTGAACGCTGCCCGCTATGCCCTGCTGCGTGTGGAGCACGGGCCCCCCCACACCAAGAACTGGAGGTGAGCACCGCCCATGCCCCGTGCTCCTCAGATGCACAGAAGAGCCGTTTCTGAGGTTGGCCTTTGAGTGGGGACCTTGGAGTCTCAGGGGCCTCTTACCTTCAGCCGCTTGGGCACGGTCTGGGATGTGAACACTGCCTGGTGCAGAGCGAATTGCACAGCTGGGGGCCTTGGAGCACCGGGGGTGTCCCTGCTGCAGGGTGTGGGCGTGGGGAGCCGGCCCCTCTGCCGGCACAGCCCTGGGCTTGGGGTGGGAGAGGGTGGCTCCTGCTGAAGCAAAGGCCATCTGCAGGAAGCCTCTGCCCCTCAGGGTCTCGGCGGGGGCCTCAGGCATGTGCCCTGGGCCATTGTTCCCTCAGGGTCTCGGCGGGGGCCTCAGGCGAGTGCCCTGGGCCAGTGTCCCCTCAGGGTCTTGGCAGGGGCCTCCGGCATGTGTCCTGGGCCATTGTCTCACCTGTCCAGCATGTCACCTGTCCCACCTGTCTAACCTGCCTCTTCACCTGTCCTGCCTGGCTAGTGCCCAACTGTCCATCGGCCCTGCCTGTCCCACCTGGCTTGTGTGGCCTGTCTCACCTGTCACCTGTTCAGCTTACCCCACTTGTGTCACATGTCTCCCCATCCCATCTGTGTCACCTGTCCCTTTTGTCACTTGTCCCACTTGTGTCACGTGCCCCAGCCGTCCCACCTGCCCTGTTGATGGGCCGTGTGCGGGTGCGTGGGTGAGTATTGCCATGGTAACAGCCACCCCACCCCCGCTGCAGGCCCCAAGTGCTGGTGATGCTGAACCTGGACGCAGAGCAGGCTGTGAAGCACCCCCGCCTGCTGTCCTTCACGTCACAGCTGAAGGCCGGCAAGGGCCTGACCATCGTGGGCTCGGTGCTGGAGGGGACATACCTGGACAAGCACATGGAGGCACAGCGGGCCGAGGAGGTGGGCAGGGCAGGGTCTGGGGGCCGGGCCCCTTTCCCACCCGGGCTGCACAGGAAACGCGCCCTGATATGTCCTCATCGCGACGTGTCAACACCGTGCTGTGCATGGCACTGCTGTGTTTCAGCCATGGCGGTGGCTTTGAGCTCGGAGCGGTGTGCTGAGGCCTGGGAGTGCCAGCCGCACCCTGGGACGCTTGGGAGGCGCTGAGGGCCATTAGCTTTCCAAGGGCGAACCCTGGGACCGCCTCCTCCCACCATGGGTGAGCCCCGTCCAGAGCTGCAGTCATGGTTCTGCTGCAAGCTCAGTCTTCGTCTGCTGTTGGAGCTCCCTGGGGGCCGTGTAAGCGTGATGCCTGTGGGCGGCCGAATTTCTGCCCACTCAGAGCTTTGTGGGGAGGGACAGGTGAGTGCCCTGGGTGTGTACCGTGCTGCCACAGTCGCCTCCCCCAGGACATCAGGGCCTGAGACTTTGTCTTCATTTCTCTGATTTTCAAACTTCTCATGGGAAGCTTCTCACTGTCCAGAAATGGAATTATGACACCGCCAAAGCCCGCGGGGCCTGTCACGCCACCTGGAGTTACTTCTGTATTTCTCGCTAAAATGGGGAGTTTCCGAGCGCCCAGCTGCATGATTTTCATGCCGGGGTGCCTCGTTTCCAGGCAGGGCTGGCTGCTGCCAGCGCCTTGAGCCTCCTCCTTCCCCCTCGTGTCTGTGGGAGTCTGTGGAGCCTACACAAAGTGCCTGTTGTGGTGGTGTGTGTCCGAGGCCCTCCCATGCGGGTGCCCCCTCTGTCCTTGCTGTGGGTTGGGAGCCAGCTCCCTGCTGTCATGCCCCCACTGGGGCCTTGTGGCTGTGTCCAGGCATCTGCAGCCGGCCCCTGCTGTCCATTTCTCTGCACAACCACAGCCGCGCTGAGGCCCGTCCAGATCCAGGCCGGTTAGCCTAGGGGTGGGAATGCAGCTCAACAGGGCTGTGGGCGTGTGGACGGTAGCGGCCTCCGGTGGCGTGACCCCTAGGGCCAGGATCCGTGGAGGTAAAAAATGGCCCCCGCCCCTCCCGCCACCTTGGCCACATGGACGGCCACCCTCTCAGGCTGCTCCACAGGGCCGCTTTTCCAGGGAAGATAGGAGATGTTCTGGGCCTTCCCTTTCCCTGACAGTGGCATCGTGGCTCACCACGGGTTCAGGCGTTAGCTGCTATTGACTGTGAACCCGTGGATTTAGGTATTGTGGTTTTCGGGGGGATGTTCACAGTCCTGGTCCCCATATGTCCCTTTCCGTGTTTCTTATCCCGTGCTGGAATGCTCTTAGGAGGAATCCCGGAGTTGGAACTGCCCTGATGGTGTGGGTTCTAAGAATCCTGGCACCACCTGACCTCCCTGGAGGTGTGTGAAGGCGCATCTGGGCACGTGAGGGACAGGGCTGGGATTGCAGTGACGGGGGGGATGACGGGATGGCCTGCCACGCTCTGCCACAGTCATCACCGCCATGGGAAGAGCTGCCCTCACTTTCACTCTCACATCTAATGCAGCTCACAGCCAGATCCGCTCCGGCCGATAGCCCTTCGGCTGGGGGCTCTGGGGCAGCCTCAGACAGGAGCCCGCTCTCGCGATGGGGGACCGAGCCCACCCTGCCGCCGCTGCTCTCAGCGAGCCTTTGGCTGTGACTTAGCTGCATTGGTGGTGAAGGCTGGAGCCAGCTGCAGGCCCCGCCTTCCCTTGGCTGCCTCTGGGGTGCGCTGCTCTGGGGAGCTGTGTTCTCCTCCATCGTGGCTATGTTAGTGTGAAATTAGAGAAATATTGGGCAAATCTTTTTTTTTTTTAGTTTTTATTTATTTATTTTTTGAGGCAGAGTCTCGCCTGTTGCTCAGGCTGCAATGCAATGGTGCGATCCCAGCCCACTGCAACCTCCACATCCCGAGTTCAAGCAATTCTCCTGCCTCAGCCTTCCAAGTATCTGGGATTATAGGTGCCCACCACCACGCCCGGCTCATTTTTGTACTTTTAGTAGAGACGGGGTTTCGCCACAGTGGCCAGGCTGGTCTCGAACTCCTGAGCTCAAGTGATTCGTCTGCTTCGGCCTCCCAAAGTGCTGGGATTACAGGTGTGAGCCACTGCGCCTGGCCTGAGCAAGTCTGTAAAGCATAGACTTTTCTCTAAGAAGCGTGCAGCTTCGTGACTCATGCAGTCGCCAGGGAGGCTCACGCACGCCCTTGTGCTCTGTTCTGTGTGGCACTGATTGGCACGAAAGGGGTCCTAAGGCACTGGCATTCTTGCTCCCCACTTGTAAAGGGCCTGTTGCCCTCTGGGTTGAGGTCTGTCTGCATGGAGGCCTCTGTGGTTGCCGCGCTGGGCGGGTGCGGGGACTTGTAGTAACAGGGTCCCCCGACACAGTGCTGAGTTCCTGCCAGGCCAGGGCAGTGCCGCGTCCTCCTGAAACCCTGCAGTCCTGCAAGGTGGTTTTCCCAACGGTGAGGCCAGAGGAGAGGTGAGATCCCCAGCTCCGACTCCTTGGAGCCAGCACGTGGGGTGAACACAGCAGCCGGTCATGTGGGAAGTGGCCACCGTGACATGGCTCCAGCACTTGGAGACCCTCAGGGCCCCTCCAGTGGCTGCGTCCAAACTTGGTTGATCCTGAACAGGGCTTTCCCTGGGCTCTGGGCTCCGGCCAGATGGGGGCCCAGGAACAGAGAGCCTGAATTGCCCTCAGAGGGGTCTCGTGGGGATGAGAAGCAGCCGCATAAAGAGGCTGCTGTGCGGCCTTTGCTGAAACAGCCGTGCTTCCTGCCTTCTTCCCACATGACCCCCGAGGCAGGCGCTTCCCGGCGCCTTCCTGCCCGGGGCCGCTGTGTCCACCCCGCAGCCTCCACCTCCAGCTGGTCTCTGCCTCGCTGGGGCCCCTGCCTCTGCTTGCTGGCTGGCGCCCCTTGGGGATAACATGCTCAGGCCTTTCCTGACCTAAGCGAAAGTGTCAAAGAGGAGCGTATCTGCTGGCCCCGCACCCTGTCCCGTCTTGCCCCAGGCAGCTGGGCAGAAGGTGGAGGTGTCTGGAGAGCAGAGTGTGGGCGAGGGGTGCCCGAGGAGGAGCGGGGCTGTGGGAGAACACTAGGTGGTGTTTTGTGTGTGAAGGGCTGGTGGAGCTCTAGGTGGGAGCCAGGGTAGGGGGTGAGGACACCAGTCAGGCTGACATAGGGGCCACTGGAATCTCGGCAAAGGAGGCAGGTGGTGGCTCTGGTCTCCGAGTGGCCCAGGGCTCCCGTGACGGGACAGAGACCACACGGCTCACAGCAAAGGGCGTCTGTTCTCTCCCAGTTCTGGAGCCTGGGAGTCTGTGATGAAGGAGACCACAGGCCACGCTGCCTCCAGAGTCTCCTGGGAGGACCCCCACGCCTCCTCCAGCTCCGGGGGCCCCAGGCGACCCTGGGCGCCGGTCCCTCTGCCTCTGTCCACACCTGCACGAAGCCACCTCCTCCCAGTCTGAGAGCTCTTCCTGCTTTCATCCTGTAAGGTCATTTGTCAGTGGCTTCAGGGCCCAACTCTGACCCAGGATGCTCTCTCAAGATCGTCACTTAATTACAAGGTTCTTCAATACATCCACGGAGACAGTTTTCTCAAATAAGCTTGCATTCTCCGGTTCCCGGGGCCGGGATGTGGGTATCCTCTTTTTGGGGGCCACCGTTCAACCCACTGCAATTGCACTCTGGGCCCTGAAATTCATATCTGATACACGTGTACGTCTCCCGAAGTCTCAGCCCTGCACAGACCAGCTGAGTCCCAAGTCTCATGTAAATCTCGTCGCTCAGAGCTCCCAAATCTCATCCTCTAAGCATCCAAACCAGAAGCCAGTGAAATGTGGGATCTGGTCCATCCTGGACAGAACTGCTCTGTCTGTAGATCTGTGCAAGCAAGGAAGTGGTTATCCCAGAACGCAGCAGGAGACAGTCTGGGAGAGGCACGTTTTCTCCAAAAGGGAGAATCAGGCGGAAAGGGGCCACTGGTACCACACAAGGCTGAGACCCAGCAGGGCATTCCCTGGGGTTCCAGGGCCTGAGGTTGCGTGAAGATCAGAGGGTGGAAGACCTGTGTCCACACACATGTGGCTTTAGTGCGTGGCAGGCCCTCGGCCACGCTTGTGCGGCCCCCCCGTGGAGTCGAGCCACTCAGACACCCCCGGGAGGAGAATGCACACAGCAGTGACCCCCCCACCCCGGGAGGAGAATGCACACAGCAGTGACCCCCCCAACTCCGGGAGGAGACTGCACATAGCAGTGACTCCCCTGAAGCCCTCCACCACCGCCATTGCTCTTAAGGTGCTTCATCCTGGACCCCACGGCCTCTCTTTGAAGAGTTGCTAATTTGACCCATTTTCAGGTGTTTCTGAGGCACCAGGTGTATGAACCTGCCCCAGAGAATCCAAGTGAAGTGGGGGGTGGGTCTAGGATGTTGTGGATCACCTCAGAGAACTGCCTGGCGTTATGTGCCCAGAGCAGCCCTCCACATCACCTGCACATGCATCAGTCGCACCTGCTCTGCGTGTCTCTCCCCAGTGTGTGAGTATGCACACACACACACGCGCGCACACGCACACAGTGGCCTGGAGCACCACGGCACACCATTGAGCTTTCAGGCCTTCCCTCCTGCTGGGTCCACGGAGGTGGTGGGGGTGCTCTGGCCACCGTAGGTGGTGGGTGTGGGTCTGCACGCCCCACTCCTTCTTGGGGGCCGTAGCACTAACCTGTCCTGTCTCCCGCAGAACATACGGGCCCTAATGAGTGCAGAGAAGGCCAAGGGTTTCTGCCAGCTGGTGGTCTCGTCCAGCCTGCGGGACGGCATGTCCCACCTGATCCAGTCGGCCGGCCTGGGCGGCCTGAAGCACAACACAGTGCTCATGGCCTGGCCTGCGTCCTGGAAGCAGGAGGACAACCCCTTCTCCTGGAAGAACTTTGTGGGTAGGTGTGGCCGGCGGCCCCTCGGCATCCCCTCACTGTCCCCTCTTCGTCCCCTCAGCGTCCCTTCACTGTCCCCTCTGCATCCCCTCACTGTCCCCTCAGCTTCCCTTCACCGTCCCCTCACTGTCCCCTCTGCATCCCCTCACTGTCCCTTCAGCTTCCCTTCACCGTCCCCTCACTGTCCCCTCGCCATCCCCTCGATGTCCCTTCGCCGTCTGCTCGCTGTCCCCCCGCCGTCCGCTCACTGTTCCCTCGAAGTCCCCAGGCCTGTGCGCTGTCAGGTCCCGACGGGCCTCGAGGCTGCCGGCCTGAGGGTGTGTGCTCTGAGGCTGTGGAAGGCTCTGGCCGGGGAGCGGCCATCTGAAAGTGTCCAGGCACTCCCTCCCCTTCTCCCAGAGCCCCGCGGGGGCTGGGGGAGTTCCTGGGCACATGACCAGCAACTGAACTCTGCTGTGAGTCTCTGGCTGGGCCTTGGAGGAGCTGACGGAGTGAGGGTGGGGGCTTTGCGGGGATGCCACTCGCCTCGCTGTGCCCACCCCTGCGCTGGCTGTGAGTCCCAGGGGAGGCCAGACACTTCCACCGAGGCCCGTCCCGCACCCTGGCCTCAGGTGACCTGCGGACGGCCACCTCTCTCACAGACACCGTCCGCGACACCACCACCGCGCACCAGGCTCTGCTGGTGGCCAAGAACGTTGACTCGTTTCCGCAAAACCAGGAGCGCTTCAGTGGGGGCTGCATCGACGTGTGGTGGATCGTGCATGACGGCGGCATGCTCATGCTGCTTCCCTTCCTGCTGCGCCAGCACAAGGTGGGGTGTGACGGGGACAGGGGTGGGGACGGGGACGCACCAGCCGGAGCACGGCTACCCCACGCGCCGTGGGCCCGGCAGGCTCCTCCAAGGCCCCGCAGCCATACCCGCCCTGTCTCCAGGTGTGGAGGAAGTGCCGGATGCGCATCTTCACGGTGGCCCAGGTGGACGACAACAGCATCCAGATGAAGAAGGACCTGCAGATGTTCCTGTACCACCTGCGCATCAGTGCCGAGGTGGAGGTGGTGGAGATGGTGAGGCCTGCGGCTTGAGGGGAGGAGGTCGGAGGGGAAGGGGGGAGGAGATGGGGGAGGAGGTGGGGCTGAAGGGGGAGGGCTGTGGGCCTCGTGAGGTGGAGGTGGAGGTGGGGAGGAGAAGGTGGTGGCGATTGTGGTGGGGACTGCCGGGCCTTGCGGGGCGGTTGAGGAGGCTTGGTTTTGGAATCGCCAGGACATTGCAGAGAGCACAGAGCCCGTGTGTCCATGTTGACACCTCGTGTCACCTGGGCGGGGTGTTGTCCTAGAGCCGGCGTCGGTGTCTCCGTGTCCCCCATGGTCTCATGTCCTCCTCGGCCCGGGACCCTGTCCAGGACCTCACGCCTCAGTGGCATTGCCATGGTGGGTGCACCTCACGCCTCAGTGGTATTGCCATGGTGGATGCACCTCTGAGCACCTCCCGTTTTGGGTGCTCTCCCCAGATGGGCCCAGTCCCACGGCTAGAAACCCCACGTCAGCAGTCGGGACTAGGGAAGAAGGGCACTGGTCAGAGTGAGGCCAGGCCGCAGCCATTGCATAGGACAGACAACCCCTCAGTCCGCTGCAGGCGGGGCCTGGACAGAGACTCGTCCTGTCCTTCAAGCCTGGAGAGGACGGGCTTGATGGGCGGAGGCCTGACGTGGGAGCGCTTGCTCCCAGCCCCCAAGCATAGAGCTCTGGACCCTGGGGGTCTGGTGGGCCCCTTGTGCTGGATAGAACCATGCTATTGCTCCCTACCAGCCCACCCGGATCCACGGCTGTGCCTTCCCCTCCGGTCCTGTTGGCGGTCCCGGGACTTTGTGGGTTTTGACCCCATGTGGATCACACCAACAACACTGGCCTTGAAGTCAGAACCCGCAAAGTCCTGATTTCTTCTGGCTCCCATGACCCCAGTGCACGGTTTTGCAGGCCCTCGGTGGCCTGGACTCCTAGAGGTGTGTGCTGGGAAGACATAAAGCTGGATAGAGACTGTCACGCTGTCCCCCAGGAAGCCATCGGTGCCCCTGCAGCAGCCTGGGAGGTGCGGTCTCCCCAGCCCCCCAGCCCCTCAGCCCCCCAGCCCTGGGTATGGCAGAGGCCCCAAGCGCCTGCTCCGGGTTTGTGTCTGGCTGTGAGTGAGGCCAGGCGTGGCCTCATGCCCCACCGACAACTTTCTGTGTTTCTGCGTCAGTTCCCGTGGAACTCGGTTTTTCCTCTTGCCCTGTAGGACCTTTCCTAGGTCGAGGGCCGCGGGCCTGCGTGACACTGGGCGGTCTTCTGCCCAGTTTTGTACACTGGGCTTCATTTGCTCGTGGCTGTGTCTTCAGGGACGATGGCTGGAGTTTGTCTTGCTTGGACGAGGCTTTGCAGGTTCAAGGTTGTAGGAGTTATTATTGGTGCTAATAGTTGTATGAATAACGTTATTTCCAAGTCATAAAACCACTTAGTAAAATGGTAACAAAATGCTGCCTGGGAGAACCAGCCCTGCCAGGGGGCCAGGTGGGGCGGCCATTGGGGCCCAGAGGAAACAGGCAAAGTGAGCCCATGGCCCCTGCCGCACCCCCAGCCGCACCCCAGCACCCCCGTGGTGCCAGAGGCAGCTCACCAGCTCCTGAGCAGGGGTTGTTAGCTCTGAAGTCCGGGAACCTGCAGCTCCCCGCACCCCCGATGCTCTCGGCCACATCTCTGGCAGGGCTGGTGCTGCCCACCCCACCGTGGCCCTGGCCCCAAAGTGTCACCTGGCTGGAGAGGGGTGTGTGGGCCGCTGCCATTCAGTCTGGCGTGCTGTTTGTTTTTTTAAAAAATTTTTGAGACAAAGTCTCGCTCTCCCTGAGGCTGGAACCTCCATCTCCTGGGTTCAGGCAATTCTCCTGCCTCAGTCTCCCAAGTAGCTGGGACTACAGGTGCGCGTCACCACACCTGGCTAATTTTTTTTTTTTTTTTTTTTTTTTTTTGTATTTTAGTAGAGATGGGGTTTCACCATGATGGCCAGGCTGGTCTCAAACTTCTGACCTCAAGTGATCCACCCGCCTTGGCCTCCCAAAGTGTTGAGATGACCGGTGTGAGCCACTGCGCCCGATATGGTGTGCTGTTTTAAACACTGGCGTTTAACAGGCACAGCTGCTCCCAACTCCCATGAGCCGGGTGCAGCGGGTCCCGCACGGCGGGTGCAGCGGGTGAGACGCAGGGGTCCCGCACGGCGGGTGCAGCGGGTGAGACGCAGGGGTCCCGCACGGCGGGTGCAGCGGGTGAGACGCAGGGGTCCCGCACGGCGGGTGCAGCGGGTGAGACGCAGGGGTCCCGCACGGCGGGTGCAGCGGGTGAGACGCAGGGGTCCCGCACGGCGGGTGCAGCGGGTCCCGCACGGCGGGTGCAGCGGGTGAGACGCAGGGTCCCGCATGGTGGGCTCTGAGGTTGTGCTGTGGATTCTCCATGTGTCCTGGGTGGGTTTCCCGTGGTGCCGAGCCCCCCAAGCATAGACAGTGACATCTATGGGCGTGGATCCTACAGCCCCATGGGGCAGTGCCTTGCTCTGAGCCGCATGCGCTGGGTTGGTTTGTGACTGCGACCTTGTCCTCACAGCTGCCCTTGTGCCCGGTCGGAGGGTCCCGGGGAGGGACGTGAGCAGAGTGTGTGTGCAGCGTGACTGCCCGTTGTCTCACACCTTCCTGGCCACTGGGCGGGGGGCCTGAGAGCCAGAGGGGGCCTGTGGGGCCCGGGACACATGGCCTCTCCCACCGCTCAGGGCAGCTCAGTCTCTGGGTGCCGGGGCGGTGTTGGAGGCAGTCATGGTTCTGTGCACACTGGGCTTACTATGTGCTTGGGAACTTTCTAGGTTGAAAACGACATTTCTGCTTTCACCTACGAGAGGACACTCATGATGGAGCAGAGGTCACAGATGCTGAAGCAGATGCAGCTGTCCAAGAACGAGCGGGAGCGAGAGGTGCGTGGGGGCCGCGGCCACAGAGACCAGGCTTTCTGAGAAGTACAGCCGGCTTTGCTGAGTCTTTCCTGGGACTCTCTTGCAGCCCAGGAGGGTCCTCCAGAGAGCATTCCTCAGGTGCTGCGTTGTAGTCTCAGTCCCTGGTCCGCGTGGAGGTGGCAGAGGCCCTGCAGGAGCGCAGGAGTGGGGTCAGAGCCAGAGCTCGTTGGAGCCTGGGCATGCGAGTGCCTGGTTAGAGGAATGGCGGCCTGCCAGATGCACGCTCATGTACAGGAAGTGACAGGGCCAGGACCTTTGAACTTAGCTTTTCTAACTGAGCAGCAATGCAGGCAGGAGACGTGCGGACCCTCCCCAAGGGTGGTGCCCTCTGACAGGGTCAGCGGCTTCTGAGCCAGATGAGTGCCTGCATGAGTGCCCACATGAGTGCCTGCAGCTTCTTACGATGGCTGCTTCGTCTCACAGCCTGAAAGCCTGGAGCCCCTCAGCGCCCTTCCACACAGTGTGCACAGGATTCCGTCCTCCTATCCAAGACCAAGTGGGAGGGGAGAGTGAGTATGTGTGGAGGGAGGGAAGTGAGCTGGAGAGGAGGTGCCACCACACCCTGCCACCAACGCAGACCTGCTCAGCCTCCACACGTGGAAGCTGCCCGCCCAGCTACAGTGGCTTTGGCTCCATGGGTACCTGTAGGCTGCTGAGAATGTCCAGGTGTGTCCACCTGAGTTACACTGGGCTGGGCTCTGTGGCCACTGTGAGACCCCGAGGGCATGCGTTTCTGGGGTCACTTCACACCAGAGGACGGTGTGGGGGTCGCCTGGTAGGACGCTCAGCTCTGTGAGGTCACGGCCTCGTGGGGTCTTCGTGGCTCCCACCAGGCTGGCATCACACGCGTGTCTGTGTCTGCAGACCAGGTGCAGGCGATGGTTTTCTGAGACTACAGTGACAGTGGCGGCAGGGACAGAGGCTTTGCCTGCCCTGGGGCCTCGGCCTCAGCAGGAACCTGCAGTACACGGGTCTGTGTCTAGGGCCATATGCGCTGCCAGCCGGAATCACTAAGCAGTGACCACCGCTCTCCCCAACAGAGAAGCGCGGCTCTGCCGGCTCCCAGACCCTCGGCAGGTCAGGGTGGGCACAGATGCAGGACCCAGGGGGGACGCCCAGCTTGTCTGTTTACAGAGACCCCTTCCATGGGGGCCTGGGCAGCCAGGAGTGCTGGGAGGACCCACATCCTCTGTTTCTGTCCAGGCCAGGTCCCTAAGCTCCAGCAGGGTCGCCCTGGCATCACAAGGGTTCAGCCCGGGTCCAGCCAGGAGCAAGAATCCACCCACGGCTTGATGGGAAGTTCAGTGTGGAGAGTCGGCAAATGCTGACCGAGGAGGGACCAGGAGTGGGAGCGGCAAGCTGGAGCTCGAAGGGCCCCTGCTGGGCCAGGGCGGGGTTGGAGATGTCGCTGCTCTGCGGAGGCTGGGGTTTGGCTGAGCTGCTGTGCAGACGCTGGCTGGGCACCCTCTAGTGCCTTACACGGTGGCCCTCAGGGCCAGGTGGGCGGCGCTGGCTCTGCTGAGAGCAGGCAGCCCTTGGGTCTGGTTTCACATTCAAGGCCATGGGAAATTTAGGCCGGGCCGGGCTGTGAGGTGGCTGCAGGGCCAGCCACAGTGAGTAGAGGCCTGGGGCCTGCTGTCCATGTCCAGAGAGGGAGGCAGCCCCAGGCCCTCCTCCATCTGTGCCAACCTCTTCCCTTTTGAGAAGGACTGGCATCCAAGTTAAGCATGTTTATTTGGGGAGGAAGAACCTGGTCCAGTGAAATCACTCTGGGCCTTTGGCTTTTTAAAATCATCCCGGGGCTCACAGACTCCTGAGGCCCCTGGGAGGAGCGGCTTCCCTGGTCTGCGGCACAGACTCAGGCAGGGCTCCGGACTCCTGATGCCCCTGAGACGAGCGGCTCCCCCGGGCTGCGGCACAGACTCAGGCAGGGCTCCAGCCACGGTGGGAGAGGTGGCCATTCCGGCACATGTGTAAATATAACTTCCAAGGTGGCACCCATGTCTGGGAGCTCCCACTGGCCTCCCCTTCAGACTGGCCACAACAGCAGGAGGGCACGAAGGGTGCAGGGAGGGAGGGAGGACCCCGTGGAGGGTGTTCAACCACCAGGGACTGTGCCGTTGGTGCAACCTTGCAGTGAGGGCACCACTTCCCCTTCAGCGCCTACAGCGAGGGGCGGACAGTGTTCTCATTTTCCTCGGATTGTCCGAAGTGACCCATGGGGCTGGCCCTGTCATTGGCCCCAGCGGTGCCCCATAGGGCCCCTGTCAGCCCAACTGGCCCCCAAATGTCCCCTGGCTGGTCAGACACAGCCTGCTTCCGTGGGACAGGGCCTGGATGCTGGCACGGCCCCACCTGCCCTGAGCCTCCCTGAGACAGGGACGCCTGCGTGCTGGTTGTGTGGGCGAGCGGGTGGTCGGGGTGAACACAGTGCGCGTGGAGCCCGTCAGGTGGGGAGGAGACTCTCCCAGCACGTGTCCCCTCCTGTCAGCACTGGGTCGTGGGGCCTTTCTCTCCAGTTCAGGGCCAGGGCGGGACGGTGAGGGGGTGAAGATGGGAGGAGGAAGTGAGCGTTTGGTCAGGAAGCCTGGGAGGAGGGAGGCAGCCTGGGAGGAGGGAGGCAGCCTGGGAGGAGGGAGGCAGCCGGGGGGGCAGCTCAGGGCCGGTGCTGGAAGCCAGGCTGGGTCCCGGGTAGGGGTGTTTTGAGACTGGCTGGTCTCAACGAATCCCGGGCCCACCAGGCCCAGCTGATCCACGACAGGAACACTGCGTCGCATACCGCAGCAGCGGCCAGGACCCAAGCGCCGCCTACGCCAGACAAGGTGCAGATGACCTGGACCAGGGAGAAGCTGATTGCCGAGAAGTACAGGAACAGAGACACCAGCCTGTCTGGGTTCAAAGACCTCTTCAGCATGAAGCCGTGAGTGTCCGTGCATGTGACAGGTCCTGGCAGTGCTGACCTGACAGGACAGAGTCCCTTTCCTAACCACTTAAGAGCTTTGGGGCAACCCCGCAGGCCAGTGGGCCCATTAGAGAATAGGCAGCTGCTTGAGTGGGCACTGAGGGGTCCTGCTGCTGCCAAGGCCGGGCCCTGAGTTCGGCCCTGTGGCTGGGCACTGAGGGATCTTTCTAGTGCTGAGGCCAGGCGCTGAGGGGTCCTTCTAGGACCTAGGCTGGGCCCCAGTGTTAACCACACAGCTGGGTGCCAAGTGGTCCTCCTGGTACCTAGGCCGGCCCCGAAGTCAGCCCTGCAGCCAGGCCTGCCCTGCTCTGCTGTGCAAGCCTCACTGCAGCAGGCAGATGAGTGTTCCGTGGAGGTGAGGCGGCGTGTGCCAGTGGGCACGGAATTCCTGGCCTTCACCCTGTGGGTAGTTCAGGCTGCTCCAGGGCCTGCCCCACACCAAGGCTCCCACTTGTGGCCTTGGGCTGCGAACACCAGGGCTGGACAAGGTCCTTGGGGGTGTGGGTCTGGTTCTGCAGACTCAGCCTCTGAGTCCCAGGGTGACAGCACCAGAGACACCTCTCACCTGGGGTTGGAGCCAGATCCTAAAGCTGGATTCTTAGGAAGGACTGGGGGCTCCCAGGCCCTGTGGGGTGGGACGAGGCGGCGTTCTCCCGGGCAGCTGTGATGTCTGGAACAGCCCCGGTGCTCACTCCTGAAGTCAGTAACGCACTCTTGTTTTTCTCTGCTGCATAGAGAATGGGGAAACCTGTAAGTCCACTCGCTGTAACCAGGTTGCCTCCCAGGCCCGGTTGCCCTGCATGCCTGTGTGTGCATGGCCTGTGTGTGTCTGTGTGTGTGTTCCAGGCCTGTGACTGCCCTGTGCACGCTGGCCTGTGTGCATCCGAGTGTGGCCAGAGTTTACCTAGTGCTGCCTTGGCTTCCACATCAATTTCCTGTTGCCTTTGCTCCCCTCTGTTCACGGTGGCTCCAGCACACACCTGAAGCCTCTTCCTAAGTGAGGCCCAGGAACTGAGACCTGGGAGGTGGCTGAGCTGCTCCGGAGTGGAGGGGAGGCGCGTGCCTCACAGGGCCCGTCAGTCCTTCCACGTCCTTCTAGGTCGGGCGCTAGCTGAGTTGCGTCCCCACGTGGAATGCCTTCCATGTGAAAGCCGTACACCCTGGGGACTGACCGTTCGGTCTCCAGGTGGAGAGGGTTGCGGATCAGTTCTCTGTGTGGTCGGACCCTGGGGCGGGAGCTGCCTGCGTCTGAGCTCCGGGGTGGGTGGGAGGGAGTGCCCTGGACGGACCCCCAAGCTGCTCCCCGGGAGTCCTCGACGCTGTCTCTGTCCCCTGCCTGCCCCTGCCAGTAACTGCCTGGGCGGTGTTTTCCTTGTGGGCAGGCGGTGCCTGGGGCCTGAGTGAGGAACGCCTTGGCTGAGTGGCCACACTTCCCTTTTTATCTTTAACCCTGAAATCTGAATTAATCAGACTCGAGACACTGCAGCTGTGTGGGAGGCGTGCAGGGAATCCTTGTACTTCCTGCTCCATTCTGTGAATCTGAAAGTGCCTTCAGAATAGTGTATTAATTAAAGCTGCAGAATGAGGACTAAACCCAGGAGTAGGGTTTGACACACACGTGCACCGGCACACACACTCAGGGACCTGCAGTGGCACCTGTGCCTCCTCCCAGCAGCAGGGCTTGCCTCTCCTGGGCCAGGGCAGGGGCAGGTCCCCGCAGGCCTGTAGGGTCAGGAGAAGGTGGGCCAGAATGGACGACGCGTGGGCTTTGTGTTCACATGGGGCGTGCGTTTGGGACGGCACTGACTCTCCTGGCCCAGCAGTTCCTTGGGGTTGGGCTAGGAGAAGTTCTCAGAAGATCTGGAGGTTGGGCCCTGACCTCTTCTGGGCAGTGCAGGTGTGAGATGTGCGCAGCTTACTGTGACGTCCCCGGGAGCGCACTTAGGAATGTCTGTGCGTTTGTGCGCGTGCTCGCGTGTACCTGTCAGCGCACCTGCAGGTGGACATGTACCTGCCTGTGTGCACATTTGTGTACACGTTAGTATGCATGTCTGCACATACTATGCATGTCTTAAATGTTAGTGTGCACGTGTTTGTGTGCACATTATGACTGCACGCCTGTGCATGATACTGTGTGCACGTGTTTGTGTACTAGTGTGACTGGATGCCTGTGTGTACATGTCAGTGTGTCTGCATGTGTGTGTGCATGCGTATACACATTAGCGTGCTTTTCTGTGCCTGTGTCTGCACTGGTCCTCCTTGCTGTGGCAGCCGGCATACTCCGCCAGCAGCCAAGGGGCAGGTCCCTGCTTCACCCCAGCACTCACTGGCTGTAGACATGCTGCCCTCTCCAACCCCCCTTGCCCCTGGCCTGGTCTCACTTCCTGGAGTTGCTCTTTGTCCCCAAACACACTGGTAATTGTGGTCTATCCAGAAGTCAAATTCAAAGTTCCAAGTTCCTGTAACGAAAGCCCCTTGACTGTGCTGTGGACAGAGACCCCATCTGTAATTAGACCAAGCTGGAGAGGAGATGAAAGGCCTCTCCGTGTTCCTCCTGGAAATTGGTGGTTGTGATCAGGTTTATTTGGCTTAAGGGTCAAGTGGATCAAAGAGCGTGAGCCTGGACGGCGTCCTTGGGGCCTGTCTGTCTGCCACCGCCCCTCTGCATCCAGGGCACTGGTGACCTCCCCAGGGGGCCACGGTCACGACTGTGCTGACTGCAGCTGGCCTGAGACCCGCTCTGACTGCAAGTCCACACACGGGCCGGGTTTTTCCAACACAGAAACGCGAGTGCTCCCCTAGGGCTGCCCTCTGCCGGCGTTTCCTGAGGTGGCTTCCTGGAACGCCAGTTCTGCTGCGGTTTCGGGGCCTGCCTAGGGAGGGGACCGTGGGGTAGAGGATGGAGGTAAGCTCTGTCCTGCAGGGGCCTGAGCACTGCACAGCATGATTCTGCAGTGTCCCCAAACCTACTTGGCTGGGGAGTCTCCTGGGGGGCTGTGGCCGGGCCCAGGCCACCAGGGACGCTTTGAGACATGGACTGGCCACGGCAGCTTTGGAGAGCAGACGGGGAGGGCTGTGGAGCAGAGCTGCGTTGTCAGTGAGGACGGAAGGCCGGGGCTGGACGGCCACACAGTGGAAGTGCTTGTCCTTGAGCCCTTGGCCAGGCAGGGGCAGGGTGGGCTGTGGGAAGGGACCCCAACAGTGACCACTGTGAGCGCCTGTGCCTCCAGCTGAGTTCTCGGCAGACCCTGCCCCCCCGGGAGCTTCAGCAGCGATGGCTGCACAGGCCGGGGGGAGCTCGGGGCCTGAGCTTCTGGGCCCCAGACCCAGTCATATCAGGACCCTCGGAGAGGAGGCCACGTGTGCTCAGTCTGACGGGTCTGTGCTTGGCAGCATCTGACATGGGGTTTAGGGGCAGTGCCATGGATGTCAAGAGAAATGTGTCAGCCTCGAAGGTGTCAGTCAGGCACACGGGACACCCAGATGACTTCCACTCTGTTCTGCCTGCTTCGCAGACGTAGATGTAGTTGAGAAAGCGCTTGTCTTTTGTGTCGTGTGACTAGCCCTTAGAAGCTTGGCAGCCTTAGTGTGCTGAGTTCTAGGTGCCTGGAGGCCAAAGCTTCCCACTACTGAACACCCGCCCCGCTGCAGTCAGCGCCTCTCACTCGGAGCAGCCGCCTCTGCATCCTTCAGGGTCAGAGGAGCCGCCTGATCCTGACTCACACAGCCCTTTCCAGCACGTGTAAATGCGGCTCATCAGGGCTCGGCTCAGCCTCATGTCCGGAGCGTGGGGTGCACCTGCCGCCCGCTGACCGTACCCACCTCCCCTCCAGGGACCAGTCCAACGTCAGGCGGATGCACACAGCTGTGAAGCTCAATGGCGTCGTCCTCAACAAGTCCCAGGATGCACAACTGGTCCTGCTCAACATGCCAGGGCCCCCCAAAAACCGGCAGGGAGACGAGAACTGTATCCTTTCCCACAGTGTGCCTGCTGGGCATGTGGGCATCCCCTGGTGGCTTCTCACTGAGACCTGGGATTGTGGGTGCTGTGAGCAAGCCTGGCTTCCCGCCTCTCCTTCAGCCCCAGGCCCTGGGAGCTGCGACTGGGATGCAGTGGGGCTCTGAGGCCAGTGGTGACAGGGCCAGAGTTGGGGCCAACCCTGGCATTGGTGTGGGGGAGGGAGGGCCCACCTACAGTACCAGCCCCACTGTCCCCAGGTGCTCAGGGCTGCCCTGGGGCTGGGAGGCTCCCTATTGTGCACCTGGGACCTCCGCTGGGGGTCGGCCCCACCCTGCCCAGACGATGGTGGGAAGTGAAGAGCCCAGCTCTCAGCTTTAAGGCCCCAATTAGCTGCAGCTTTGGGAATTCATGCTTTGTTGGGAAGGAGAACTCCGCAGTGTATCTGGGCGTATTGGCATAGACAGGGCGATGCCTGGCACATCCCTGCCAGGTTGGCACCAAGAGCCAGGGCCAGTGAGGGCATGTCCTCCACGGGTCCTGGTCAGGAGCTGTGGCCCAGGTCCCCTGTAGACTGGCAAGGACCCAGTCCCTTGGCTGGGGTTCCCTGTCAGGTGGGGTCAGCACCGTGGGCTCTGTCGCTGTCTCTGCTCATCCTTCCTGTGGCCACGGTGCTCCTCTTTCCTGAGCACTGGCCTCTCTCTCCCCTACCCTGCCTCTCCGTGCCCGGGGGTCTCTCTAATCCCCACCCCTCTTCTCACCTTGGCTCTGCCTTTCACAAATCAAATCTTAGCTAACTAGGAAGAAGATAAAACCTCGCTACCAACACGATTTCAGCTACACACGCCCAGGTGAGATCAGCTCTGGCCTTAACTCTGTTGACCACAGACATGGAGTTTCTTGAGGTCCTGACCGAGGGGCTGAACAGAGTCCTCCTGGTCAGGGGTGGCGGCCGGGAGGTGATCACCATCTACTCCTAACGCCCAACAGCATTGCCGCACGCTGGGACGGGCACGGAGGACAACGTGGGCAGCCTGTACCTGGGCTTGGCCCAGGGAAACAGACAGCAAACACACCTGTCCCCCAGTGATGCCACCCAACCTGCCCGTGGGGCTTCCTATGGAAGTTTCTAGGCCCATCACCTGGGGCGCTCCTGTTCAGCAGCCTTAAACAACAGGCTCAACCAGCAAGGGCGCGGCTGGACAATTTCCTTGCGTCCGAGGGCAGACACTGCTGCAGGAGTGACCTGGACGTGGCCTGATCTTCTTGCAGGTCACAAGAAGCCAGTGAGCCCTCGCCTTGGTTTCTGAAAGTTCTTTTCTTGGCTGGACTTACCCAGTGGTTAGGTTGCATTTCTACCCCATCCAGAACATTCTTGGAAGAGCACCCGGAGCTGAAGCTGTCCCTGGTGATGAAGGTGAAACGTCAGCCCTGGCCATGGCTCCGCTCAGGGCCCTGATCACCTCCGAGTCGCTCTGTTCCTTGACTGTCTTTGTGTTTCTGCACTTCAAGGCAGTGAGGCTGGAGGACTCTGTCCCTGCCTGTGTCACCCTCGTGTGGGAGCATCTGGGCTCAGCAGGTCCACATTTCACGAGCTGAGGCGTGGGCTAGGGCCATCTGGAAAGGGAACTCAGCTTTTCCAGAATATGGTGGATCATCTTTCGGGTGTGTGGTGAACACGTTGTGTTCGTCAGGGCCTATGCTCCAGGAAGGAGCCCCCAGTTTTGGCTCTGCCATGCTGGGCTGTGTTTGTAGCCATCCGAGTCTCCACCCGCCTTCAGAAAACCAGCCATTTCTTTTCATAAGCACTGACAGGGCCCAGCCCACAGCCACCGCTGCCGACAGTGCCTCGCACAGGTGAATGCACTGAAACCCAGGGGCACACGCACACGGAATGAACACCGAGTTCCCCACATGGCCCATGACAGCCAGGACTCTCCACCCCACCCCACCCCAGGAGCATGGCGCACGGTTCACCCTCTGAGCCTGGCTCACACGTGCCATCCCCACCCGGGCACTCCAGGGAAGGTGGACACGGCCCCTGTGTGGGAGGTCCTTGGGCAGCAGTGGCGCCTGGCGTTGGATCTGTCTGGCTGAGTCCTGGGCGGGCGTCCCCTCCATGGCCTGTGCCTTGCGTGGAGGCGGTGGCAGCGGCACTGAAGAGAGATCTTTCAAGGGCCCAGCACACTTTGCACTTCCGCGGTGAGTTTCTGCTTTACATGTTCTGGTGACATTTGCAGACTGCAAGCAGTGGCACCGACTTGGGCCTTCCTTTGTGTGTGGCGTATTTATTTATTTAAACAGCCCAGGGAGTTACATGGTTAAGGAGGTTGTCCATAAAGAGGTTGCTTCTGTACTGGAGGCCCCAGATGGCCAGGCCTTGGGCTGCATCCGGCTTGCACGGTCTCCCGAGGGAATCAGCCGCATCAACGAAGTTCAAATTAGGGCAGAGGCTGCGCTCGTGCTTCCAGACAGTGGTTTCCGCACCAGGGCTGGCGTTGCTGTAGAGTGACGGCTGCCTAAAGCATGTCCCGGACATCACAGTGGGGCTCAGCAGTTCCCGCAGCCTCTGCCTGCCTTGGCTAAGCGTGAGTTGAGCAGCAAAACTCTCCTCCGTGTCTGAATGGGGCCAGCAGGTCCTGCGTCCCCTGCACCCAGAGGAGAGCAGGCTAGAGGCACAGTGGCCGCTGGGTGCTAGCTCTGAATGTCGGCTGGTGGCTGGAAAACAGCCCTGTGTGCCGGATGCCTCTGAGGGCCACTCAGTCCCGCACACCAAACGGCTCGTGAGGGCTCAGCTCTCTCTGCCTCCACCCTGGGCTGCAGCCTCTGCAAGCAAGTGACAGGCATCCTTTCTGTTACCAACTCCGTGTAACCAGTAACTACGGCCATTTGTAATTGACTCCGTGTCCTTTTGTAGCTTCCCTGTCTTTGTATGATTTTGTTAGTAGAAAAATAAAGTCCTATGAAATCTGAGCACGTTGAAGAATCTTGAGTCTCATTCAGCATAAACGTTAGACAACTGGAGAAAATGTACTAGCCGCCCCTTCTCTAGCAGGAGCGTCAGGGCTGACCAGCCACAGCCAACTAGGTGGCTGGAGAGTGACCATATGAATCGGACGAGGGCTTCCAAATCATGTCATCGGCTTGGAACTGACCTTACCCCAAACTTCCTAGTGCTGTGTGTTAAAATGACCCCATCTATGTATTCATTTTTGAGACAGTCTCTGTTACCCAGGCTGGGGTGCAGTGGCGCCATCTCAGCTCACTGGAACCTCTGCCTCCCGGGTTCAAGCTATTTTCCTGCCTCAGCCTCTCGAATAGCAGGGATCACAGGCATGCACCACCACACCCAGCTAATTTTTGTATATTAGTAGAGATGGGGTTTCACCATGTTGGCCAAGCTGGTCTCGAACTCCTACCTCAAGTGATCTGCCCGCCTCAGCCTCCTAAAGTGCTGGCATTACAGGCATGAGCCACCGTGCCCAGTCATTTGATTTATAATTTATATAAGGATGGAGGCACCAGAGAGTTCACCTGAGTGGGGACAGCACATTCTAACACGCGGTGAGATGCCACCTCACGTCTATGATGAGGACGTGCGGAATCGGACCTCTCTTGTGGGGCAGCCACATGGGAAGGGCCTGTGGTTCCTGAAAGTGCGACACACAGAGCTGCCCCTTCCCCGGCAGGTCCACTCCTGGTGTGTGGCACGGCCTCAGGAACGGGTGCACGCAGGTTCACAGCAGCCAAACTGGACGCAGTCTGAGAACATGCTGAGTCCATGCAGGCTGTGCCTGCTGCAGGCCTCACCCAGCTAGAACCAGGAGCCAAGCTTGGAAGCCTCTTGCTCGGGAGGAAGCTGGACACAAGGGGTCTCACGCTGTGGGACTCCACTTAATGCGAAATGCCAGAGCGGGCCAGGCACAGAGGCAGGGCGTGCACTGACAGATGCCGGGGGTGGGCCGAGGGAATGGGGGGAGATGGGAGATGGGGAGAGGCTGTTTATGGGATATGGATTTCTTTTTGGGGTGAAAATGTTCTGAAATGGCTGTGGTGAAGCTTACGTGACTGAACGTGCTGGAACACTGCCTCGTGTGTCGAAGGGTGAATTATGCGTGTGAAGCTGTTGGGCACCGTCTCCAGAGGGCCTGACACATGGTGGACAGGAAGGGACAGAGCACAGGAGGGTGGCGGGTCCTGCTCTGGCTTTCAGGCCACAGGCGAGTGACTGTGAGAGCAGCGTCGTCCTCAGACCCCTGAGGGGTGAGTGCTGGCTGCACCCAGGAATCCACACCCGGGACCTAGAGCACAGGAGTGGCCAGCTGGGGTGGGCCTGCTGTCCTGAGGGCCACGGGCTCACAAATTCCAGCAGGGAGGTTTGAGGACCCACTGATATCCACACGTCTGGGACCAGGGCCCAGTCAGAGACCCTGAGGTGTCCCCTTCCCTGGGACCTCGAAAACCAGGCTGCCTCCTTGCCTCAGTGGGTGCTTCCCAAGGAGCAAGAACTCGGCTAGAGCAGTCACCCGCTCGTTCACCCACTCAGTCGCACACTAATTCACTTACCTGCTCATCCACCCGTGCCCCGCCTCACCCATTCATTCACCCACTCACCACTCACTGTCACCCACCCATTCATTCACCTACTCATGTACTCATTTACCCCTCAGCCCCTCACTCATCGCTGTCATTCACAAACTCAGTCACTGTTCCATTCATTTATTCACCCATTCATTCATTTATTCCCTAACTCACCCACTCATCCTTCACCCATTCACTCACTAATTTACACCAAGTCACTCCCACTCATTCAGATACAGGCTGGTTCAGCTACAAGATCATCTGGTAGTCAAAGTCTACACTCACATAAGAAAGAACAAAGCTCTTGGTTTTTGTGACACAGGCCTCTGTCCTTGTGTCACCTCTGTCACCTGGTCTCCTGCAGCAAAGCCTTCCTGGCTCCAGCATGGTGGGAAGACCTGGCCAAACGGCAGGTAGAGCTGCCCCAGGAGCAGGCTGTGTACCGGGAGTCCTCCAAGGAGCCTCTGCCTCTGTCTCGCCTGCAGCGATGCACGGCCTTCCTTCTGGTGGCACCCACCCCCCCGACGGGTGTGACCCAGAAGCCAGAACGGGACCCGATGCCATCCTGTGCTGTGTCCCTTCCCATCCGCCACGTGCCAGGCCTGCTGGGCATGGTACCCAACAGCTTCGCACACACAATTTGCCCAGGCCAAGCTGCTGCAGCATAACTGACGAGACACACCGATCTTTACACATGGGTGTTTAATGAATGACACCCATTCAGCACTGGCTCACTTTCGGTGCATGTGTGTTTTTTGTAGGGTTTTTTTTCGGAGGGGGTTGTGGTTCTTGTGTTAGTCTGTTTTGTATTGCTATAAAGGAATACCTGGCACCGGGGTATTTATAAAGAAAAGAGGTTTATTTGGCTGCCCGTTGTGCAGGATGTACAAGCACGGTGCCTGCATCTGCTCAGCTTCTGGGGAGACCTCAGGAAGCTTCCACTCAAGGCAGAAGGCAAAGGAGGGGCAGGCGTGCCACATGGTCAGCGCTGAAGAGAGGGGGAGGTGCCAGTTCCTTTAACCCAGCAGCCCCCAACCTTCTTGGCACCAGGGACTGGTTTTGTGGAAGACAAGTTTTCCACAGACAGAGGGTGGGGGGATGGTTTCAGGATAAACTTCCACTTCCGATCATCAGGCATTAGAGTCTCATAAGGAGCACACAACCTAGATCCCTCGTATGCGCAGTTCACAGCAGGGTTCGAGCGCCCATGAGGATCTGATCCCCCTACTGATCTAACAGGAGGCGGAGCTCAGGCAGTCATGCTGGCTCACCACTGCTCACCTCCTGCTGTGCGGCCTGTTCCCAACAGGTCACAAACCGGTAGCAATCCACAGCCTGGGGGTTGGAGGCCCTTGCTCTAAAGAACCAGATCTCCCACGAACTCAGAATGAGAGCTCACTCATCACCATGGCGAGGGCGCCAAGCCATTTGCCGGGGATCTACCCCTGTGGCTCTACCCCCGTGGCTCAAACCCCTCCCACAGGCCCCACCCAGCACTGCGGATCACATCTCAACATGAGACTTGGAGGGGACACACACCCAAGCCCTGCCCATTCCCCTTACCTCAGTTCAGGCTCAAGTGTGGCACCCTGAGGCACCAAGGGCCCTGCTGGGTGAGGCAGGCCCCAGCAGCTGGAGTTGGCAGTGGTGTCAGCACCTGTTTCGGGGCTCTTTGAGCACCAGACCAGAGCAACTCTGCTCCTGTCTTGTGTTTGCTGGAGTTTCATCTACACTGACAGTTTTCATTTTTAACACCAAGGTCTAGAGGTGAAGCAGGCTGAAGCCCAGGCCTGGCAAAGCCTCCCTCCTCCCCAGTCGGTTGGCTGAGCCTGGGCCAAAGGGTGTGCAGGGATCTCCAGTTGGCGATGTCACTTGGGGGGGGGGGGTCTGATAGGTCCCCCGGGACTAAACAAACAAGGTCCCCTCAGCGTGAGGCCACGTGTGACATCACTGCACCCCCAGATGAACCTTCCTCGCGTGTCATCCCCAAAGCAAGTGCCACATGGGTGAGATGCAGTCATCGCCAAACCAGGGGCTGCCAGGCACCAGGCCAGGCAGTGCCTCCAGGGGCTCGGAAGTGCCTGGAAATGCTGGCCTCAGGAACCCCGAAAATCCCTTCCTGTGCTCACAGGAGACACCACTGGGCAGTCCCGAGGGGTCTGTAAACACCCAGGAGCAGGGCACATTGTCCACAGAGAAGCAGAAAATAAGCTGGCAAAGGCCGTGGCTTCTCCAGATTCCTGTTCACACAGAGCCCAGCTTCTCTCCATAAAGCTGGGTTCACGCAGCCTCATGTTCCTGTCACCGTGAACTGAACTTCGGGGTTTTCTTAGAGCAGTAAAATGGAAAAACAAAAAAGCCTACCTATAATTATGGAGTTGTGTGTGTGCATGTAAATTTACCGTCCTCTAAGCCGAGACGAACAGGCGCACTTCCTCCCAGAGCCCCGCGCAGGCAGCCTGCTCTCCATGCCTTCAGCCACAGGCTGGCAGAGGGGACTGACTGACCACAGCACTGACCCTCTCTCTCTGAAAAGCTTGTTTTAATACAAGGTGTGGCATGGTACAAAATGCAGATATATTTATTAGGCCTGTAAAACATCTGTCACCAGTTGGCATCAATTTGCTTTATCCTTAAAAAGAGAACAAGGAATGTAAATGCAAAACTGCTGTGCAGGCTTGCCAGATCCCGGAAAGCGCCCGCACGTTCCTGTTCAGGGTAACCATGTGGACCCCTGCAGGCTGCAAGACTCAGAAATGTTGGCACGGGCCCACCGGGTCCTGGGACGCCCTTCTGGCCTGCAACCCTCTCCTGACCCTTGCAGGAGGACACACTTTTCTCCAAAGCCGACACGTCACAGAAGCCGCCCCGTGAGTGTTGGACAGTGAATGTTCAAGTCCCCGTGTTCTGGGCCGCACCAAGCGCGAGCCTCTGCCTCTCCCCAGCATCTGTCGCCCCGCCCCTCCCTGCCTTGACCGTGTCCTGCATCCACCTGAGCTGCTGTGGCTCCGGGACCAGGGGCTACCTCCACCACCGCATGCTGCCCTGTGGCCCCTCCTTGCTCGTCAGGGCTCCCTGTGCCCTGTGGTCCCTCCTCGCTGGTCTGGGCTCCCCACTCTGGCACTTCTCTTTCTAGCGCTGCTGCCTTCTGCTACGTCTGCTGCTTGGCCTCCTGCAGGGAGCCGTGGATGCTCCCTGCTAAGCACAAGCTGCCTCCCCCCAGCCCTGTCCCCTCTGACTTCATGATGCACAAGCCAGGCAAAGCCTCAGCTTTTCCATTCGCTCCCAGCCTCGCACTGGGACAGCCTACAGAGGCCACCACTCGAAGCCCGGGGAGGAACACCCACCCTAGGACCTCATTTTGGAATCCTAAAGGAAAGCAGTTTTATGGGTTACACAGATGAGCCTTAGAGCCGGGAAACGCAGCGACCCAGATGTGTTCACCGCTACGTGGCATCGAGGGCAGAAGAGCAGAGGGCCTCTGGGCCTTGTCCACGTGTCCAAGCTGTGCCGCCTCCATCACGCCAGCACCTGCAGTCAGCTGCTGTTTGCTGTCGGAGGTGGGGAGTGCTGGGCTCCCCACGGGCACACAGCAGGCAGCTGCTCGGCTCCCCGTCCCGAGGGTGCGGGCCGTGGTGTGCTGGAGCGAGGTGTGCTTGGTGGCGGCACTAGGACGGGTGGAAGTGGTGGTGGTGGTGGTGGTGGTGGTGCTCGTGGTGGTGGTGGTGCTCGTGCCGCTGGATCACCGGCACCGCGTAGCCCTCTCCCGCTGGCGTGGGCGGCAGGTCCCGCACCACCTCGTGCTCCACTGCGGCAGGCTGGGCGTGCGGGGCCTTGAGCGGCGAGTGGCCCTCCCTGCCCTTTTGGCGGTACCGCTTGTGGCCGTAGGGTGGCGGTGGGGGCTGCGGGGGAGGCTGCGGGAGGTGGTGGCCATCCTGAGGGGCCTGGGGGGACAGGATGGCCGGCAGGTAGTAGCTGAAGGCTTTCCCGGACTTGCTGCTGGCTGGCACCCCCGGCGGCTTCCCAGAGCCCTTGGGGGACTTGAGGAACGGCTTCTCCGGCCCCTTCGGCCGGGGCTGTGGGTCCAGGGCCCGGGCAGCAGGCTCCAAGGATGGCACATGTTCCACCAGCACCTGCGACCTACGGTGGTGCACGGCGTGTGTGTCCGGCTCTTGGGAGCGGGACCGGGCCTGGAGGTGCGAGGCCCTGCCCTGGGGCTCCTGCTTGGCTTGTACAGGAGGGGACCCTGCAGACACAGGTCAGAGTGTGAGGCCCTGGGGGTGCAGGCCCAGGTTCCCATCTCCTCCGAAACGGTCCAGGGCCCACTGGAAGAGCTGCGCCAGGTGTCCCGTCTGAGGCCAGCCTGTGAGCCAAGTCTGCAGTCAGACGGCCACCAGCCCTGAAGGGAAGGGGCCCAGCCACGGGGGGTGACCTGCCTGGCTCCACAGCTCCCTGCAAAGGCCGACTCCTCTAGCCCCATCCCCACTGCGTGTCCTGGGAGCGGAGCTTCTCTCCTTGCACAGCTGAGATCCTGCCTGGGGCACCATGGCAGAAAGCCAGGTTATGTCAGGGAGGGCATCCCAGGATTCACGTCCCCTAAACCCTCATTACAAAACAGATTCCAGGACCCAGGGCTTCCACCTTCACCAGGTGCAGTGCAAGCCCCGCGCAGAGCATGGCCCAGCGTCGGCACACAGCACACTGAGCCCATGACCCCGATCCAGCTCCACCTCTCCTGCCCCTGGGGACTCCTGGAGCTGGGGTTAGGAGAGGGACTCGGCCCCAGCCCTTGGGGAGTGGCCTGGGCTTTAGTCCAATAATCTCCATGCAGGCCACACGGGGGTGCTGCTGGTCAGAAATAAATGGGTGCTAGGCAGGCTGCCAGCTGTCTACGCTGCTTGCCATCCACCTGCTTGCCTGCCATCCACACTGCCTGCCTGCCATCCACACTGCCTGCCTGCCGTCCACTGTCTGTTGTCCACACTGCCTGCCTGCCATCCACACTGCCTGGTGTCCACACTGTCTGTTGTCCACACTGCCTCCCATCCACACTGTTGTCCACACTGCCTCCCATCCACACTGTCTGTTGTCCACACTGCCTCCTGTCCATACTGCCCGCCATCCACACTGCCTGGTGTCCACACTGTCTGTTGTCCACACTGCCTGCCTGCTGTCCACACTGTCTGTTGTCCACACTACCTGCCAGCCACTCTACTGGACAACTCCCTCTGCTGAGTGAGCTGGTGATTCCACCCTAAAATACTGACTTCTCACCTCAAGGCAGGGTTTTCCTGAATGCAAACCCGTCTTCCATCTCACTTTGAACCAGGTACCCCCCTTCCATACACACACGCCTGGACGGGGCGCCTGCCTTGCTTTCGGGCAGCACCAACAGGTAGCCAGGAGGCAGTCACGACCAACAGGTAGCTGTGGAGGGACCTGGGTGCCAGGCGGGGCGGGGCAGGGTCCCCCTGCACTCAGGGCTGCAGGAAGCAGGACCTTCAATGGGAACCCACAGCCAGGGCCTCGCACCCAGGGTGGCCTCCAGGACATACCAGGGCCGAATCTGGACGTGTAGTTCTCAATCCCGGCGAGGTCCAGGTAGTGGTTTCTGCGCTCCGTGTTCTCGTCCACGCAGTAGGGTCCCCGCTCTGAGCAGGGCTGGGGGTCAGTGCTGGGCCTCCTGCATGAAGCACAGAGAAGGGCCTGACCGCCACACAGACTGGGCGGCACGCCCCTGAGGACGGGGTACCTGCAGCAGGCGGCAGATGTCCGGGGTGTGTCCTGACCAGCACCCACCTCCTCGCAGAGCGGGAAGAGTGGACGACTGGGCGCAGACACAGCCAAGTGCCATCCAGAGAAATAAGGTCATGGCCGCCCCCCAGAACCCTGTGATCTCCGTCCCAGGCACCAGAGCCGCAGGTGCTCTAGGGAGTGGCTCATGCTGTAGTGGCCCCTGGTCACCACTCTGGGACCACTGTAGCCACTGCACCAGCCACTGCCCAGCCACCCTCAGCCACTGCCTCAGCCACTGCCTGAGCCATCCCCAGCCACCCTCAGCCACCCTTAGCCACTGCCCCAGCCACTGCCTAAGCCATCCCCAGCCACCCTCAGCCACCCTTAGCCACTGCCCCAGCCACTGCCTGAGCCATCCCCAGCCACCCTCAGCCACCCTTAGCCACTGCCCCAGCCACCCCCAGCCCTGTTGCTGCCAAAGCTGCTGAGTGGAGCCACAGGGAGCCACGGCAAGTCCAGGCTGAGGGTGTCAAGGCTGCTGCAACTGCTGCCCCTCAAAGCCCTCTGCTCGGACAGACTTGGGGGCCCGGCTCAGCCACGGTGCCGGATGCTGGAAGGGCCCGTGCCCCACAGAGCTGCCGGCCCAGGTGCCCCCAGCAGGTCTGACCTAGAGGACGATGCACGGCCTGTGGCCTGCGGGAAACGGGTGTGGCCAGGGTGCCTCTGCCTAAGGCACAGCCCCACCCTGGCACCCCAGCCCTCACCTGACGTGTGCAGACAACCTCCTGTCGGCCACCCTTGGCTCCTCTGGCAGTTCACCCTCTGTTCTGCAACGGTTGGGCTCCCGGTCTGAAAGGGGGGTCCTGCTGTCACTCACTCACTCCCTTCTTCATTCAGCACTCACTTGTTCACTCATTAACTCACTCATTCCCTCATTCATTAACTCACTCACTCGTTCACTCATTCATTAACTCACTCATTCACTCATTCATTAACTCATTTACTCATTAACTCACTCATTCACTCATTCATTAACTCACTCATTCACTCATTCATTAACTCATTCACTCATTAACTCATTCATTAACTCATTCATTCACTCATTCATTAACTCACTCGTTCACTCATTCATTAACTCACTCGTTCATTCACTCATTAACTCACTTGTTCACTCATTCATTAACTCACTCGTTCACTCATTCATTAACTCACTCATTCACTCATTCATTCATCTGCTTACTCACCCATCCATTCACCCACTCACTCCTCCATCCACTCACTTGTCCCTCCCTGTCCCCAGCACACAACTTAGGCCCCTGCCAGTGTGGGGTAGGGTCCTGTGTGTGTGCTCAGGCCTTGCTCACCCTGGCCAGCAGGAGGACCCTCCTTCCTCTTGCTGGAGGGCTCAGGGCTGACGGTTAGCTTCACACGGAGGGTCTTGCTGCTGCCCGAGGAGTGGTTGACCGAGGCATCCACGACCTCATAGATGGTGTGCATGAGGCTGGACATGTCCTGGGGCCCAGCATCGGTGTCACTGACAGAGCAGACCCCAGGCGATGCCACCCGCCCTCCCTGCCAGAAAACACACCCATCCCCTGGCCCCTTCCTGCACCATCCTCGCAGCTGCTGACAGACCTCAGGGACCAACACAGGCATCTTCTCTGAGCAGCCTGGGTCTGCCTGGGAGGCCCTGTGAGTGCCTCCAGTGCCCTGAGGGCAGCCCTGCAGTGTGGGAAGCACAGCCGCAGAAATGGACGGTGCAGACTTGGCCCAGAAACACATGTGAATCAGGCCCTGGGGAGACGCAAGCCCAGCTGGCGTGAGGACCTCGCAGCAGACAGGTCCCCTCCCGCCCCTTGAGGTATGGCGAGGCCAGCACAGTCCATCTGTCCCCCAGTCTGTCTACTACTGGGCCCTGTGCAGCCCTTCCTGTGCACCTGACACAAACACAAGCTCACCTACCTCCCTGGTGACCTTCCCACAGTTGTCAAAGTCGTAGAGCGTGAACGTCCACTCCTGGCGGTCGTCGTCCTCCACCGAGACATCGCACTGGAGTGCCTGCAGGGGGACACGGGGGCTGGGACCTCGCCTCCTACCCACACCAACACGCCCAATTCCATAGGGGGTAGGATCTTCTGGGGCCTTTCCCGGGGGTCCCTCATGGCAGCCAGGAAAGGGGGAGCCTAGAGGGCAGCGTGGCTGGAGCCCAAGCCCTGGAACCAGCAGACCCTTTCTTGTCCATCTTCAGCCCTCCTTGGGGGGACCCAGCTTTGTGCTCCGTGACTTGGTTTCCCCACAGTGACACCCGTCTCAGCTCATGCAAGCACTCCATGTCACCCAGAAGGAGAAGAGGTCACGCTGGCCGTCAAGTGCTGTCAATTCCAGAAATCTTGACTGGACACAGGGACCCCACTCCTCCCTGAGCCCTCCCGGGAAGCGGAAGCCGGGTGCTCTGCCTCCAGCAGGCGGACAGTCGGGCTGTCCGTCAAGTCAGCTTTGGCATTACTCCTGTAGTGCTAAGGGTACCAAGGCTGGGAATGCGGCTCAAGTTATTTAATGCCAGACCAGTCAGTTTTGGCCAAATTCACAGCAACATCCCGCACTCTCTGGCTCCTGCTGACTTTGGCTGCATATTCAAGTTCTGCTTCAGTGCTTTAAATGGGGTGAACTGTGGGGAAAACTGAGTGAACTACGCAGTGCCCACAGATGCCCATTTTAGGGCAACACACGCCTGTCCCTGTGCCCCCGGCCCCAGGGACGTGTTCTCACAAGTGAGGCCGGAGAAAGACCTACGTCAATGTTGAGGCGCTGCCCGCCTGGTCCTCGTGGGCCCTCGCAGTTTGCTGCCCTCTCTCCGTCATCTGCGCTGAGTTGTCCTGGGCGCTCGTGGCCCTCAGCTTTCTCAGCGGGGAGTGCCACTGGGAGGACAAGAGGTGGCAAAGGGGCTGGCAGAGGGGACATGGAGGATGTGGCCTGCCGTGGGGGGGGCCGTCGCTACCCTCCCCTCACCGCACCATGATCCCATCCAGACGGGCCTGAGCCAAGAGCCCGATCTTGGGACCCCTGCGGAGGGGAGAGAGGCCCCATCCCAGCCAGCCACAGCCGGGTGTGCCCTCCTCTCACCAGCCCACAGTGGCTCCCAACTGCAACCACCACCTCGGGGCTGGGGGTGCAGCAGACCCCAAGGAGCACAGATAGGGGAAGACAGCCTGGGCCTCCAGGAGATGCTCCCTGTGTCATCATCAGGCCCCCCTCCCCATAGACACAGTCCCTACCGCCCTCCACTCCAGAATCCTGTCACTGAGCCCACAGGCCATGCAGGCCACCTGTGCACTAAGTGTGTCAACAGGCGGCCCCTCCCCCCAGCCTCTGGGCAGGATGGATGAACAGCACTCAGGTTTCTGGGGCACAATTATTCCATTATTCTCTGGCACTTGCAAGCTGCGTCCCCAGGATAGGAGCATGGGCCTGTCCCAGCTTAGCACCTGCAGACAAGTGCACGTCGAGCCTGAGCTGGGACGACACTCTGGGCCTGCCTTCCCATTGAGGGGGGTCTGGGTGCCTCTCTTGGCTTCAGCAGCCATCTGAAGGTGACCCGGCTGGCTGACCTCCCGGCACCCTCCCACAGACCCACAGGTAAGCCAAGTGTCGACCTGCCACACGCCACAGGTAGGACTGGTGCCACCGAGAGACACAAGTGGCAGTGACTTAGGCTGGGCCAGCATCTCACATATCCTCGGACCCAGGGCTGACTTGAAAATTCACAGGTCACCTTTATACAGAGCCACCCCCATCCACAAACACAGGGTCACAGAGACTCCAAACACATAAAGGTGATGCTTAGGGCTCCGGCCATGGGATGGGCCTTTTTCATCTCTGCTGCCAGATCCCAGCTGCCAGTCCAGCGAGGACCCTGTGAGTTGTGGTGCCAAGCACTTTTCAAGAACAAAGTGCGTCTAAGTCTGGGAAGTGCCCCTTGCTTCACACACAGGCTTGTTTTAAGGGTGGGTTTCTGGCGTTGCCTTGGTACGGGATGAAGTCTGCGAGGTTTGGGGAGGGAAGGCTGTGGGAGCTGCACTTACCCTCTAGGGGACACTGGTCCTCCCGGAAAGGCCCTTCCTTGGGGTTCCCATTGGGCAGCTCCTGCAGGAAGAACGGGGCAGTCAGTGGCCACACAGCTCAGTGGGCAGGCGGGGGAGACGGGCAGGAGCTCTGGGAGGCTGGACTGGAGCCTGACACTCGCCTCAAGCCTCCTGAGGCATCTCAATCTCTGGGTCCAGAAACACCAACCCTCTGTGCCCCACTCAGCCTCGGATTTTAGGAGGCAAAACACACAGACACTCCCGTGTTGTCAGGTTCCCCAAAGCATTTCCAGGTGGAAGACGCAGCTGCCTGGAATGACCTCTTCAGTCAGTCCTGCCCTGAGGATGCCCCTGGCCAGGGCCCCTACGCTAGATTACCCTAAATACAAGAGGAGACACACCTGCCCCTTTGCTCTGGGGCCTACTCCCAGCACTGTCCCCCCGGAGCCTGACACAAGGACTCCAGTCGCTGCCCCCACGGCTGCCTAGCACCCCAGCATGCGTCTTCTAGGTCTGCCGGCAGAGACTAGTTACAGAAAATGGGGAAAAACTTCAAACACATCCCAGTGGTGTTTCTGCTGAGCCAAAGCTCACAGGGTCCTCGTGAATTATCTACAGCCTTGAGGACACGGAGAAGGAGACAGACCGTGGTCAGGGCAGGGGCCTTGCGTGGTGGTGGAGGTGCAGCGTCCCTCAGCCCAGCACTCACCGCCCTGGAGCATTTCCTGAGAGCAGGCAGCTCTGGGGCAGGCAGGCTGCAGGGATGGGCAGCTGTGTTTCTGCTTCTGATTCCAGGTCCCTGGAAAGCCGTGGAGAGCTCGCAAGGAGACAGCACAGAGCTGAGTCCTGTCCACCTGGACGGCCAGAGCCTGACCCTGGAGATGACTTTGGTGCCGAGTTGGTGTCTCTGTGGGTGGACACAGGACCCCAGGGCTGCCCTCATGGTCCCCACGCTTCATCCTTTCCTCCTGACCGGGGGCCACGTGCCCTTCATCCCTTCTGACCTCCTAGGGGGCTACCGGCCCCGCTGGGGTCTCTGGGGTTCCTGGAGTCTGGTCCAGGCAGGAGGCCGAGAAAGGTCACCCTCGAGGGCACCTGGACCCCCCAAGCGCCTCCTGCCACTGTGATCATTGGCCAGGGGCCAAGCAGGGTATGGTGGAAGGTTCCAGGCTGGCCGGCTGCCACCCCAGACCTTGGGCAGGGAGAAGGACTGGACCCCCATCCACACATGGGCACTAAGGTGACGCTGCCGAGACTGAGTATTGTTGAGTCAGATCCAGGCCGCCGGCTCTCCTTGTGGCTGAGCCAAGGGCCCCCTGGAGCTGAGGTCTCCTGCTGGTCACCCAGGGAGGTGCCAAGGCAGGGTGGGCAGCTCCCAGTGGGAGGCAGGAGAGCTTGCCCTCATTTTAATAAGAAATAAAACAGCTGATGATTAAAAAGTAGGCCTCCCTCCTGGGGGCTGCGGTCCCGACATTCCGGGACTGGCTGCTGCGGAACTGAGGGTTCCTATGAGCCCAGCCTGGCGAGGCCCTCGTACGTCCACACAGCAGGGAGGCACTGCTGTGAGGTAAAACTCTGTCCAGGTGGACACTGGCATAACACCAAATCTCTAAAACCCGGGCTGTGGTTATTTATTTATTTATTTTTCAAAATCAGAATAACAGGTGAGGCTGCTGTGTAGGCTTCTGTGGAGTGCAGAGCAGTGCCCAGAGCCCCAGAGGTGCGGCCCCCATGGGCACAGCATCCTCGTGGGAAGGACTGGGTGCCGGGAGCTCCAGAGCCCCTCAGGTGGACTCGTCCAGGTGCTTGGCGGCTGCCAACAGAAATGGTGTCATGAGGGCAGCCAAGGCCACCAAGGCCCAGGCTGAGGGACGCAGGCACTGTCACTGTGGAGGGCTGGTAGGGAGGGGAAAGTGACCCTAAATGCTGAGGTGGGTGCCGTGAGGCACCCCTGTCCACCCTGGGAGCTCCAGCCCAGACCTTCTCTGGGACGCGGGGAGGGTGATGGGGGGACCTGCGTGGTGCAGCCCCCCAGGGTTCTCAGTCCCCCCACCCCACTGTACCACAATCCCCCACCAAGCGCCCAGTTCACCTCCCATCAGACCAGCAGGCAGAGCTCAGGCCTCCTGCATGGTGCTGGGTGCCCCAAGCCTCTTTACAAACGGCAGTGAGGTGCCCTGGGGTCTGAGGGCCTGCACGCACAGCACTCCTTGCTAAAGAGCCCTAACTGAAGTCACTCGTGGAGGCCACATTGCTGTCCAGATGAGGGGCAGCAGCAGCGGCTTCCTGGAAAGTGCCAGAACCCATAGGAGCCGGAGGTGCGGCAGCTCCTGAGGACGGGCAGCCGGGCAGCGAGTTGGGCTGGGTGGAGTATTTTTTAAGGGATTTTTAAGTGTTTCCCACGATTTGCTGAAAATGACAAGTGAGAAACGGCGCATCACGCACTCCACGCATGAAGTCAATACAGCGAACATGCAAACGCCGTCCGTGTCATGTTTCTAAAAATTCTGAGCACACTTGTGGGGGATTTCTTTTTTTTTTTTTTTTTTGAGACGGAGTCTCACTCTGTCGCCCAGGCTGGAGTGCAGTGGCACGATCTCGGCTCACTGCAAGCTCCGCCTTCCCTAGTTCACGCCATTCTCCTGCCTCAGCCTCCCATGTAGCTGGGAGTACAGGTGCCCACCACCATGCCCAGCTAATTTTGTGTGTGTGTGTATTTTTAGTAGAGACAGGGTTTCGCCATGTTAGCCAGCATGGTCTCGATCTCCTGACCTCGTGATCTGCCCACGTCAGCCTCCCAAAGTGCTGGGATTACAGGCGTGAGCCACCTCCCGGCCACTTGTGGGGGATTTCACTGGTTACAGACAGGAGTCTAAACTCGCGAGATGGCAGGAGGCGTGCAGCTGTTCAAGACAGAAAGAATCTGCACAGACCCATGGTTTGATTTCTGGAAACACTCCCTGCACTACACCAACCAGTCAAGCTACAATAACCAACCACAACTGTAATAACCAACCAAAACCACACCACTTAGCCAACGCTACACCAACCAGCCAACGCTGCACCAACCAGCTCATGACTAAGTTCCTACACAGAGGAAAATCCCATTTTAAAAAATCCACTTATACCTCAGCCCTAGAATTCTCAGCCCTCGAATGCACAGTGTTTTTTCTAAGCCACAAGTCAACAGCGACCTCCGAGATGCAGAGAGAATCAAATGGGAAGAAATATTTGCAGTCAAAGCCACACCGGTCTCTGTGGCTGGTGATTTCATCAAATCCGTCCTGGTTGCATAAAACTGCCCTTTAATCTACGCTGCCTCGGTTAACTAGAAGGCCAAGAGCTCTAATTGCAACTTATAAAACCTGCTCCCGGGCCACTGGCCAGATGTGCGGCCCCTCCCCACTGGGTAGACTTCCTGAGAGGCCAAGTCCGCACTCGGGACCCCGGCAGGCCTGGCCCAGTGTGCCCCAGCACCCACCAAAGCCTCAGCTTCCCAGGGCAGGCGCCTCTCCCTGAGATGCAACCCCCACCTGGCCTCGCCCTCCCGAGGGCCCACCCTCCCCTCACTCCCTCCCAAGGGCCCAACCCTCCCTCAATCCCTCTGGCCCTGCCCCCAGTGAGAGCCTCCTGTGACCCCCCCAACCTGTTCCACCCACCCTTTCCTGTCCCAGCTGCACTTCCAGCTTGGGGTGCCTGGGCACCTCCTCTAACCTGTCCCACTGCCCTGCATCCCTGAGAACCCTCCATGTCAGCAGCAACCCCACGGCTGGCCTTCAGGCCTCCCCATGCCCGCTGTCCCCTCCCGCCCACGGCATCCTCCTGCAATGCTGGGTGCTCTCCTGGCCCCTGGGAGGACAGGGAACCCGACCATGGGCCTGCCCCGTGGGGCCTCATCCCATAAGGAAAGCAGCCGCATCTGCCTGAGCAGCTTGACCCCACTCCCTCACTCAGCATCACCTCAGATTTGGGAGGAGGGTCTGACCCCAGGCCACGGAGGCCTCTGGGACCAGAGCCCACAGCCTCACAGCTGCGTGAGCGGAAGGCGTCTGTCACACGGCGTCGACAACAGGTGGCCTTTGCTTCAGGTCCCATGGCCCCGTAGGACGCTCACAGAGGTCACCCCGGTCTGTGGGCCAACCGCTCCAAGGCCACTGTCCATGTCCCCGCCATGACAGTGAGGACATCTGCTCCCCTCCGCAGGCACCGGGCTGAGTGCCCAGCACCCAGCCTCCGTCCTGGTCCCAGTCCAGACAGTAAGATGCGTCCCCCGTGGGACGCTCACAGAGGTCACCCCGGTCTGTGGGCCAACCGCTCCAAGGCCACTGTCCATGTCCCCGCCATGACAGTGAGGACATCTGCTCCCCTCCAAAGGCACCGGGCTGGGTGCCCAGCACCCAGCCTCCGTCCTGGTCCCAGTCCAGACAGTAAGATGCAAACCACAGCCTCCACAGGCGGCCACGCACGGAGAGACTCTCACAAAACAACTCCCAGCTTCCTTGGAAAAGTCAAAAGGAGCATGTTCCCGTGTCCCGTGTGCCAGCGCTCGGCGGCGCCCAGCAGCTGGAGCACCACTGCCCCCCCGAGCCGCCCCGTCTGTCGGAACCCCTGGAGGGGTGCCAGGCAGCTGCATCACAGGTATCGTCCTAGTGGCCTTCAATCTGGAAGTGCGAAGGGAGCTTCAGGACATGGCACACGGGCTGGGAGCTGGGCCTCTCGGGAAAAGGCTGAGGGTGATGCCAGGATCCCAAGGAACCCAAAGGGCTGGGACACCTCACAGCAGGTGGGAAGAGCAGGGACAACAGGCTGGGACACCTCAGAGTGGATAGGAAGAGCAGGGACAGCGTCACTGGCAACTGGCAGACAGGCCAGCAAGGTCAAGGGTGCAGGTTCTGGGGCTGAAGGACAGCCTTTCTTCGGCTGGTGGTAGGGGGAGGGCGGGAGGGCACCTTATGAGACAAGGTGGAAGGTGAGGCCGGCAGGAAACAGGAAGGAGGTGGGTTGGGTCACAGCGGGCTGCAGGCGGCCCTGGGGGAGGGGCCCAGAGCAGCAGGGAGACGGCCTGGGGCCTGGTGGGGGACAGTGGTTTCCAAGCCTCTGTAAATGCAAAGACCACCACCCCACCCGCCTCCTCCCTGCTGGGAGCTCAGATGCAAAGATGTCTCTCCAAAATGTCACCGTGAGCGGGGGGAACCTGCCACTAGTGTCTGCAGAAGAGTGTGGTTTCTTACAAGGAGGTGCTGGGGGCCCACTTCTGCTGGGCCGCCATGGGATGGAATTTGACTTCAAGGTGATCCGCCAGCCCGCCTGTCTGGAAACCCCGCAGCCGGCTTTGAAGTCGAAGTCTGGGTTTCAATGGCTAAACAGTTTCAGATGTGACAATGTAGCTTTATGGGCTTAATAATTCCCACACATGTGCAGCTGGGGCCCAGAGAGGCTACAGTAACACCGCCTGCAGGTCCCTCCAGGCTGTGCTTGCTACTCCGAACTTCTGGTTCTAAAGTGAAAGATTTAAGGACGATGAGACTGAGGCCCTGTGGGGAGGGGCTGGAGAGGACCAGGTCAGGGGGAGGGGCAGGGGGCCGGGCGGAGGGGGACCGGGCGGAGGGGAGGGGCGGGGGGACCCGGCAGGGGAGCCGGGCTTCCCACGCAAGTCCTGGATACATTCAGATGGAGCCTCCAGATCTGAGAGGCATTTGCAGATTTTGCCCATCAGTTCTTCTGGGTTAGGACTGATTTGAGAAATCTTTTAATAACCACATGTGAAATTTATATCTAGAAAAACAGTAACTTTGGGGTCAAAAGGCCTCCTAAAATACTCAGATGTCCCCATAAGCTAGAGTTCTGCTGCAACTTAACTTCCTGTAGGCCCAGAAAATAGAAATGTTTCCATCTCCCTCTTCATCCTGTCTCACAGCAGCTTTTCATCGTCTGGATCATTTAAATGGAGGCGCCACATTCCCCACGCCCTTCACTCCCTCACTACAGGGCTTTTGTGTTGGCATCTGCCCCCTCACCCAGTAAATGCCCTGAGCCCAGGGAGGGTCTCTGCAGGACCTACCCCTGCCACGAGGGTGGACGCTCAGCCTAAGGGGACTGACCACACCAAGGGGTCAAGGGGCACCCAGCCCAGCCACGGCGCACCCTTACAAGTGGAAGTGAAGAGATGAGTTACAGCGACAGGCCCAGGGCTGCCCTGCCCATGAAATTAACCCCAACCTAAACAATGCAGAGAAAAAAAAACATGACAAGCAACACGTGGTCAGCGACACCTGGCTTTACAACCAGGCAGCCGAGCTTCCCTCCCCCCACGCTTGGAGAGAGGGACTCAGGGAGCACTTTACCCGCATTAACCGACTCGGACGGGAGCAGGGAAGGCGTGAGGGCCGCTGAGCCCACACCTTGGCTCAGGAATGGGAAGCCACAGCCCTCCCAGAGACTCCATTGTCAGCCAGGTGTGGCTGAGGCTGAGCAGGGTGACCAGGGGCCAGGGGTGGAGAACGGGTGCCTTGATATGAAATGTTTTCAGCTCAGGTATTAAATACAGACCTATGTACGTGTGTGTGTAACCTGTATACATGGATGTATACATGTGTGTACTCACATATGTGAACACATCACACATACACCTACATATACACGTGTGCCTCTGCCCAGATAATAGAGGCGTGATCATAAATTCTGCCAAAACTTTATGCCCTGCTTTTTACTCTCAGCATCCTGAAGTGCTGACACTGAATGTTAACCATTTCACAAACTCATCTGCAGGTTTTTCTTCTCCCAGTCACGCCTGCTACTGTCTTTGTCTTCAGAGCTAATGATCCCCAATGTCACAGAAAAAGGAACACCAAGGGTGACTGACCTTCCAAATGCAGCTGCCACCCTCAGCTTACCATCCAGGCCACAGAACACACAAAATAAAACCATGACTCAGGCTCTGAACTTCCGAACTGCTGCACCCTCGGCCGCCCCACTCAGAGGAGGCTGAATTCCACCGGGATTGAAAGCAGACCCGAATCCACTTCCCTTCCATCTGAATTCTTCCCCGGGAAAAACCCAGCAGACGTTTTTGTTTTCTTTCATTCACATTAAAGCCTCATGTTTCCTATTTCAAAGGAAGATTAGTTCCAAAGCTGGAAAGAACCCTGCTGCATTTCAGAGTTTTCTTTTTTCTCATTTGGAAGACACCATACGTGAACATGCAACGTCGATGTCCTTACCAGAGAGAAACAGCAGGAAATGCTGGTTGAGGGGCTTATATTTGATTACAGCTCCAAACTCTGGGGACTGAGCTACTCAAACAAGTAATCAAGGCCTTTTCTTTCTCTTAAGCACCCCCGCTGCATGCCCTGCACATGACAATCTCAGAACTTCCACGTGGGCCCTGCTGTGGCTGGCGAGGGGCCCCATGAGATGAAAGGAGGGCCTGGTGCCCACCTGCAACTTTCCTATTAGCCAAGGCTGCAGAGGGCTCTAGGGGGCAGGGGCTATGCCTGTCAGCTGCCACCCACACGAGCCACAGCCCACTCTCAGGGGAGAGTGGTGACAACCCACGCATGAGAGGTAAGAAGTATTCAGAGGAGACCACGCACATCTTTGTTACAGGACACACAATCTCATCTCAGGAAGGGCGCTGGGCCCGAGGTTGCAGGGTGCACAGGCTGAGCTCTGGCAGCACACAAAGCCACTCTTGCAGCACGTCTTGGGGTCACACTCCAAACTCGAAAGAGGAGAAGCCGGCACGGGGGGCGCGGATGGGGGACATAATTGGCAGGGGAGGTGCAGGCAGCCAGGACCACTGCCCCAGTCACTAGAGCTAGAGGCAATCACAGCCCTGCCAGGGGGACAGCAGGAAGGTGGCACTCTGGCCTGGTCGCTATGCCCTTTGACCCAGGACTCACCGACAGGGCTCTGAGTCTCCCCGACTGAGCTGTGGACAGAGGCGCAACGTCCCCACCTGCTGCTCCCCAAGACGGCCCAAAGCAGGGGTGGTGCTCTCGGCCCTTTCAGAGGTCAAGGACGTTCCTCTCCGCAGACCCAGCTTGCGCCACGCTCTCCCCACGACAGGCAAACAGACCCCGAGAACAGGCCTCCAGGGCAGTTTCCCCTGGGCAAAGCCAGGTGGTTGGCATGGACGGGGCTCCCCTCACACACAAGATGCCTCCAAGCAAGGCCTGGCAGGGTCCTGATCACTGGCCATAAGCATCCAGGCCACCTCTGTGCTCCGGCCTTGGGCCTTTCTGTTGGGCTCAGCTCAGCCTGTGGGGCAGCTGCCAGTTCTTGCCACCTCCCCATCACCCTGGGAACAAAGGGGCCAGATGTCACCGTCTGAGCACAAGCCCCCGAGTCGCCCCGACTGTGACCAGCCTCTCCCAACACACGTGAGCTGGCTGCCGTCTAAAACGTGTCTCAGGCCTGGGAAAGCTCATGAAACACCCGCGAGCGCCTTCCCCAGGCCCACATCCGCTTTGTGTTACAGAAAACCTAAAGCACTTGCAACAAATCAACAGGAAGAGAGGAAGGGCCAGAAGCCCCTGCTAGTGGCTCCACCTGCTCCACAGATAGGAGGACGGGCTCAGAGCCCAAGGAACACGGCTGGCAGGGCGGGTGGGGGTCCTCCACCCCGAAGTGTCACCCGAGGGTCATCCGGCAGGTTTGCAGCTGTGGTGCTCCTCACAGACACCAGGTCTGGCCTCCCACAGCACAGAGACCAGTGCACACCTGTAGGCTGTGCCTGTGGCTCCTTCTAGGCAGAGGAAGATGGGTGGGGGCCGCCATTCTTCCTCCCCCCATCTCCCGCAGCCCCCTGCCTGCTACTGTCCCATCCTCCAGGCCTACTCCTGCCTCAGGGCCTTTGCACTGGCCACCCAGCCTGGAAGCCTCTGGGGGGCCACGCTTCCTCCATGCCTCCTCACCACACACTCCTGACACCCACATCAAGCGGCAGCCCCTACTCCTGCCTGGCCTCTCCCGCACCCCAGCACCACGGGCCCTACACCCCAGCCTGACCTCTCTCACACCACAGCACCCAGGGCCCTGCAGCCCAGCCTGACCTCTCTCACACCCCAGCACCACAGGCCCTGCACCCATGCCCGGCCTCTCCCGCACCCCAGCACCCAGGGCCCTGCAGGCCTTCCTTCCAGCAACCACTGTCAGGTTCTCCCAGCAGCCAGAGAGCAGCTCAGACCCTGGGGCAGCAGGGCAGCCCGGTGGTGGGGGTGCGGGCTTTGGTGGGGGGGCTTCTGGGTTGGGGTCCTGGCTCCGGGACTCAGCTCTTCTGTTTTTGTTTCCTCCTTTTGAGGGCGTGCCCAGGACAAGCCTGTGACAGCAACACAAGGCAAAGACAGCCCCGGAATCCCATGGCTGGAAGCCTACGGCAACGTTCTTTCATGTTACACCACAGCCCTTAGGAGCAAAATCAGAGCCACTAAAATGGCCCCTGCTCCAGCCCTGTCTAGGATTGGCTGGTCTCAAGCGTGAGTGGCTGCCCCGAAGGGTGCAGGGCACACGGACCTGGCCATTGGCCTGGCGGGGCCCTCAGGACGGCTGAACCGGGTACACCTGGGCAGCCAAGAGAGCAGGCAGTGATGGCACGCAGAGGGACGTGGGGTGACGCTGAGGCCCAGATGCCAGCCACTGAGGGCCAGGCTACCCACGTCCCCGGGGCAGCAGGGAGGCCACCAGGGGCAGCAGCTTTGCACCATGTCCAGGCAGGTCCTTGTGAGAACTAGGATAGGGTCGGCTCTGTTATCCTTCGTGGGAACGAGAATGAGGTCGGCTCTGTTATCCTTTGTGGGAACGAGGATGAGGTCGGCTCTGTTATCCTTCGTGGGAACGAGGATGAAGTCAGCTCTGTTATCCTTTGTGGGAACTAGGATGGGGTGGGCTCTGTTATCCAAAAGCAGCTGTAGCTCGTCATGTCCCCCTTAGCGGATGTGAGAGGCTCGTCCTAGAGGTACGTACGTGCAGGACCACAGCCTTAAGGACAGGTGGGAGCCCTGGAGGGTCCTGACAGCCACCGATGTGAGTGCCATGGAACCTCACCAGAGACAGCAAGGAAGGACCCCCCATTTCCATCGGCCTCCAGCAAGGCTCTTAGTCCAAAGCCACCAAGACACTTACCATTAAAATAATCTCCAATTTGAATGTTTGTATTACAGTATTTCATGCTTTTTGGCTTCTCTGATTCTGGTGCGCAAAACTATTTACAATTTCTCTGGAAAATTCTGCAGAACAAAGGAAAACAAACCTTCCCCCTTCGGCTGCCGAGGGCTGGCCATCACCGCCAGTGAATTCCAGCTCTGCGCAGGACAGGATGGAACAAACCCAATTTGTTTAACGCCAGTGTGAAAGGTTGCCAGAGGGTGCCCTGCCAAGTATTTGCCAACATGAAAGCAAATTAAAGCTCCCATCAGCCAGCATGGGTGCAGCTCACTGTGAGAGCGGATCAGACCGCGGTGTCTGCAAGGCTCCTGTCCCAGCACGTCCAGGCTTCACAGGCCAGAGGCGGCAGCCAGAGCAGTGGTGCTGACCCAGGTCAGCACCATGTGTTCCTCCAGGCCAGCACCATGAGCTTCGCCCCATGCTGGGAAGTGTCCGGCATGTGGGGGGATCCTGCTACCTAGGCAGACCCCTCACACACCACGCCTTCTGCTCCCTATGGTTCCAGCGTTAACCCAGTAGCCCCGTGGGAAGGGCTCCTCCAGGGACAGCTGATGGTCATCATCTGTGACAGACAATGGCTCAGGTGGCAGGGACTGAAAGCTCTGGAGCCCTTGGAACTGATTAGGGGTCCTGGGCTCGGGACCCCTCCCCATGTTCAGGAAAGCAAGTCCAACAGGAGAGGGGCCACGGCTGGCAAGACCTGTGAGAGGACAGAGCCACAGGAACCCTCCAGCACCAGTGCCCCAGGACGCAGCACAGGCCCCCTTGGGTTCCACACAGACAGGCAGATCCGCAGTCCCAATGGGAGCAGCCCACCCTGAAATGCCGGCAGCGGCGTGAGCAGGCAGGACCACCCCCAAACGCTGACCTCACCGAGCAGGGGCTCCTGCTTCCTCCTGCTCCTGAGGCTTCCCCAACTCCCTGGGGGTGTCATGGGCCTTTCTTCATAACCCAGGGACTTTCTGATGCAGGCATCTGTCTGAGAGCCCTGCAGGAAGGATACAGGGCTCAGCCTTTAGAGCTCCAGGGACCCACTGACTTAACAGGTAGCTGTCCACAAATTTTGGGGTAGGCTGGGCAACTCCAAACTCAGGTATGTCTGGCCTCAAGAACTGCTGCTTCCGTAAAGTGTGGCTTTGCCAACTCAAGAACAGCAGCCGGGAGGCCAGAGGCTTCCTCTCTACAGGAAGCAGGGCGGACCCCCTCCCACCCTCTGGCCTCTGCTCCCACCACACCTAGCCACACCGGGGAGGCTGTGGGCATTGCCAAGCAGTGAGAGCTTGCTGACAGCTCAGACGACTGTGCGGTACAGGTTGGGCCCACAGCATCTTGGCGCGAGCTCACGGCCTCATGCACCCCTCTGGCTTGGAGCACCCTGGCACTTGGGGAAAAGCCCAGCAAGGGGCTCGGCCACACCGGGCTGCTCTCCAGGTGGCCCTCGCTGCCCGGCCTTACGGAGCGTGGAGCTGTCCCTTGTCTTTCCTCGCGGGACCACAAGGGGAAGCAGGCGGCCCAGGCACGAGGGATGTGGCCAGGCTGTGAGTGTCAGCACTGGGTCTGGAGCTGGGTCCAGAGGCTGGGAGCCACCCTACAAGCCGCCTCTGCTAACGATGGAATGACAGAAACCTGGTACTGACGACGGGCCCCAGCCACATGTAAAACGGCCACATGGTGGCTCCCAACTGTGGTCTTTGGCCAGGACATCGTTCAGTCTCTGTCAGGGCCGACCAGGTGGGTATTCCTTGGCCGCAAAGCGGGGGTGGAGGACAGGAACCCTTGGCCCAGACTCCTGGCTTCCTGAGAAATAGAAACAGCCGAACCCCCAACCCCAGCCTAGACAGGACAGTGGCAAGGTGCGCGTCTCCCCCCGCCAGGGCCTGGACCTGGGGTGGCCATGGACTTACCGCCTGCTCAGGCAGCTCTGAACAAGCGGTGGCCACCCAAGGGCAAAGGAGAGCCAGCCACTCCTATGAGGCAGGCGAAACTGCACTTCCAATCTCGCCATCACCTTGCTGCTCATACAGGAGCCATGCACAGCACAGGCCCAGTGCACCGAAGGGCACTGGGGGACAGGTACTTGAGACGGCCCTGCCCTTTCTGGCACAACCACCTCGGCCCACACCAGCCACAGTTCCCGCGGCTCCCAGGAGTCACATGTGTGTCTGATGGACCCCCAACCCCCTAAAGCAGGCACAGGGCGTCCCAAAGCTGCAGGGCTGATGACCGGTTTCTGAGGATGGCAAACCAGCCTGGGTTTTTTAAGAAAAGGAAAGATGTAAGCTCTTCAGCCAAAACAAGATGAAAACTTCAAAGGAATTCAAATTACTCAGCCACAAGAAGGAAGGAGGACGGAGCAGCACGAGGCTTCCCACGGTAGCTCAGCCCACTGAGGACGGAGCAGCACGAGGCTTCCCACGGTAGTTCAGCCCACTGAGGAGGGCAGGGTGAAGCCGCCTGTCTTCTTTCACCTGCAGAAATCTAAAACTTCAGCTCATTCAGCAGCAAAATGGGCAGTTTTAGCTTGAGGAAGCTGTTTCGCAAGTCCAGGGGTGACAGCTGCCCCAGATGCAGCTGCAGTCTTGTGGGCTCTTTCTTCGGCCTTGTCTGTGAAACCCCCAGCTCCAGCCTGAGGCCCTGCGGCAGGGACGCTCTGCGCTCCAGGGCTTCCATCCAGACACTTGCCTGGTCCATGCGCAGGGCTTCTCAGGATGTACTTCACAGACACAGGGACCAACATAAAGTGAGGTGGCTGCCAGTGAGTGTGCACACCTGCACTGTCCAGGCACAGTGACCTGGGAGGGCAGGACCATGCCACCGGCCAGCCTCCAGCCTCCACCACGGGCAACACAGATCCAATGGCCCAGCCTCATGACCGGGTGCCGGCAGCAGCCTCTCCCAGTCAGCACCCTGGAGCCCCTGCTGCAGGACAGGGGATGCTTGTAGCTTGGTGGAGAGCTTGGGGGCACACACGGCCCTCGGTGGCCCCAGGGCCCAGGCTGGCGCAGAAACTACATACATGGTGTCCAGTCTGTCCCATGGCTCTCAGGTGCTGGGCATCAGGTGCCATCGGCTGCGTGCCCAGAGGTGACCTCAACACCCCCCACAACAAGGCGGGATGGCCAGGTGGCCTGGCAACTCCCTTCCGCTCCCACTGTGCCTGAGCCTCTGTGCGCGTCTGTGTCAGCCTCGCTACATGGCCAGGCCACATCCCAGGGTAGGAACACAGCTGCCTGTATCCAAGGGCCAGGCATGCAGAGGGCACCAAAAAGAAAGCAAAGGGTAGCCACAACACGCTGCAGCCACCACCGGCTCTGACGCAAGGCCCCACATGGGCCTCAGCTGCATGAGGCCACAGGGTCCCAGAACATGGGTCACAGAAGACAGAAGGTTGGCCCTCAGTGTCTGTGCTAGAGGCATCCCCAAGTGCCCCTGCTCCCTTTGGAGGCTGCCGTTTTCCTGGACATCTCGGAGTGGCTTGCACCCTCAAATGCAGAGCTGGCTGGACCGGGCACCCACAACCTCTCCTTCTGTGTGGAATGTGGCCGAGCACCAAGCAGAGCATGGTCCACACTGCCTTGTTTCTGGGCACATGTGCACTGGCCCGAGTCTCTCCTACAAATGTGTATCTTGTCCCCACCCTGTATCTCTGTGTTGATGCGGTAGTGTCCAGACTGTGCTCGAAGCCATGAAGAATTTCCCAGGATCTTCTACGAGAAACTGCTCCCCCCGACCGAGAACTGGGCATTCCACTGCCACATCCAGCTCTCTGGCCCCACAGAGGACAGGTGAGCGGTGGCTTCTGGGTGGCCACGAGGGGCAGGGAAGGGTCAGCCCCACCCCTGCCTCTGGGGAAAAGCCAGCTGCAGTCCTTAGCACTGTGGCTGGCTCCAGTCTGAAGGCATCAAGCCATGTAATGGGGCTGAGCCCCGAGTTCCTGTGAGCAAGGCCATGCCGAGGGCAGATGGAGTTTGCTGCGGGAAGCCAGAGGCCAGTGCAGGTGAAGGCCTGGGCCCTGGCCTGGAGCTCAGCCCTGGACAGAGCCAGCATGTCTTGCAGCTGTGGTCCTCCCTGCTCCCTTCCGGGAAACATGTACCATGTTAGCACATTCAGAAGGGCCATGGCATGGGGGTGGGACTGGCGAGTGCATCCTGCAAGTTGGGACCTGCCCTACACAGGCCAATCAGAGCCGTGCCCATGGCCTCCTGAAGATGTGGGCAGGAGCCCCCCATGCAGGCCAAGGCCACGGCCTCCTCAACGCACAGGCTGGTCCGTCACGAGTGTTCACTCCAGTGTTGCCTCTGGAGTTACCCCAGTGCACCTTCCTCAGCGCTACTTCATGGAAGTCCGTGCTCTGTTCATAACAACATTCCAGTTAACAGTGACTCTTGTCTTTGGAACTGTTTTCTGCCAGCCTCAGGGAGCGCTGTGGAAACTAACGCTATTCCGCAGACCAGATGGTGAGGGTGAGCGTGCAGGGGCAACCTGTTCCCAGGACTGAGGCCATCCTCCCTGCAGTCACTACCACTTTTAAAAACAGCCACGCAAGTGCACTGCCACCATGCACCACTCCTCACCCACGCACGACCCCAGGGACTCCGGATCCCTTACAATCCGCTCTCCAGACCTTCATGGCACCGTCACTAGCAATCCCATGGCCCTGGCCCTTCAGGGACACTCGGTGATGAAGCCGTGCGGGCCCCACCAAAAGCAAAATGTGGCACTCCGCAGAGTCGCCAGGGAGGGCCACGTCAGGGGTGCAGAGAAACACCTGTCTGGGAAAGTGCTGCTGTTGGTGTTTTCAGACACGTACAGAGGCAGGAGCCAGCACTGCTCACAGAGAATTAATAATGGCTAATCTCATTTGTGTTATTTTGGGGGCTGGGGAGAGAGGGCAGGTTGGAGGTCTTGGCTCTTAGTGCGCCCAATCTCTACAGGGTTCTCTGCCACTGTTCTGTGGCATCCAGGATGCCTCGCACGGAACCACCAGGTGGATTTTGGAGAAGGAAAGGAGCGAGTCCCCTCGCTGGCCCCAGCCAGGCATCACGAGGGGTGCCTTGGGTGACTCAGGACTGGCCCTCCTCAGTGGATACCACCTGGGAGGACAAGGATGATAGGCAAGGCTCTGGACTACACAAAGAAGGAAGAAAGTGAGAGCCAGAGGGACACTGGACTCAACACCTAACTTTTGGCCAGACACTTTGCTGTGGTGGCCATGGCTCTCCCAGACCTGGGTAGGATCTGTCGCGGGGGGCATGGCTGCCAGGTGAGAGGAACAGCAATGTGGCAGGGAGGGCACCTGGCCAGGTGAGGGCGCACCTGGGCCCAGGGGTCTCCATGCCAGGTGGGCGGAGTCACAGCCAGAGGTGGAAATACAGAAAGGCAGCACTTTTGTCTGAAAGCTGAAATGTATTTAATTCACAGGATAGCCTTTGATTCTGAGTTTGTTCATTTTAACTCAAAAAGGAGTTTTCTTTTATGAAATGATGGCAAAATTAGAAGGTAACAATCCAAGCAAGCCTCAACCCCCAAACTAGTCTCTAAAGAAAATGTCCCATTGTAGAGTGCTGGGTCTAAATGCCCAGAAGCAGCCCTCGCATTGACATCATAGCCACACGGGGAGCACGTGCATTTTCCAGAGCGCACTGGCCTCCCGCCATGGCCCTGGGAGCCGCACTTCACGGTGGGGACGCTGGCTCAGGGATTTTAAGGTTCATGGTGCCGCGCCTCCCAGGGAGAAGGCCCCAGGCCGGTGGGCCAATGGACAGGGGCCAGGCCAAAGCTCTGACCGTGAGTGAGGTGAACACCCGCCCACCCCAGGTGTTCACATCACTGACTAATCATACTAGGAGAACCTGGCTGCTAAGTGGCACCATCCACTCACCAGCAAGCCCCTGTGCAAATGTAACTGGCAAAGAGAGCCAGACTGGGGCAGGGACAGCTCCCTGGATGGCCTCACCCTGGTCTCCCTATCCCGGATGGAGGCTTACAGGACCACCCAAGTTACTGTACCTTAGAGCATGCTTCCTACCGTCACAGGTGTTAGATGGTCACTCTCAGGAAGCACCAACCCTAACTCTATTGCGTGTTAGTTTCCAAACAGACCTAAGCCCCTTCTCAAGACAGAGCTGCAGAAAATGTCTCCAAACACACCCAGAGCTTTTTTTAATCAACTGCCAGAAGAACATTTTTCCAAAAAAGAAACTGTGTGTCCCGGCATGCTCTGTGTCTGGGGACCTGTGGGGGAGGAAGCAGGGGGCAAGTGTGGGCCCAGCCACCTGGTGGGCCTATCTACACCGATCCTGTTCACACTGACACTGATGACCGCTGAATGTTAGCTTTCTCATGCTCAGCAAACATGCACGTCTAATTTACCCCAGACCCTTCCAGGATGCCAGACCTGGACAGTTCTCTGCTCCTGGACATAGAACCTTCCTCACCCACACTCAGGGCCACCTGGGTCCTAAGCCAGCCTTGCAGTTTGGGTGGCCACAGCTGTGCAGATGTCCTTCTGTCTCCTGAGCCTCTAGCAGGCCTGTGGTCACACCCCCGCCCCCAGAGATGGAAGGCACCGCGGCCTCTGACTCTGGCCATGTTTGCTGAGCGAGCACTGAGGCTCTGGCCAGTGATGCCCCAGGCTGTAGCTCCCACTCCTACTCCAGCTCCTCCAGCTCCTCCAACCGGGGTACTGCATTCCCGCTCCCCAGGACCCCCAGCCTGGGACGTCTAGGTCCAGCCCCTCCCGCTCCCCCACCTCCTCCAGCCCGAAACATGGAGCCCCCACACCGCCCCCAGCCTAGGACAAGGAATTCCTATTCCTCCACCCGCCACCCAGCAAGGGACCCCCAGAAGTCCTGGAAGCTGGGGAGGGACGGGCTCTCCTGGCCGTTCGGTAACTTGTGCGGCCATGGCGGCCCACGTCTCCCCTGTCCGCGGGTGGGCGCCAGGAACAGCTCTGACACCGCTCCCTTGTCCCCAGGCGGGTGCGCAGCGCGACCCAGCCGTCGCCCTGCCGCCTACCTGCTTGTCCCGCGCGCGCCGCTCCGTTTCCTCCGCTCCTTTGCGGCCGCTCGCGTACGCTGACGCCACGAAGCTGTCCCCTGCGGCCCGGGGGCGGACGCGCGGGAAACCCGCACCGAGGAGGGAAAGAGACGCGCCGTGAGCCCCCCGGGCGCTGCGCCTTCGCTGTGTCCCCATCGCCCGGAGACCTCGCAGGGGCAGGCGTGCGGGTCCCGCGCGCTCCTGGAGACCCGCGGCCCCGTACCCCCATCGCTGGCTCCAGGGCAGGGCGCGCGCGGGCTCCTGGCTCCGAGGGTCCCGGCCGGGGTCGCCGCCCCCCGCCCCGCCCGTCTGCTCGCCCGCTCACCTTCCGGGCTCTCTCTCCGTTTGCGGGCGGCGGCGGCTGCGGCACGGCGGGGCGCGGGGAGAGGAAAACGACAGTGAGAGGCGGCCCCACGCACGCCCGCCCGCCCTCCCGGCCCGCGGCTCACCGTGCTTGGACTGCAGTTTCCCCATCGCCGCCGCCGCGCCCCGCCGGGCCCCGCGCTCAGGTGCAAGGCTGAGTTCTGGAGCCGGGGCCGGGCGCCCGCGGGGGCCACATGGGCCGGGAGCAAGCTAGGGTTCCGGTAGGAGGTGAGGGAAGATGGCTCGACGCCGTGCCGGGGCCGGGGGAGCCGGGGGCCGCGGGGCGGAGATGGAGGGCACCGGGCGCAGAGCGCGGGGACAGCGGCGGCGGCGGCGGCCCAGCTCCCTCTGAGCGCGTGCGCCCGCGCCGGAGCTTTAACTGCAGCCCCCGCAGCGCCCCCGGCGGCTGCTGCCCGCAGCGCATCGGCCTCGACCCCCGCCCCCGGCCCGGAGCCCCCAACATCGACAAGGACTGGGCCTGGCCACCCGTGATGGCGGTCAGGGGCTGCAGCAGAGCTTGGCGGGAGTCAGCTCCGACCCCTCACCAGGCTGTCCTGGGTCAAGACGTCCAATTCCAGAGAAGCCTGAGGGCCCCTCCATTTGAAGGGGAGGACCTGCCTCCCTTGGCTGCTTGAGAGGGGGTGGGGGTGTGGGCAGCCCAAAGTGGGGGGGTCTCCGTACAGGACTAGTTCCCGCCCTCTCCTGGCGCTCCAAATTGATGAAGAACCAGCGTTGGCCCCCATGGCTGGAAGCGCCCTAAACCCCCTTCCTTTGTCCTTGGTTTGGGCAGGGTCTCCTCCGACCTGTGCCTTGAGGGTGTGGGAGCCTCCCAGGAGCCCTAAGCCTGGCCACCTGCGCTGCCTCCTCCACGTGTCCAATTCAGTGGCTTCAGCTCCCTCCCTGGCCTCATCTCAAGATCCTCTGGCTGGCACTGGAAACCACTCCCTCAGGACCCTGCCCTGGACCCCCTCTCTGCCTCCTACCCTGCTGGGTACCTTGGGGCTCTCTTCCTTATTTACCTTCAGAGGAACCATCTTCCCTCACCTCCTCCTGGAACCCTAACTTGCTCCTGTTTCTGGGACATTTCTCCCTTCCCTACCCATGAATCTCCTCCCTGACATGCACTGTTGCATTGATACATTGTATCTCTCTAGCCTTTCAAGAGCTCAGCATTTTCCCCATGGGCTGTTGCCATGCCCACGTCTCCAACCTCAGTGCGTGACCCCACTACGAGGGTATCTCCTGTCCCTGGTGGAGGAGCTCCGAGGCTGGCGGTGGGGGATCCCTCACTTGCCCAGCTCAGGTCCTGCCAGGCCTCCACTGAGCTGGCCCAGGTCCCACCCCATCTCTCTGTTCCCACTCCCCTGGCTGGAGCCCTGTCTCCCAGCTGAGCAGCGCAGCCCCGCGGCTGCTCAGTGCTGACCTGCACCTCTGGAACTGATGTCCAGCCAAGCCCTTTCAGGCGAATTACTGCCTCCCATTCTCAAGACCACCCTCAGGGCAGATGCCGCCATCACTCGATTTTACAGAGGCCTAGGCTGCTCAGTGGCAAAACCGGAAGCTGAACCAGAGGCCAGCCCCCACCCCAGCAGACGCCCGTGCTGGCTGTTTGCGGATAGCTGAGCTGCCCTGAGCCACCAACCCTGCTGGGAGTAGTCTTGCCTGCAAACCATTCCGAGCATCCTCGGAAGAACCCTAGTGGAGGAGCCACTTCCTGCAGGCAGATAGCTCTGGCACCTGGTAGCAGGGTTGCACCTGGCCAGGCCCTGCCTGGGATGGGCTCAGAGCGCCCTTGGGTGTAGTGTCCAGGTGTCCAGCTTCAGGGCCAGGGCCACCCTCCCAGGCTCTTCCGGCCCCTCCTCTCTCCCTTGCACTACCCCATGTGGACTTTAACTCCCAGTTTGGAAAGTAATGATGTCACCTTCTGTGGTTTCAGGGTCCTAGTGAGTGTGAGAATAATAGTGTTACATGTTATGCAAAGTAGCACAGCCTGAGGATTGCAGCCATTTCCATGCCTCTAAATCCTGCCCCTACTTGAGGACTGGTGAGCCATCCTGGGTGAAGATCTGCTGGTGGGCTCGTGACCCTTGTGTGGCTGGGAGCCTTGCCTCACACACTCATGGGCCCTCCTCCCAAGACCCTGAGAAGGTCTCACTGGGGGAGGTTGGCTATTGTAGGCCATTGTGTTCACTCCTCAGGTGGCTGAGCTCTGGTCCTGGCTAAATGCAGATGTCAGGAGGTCTGGGGAGGACATGTCCTGGGAGGGCAGGTGGAGCTGGGGGACGCGGGTGGGCTGTCAGCTCAAAGGGCAACCCTAAATGGCCCCTATACCCCCAACGCCCACTGGACTCTTCCTCTTATGACCATTTCTCCTGGGTAGGGCAGAGCCCACCTGGGGTTGTTCCAGAGCTGGAGTTACCAGCTCCAGGCCCTGCAAAGCTCACCCCCGTGCCAGTTCACAATGCCTTTACATAACATGTAACACTATTATCCTCACACACTCACTAGGACCCTGAGACCACAGAAGATGACATCGTTACTTTCCAAACTGGGAGTTAAAGTCCACATGGGATAGCGCAAGGGAGAGCCCCTTGAGATGTCTGCATCACAGGGCGGCCTGGTCCCCTCAGCCATTGCAGGAGGAAGGGGTTCTCTTTGCTCCCCTTGACGTTCCCTTCTGGCTTGTGCATGCCCTTGCCATCTGCGGGGCCAGTGGGCACCCACCACGCCTTCCTAGTGCTGCCTCAGTGGTGGCTGCTGTAAGGTGCCCGTCTACTTTTGTAGAGGCCTTGGGACCAGTGTGGTTTGCTGGACGCCCTCCTCACAGGATGCCAGCCCGGGTGTCCTCTCCTGGGCCTGTCTGTGGGGCAGCCCCCTGCCTGCCTCTTCCAGGGGCCCTGCAGGGACTTCCAGGTTCCTCAGGCCCGTCCCCGCCTTGCCTTTCTCTCTGCGTCTGCCCGGGACAGCCCGAGCTGGGACCTTCTGGCGGGAGCCGCAGCTTCTCAGGGCAAGTGTCCTTGTCCCTGGGGAACGGCCAGTGTATGCGGGGACACTTGCGGCCCCAGCCCACTGCCGGCCTGGAGGAAAGGACGCGGGGAACCCCCACAAGTGACCAGCGGCTGCAGCGTGGCTCGGGCTCACAGAGGGGCGGCCGGAGCAGCTTGGACCCCCGATGCCCGCACCGTCCAGTCCGGGGGTGCTCCGAGGCTGAGCCTGCAGGGGGCTGGTCCGGGAACCATGGTCGTCCTCGCCCTGCCTTTCTCCGGGCCACGGAGCTTTGAGGACAGTTTCGCCTGCTGATAAAATCCGTTCCCAGCACTTTCAAAGGCCAGGGCGGGGCTGAAGCCGTCCCTGGAGGTGAAAATGCGCGTCCTCCTCCTCGCAGCTTTTCAAAACAGCTTTTCCTGATCTCATCAGCAGCGGGCGGGGCAGGCGCCTGGTCTCCCGGCTGAGGAGGTGCGGCCGCAGGACGCCGAGGCATCCGCCCTGTGAGGGGCGTCGCGGCGTGAGGGGGCGCCGCTCCCAGACGGCCGCCTGGGCCCGCCCTTCTCTGCACCAGCCCGGGACCGGCAGGCTCCGAAGCGGGCGGCGGCGTGCGCGGGGCTCTGTCCTCCCGGCCCCTCCACCTCAGCGGACGCAGCCGCGGGGTCCCCACCAACAGCGTTCATGGGGCACCACGGACCCCGTCTCCCTCCGTGGCCATTGTCCCCGCGAGGCCTTGGCGCTCATGCGGCCTTGGGAACAAAAGCGCACCCGCGCGCTCCTCACTCGGGTTGGGACACCCTCGTGAACTCAGCCTCTCCCACCGCGACTCCACCGTTCTGGCAGACGGGGCTCATCCTGTTTTGTGGTTGTCATGGTGGCCATGGCTCCTCCTCCCCGGTTTAGAAGGCAGCGAGGTCGGGATCCGCCGTGTGAGGCGCGTGCGCAGCGTGAGGGGGCATCCGCCATGCGAGGGGGCGTCGAGGCATGTCCGCTGTGGGAGGTGCGTCCGCGGCGTGAAGGGGCGTCTGCAGCGTGAGGGGCGTCGGAGGCATGACGGGAGTCCGCTGACGGTGAGCGTAGCGGCGAGGGGCGCCCACCGTGTGAGGGGGCGTCACGGCGTAAGGGGCGTGGACCGCGTGAGGGGGCATCCGCGGGCAAGGGGCGTCCCCGTGTGTGGGACGTCCATAGAGTCAGGAGGCATCCGCCGTGTGAGGGACGTCGCGGTGTGAGGGGGCATCGCGGTAAGGGGTGTCTGCCATATGAGGGGGCGTCGTGGCATGAGGGGCGTCCCGGCGTGAGGGACATCTGCCGTGTGAGGGCGTCGTAGCGTGTCCACTGTGTGAGGGGCGTCCCGGTGTGAGGGGCGTCCGCGGCGTGAGGGGCGTCCCGGTGTGAGGGGCGTCCCGGTGTGAGGGGCGTCCCTGTGTGAGGGGCGTCCCGGTGTGAGGGGCGTCCCTGTGTGAGGGGCGTCCCTGTGTGAGGGGCGTCCCGGTGTGAGGGGCATCGCGGCGTGAGGGGCGTCCCTGTGTGAGGGGCGTCGCGGCGTGAGGGGCGTCCCTGTGTGAGGGGCGTCGCGGCGTGAGGGGCGTCCCTGTGTGAGGGGCGTCGCGGCGTGAGGGGCGTCGCGGCGTGAGGGGCGTCCCTGTGTGAGGGGCGTCGCGGCGTGAGGGGCGTCCCGGTGTGAGGGGCGTCCCTGTGTGAGGGGCGTCGCGGCGTGAGGGGCGTCGCGGCGTGAGGGGCGTCGCGGCGTGAGGGGCGTCCCGGTGTGCGGGGCGTCCCGGTGTGAGGAGCGTCGCGGCGTGAGGGGCGTCCCGGCGTGAGGGGCGTCCCGGCGTGAGGGGCGTCGCGGCGTGAGGGGCGTCCCGGTGTGAGGGGCGTCCCGGTGTGCGGGGCGTCCCGGTGTGCGGGGCGTCCCGGTGTGCGGGGCGTCCCGGTGTGAGGGGCGTCCCGGCGTGAGGGGCGTCGCGGCGTGAGGGGCGTCCCTGTGTGAGGGGCGTCCCGGTGTGAGGGGCGTCCGCGGCGTGAAGGGCGTCCCGGTGTGAGGGGCGTCCCGGCGTGAGGGGCGTCGCGGCGTGAGGGGCGTCCCGGCGTGAGGGGCGTCGCGGCGTGAGGGGCGTCCCTGTGTGAGGGGCGTCCCGGTGTGAGGGGCGTCCGCGGCGTGAGGGGCGTCCCGGTGTGCGGGGCGTCCCTGTGTGAGGGGCGTCCCGGCGTGAGGGGCGTCCCGGCGTGAGGGGCGTCGCGGCGTGAGGGGCGTCCCGGCGTGAGGGGCGTCGCGGCGTGAGGGGCGTCGCGGCGTGAGGGGCGTCCCTGTGTGAGGGGCGTCCCGGTGTGCGGGGCGTCCCGGTGTGAGGGGCGTCCCGGTGTGCGGGGCGTCCCGGTGTGAGGGGCGTCCCTGTGTGAGGGGCGTCCCGGTGTGCGGGGCGTCCCGGTGTGAGGGGCGTCCCGGCGTGAGGGGCGTCGCGGCGTGAGGGGCGTCCCTGTGTGAGGGGCGTCCCGGTGTGAGGGGCGTCCGCGGCGTGAAGGGCGTCCCGGTGTGAGGGGCGTCCCGGCGTGAGGGGCGTCGCGGCGTGAGGGGCGTCCCGGCGTGAGGGGCGTCGCGGCGTGAGGGGCGTCCCTGTGTGAGGGGCGTCCCGGTGTGAGGGGCGTCCGCGGCGTGAGGGGCGTCCCGGTGTGGGGGGCGTCCCGGCGTGAGGGGCGTCCCGGCGTGAGGGGCGTCCCGGCGTGAGGGGCGTCGCGGCGTGAGGGGCGTCCCGGCGTGAGGGGCGTCGCGGCGTGAGGGGCGTCGCGGCGTGAGGGGCGTCCCGGTGTGAGGGGCGTCCCGGTGTGCGGGGCGTCCCGGTGTGAGGGGCGTCCCGGTGTGAGGGGCGTCCCGGTGTGAGGGGCGTCGCGGCGTGAGGGGCGTCCCTGTGTGAGGGGCGTCCCGGTGTGAGGGGCGTCCGCGGCGTGAAGGGCGTCCCGGTGTGAGGGGCGTCCCGGTGTGAGGGGCGTCGCGGCGTGAGGGGCGTCCCGGCGTGAGGGGCGTCGCGGCGTGAGGGGCGTCCCTGTGTGAGGGGCGTCCCGGTGTGAGGGGCGTCCGCGGCGTGAGGGGCGTCCCGGTGTGCGGGGCGTCCCGGTGTGAGGGGCGTCCCGGTGTGCGGGGCGTCCCTGTGTGAGGGGCGTCCCTGTGTGAGGGGCGTCCCGGCGTGAGGGGCGTCGCGGCATGAGGGGCGTCCCGGTGTGAGGGGCGTCGCGGCGTGAGGGGCGTCCCTGTGTGAGGGGCGTCCCGGTGTGAGGGGCGTCCGCGGCGTGAGGGGCGTCCCGGTGTGAGGGGCGTCCCGGTGTGAGGGGCGTCCCGGTGTGCGGGGCGTCCCGGCGTGAGGGGCGTCCCGGCGTGAGGGGCGTCGCGGCGTGAGGGGCGTCCCTGTGTGCGGGGCGTCCCGGCGTGCGGGGCGTCCCGGCGTGCGGGGCGTCGCGGCGTGAGGGGCGTCCCTGTGTGAGGGGCGTCCCGGTGTGAGGGGCGTCCGCGGCGTGAGGGGCGTCCCGGTGTGAGGGGCGTCCGCGGCGTGAGGGGCGTCCGCGGCGTGAGGGGCGTCCCGGTGTGAGGGGCGTCTCTGTGTGAGGGGCGTCCCGGTGTGAGGGGCGTCCCGGTGTGCGGGGCGTCGCGGCGTGAGGGGCGTCCCTGTGTGCGGGGCGTCGCGGCGTGAGGGGCGTCGCGGCGTGAGGGGCGTCCCTGTGTGAGGGGCGTCCCGGTGTGCGGGGCGTCCCGGCGTGCGGGGCGTCGCGGCGTGAGGGGCGTCCCGGCGTGAGGGGCGTCGCGGCGTGAGGGGCGTCCCTGTGTGAGGGGCGTCCCGGTGTGAGGGGCGTCCCGGTGTGAGGGGCGTCCGCGGCGTGAGGGGCGTCCCGGTGTGAGGGGCGTCCCGGTGTGAGGGGCGTCCCGGTGTGAGGGGCGTCCCGGTGTGCGGGGCGTCGCGGCGTGAGGGGCGTCCCTGTGTGAGGGGCGTCCCGGTGTGAGGGGCGTCCGCGGCGTGAGGGGCGTCCCTGTGTGAGGGGCGTCCCGGTGTGAGGGGCGTCCGCGGTGTGACGTCACGGTGTGGCATGTCTGGAAGGCATGGTGTAGCCAACTCAGACCCTGAGATCAGGAGCCTCTTTTGAAGACACTGTCTTGGCCTGAGGCTGTGGCTGGAGTTGAAATAGGCGCATGCGCGGAGCCAGCACCCACTTCGGTGCCCAGCTTTGTCCCCTTGTGCGAGCAAAGCCGTGAGCATCGCGACCCGAAGTAGCCGGCAAGACTGAAATTCACACACGGGCTGGTCTCCGTGTGAGCCTTGGGACCTTCTAAGAAAAGCACTGCCTGACGTGGGACAGAACGCTACTGTGGCACGTCACACGGAGCCTGCTGGGGCCATTTCCCCTCTCTGCCCATGCTGCGTTGGCCCTGGTGGTTCTGCCCCACGCGGGAGGATGGCGACTCCGGGTCCGGATGTGTGCTCCCATTGCATGCTCTTCACTTTGCAAATGGATCACTGCGTTTTTAAGTGCACAAGATCCCCTGGGTGTCGCCTGCACACTGCCCCCTAGGCCGCCTTTGTTCGAGTCCACCTCTCCTTGTCTGTGCAGCCTCCGCCTGCCATGCTGACTCCTGAAGCCTTGGCTGTGCCTCCCACGTGCCCCGGGTTTCCCTGCAGACACACGCTTTGGCATGAACATGCCTTCTAAGGCATGAACAGGAAGTTCAAGTGGCTGCCACACCCAAGTGCCTTGCATTTCACCTGCTCCCCGCACCCCCCCCCCCCCCGGGTGTTGCCACACGACACTTATTCTGAATTACAGGGTGGTTGAGATATCACCTCTGGTTCATGGACTTTTAAAACTATTAAAAGGGAGGTGGATGTGAAGCATGCCTACCTGTTTCCTGGCACACCTGGAATGTTGCCAGACCGCTGAATACTTAGAAGGATAATTCTACATTTATCTTCAGCCATCATTGTGATCGCATCCAAAAGATGAATCATCTGCACCGGCTATTAAATTTAATAACCATGCATTTCTCAAGGGAAAATGCCTCAAAGGGACCCACACTGGCCACGATTCATAGTTGAGGAAACACCTCTTCCAGTTTCAGGTAAATATTTGTGCAAATCTCTTAGGCAAATTTGTGATTAGAGACCCAGAAGGGAAAAAAACCACCCAATTCAGAAAATGGTTTTCCAAAGGTGTTCTGGGCATACTTTTGTATGCACTTGTTTTTTGGGTTTTACTGGTTTTTATCGCAATCAAACTAAAGTAAGTTCAGTGAAAGGGCCTTGCAAGCTGGGCAGCGGGGGCAAGAGGAAGGCATGATTCGTGGGCAGCAGAGAAGCCCTGGGCTCCTGGCTCCTCAGTTTGAAGCACACCCAGGCGTACACACCGGTAAACATGTGAAACACAGCTATCATGTGTTTCTACACTGCAGACAGCAGTGACAGTGAGAAGATGCCTTCCCGGGGTCCTGTATGCATGATTTTTTTTTTTTTTTTTTTTTTTTTTTTTTTTTGAGATGGAATCTCACTCTGTCACCCAGGCTGGAGTGCAGTGGCATGATCTTGGCTCACTGCAACTTCCGTCTCCTGGGTTCAAGTGATTCTCCTGCCTCAGCCTCCCGAGTAGCTGGGATTACAGGTGCATACCACCATGCCCAGCTAATTTTTGGTTTTAGTAGAGAGGGGATTTCACCATGTTGGCCAGGCTGGTCTCGAACTCCTGACCTTCAGTGATTCCCCCCACCCAGCCAATCTCAGCATCCCAAAGTGCTGAGATTTACAGGCATGAGCCACCACTCCTGGCCGTGAGTTTTTAAATAACCCAGGAATCTGAGTGAGCAGTGAAGGAAGCCCAGCTGCCAAGAAACATGTGTGGGAATCAATTATGATCATTGAGGTGCTCTCCACCTAAACACTCACTGTCATTTAGTAATATTTATCTTACCCCAACCTGGGGAGTTTTAGTCTTAGTCTTTGTGTCTTGTCAGCTCTAGCTTGGAGGAAAGTCTCTCCCGGCTGGAAATTAAAGTGAATCAGCACTGAGTTACTGCTCTCACTTCCAGGTGAAGGAGCTCAGGTTCGTCCTCCACTCAACTCAGCATACGGTCAGCCTTGGGTGCCCAGGCCAGAGGTGGCCTGAGACATGGCAACTCCAACAGCTTCTGCACCCAACCACCAAGGCCTGCTTCTGCCTGAGCTGCAGCAGCCATGCTCCAAATGTGCAGTTTGTGGTGAAATTTCACTGGGAAATCAGAAAAGATCACAAAGGGACCTTGGCTCAGGGATTTCTGTGGACACCTGTTTCCGACGCAGGCCTCATCTGGGGACAGGGGATGTGATCGTTGGGCATGGTGACTGGTGCTTCTGCAGAGGCTCAGGGGACCGTTAGGTGTCTCGCTGTCCACAGCCCAGGGGGCTCACACACCTCTTTGCCTGCCCCTGAGAAACCCAGAGAACTGCTTCTCCACTGCACTGCAGGCTTCCCTGTGTGGCTCTGAGCTGCTTCTGGAAGAATCCGCATGCCTTCGTGGGTGTTGTCAGTGAGTGTGCAGGGAGTGCTGCCTGAGGGAAGTCTCCACCATCTGGTGGGCCACAAGATGCCCCTCTGTGGCCTGGTCCCGCGGGCTTTCCCTTCTCCAGCCTGGTCATGCAATGCCAAACTGTCTCCTGATAGTTCTCACCAGGGGTGCGTCCTCCCTCCTGCCAGGACACCTGCCACCGCCCCTGACTGCCCTGCCTCCTGCCCTGTCCATGGGCCTGTGTGCATACAGAAGGCGCTTTGTGTGTGCCAATCATCCCAGAGAAGGAAGAAAGTTTCCCCTGTTCACTCCTCTACCTGGGGCAGTGCTGAGACATGCTACTATTACCTGCCCAAGTCCCAAGTTCCCAGGGACAGCAGTCCAGCTGGGTCTACCGCCTCATAGCTGCCCAGGACAGTCCCCAGCCCTGGGCTCACAAAGCCACTTATCTTTTATTATTTATTTTTAGACAGAGTCTCACTCTGTCATCCAGGCTGGAGTGCAGTGGCACAATTTCAGCTCACTGCAACCTCTGCCTCCTGGGTTTAAGCGATTCTCTTGCCTCAGCCTCCCGAGTAGCTTGGATTACAGGCACCCACCACCACACCCAGCTATTTTTTTTTTCTATTTTTAGTAGAGACAGAGTTTCACCATGTTGGCCAGGCTGGTCTTGAACTCCTAACCTCAAGTGATTCGCCCACCTCGGCCTCCCAAAGTGCTGGGATTATAGGCGTGAGCCACCGAGCCCAGCCTAAAGCCACTTATCTTTAAGATGGAGGCCTCAGCCCCTTTAACAGGTTGTGCAGCTCTTGTGGTGGGGGAGTCCCTTTCCATGGCCCATCTCATCCACCGCTGGGGACTCTCTGGGTCCCAGCCACAAGGACCCACTCCTTCCCCTGCCCAGTGCACAGGTGTAGATGCCAGGCAGATTGGGTTGGGGTTGTACTGCAAATTTTCCTTGCAGCAGCAGATGTGGACTCAAGGAATGAACCCTGTCCTCAGTCTTCAATTCTCAGCCCACAAAAGGGGCATTCTACTTTGAGGAAGGAGCCCCTCATTTAACATCTTTTTCGGGCCGGGCGCGGTGGCTCAAGCCTGTGATCCCAGCACTTTGGGAGGCCGAGACGGGCGGATCACGAGGTCAGGAGATAGAGACCATCCTGGCTAACACGGTGAAACCCCATCTCTACTAAAAAATACAAAAACCTAGCCGGGCAAGGTGGCGGGTGCCTGTAGTCCCAGCTACTCGGGAGGCTGAGGCAGGAGAATGGCGTAAACCCAGGAGGCGGAGCTTGCAGTGAGCTGAGATCCGGCCATTGCACTCTAGCCTGGGCGACAGAGCAAGACTCCATCTCAAAAAAAAAAAAAAAAAACACACACACACAAAAAGCAAAAACATCTTTTTCTTCAAGTCTTCACTACATCATGGATGTCACTACGATGAGATTGCAGTGGGCACAGAAGCCTGAGGGTACTTGGTGGGAGGAGGCCTGGGGATATTGAGGGACCACATGGTAGGCAGTGGTGGGCAGATTGTGAGTTCTATCCTGATGGGCGCCCACAGGCAGCAGGACCCCCAGAGGCGGCTGTGCCTCCATCTCCTAAAGAAAGGCAGCGCTCACTCATGCTGGGAATGTGTGGTGCAGCATTTACAGCCCGGGTTGTGACAAGGATGTGTAAGTCACTGTGCCTGAGTCAGGGAAACCCAACAGTGTTTATTACCTCTTCCCCAGAGAGATGAGGGGACTAGGCATGGCGCTTACCATGAGGGTCAGGGAACTGCACTCAAGGCCTAGACTGGGATCCATCTTCCCACAGCTGTCAGGGAAGGAAGCTGGCCCTCCCATCCCTCCTGGAGGGACCAGGCCACCAGCTCTTTGATCCTGAGGGGCATCTTTGCAAAGGAGCAGAAAGGGTGGTGTCTGCTCAGAGCATGGCCCAGGAGACTTCTACCCCTCACCCTTTAGGAGCCCCTTAGGAGGCATCAGATGGGCTCAGCACAGGTGGCTGGAAGGGTCCAATCCCTCTATCCCCAGGTCTCTGAGGGGAATCACATAGTTCTCCCTCCAACCCAGGACCTAGAAACCTCCAGCTTGCCTCCGAGAAGAATTCTGCTGGCCATTTCCCAGGGCAGACCCAGACCACAAGAGACTGGAGGGTCTGCCCGCATCCTTGCCTGGGTGCACCTACCTCATTTACGTTCCCTGCAGCCAAGGGCTCCTTGGCAAAAGCCTTGTGAAGTCACACGTCCTGTTTCTGGGAAGTTAGTTTAGTTAAAACTGGACATCACGATCTGAAGTCCTTATGTCCATCTTGGGTCAGCTGTGGAGTGGAACTGGTATAGCTAGGTGCTGGAGGGTCCCAGAGGGTCTCTGGGATTCTCCTGGCAACGGGGGAGCTTGCTGGGCTGTCTAAACAGTGCCTGCTGGACCAAGCCTATTGCTTAGAGAGCAACTGCAGCAGTCCTTGTGTTACAGTTTCTTTTCTCACCTCAGAGGGTCAGGCTGGCTGTGTCCAGGATCCCCTCTTCAATGGCAGTTTTGGGAGTTACTAAAAGAGGCTCTTCCCTCCCCATTGCCAGAACAGTGAATTGCATTGAGACGTCTCTGAACCCCCTGTCCCACACAGGGCCCCAGGTGTACACAAATAGTCTTTTCTGCAGAATGTGAGAGCCAGTCCTCCTTGCCCTGGACATCCGGCTCCCTACCCAGGGCAGTGAGGCCAGGCATTCCTGCAACTCTCTCCTGCGGGTGGCATCCTGAGTCTCTGCAACCATGGGCACAGGTGGCAGCAATGTACTTGGATTCCAAGGAAGAGACTGCCCATGGCTGAGGCAGGACTGGGTTCACAGCCATCCAAGTTAGCATCTGGGAGAGTGGGCTTACACTCCAGAGAGGCTTCTCCCTTCAAGTCTTGGTGACTTGTCAGGGGATTTATAGCACAAGGTGGTTGTCTCACCAAGGGAGCAGCATTCTTGGGTCTTGTAAACTGTCTTGACATCACAAAGCGTTGATGCCTCCCTGGACAGCATGGTCCTGGCTCTGCCAACACATCCGTCATCATACTATACACTTGCAGCAAACATAGGGATGATGCTTTCCATCCAAGCTCAAGGTTGGTGGGGAAGGGCTCTGTCTTGCCCCATGGGCCTGCAGGTCTATCTCTGAGTTGGGACAGCTGCTAGAAGGCCCCACTAAACTAACATAAGATACTCGGAAAGTTTGTCACCAGAGCAAGAAAGCATTCTGGACTGCATCATTGGTGTCAGATTCCACTGTGTATTTTGAAGGCACAGTTTGTTTCTGAGAGTCTCAAAATGTAAGCAGCAAACACCCTGCCAAGCTGTAGACATAGGGCAGATACAGAGAGGGGTGAAGAACTGGAGCAACTGAAGGCACTTCCCATGGATGCCACAGGGAGAGGAGCTCTTCCTGGGAGCTGAGGGCCCAGTGAGGCATGGTGGCTCATGCCATGGAGCCAAGAGGCTCCCACTGGGGCCCTCTCTGGTCAAGTGAAAATGGCTCCTGTCTTATGTATTAGGTGAAAGTTTGGATTTCTGTGCTGTCAACTGGCCAAGACTGCACAACAAACTCCCAGTGGCCCACGGAATGTCACCCTCACGGGGTGAAGCCACCCCCAGCACCAATGCAGCCGGAGCTCTGGCTCCTTGGGCAAGCTGGAGAGGAGGAGGCACTTCAGCAGGGGCTGGGGGTACCATGTATACCATGTGATTTGCCTGAGAAACTGCTTCTGTTAACGAAGTCATGTGCCTGGTGGGAACTCCAGTTGGCCATGAGGAGAATGCACCCATGTCCTCACACATGTGACTGGGCCTCCTCCTCATCTTATGGCAGCGCCAGACACTCCAGAACACGGATTCAGGAAACTTGGACTGGGTCTGAATCAGCAGGAATCATGCCAAGAAACATCCTCCCACCGTCCACCTCTTCTCTCCCTCTCTCTTCGCTCCCTCCCTCTTCCCCCCTCCCTCTTCCCCCCTCCCCCATCCCTCTTTTCCTCCTTCTCTCTGATCACCAATCTTCCGAGTTATCACAGCCAAGTGAGACTGACTCAAGCTGTTATTGAAAATACGGCCACATTGAATGTTTTTCTGATAAAAAGAAGAACATAAGTAATTGGGGCAGGGGGTGAGGTGGGGACCTGGTGGATGCCCTGGAGTCAACACTAGGGTGGATTTGCTTGGGCAGAGCTAAGCCAGTGAGGCCATCTCCACTTAGGCCCGATGGGGTGGAGGGCACTGCCTTGATCCAATGGAGCCCGTGGATGGTGCCCTTTCCCGGACCTGATGCCTCTCCCACCCCTGCCCCTGTTGCCCCAGAGCCAGGTGAAGGCAGATGGCTCAGTGTCACCTCAGATCTCCACTGGGAGAGCATCCAAAACCATGCCCAGTACCAGTAGCAGTGCCTCATGTTCTGAAGAGATCTTCAGATCTTCAGATCTTCAGAACTGTGTGGATAAAAATGCCTCATCCATTCTAACTGCTATGGAATATTTGCTCATACACATTTATCACACCTTTTCCAGGTTGTAGTTTTGTGAAATAAAATATTTATTAGTTTTTGTTATGAAAGTGCTGTATGATCATTGTAAAAAAATTAGAAAATTGTTTTCTAATGTTTTCTAATTTTCTAGTTTTTCTAAAAAATTAGAAAATTAGAAAAATGTAGAAAATTGTGAGGAGGAAAATAAAAACTCCCTCCCCCAACCCACAGATTCCCATCTCCCAAGATAATTACCTGATTATCTGCAGTTTTGTTTCCTACTTATTTTACTGAAAATCATTTCATGCTCATTTCTTTATATGTTGTCAACTGAAGATTCATGAGATTCATAAACATGGAAGGGAGAGCTTTATTTCTCTAAAGAGTTGAAGCCTACAAGTAACCATCCACGGGCTGGGAGGCGTGTCCTCTGCCCTAAACCAGAAGCACGCACTTTGAGGGTGGGGAGGATGAGACAGGAATGTGCTGACCAGGGTGGCTGAGAGGCTACAGGAGGCACTGTGAGTACTCTACAAGAGTGAGGGGCACGCATGCACGGTGAGCTCACGTGTGGTTACATGTGTCCCATGTTCACTTTGGAGTGCATTGAAATGAGGCTCTGTAGGTCAAAAGGTGGAATGAAGGACACAGAGGCATCCTGTGTGCAGCCTCTACACCAGCCAGAGCCAGTCCCCAGTCGGGGTCTGTTATCAGAAAGGAATGCTGGTTGGTTGGTGTGTCAAAACTGTATGAGGGGTGGGGAGTCTGGCAAATCTTTCAAAAGGGCTTTCTGTTTACCCTGAAGAAAGAAACTCAATGGCAGTGGTTAGTGAGGGAGGGGGCGTAATGAGGCATGTCTGGCATTTCATCCCTTCATGGCTGGGAACCCAGTGTTTAAGGTTTCTCTGGAGTCCCCTTGGCCAAAAAGGGGTTCATTTAGTCAGTTGGAGGTCTTGGGATTGTGTTTTTATTTCTCAATGTTCAAATATTCTTTAAAAGTTCAATTTACACTTCTGCCTGGTGCTGTAAGTTACAAATGTGGGGACATGGGTTTCACCATTTCCTCCCATCAAACAGCTACATTGGTTTTAGTTTGCCATTGCAGGTAACATTGTATTGGGTGGCCTCCTTCACAAATTCCTGTTTATGTTTGTAAGTGATTCCTGAGCTTCCCTGGAAGAGGGATGGAACTGCTTTTGTTCTTAGAAGAGCAGCCGCTCAGAAAGCTGTTGCCAGCCCACATGCCCACCAGCCACACAGGGGCAAGCTCGTTGCCTTTCCAAACTGTAGCAAACTGGAAAACGAAGTCTCATGATGGCTTCCGTGTTTGTTTCCTTGGCCATGGGCAAGGTTGACATCTATGTTGAATGTCTATGGTTATATTTCTCTTTCCATTATGATGATGTTTTCTTGATTAGTAAGAGCTTTTCTCTGTGAAGGATATGTTTTCTCTGTAATTTTGCTGCAAACATTCACCCAGTTTGCTATTACATTTATTTGTTTTTTGATTTATTTTTGAGATGGAGTCTCGCTCTGTTGCGCAGGCTGGAGTACAGTGGCATAGTCTTGGCTCACTGCAACCTCTGCCTCCTGAGTTCAAGCCATTCTCCTGTCTTAGCCTCCCAAGCAGCTGGGACTACAGGCGCATGCCACTACGCCTGGCTAATTTTTGTATTTTGAGTAGAGATAGGGTTTCACTACGTTGGCCAGCCTGGTCTCAAACTCCCGACCTCAGGTGATCTGCCCACCTTGGCTTTCCAACATGCTAGGATTACAGGCATGAGCCACCGTGCCCGGTCCTGTTTTTTGATTTACAGAAGCTTAACATTTATACGTAGTAAAAGAAAAAAAAAAAAGTACATTCTTTTCCTATTTAATAGTGTAATTGGGGCCGGGCGCGGTGGCTCAAGCCTGTAATCCCAGCACTTTGGGAGGCCGAGACGGGCGGATCACCAGGTCAGGAGATCGAGACCATCCTGGCTAACACGGTGAAACTCCGTCTCTACTAAAAAAATACAAAAAAAAAAACTAGCCGGGCGAGGTGGCGGTGCCTGTAGTCCCAGCTACTCCGGAGGCTGAGGCAGGAGAATGGCGTAAACCCGGGAGGCGGAGCTTGTAGTGAGCTGAGATCTGGCCACTACACTCCAGCCCGGGCGACAGAGCGAGACTCTGTCTCAAAAAAAAAAAAAAAAAAATAGTGTAATTGGGAATCTTTGCCATTGGAATGGCCTGCTCCACGGTGTTGGTGTGGGTGATACCTGCCCAGTGGTGTTTCCTGCCCAGTGGTGTTTCAAGCACTGTGCTCAGTGCTGGGCCCCCAGGTGGTGCTGCAAGGTTGCCAGGGACCAGCCATGGCCCATGTCCTCAACTGCCTCTGCTCCCCTGGAGCTCGCAACCTCAGCAGGATGGGGGTGGGGTGGGGTCTAGACATTGGGTCCATTCCCTTCTGACTCATCTGCTGCTAGAAATTATTTGTGGCATCCAGAGGGCATTGTGTGCATGTGCTGTGGGGTAAGCACAGGGCTGGGCACCTGTGGGTGATGAACAGGTATGCCTGAGGGTGCCCACCGCCCCTGTAAGCAGGTGGCAGCAGGTCCTGGCTATCCAGAGCACAGGACATTCACATGTGGAAGCTGGGCTGGGACAGGCGGCCCCTTTGCATCTGCAGCGGAGCTGGCTTGGTGTTGAGCTGGAGGTAAGGACAGCCAGTTGGAGAGAGGACGATGAGGGTGGACGAAGTTGCCCCTGAATGGAGATGCAGGCTCTGAGAGTCTTCCATGGCCTTCCTAACAATGCCCTCCTGCAGGCAGACCCAGGCCCACTGAGGTTTCCTCCTGCAAACAGCCCACCTGCCACCCACCCCAGGCACTGGCTGTCTCCTTAGAAACCAGCCTCCAACTCTTGGGCTGCAAAAGGAGATTGTGGCCACACTAGTTTCCAGGTTTGAAGTACCCCAAGCCAGTGGGACATGGTGTAGGAAGTGGCCTTTCTAGTGTTTCCCTCCAGAAGGCTGTGGGGAGGTGCAAGGGGCAGGCCTGTAGCCCTACCAGACGGCCACAGTGAGGCTGGCTGGCCCAACTCGCCCCTCCCAGGAAAGGGGATGGTGGAGCCCCCCTTGGCCTCTGGTACCCAGGGAGCCACTGGCAGGAGGCAGCCTCAAGTTCAGGCTGTTTGTCAGTTGGGCTAGACCAGTTGTCCCAGATGAAAGGGGTTGCCAGGCAGCTTTCTCTTGAGGCCTCCTCATGGCTGTTGACAAGAAGGCCACCTGCCCATGGGCTGTCATGTCTGTTTCCTGGAGCCTCAGGCCCACTCAATGGGCAGCACCCTGCACGGACTCTGAACACTGCATGGGGCCTGGGCATGGACACTGGGGGCTCCTGGCTGGCTGGGATGTGGCTGGGTCCTGAAGGGCCCTATGTGAGGGGCCCTCACCGTGTTTCTCCAAGGGTCTGGGTGAGCTCAGGGTCCACTGAGGTAGAGGAGGGTTGTACCTGACGACACTTCTACACACATCTGCCTTCCAAACATGCATACACGCGTTCACACGTGTGCACACAACACATGTACCCATATGCATGTTCACACAAGCACACACAGAGCCTGTGCACAGGGGTAGATGCCTTTTGCATTTTCAAGGGCTCCATTGCCCTCTGCATGTAACACGCCCCACTTCCTGGACCCTGAGCTGAGCTTGGTTTAATGTTCTGCTGTTGCTGTCTTGAAATTCTTAACTTTTGAACAAGGGGCTGGCCCTACATGGACATCTTGCCCTGGGTCCTGGAAGTTTCTTGGCAGGTCCTGCTTCCATGGCCTCTTATGCAGCAGGATCTATCCTAACAGAAGGCCAGCCTGGGAGCTGGTCCTTCCTCGCTCCTGGATGAGAATGGGCATCAGCCCTGCCAAGTGCTCCCTGCTCCTCTCCCCTCCTCTCTCCCCTTCGTTCTCCCTTCCCCTCCCTCCTCTCTCCCCTGGTCTCTCTCCTCTCTCTCCTCCTCTCCTGTCTCTCTTCCCTCCTTTCCTCTCCTCCCTTCCCTCCTCCCCTGGAGCCTGCAGGTGCCTCCCATTTATAAAATTTTCTTGCCGTGTAAGGGTCTCTGCAATTTGCAGACAGAGTTCAGTCTTTGGGACCAAGCCGGGTGAGGGGGCAGTGCATGCTGGGTCCTGGCTGTCATTCCCGTCCCACCGCTGACTCATTGGCCCTGCTGAACCTGTGTCACTTGTTCCTCCAGACCCTATGTCTCTTCCATATTGGGCAACTTGAGAGCGACAGGTTGAGAGGTGGGGCTAGCTCAACTCCAGTACTCTCTATCAACCAAGTCTAAAGAAATGGGTTTAAAGAGGTCGCTGCTGCTATCCGGCTGCTTCCTGCTTGCACAAGCTCTCCTGGAAATGACCAGATTCCATAATCCTGGCTGACATTCAGGGAGTGGGGGTGAAGGTTGAACTCCAGCCTTCTTCTCCCTGCTGTTTCTCTAAGAGTAGAGGGTGGGCTGTCCTCTCTGCACTCACCCCGGAAATGGTTTCCTCGGGAACAGCCTGGGCGAGGACCAGGAGATGGCTCTGTGCCCATCCAGCTGCTCATGGCTGCTCAGTCGGGTCTCACGATCTGTGGTCATTTTTTTTTTCTTTTTTCTTTCTTTTTCTTTTTTTTTTTTTTTTTTGAGACGGAGTCTCACTCTGTCCCCCAGGCTGGAGTGCAGTGGTGCGATCTCGGCTCACTGCCAGCTCCACCTCCCGGGTTCACGCCATTCTCCTGCCTCAGCCTCCCGAGTAGTGGGACTACAGGCACCTGCCACCATGCCTAGCTAATCTTTTGTATTTTTAGTAGAGATGGGGTTTCACCGTTTTAGCCAGGATGGTCTCGATCTCCTGACCTCGAGATCCCCCTGCCTCGGCCTCCCAAAGTGTTGGAATTACAGGCGTGAGCTACCATGCCCGGCCGATCTCGGGTCATTTTCTTCTGAACAAAACAGACCCCAAATCCAGGATTCTCCTTCATGGGATCCCAGGACTAGACAAGGGTCCTCAGGGTGAACACTTGATGTGGCCCAGGCCTTCCATCAACAGTCAGTCCTCAGAGGCTGGGAACTGCAGAACCCTTCCCCACTCCCTGGTAACTCAAAGTTGCCGAGCATGTCCCACCGTTCCCGAGAGCAGGGACCCCATCTTACTCAGGGCACGCAGTAAGTGCTTAATAACCATGCTGCACTGTGGAATGGAACTGACCTGTTCTCTTTCCTGGGTTTTCCAAGTGTCCGTAGATACGTCCCAAGTGGGAATGCACTTAAAAAAATCAGCTCCTCTTCTATACAAGCCCGCCCTCCCTTGCCTGTTGCCCTGGCCACCTGCTTCTCCCCAGTAAGTGCAGGGGCTGCTGGCTGCTCGGCAGTAATGGACAAAACAGCCTCGCTCTGCTGCCCCTGGGGGTTTCCGTCCTGGGCTTCCCTCCCGCAAGCCCATAGACACTTGGTGCTAAACAGTCTGCACCCAACAGAAATTGCCTGTTTAATTTTAATGCTTATAACTTCCAGGAACTTCATGAAAGATAAGCCCCTCTCCTGGGATTCTAGATGCCAGTTATTCCTGGTTATTTCCCAACCCTACTGGATATCTCAGCTCATGGCCTGTCAGCTGCACATGGGGTTCAGCCCCCAGAGCTGCCTTTCTGCTCCTTGGCAGCGATTCCTTCAGTCTCACTGAGGAGTCAGGAGACAAGGAATGTTCTGTGGGACCACAACCGAGACAGAAGAGCTCTGGATCGAAGGGGTTAAAAACCACCACTTTTATTTAAAACAAAACAAAACAAAACAAAAAAGCACAACAGGAGAGACCCGTGGTTCTGTTCCTGTGCCACTGAGGGATGCCCGACCTTGCACAACTTAGGTCATCTTGATTTCTTTATTGCAGAGGCTGGGGGTGGCGCCATGCTTCTTCTGATGGGACCTGTGCAGGAGGGGTCGCCCAGGTGGGCACAGTGCCACTTTCTTTGTTCTCCCTGGAAGATGGGCTTGGTCTGCTGTCCACATATCTCAGTCCTCACTTGCCCATGTACCGAGGCCTGGGCACTCCACCTCCCCTTGGGCCAGACAGACCCTGATGCTGCCTGGGAGCCTGCAGAGAGAGGCGGTGCAGATGGGCTTGGTGAAGGCCACCAGGTTCCAGAAGCCCCCCTGCCAGGGCATCCTCTTGGCTCAGTCCCATGGGATCACTGTGGGGATCAGGAAGTATCTGGGCTGGGCCCCTGATCTTCAGGGCTAACCCTGGGCCAGGATGGAGATGAGGCGTATGGTGGAATTCTGCACCAGTGAGAAGTCCTGGAAGGGCTGAGAGCCCAGGAACGGATTGCATTGGTTTCGTTCTGATCATCAGAGGGTGTGATGGGCGTGCGGGGTCTCATCGCGAGGCTCCCCTGCTCTAGCACCCAGGGGCTCTACATCTGCCCACTGGTCCCGACCCCTCCTGGGGGTGGGGGTGACATTGGGGGAGGAAGCAGAGGCCTCCCAGGGCCAAGCTCCATCTGTCTCATGCACCTCCCTGAGCTCACCATGGGCTGTGGGCCGTGGCTGGTGGACCAGGTGTGGTAGGACCCCAGGCCTGGCCCCACAGCTTGTGGGCAGTGGTGGGGACAGGACGTGACAGCCAACCTCCTCTGGTACAAGCCTGTCTGCACCTGCCCCATGTGACCGGGAGGCTCAGCTTCCCAAGCATAGCTGAGCTCCAGGGACGGCCACTCCTTATAAACCTAAAAATCAGCCGGGCGCGGTGGCTCACACCTGTCATCCCAGCACTTTGGGAGACTGAAGTGGGCGGATCATGAGGTCAGAAGATAGAGACCATCCTGGCTAACATTGTGAAACCCCACCTCTACTAAAAAATACAAAAAAAAATTAGCCAAGCGTGGTGGCGGGCGCCTGTAGTCCCAGCTACTTGGGAGGCTGAGGCAAGAGAATCGCTTGAACCGGGGAGGCGGAGCTTACAGTGAGCTGAGATGGTGCCACTGCACTCCAGCTTGGGTGACAGAGCGAGACTCCATCTCAAAAAAAAAAAAAAAAAAAAAGAAGAACATGAGTTCCTCTGTGGTTGGGGGGAGGGTTCTATGGGCATCAGTCAGGTGTTCTGGTAAGAAGAACATGAATTCCTCTGTGGCTGGGTGGAGGGTTCTGTAGGCATCAGTCAGCTCAATACTGATGGATGTTGTCCAGTGTTCTTTCTTGCCGGTTTGTCTGCCTGCTCTTTTTTCAATTATTGAGAGAGTGGTGTTGAAATCTCTTACTGTAATTGTGATTTAAAAATGTTCTTCTTGCAGTTCTATCAATTTTGTTTCATGTATTTTGAAGTTTTGTAATTATGGGCATAAATAATTAGGACTGCTATGTCATCTTGATAAATTGCCTCTTTATGAAATGTTGCTTTTTTGCCCTTGGTAATATTCTTTGCTTTGACATGTACTTTATCTGAAATTAATATTGCCACTCCAGCCCTCTCTTGATTGGACTAGCTGGAGTTCTTTTCCATTCCTTGACTTTTAAACTATCTGTGCCCTTTTAATTAAAGAAGGCATATATTTGGCTCTGCTTTTTTATCCAAACTGACAGCCTCTACCTCTTAATTAAGGTGTTTACAATATTTACATTTAATGTAACTGTTGATATGTGGGTTTAAATCTTCCATCTCACTATTTGTTTTCTATTTGTCCTGTTTTCCATTCATTTTTTTCATTTTTATGACTTCTTTATGGATGAATTGAATATGGTTTATGATTTATTTTTTCTCTTTCATTGGATTATTAGCTATAACTTTGTTATTTTAGTGTTTGCCTTAGAGGTTACAGCATACGTCTTTAACTTATCATGGTCTATCTTCAAGTGATATCATATCAATTTATGTGTAGTGTAAGGGCCTTATGACATTATACTTCCATATCTCCTTTCCTGACCTTTGTGATGGTGGTATTGTATTACTTATACTGTGTTACAAATCTCAAGTACATTGCTATCATTTTTGTTTGAAACAGTTGATTATCTTTTCATAAAGATTTATATAATGAGAAAAAGTCTCTATTTAGCCACACACTTACCACTTTTGATCCTTTTGATTCCTTTGTGAAAATCCAGATTTCCATCTGAAGGACTTCTTCTAACATTTCTTGTAGTGCAGATCTGCTGTGATTAATTATTTTAGCTTTTGTCTGAAGAAATCTTTATTTTGTTTTTGTTTTCAGAAGACAATTTCACTGGGTAAAGAATTTTAGCTTGATTGTTTTTTAATGTTGGCACTTTAAAAATTTTGCTCCATTGTTTCCTGCTTGCATTGTTTTCAGCAAGAAATCTGCTGTCATCCAATATTTATTCTTCTACATCATGTGACTTATTTCTGTGATTGCTATTAAGATTTTCTCTTTAGTATTGTTTTTAAGCATTTGATTATGATGTTCCTTGGTATAGCTTTATTCTTGTTTATTGCACTTGGAGTTTGTTGAGGATCACAGATCTATGAGTTTATAGTTTTCATCAAATTTGGAAATATTTCAGCCATTGTTTTTTCAAATTTAAATCATATATCCTTCCATCCTTTAGAATTACACTTCACACATTAGTCCACTTCCAGTTTTTCCACCGTTCTTTTGTGCTGGATTCACTTTTACAGTCTTTTTTCTTTATGTGCTCATCTCCCAACCCTTCTCTCTGTAAAGCCCTCTTGTCTCCTATAGTCTTCTGTGACCATTGGCATCCTGAGCCCACCCAGACTCCCACATTTACCTCCTTAACTCAGGGAGTCTGCTGGATCCTCTCAGGTAACCATGCCTCACCCTGCAACTTTGACACTTGTAGAAAGTATGCTGAGGGTGAACACAGGCTCATCTTGTTCGTTTTCGATCTCTTAGGTATCTCTCTCCTTTGGTGCCTTCCGTACAGTGTTTTGAAAACCAGTGTTTCATATATTTTGTCTCATATTTTAGTTGTTTCAGTTGGGAGGGTAAATCTGATCTCCTTACTCCATTTTGCCTGGAAGCAAACATGTTGTACGGAATATTTTAATTGAAAATTATGTTTGAACAGATAACTTCTTCCCTTTTTATTCTTTTCTTTTTTTTTTTTTGAGATGGAGTTTTACTCTTTTCACCCAGGCTAGAGTGCAATGGTGCAATCTCAGCTCACTGCAACCTCAGCCTCCTGGGTTCAAGCAATTCTCCTGCCTCAGCCTCCTGAGTAGCTGGGATTACAGGTACCCACCACCAAGCCCAGCTAATTTTTGTTTTGTTAGTAGAGACTGGGTTTCACCATGTTGGTCAGGCTGGTTTTGAATTCCTGACCTCAGGTGATCCACCTGCCTTGGTTTCCCAAAGTTCTGGGATTACAGGCCTGACGCACTGTGCCTGGCCTATTTTATTCATTTCTTTTTTTTTTTTTTTTTTTTTCAGACAGAGTCTCGCTCTCTTGCCCAGGCTGGAGTATGGTGGTGCGATCTCGGCTCACTGCAAGCTCCGCCTCCCAGGTTCACGACATTCTCCTGCCTCAGCCTCTCGAGTAGCTGGGACTATAGGTGCCTGCCACCACTCCCAGCTAATTTTTGTTTGTATTTTTAGTGGAGATGGGGTTTCACCATGTTAGCCAGACTCCAGTGGAAGGATGTCCAGGGCTAATGGTTAAATGAAATCAGCCAATCTCAGAACATATTTTTGACATGATTCCATCTACATAAAAATGTTTCCGACTGTACATGCCGAGCAAATGCCTCAAAAGGTGCATATTAAAGTGTTAACAGAAGTGACCGCTGTTACAAGGAGGACAGGAATTTTTCTTGTTTCAGTTCTGAGCTTTTATTTTTTACGATAAACACGTTTTTAAATAGATGGGGACAAACTTCAAAAGTTAAAAGTTGAAGGGAAGGCAGATGGCAAGGTGCATGTCGTACTCACTCTTGAGAAACCCCCCGTGAGCTATTCTGGGGCGAGGACCCCTCTGTGGCCATGCTGGTGGCCAGGCCTGCCTCACTGGTCCTCGGGAGGGTTGCTGTGGTTCCGAGGTAACTGGCTGAGTTTCTGCAGCCCCAGGAAGGGAAAGATGGTTCACCTGAGGAAAAGTGGAAATTAGGGAAAGGGCCTGGTAAAGATGTTTCTGGAGATGTTTCGTTTTCTTCAAAGACTGCTCTGTGGAAACCGAACCTAGACAGCCTGGTGCTGTTTCATCAATCAATTTGCTTGAAAGGAATAAGTAGAATAAGCACTCGGTTCCCCCACCCAACATCCACGTTGAAACCTGACCACATGACATCACGGCGTTCTGGGCGCACATCCAGATCTAAACATCTGGGCCACTTCCTCTTTTCTGGGCCCATCAGACACCCGAGAGCTGCTGTCGGAAGTGCAGGGTGGGCAGAAGTGGGGCTGGGGGCTGCGGTCCGAAGTGCCCCCCGCACTGCTCAGGATAATGCAAGTGGGGCAGGAGGGTCTGCTGGGGACAGATTCCAGGAGCAGGTCCTTCGCTTTTCCAGGTGGTTTTAAAAATCAGCTGGCACAAAACATCTCTCTTTTCTAAGCAGGCATGCTGGAACAGTGAGCAAAAAAAAAAAAAAAAAAACAAAAAAAAAAAACAAAAAGAAACAGAGCTTCTCTCTGGCTCTAAAGACGAGTGGCTCTGACTCAAAGACAGTTGAAGAAGAGGAGAACATCCAGTTCTTTTGTTCCTGAACTTTTTTCTCCCGCCTTTTCTCGTGTGTGTGTGGGGTTCGCTCAGAGCACAGTGAGGGGAGGGGAGGGGTGCTGGGGCTTGATGCTGCCCACAAGGGCCCCAGACCAAAATGCATCATTTTTTCCTGCTCAGTTTTGAAGGAAAATTAAAGACAGAAAGGAAGGGGCTGTATTTCAGTCTCCCAGACGGCTCTTGCCAGCCTCCAGAGAAAAGGCAGCTTTCTTCCCTAGAAAATTGGCAGGACAAAAGAAGGAAGTTGACTTAGAAAGGCCAGTGACAGACCTCGTGCCCCTCCTCTGGGAGGCTGCAGGTCAAAGGCTCCCCCTGGCTTCAGGGGACACAGCTCAAGCCTGGACAGAGCTCACGGCCAGCCTGAAGGCCTCACTCACTCCCAGCATCCACAACTGGGGCAAGAGCGGCTGCTCCCAAGAAGGAAAAGACACACAGCCTAACTTTGCACCGTGAAGGGAGACTTCTCTTTAATGCCTAACTAGACACTTATCTTCCAACCTCCTCAAAATGCCTTCAACAGAGGTGCCTTGAAGACACGGAGCCCCAGCTACCCACGGGCTCCTACAGGATGCAGCTGCACCAGGCAGCCCATTCCAGGGGGCCCAGACCAAGGAGGGGCCGGATGCTTCCCCTGAGGATGAAAGGGGATGTCTGGTAGAGGGGGAGGGTGAGGTGGGACTCGGCTGGTGGCTGTTAAAGGAGCTAGTGCCTCGGTTCCTGCAGGAAAAGTGCTTTGAGCCCTTGCCTGGCCTGGTGAAGAAGGAAGGCGGTTGGCGGGCATTTTTGGAAGCTCACTGAGATGCCATTTAGCTTCAGCGAGCATTGGATGTGGACCTGAAAACCTGGGAAGATGGAGCGAGAAGAGGGGTGATCATTCCCCTCAGGAACCCACAGCAAGGTGGCCAGATCTGGACCTCAGCCCAGTGAGACGCACTCTGGACCTCCAGCCTCCAGACTATGAGAGAACACGCATGTGCTGTTCTGAGCCACCGAGTCTATGGCAACTTATCATAGCATCTGGCTGTGAGAAAGGCAGATGCTGCCAGGCTGCAGGGCCGAGCCTCCGCCCACATCTGGGGGGCCCACACGGGATAGAGAGCGAGCACTGCGCCTGCCTCAGGGCTGTGCTTCCACTGACTTTGTGACCAGGAACAAAGCCACTGAGGGGAAGACAGGGCGCACTTGGCATCTGCATCTCACCCTGCAGGAATTCCACACTCAGTCCAGACCTCCAGCTGAGGCCACGCTTCTCCTGACCTTTGCTGACCGCCCTCTTACAGAAGGAGAGGGCGTCTCGGGAAGACTCTCCGAGGCTTAGTCTGTCCTGGATGCGGCTGAGCTGTGAAGAGGAGAGTCCACCTGCCGAGTCTCTTCCTTCTGCCCGGTACCAGTGATGTCCCCAGGTTGAGCTCTGTGTGACTGGCCTCTGGGTGTCATTCGGCAGGTTTTATAAACAGCTGCGGGGCTCAGGTGGTTGCCTCCTATTCACACTGTTTGGCAAAGGAGGCGCGGGTGAGGTGAGGCTGAGCACTTCCGATTCCAGCTCCGCTTTTCAACGGGCAGTGACTCGGCACCGACTGTGATCCCAAAAAGCACAGGAGGGGCTTCTGGACCCGGGGCAGCCGCAAGAACCTTCTTCCCAAGCATGGTGGGAGCCCCGCACCAGCCCCTCACACCACACCAGCCTCCACAGGACCCCACCTCCCGCCATGGCCCACCCCCACGCTCCTGGCTGCTGGGGTAGCCCCGATACACCCCTGCCTCACATGGCCTTTCCCAGGGGCCCCCAGCCCCCACCCTCCTGCCACACAGGCCCCAGGGGATCCCCAGCCTAGTGGACAAGACCCCATGTCAAGGCTTTTCCCTGTTGGTTCTCCCCACCTCTCCCACCCATGCCACCGCCTCTCACCTGGTCACTTCATGTCCTTCCCACTGTTTGGGCTCCCAGCCCTGGTCCTCAGGGGACAAGTCCCTCCTCTGTGGTTCATTCCACCACAGGCTCCAGGACACCAGGAGCAGGGTGGCCACCAGAGAGCTTTGAAAGCAGCATGACCCAGAGGGAAAGTTGGGACGGCTCTGCACACACATACCTGTACACACATGGACATGCATGCACACACATTTGTGTGCACAATGAGGTCGCCCCATTGCTCCTTGCTGGCAGCCAGGAAGCAAAAGGCACCTTCAGGCCCTAAGAATGGAGAGGGCTTCCTGCACCCCCTCCCCAGGGACCCCCACCTCTGCAGTCTTCTCTGTGCTAGAGCCAAAGCACACAGCCTCGCCCCAAATTCCAAAAGCAAGAGCCAGCCCCCAGCGATTGTGGGAACAGGAATTCTCCTCCACAGCCCAGGCCAAGGGGGCTGGTGACAGAGCTGGTGCGGCTGCAGCCAGGACAGGTCCACGGCCCTCCCCCACGCTGCTCCAGGGCCTGCTCCCATAGGAGCTTCCTAGGAGGGGAACGGTTGCACTCAGCCCTCACAGCCAGATGCTGTGATAAGTTGCCATAGACTCGGTGGCTCAGAACAGCACATGCGTGTTCTCTCATAGTCTGGAGGCTGGAGGTCCAGAGTGCGTCTCACTGGGCTGAGGTCCAGATCTGGACAGGGCTGTCTCCTCTTGGAGTACCCAGGGCAGACTCCGTTCCTCACCTCTTCTAGCTCCCAGGGTGCCAGGCTTGTGGCCTGTCCTCTATCCTCACCACCAGCGGTGGCCCCGGGAGCCCTCCTCCCACTCTTCCTTCCCACTCTCTCCTACTTAGAAGGACCCGGTGGTCACCCTGGGCCGCCTGCAGCCCCTGCGATCCTGTCCTCACCTTCACTCGGGTGAGTGGCAGCCGTGGCGCTGTAGAACCTGACATAATTAGGATGTGGACGTCCCTCCCGATCACACCAGGCTGATCACTTAGTTTTTAGGTGGGAACAAAGGTGATGTTGGAGAATGTGCACAAGAGGGTTCTGGACTCAGGGGCAGGAGGGCTGCCCCCCAGCTGCTCAGAGGAGCCAGAGCTCCTGGGCCCTCCTCCCACCAAGTTTCACACCCACTCTCTCCACCCCTGCTTCCCTTACGCCCATCCCTGCAGCTCCCGGGACCTCAGTCTCCATCTTCACTTCCCCAGAAAGGGCCTGTGAGAGCCATGTGCTAGGACTGCGGGGTATCCAGAGCCACGTGCTAGGACTGCGGGGTATCCAGAGGGGGCTGGAGAGACACAAAGACAGAGGCAGAGACAGAGAGACACAGAGAGAGAGAGAGACAGAGACAGGAACAGAGAGACACAAAGAGACAAAAAGAAGCAGAGGCAGACAGAGAGACAGAGAAACAGAGACAGAGACAAAAAAAGAGAGACATGGCAACAGAGACAGAAAGACACAGAGAGACAGAGACAGACATACAGCAAGAGACAGAGGTGGAGTGGCCATGTCTCCTCACCCAATGGCTTTGCAGGAGCCTCCCACACAGGCTCATCCCCACTCCTGCCAACACTCTGTGTGGGGAGGGTCCCGGGGTGTCGGGGGCAGGGAGACCCTGGTGGAACAGTCTGTCGCTTGCTTTCGCGTGACCCGGGTCAGGTGTGAGAACTGGCTGTTGGCAATGCGGTCCTAGGAAAGTTTTCACACATTGTTTTTATTTCCCAGTCGCTTTTAACCCAGGGGAGCCGATCCCAGCCGGACTCTGCGGCCTGCCAGGGCTATCCCATGTGGGCTTCACATGTGAATTTCGTAGGGGGGAGGGGTGCGTCACAGACACACAGTCCATGGCATTTGTGTATCCGTCTCTTTACCCACTCCCAGGTCAAGACAGAGAGTGGTGCAGACATCCCTGGGGGCACCGTGGGCCCCCCACCTGGACACCCCCACGGTTACTTCCACTGCGGCCGCACTGCTTTCTGCTGTGCCTTGGCCTCAGGTAGACACAACTGCACCTGCCCCCTCCTCTTGGCTGTCCTGCTGTGGGGGCGGCCTGGCGTGATGGCTCGGGTTTCTCTCTCTGCTACTGGCTGCAAGGGCGGCTTCCCGCCTGGTGGTGTTGCAGGGGCAGCACGGAGGACACTCGTGCTTGGGGCTGTCAGTGGCCTATGGAGTCTCTCACATCGGGTGTCACTGGCGTGGGGTGGGTGCGTCTGGACGTTGGTGGAGGCCCTGCCCTCCCACAGCTTCACCTTCTCAGCATTCCCACTTAGGTCTGAGATCCATTTTAAACTTATTTTTGTCATGTGAAGTGTGGGCCAAAGTTCACTTTCTCTCTATCTCTCTCCTGATCCACTACCCTTAGCCAATCTTGGGAATACCATTTCCCTTGCCAATCTTTGTTCTAGAATTGGCATAAGATCCACGTCTGCTTTTGGCCAGTGAGACTCAGGGAGGGGACTTCTGTGGCTTCCAGGAAACTGCTTCAGGGACAGCAGGTGGGCAGTCCCCTTCTTCTGTCCTCCCTGGAGTGTGCGGTGAGGGAGTGTCCTGCTGCAGCCGCCACTGGCAGCCACTTTGCCCTCTCGAGGAAGTCAGCCTGAGGACAAAGCTAATCCCAGAGCTGAGCAGAGCTGGAGTATTGAAGAGACAGGCGGAGGACAGGAAGGGGCTCCACAGCTTGATGGGCGAAGGGGCAGAGCTGGAGCCTTGAGCACCCTGTGCCTGAAACCCACCCTGAGGTGGACTTGCTGTCATGGGAGGCGGTCCCTTGCTTTGCTGTCACTTACAGTCAACGCATCTTCTTCCACACAGGAGTCACTTAATGTGATGTGAAGTGTGTGTATTTAAAGGCAGGGCATGAACAGTGGGGAGACTGGGAATGGGCACACCCACAGCCACAGGAAATGGGAGAGGCATGTTTTCATGTCTCTCTCTTTGTCTGTCTCTGTCTCTCCTTGTCTCTCTGTATCTCTCTCTGAGACTGAGGTTAGGACACAGGAGGCCTCCCCCCGAGAGGTGGGGCAGTCTGTGACAAACCGGTGTGGGGCCAGTGGTGGGGGTAAGTTGATGACACCCCTGTGACGCCCAGCCTTGAACTCTTTATTGGGGCTGGACAGAAGTGGGGTGTGGGTGGGGTCGGGTCTGGGTGGACTGGCCTTGGAGGGACCTGGGTTTTGAGAGACATGGTTAGAAGTGGCTGCGTGGATGGAAAGGGGGTGGGAGCAAGGCTGTCACGAGAGGGTCACTGTGGGAGGTGGCTCGGGCACCACCTACATGCCTGGAGAAATACTGGGGGAAGGGGGTTCTGTGGCACCTTCCAGAGCTCACTCCTGGGAGGAAGGCCTGTGAGGTTGAGCAGGACTAAGCTCGGGGCAGGGAATGCAGGAGCCCCTGAAGAGCTTCCTGGTGTCACCGTGGCGTCCACAGCCCCTGCAGGCTGCATCCCCAGTGCTGTCCTGCAGGGTGGGTGGGGGGGTGGGGCGCAGATTAACCCATCACCCACTGTCTGCAGGGAAGCACAGAAGAGACCTCCTCAGGGCGGCTGGTTCTTCCACCTCCCTGGCATCCTGTTGTGGCCCAGAGAAAGGACCCCCACCTGCCACCCGCCGACCTGGGGCCGCAGACCTGGGGCCACAGACTCTGCAGAAAACCCTTTATGGCCACCGAGACTTCCATGGCCTGCTCTGAAAGAAGAATGCATTGTCCCTCGAGAAAGCATTTAATGAGACGCACCAGCCAAGACAGTATACGATAAATAGATAACGCACAATCGAACCTTTTCTTTTAGACATTTCCAGCTCTACTATTTTTAAAACCTGTGTCCTGGCACTGTCTTCCTTCCCCACTCCCTGTCTCCTTTGTAACTTCTCAGTTCTCACATAAGCTATTTATTAAATATCAATTTCAGGAATAAGAAATTATTTCCATCAAAATCAAGAGGAAAAGAAAACATGGCAAGTAAACTAGAACATTTTAAACTTACTCCTGTTTTTTCTCTCTTTTTTTTTTTTTGGTTTGTTTGTTTGTTTGTTTTTTGAGACAGTGTCTCGCTCTTGTTGCCCAGGCTGGAGTGCAGTGACACAATCTCAGCTCAATGCAACCTCGGCCTCCGGGCCCGCCTCTGGGGTTCAAGTGATTCTCCTGCCTCAGCCTCCTGAGTAGCTGGGACTACAGGCACCCACCACCATGCCCGGCTATTTTTTTGTATTTTTAGTAGAGATGGGTTTTCACCGTGTTAGCCAGGACAGTCTCCATCTCCTGACCTCGTATCCGCCCACCTTGGCCTCCCAAAATGGTGGGATTACAGGTGTGAGCCACCACGCCCGGCCCTTACTCCTATTTCAAAAGCCAGTGCAACACATTTTTGCAGGGCCAACAGGCAGTGCCCACAGAGACAAGCAAAGATTTGACGCCAGAGCCGTGGAATCAAGTGATTTATCAGCTAATGCCAAGCTTAGACCATCCTGTCACCCACCTGCCCTCCACCCGGGGGTCTCATGGACGAGCACAGGGTCTTGAGCGCCAAGCTTAGACCATCCTGTCACCCACCTGCCCTCCACCCGGGAGTCTCATGGACGAGGACAGGGTCTTGAGCAGAGGCTGCATTGCAACAGCCACCCAAGGAGGAAGGCAGCGGTTTGCTGTAGCTGAGCGGCTCTGAGGCATCTGTGCCCTCCAAGGAGGCAGAGCCGTGAGAAGGAAAGCAGGACCCACCATGGCTGTGGCTCACCTGGCAGCACAGGCCACCCACAAAGTGGACAGGAACGCTACTGGCATGTGAAGAGGCCAGTGCTGCATGGCTGCAAGGCTCCTGAACTGCTGGGGGGAAAGTAGGACTTGTCAAACACACTGTGGAAGGAAGACCCCACTCTAACAGCAACCAGCAGCATGCAGTACCCAGATTTATGAAATATTTAGTTAGTGTGAGTGTACCTGCCAGCCTCCTGTCACAGGTGAGGCTGAGCGTCTCCCACTCACCCATCACGGGAGGCTGAGCGTCACCCACTCACCCGTCACGGGAGGCTGAGTGCCACTCACCCATCACAGGAGGCTGAACAGAGGCTGAGGTGAGTCCTATCAGTTGTTCCTTCTGTGAATCGTCCACGTCTAACCTCTGCCCGAATGCTAGTTCTCATCTGCTGTGGTTTGAATGTTTGTCCCCTCTCAAACTCATGTTGAAATTTAATTACCATTGTAGCAGTATTAAGAGGTGGGACATTTAAGGAGTGATGAGGCCACAAGGACTCCACCCTCATAAATGGATGAGTGCTGTTATCCCAGGAGGGGGTTCCTGATAAAAGGATGAGTTTGGATGCCCACCCATGCCCGTGACTTCCGCCCTCTGCCTTCTGCCCTGGGATGGTGAAGCCAGAAGGACCTCACCAGATGCAGGTGCCTTGCTTGGACTCTCAGCTTCTGAAAGGTGAGGGATACATTTCTGTTCTTTATAAATTACCCAGACTGTGGAATTCTATTAAGCAGCATGAAGTGGACTGAGAGGCTGCCTTTTGCTCATGGTTCATGGACGCTGCTGTGTGTTGTAGAGATGAGTCCCTTGCAGGGTTTGGATCTGGAAACAGCTCCTCTGTCTGCTGCGTGGGCACGATGTGGTTAATGTCCTTTGCGGAATACACAAGCCCACTGGTGGTACCCAGTGGTTTTTCACCGCGTGGCGTGAGGTTTTCTGGTTGTGAAGCTATGTGACGTTTTCTCCTGTGAGCTTCAAGGCTTTAATCTCACGTTAGGTTTGAACCCAGCTTCCCCTCTTTTTTTGTTTTTGTTTTTTGTTTTTTGTTTTTTTTTTTCCTGAGACGAAGTTTCACTCTTGTTGCCCAGGCTGAAATGAAATGGCGTGATCTCGGCTCACCAAAACCTCCGCCTCCCAGGTTCAAGCAATTTTCCTGCCTCAGCCTCCTGAGTAGCTAGGATTACAGGCATGCACCACCATGCCCAGTTAATTTGGTATTTTTAGTAGAGATGGGGTTTCTTCATGTTTGTCAGGCTGGTCTTGAACTCCTGACCTCAGGTGATCCACCCACCCCGGCCTCCCAAAGTGCTGGGATTACAGGTGTGAGCCACTGCACCTGGTCCCAGTTTCCCCTCTTGAATCTGGCATGAGGCAGGGATCCACCTTCACGTTTCCCAGGCGGTGAGGTAGCTCTCATCTCTCATGCTGGCCCTGGCACCCTTTCTCCAGGGATGTGGCGTCCACATTCATCATAGGGTCATTCCCATAGGTGATGGTCCTGTCATATCGGGGTTCCCATAAATGGGGGCCCTTTTTGGCACTTTCTTTTATTCCATTAGTCTGTTTGCCTGTTCATGCATTTTATTGCTTTTCCCCCCAAAAGAATCAATGTAGGGATTGATTGATTGATTGATTGATTGATTGATTGATTGAGATGGAGTCTCACTCTGTCAGTCACCCAGGCTGGAGTACAGTGGCACGATCTCAGCTCACTGCAACCTCCGCCTCCCTGGTTCAAGCAATTCTCCTGCCTCAGCTTCCAAAGTAGCTGGGATTACAGGCATCTGCCACTATGCCTGGCTAATTTTTTGTATTACTTTTCTTTCTGAGATGAAGTCTCACTGGATTGCCTAGGCTGGAGTGCAGTGGCATGATCTCAGCTCACTGCAACTTCCGCCTCCCAGGTTCAAGCAATTTTCCTGCCTCAGCCTCCTGAGTAGCTGAGATTACAGGTGCCTACCACCATGCCTGGCTAATTTTTTGTATTTTAAAGTAGAGACAAGGTTTTGCCATGTTGGCCAGATTGGTCTTGAACTCCTGACCTCATGATCCACCCACCTTGGCCTCCCAAAGTGCTGGGATTACAGGCGTGAACCACCGCACCCAGCTGATTTGTTGTATTTTTAGTAGAGACCAGGTTTCACTGTGTTAGCCAGGATGGTCTTGATCTCCTGACCTCATGATCCACCCGCCTTGGCCTCCCAAAGTGCTGGGATTACACGTGTGAGCCGCGGCGCCCAGCCAGGAATTTATTTTTAAATTTAGTTTTATTTATTTAGTTTCCTAACTCTTTTATTGTTTCTAGGCAATTTTTTGAAGTATACTATGCGTAAGAAAATTATGGTGAATTGTTACGGCATCAAGACCACCAAGACCAGGACACAGAACAACCCCAGGCCCCAGAATCCTCTACCCAGTAAGGCTCCACAATCCCTCTTTTAACACACAGATTAGCTTCAGCTCTTCTTGAACTTCATATAAGTGTGAAATTCACCCATGCTGTTGAACACAGCACTGGTTCATTCATATACGTGGCCTTATAGTATTCCATCATGTGAACACAGTTGATTATCCATTCTGTTAATCACAGGAGTTTTTACCTGTTGTGATTCATTTATATAAGTGGCCTTATAGTATTCCATCATGTGAACACAGTTGATTATCTGTTCCACTAATCACAGTAGTTTTTACCTGTTGTGAGTAAGGGTGTCACAAACAGCCTCATGTGTACTTTGTGGTGAATGGAATTCTTTTATGGATGTGGAACATACATGAGTTGAAGGGCTGGGTTATAGCGTATGCACATGCTCAGCTTTATCAAACACTGCTTAATGGCTTTTCAGAGTGGCTGTGCCAACTGACACTCTCCAAGAGTCTACAGGAGTTCCAGTTGCCCCACACCCTTGCTGACACTTGCAATCGTCAGCTGTAAATTTTAGCCATTCTGTTGGGTGTATATTGGTATTTTATTGTGTTTTTGATACTCATTGCTCCCACAGTCATTGAAGTTGAGCACAGTTGTATATGCTTATTGGCAATTTGGATACTCTCTTGGCATTTTCAAAAATTGGATTTTTGTCTTTTATTGATTTGTAGAATTTCTTTATTCTGAATTTGAGTTCTTAGTTGTGCTTGTGTGAGTACACATAGTAAACACACACACAGGTTAAAATAATTAACTGGGAGATCATTAGCCTGAGGTGGCCACAGCGCCTTGGGTTTCAACTCAAGCAAACCAAAGTCCAACTCAGTGTTCACGGTCATAGTTCAGGTAATCAGAAACCACCAGCCGATCTCTAACACAGGGCTTTCCACTGGGATGATTTCTTCCCTGTCTGTGCAGAGGGAGAGGCGGAAGAGAGGAGGAGTCGTGGCTGTTTGGTAGTTCTACGTGGCGGGCAGCGATGGCGGGAAGTGGCGGGAGAACGGCCCGTATTCCAGGGAACCGAGCTTTTTTTGCTTCTTTTATTTCTAATTGGACGATCCTGAACGCCTCCCATACGCCTCCCCTCCCTCCTCCCTCCCTCCCTCCCTCTCCTTCTTTTTTCTTTCTTTCTTCTTCTTTCTCTTTCTTTCTTTCTTTCTTCTTCTTTCTTTTTCTTTCTTTCTTTTTTCTTTTTCTTTCTTTTTCTTTCTTTTCTTTCTTCTTTCTTTCTTTCTTTCTTTTTTTTTCTTTTTTTTCTTTCTTTCCCTTTCTCTCTCCCTCCCTCCCTCTCCTCTCCTTCCCCTTCCTCCCTTCTTCTTTCTTTCCAGTGGGGTCTTGCTCTGTCACCCAAGCTGGAATGCAGTGATACAATCATAGTTCATGGCAGCCTCAATCTCATGGGCACAAATGGTTCTCCCACCTCAGCCCCTCAAGTCATTGGGACAAGCTCAAGATTGTGCCTGTTGTCAAAAAGAGTTTTTCTGGAGTGTTTTTTAAAAAATACTATTGTAATGTTTAGCTCCTTAAAATTTCATTTCCTAATTTTTTCAAATTTCCTTATTTGTTCAAACATATAGAATAACAATTTTTATAGGTTGGCCTTGTGTTCAGTGAACTTGCTGAAATAATATATACACAAATAGTTTCCTTTAATAGATTCTTGTATATATTCTGTATATTGTCAATAAATTAATACTTTTATCTTTCTTTTCAAACCAAATTCCTTTTATCTCCTTATCTTGTTTTCTTATACCAGAAAGAGCCTCTAGTAGAGCATTTGCTTAAAGTGCTAAGAGTTGGTGCTCACGGTGTGGTCCTGGCTGTTGTGTGAGGCTCCCCCAGAGTCTCCACATTGGGTGCTGTGTGTGATGCCTTTCATCATGCTAAGGAATTCACCTGCATTTCTTTCCTTTTTTACAGTTATCATATTGAATGGGAGGTCAGTTTTCGAAAGAAATCTTTTCTGGCAGGGCGCGGTGGCTCACGCCTGTAATCCCAGCACTTTGGGAGGCCAAGACGGGCAGATCATGAGGTCAGGAGACCGAGATCATCCTGGCTAACATGGTGAAACCCCGTCTCTACTAAAAATACAAAAATTAGCCGGGCGCGGTGGCGGGCACCTGCAGTCCCAGCTACATGGGAGGCTGAGGCATGAGAATGGCGTGAACCCGGGAGGTGGAGCTTGCAGTGAGTGGAGATCGCACCACTGCACTCCAGCCTGGGCAACAGAGCAAGACTCCGTCTCAAAAAAAAAAAAAAAAAAAGAATTCTTTTCTGCATCTGTTGAGATAATTATGTGCTATTTTCTTATTTACATTTGATTATATATTATCTGTATTTATTACTTTAAATTTTACCATTCTTGTATATCTGGATTATGCCTTAATTAGCTGTGGTTTTTTTTTTATATGCTGACTGTGATTTGCTAATTATTAAATTTTTTTATTTCAATAGCTTTCGTACATTGTACCCAATATGCAGGGTTTTTTTAATCCGTTACCTGCTTCTGCCCTCCCCTTTCTGAGCCTCCAGTGTCTATTATGCTCCTCTGTAGGCCTTCCTGTATCCATAGCTTAGCTCCCACATATAAGTGAGAATATATGGTATTTGGTTTTCCATTCTTGAGTTACTTCACTTAGAATAATGACTTCCAGCACCATCCAAGTTGCTGTAAAAACATTGTTTCATCCTTTTTATGACTGCGTAGTATACCATAGTGTATATGCACCACATTTTCTTTATTCACTTATCAGTTGATGGGCACTTGGGGAAGTTCCATATCTTTGCAATTGTGAATTGTACTGTGATGAACATATATGTGCAGATGTCTTTTTAATATAATGACTTCTTTTCCTTTGGGTAGATGCCCAGTAGTGAGATTTCTGGATCAAATGGTAGATCTACTTTTAGTTCTTTGAGAAATACCCATATTGTCTTCCACAGAGGTTGTACTAATTTCTATTCTCACTAGTGGTGTATAAGTTACCCTTTTAGTAATGGCCATTCTGTCTGGGGTAAAGTGGCAGCTCATTATGATTTTAAATTGCATTTCCTACAATTAGTGGTGTTGGACATTTTTTCACATGTTCGTTGGTCATTTACATGTCTTCTTTTGAGAAGTGTGTCTATTCATGTCATTTGCCCACCCTTGGATGGGATTTTTTTTTGGCTGATTTGTTTGAGTTCCTTGCAGGTTCTGGATACAGTCTTTTGTCAAATGCATAGTTTGCAAATATTTTTTTCTTACTCTGTGGGTTGTCTGTTTACTCTGATGATTATTTATTTTGCTGTGCAGAGCCTTCTAGTTTATTTAGGTCCCATTTATTTCTTTTTGTTTTTGTTGCATTTGCTTTTGGGGTCTTAGTCATGAATTTTTTGCCTAAGCCAACGTCCAGAAGAGTTTTTCTTGGGTTATCTTTTGGAATTTTTATGGTTTCAGGTCTTAAATTTAAGTCTTTAATCCATTTTAAGATGATTTTTGTATATTCTGAGAGATAGGGACCCACTTTCATTTTTCTACCTTTGGCTTTCCAATTTTTTTCTGCAACATTTACTGAATAAGGTGTTCTTTCCCCATTTTTTTGTTTTTGTGTGCTTTGTTGAAGATGAATTGGTTATAAGTATTTGGCTTTATTTCTGGGTTCTCTATTATGTTCCATTGGTCTATGTATCTACTTTTACACCAATACCATGCTGTTTTGGTTACCATAGCCTTGTAAGATAATTTGAAGTCAGGTAATGTGATGCCTCCAGCTTTGTTCTTTTTGCTTAGGATTACTTTGGCTATTCAGGCATTTTTTTTATTCTATGAATTTTAGGATTGTTTTTCAATTATTTGAAAAACGATGTTGGCATTGTCATAGGAATTGCATTGAATCTATAGATTGCTTTGGATAGTGGGGTCACTTTCACAATATTGATTCTTCCAGTCCATGAGCATGGGATATATTTCCATTGGTTTGTGTCATCTATGATTTCTTTCAGCAGTTTTTGCTAGGTCTCCTTGTAGAGATATTTCACCCCTTGGTCAAGTTATTTCTAGGAATTTTATTTTATTTTTTGCAGCTATTGTAAAAGGGCTCGAGTTCTTGATTTGATTCTCAGCTTGGTCATTGTTGGTGTATAGCAGTGCTACTGATTTGTGTACATTGATTTTGTAACCTGAGACTTCACTGAATTCATTTATCAGTGATTCACTCATTTTTAGACAATATTTGGTCCATGCACATATCAGAGATTGTTGCAATGTTTCTTTTTTGCAGTGATCTCATCAGATTTTAATAACAAAGTCAAGCTAGTCTTTTAAATAAAGTTGCAAAGCAGTATTCATTTTTTCTCTTCTCTGGAAGAATTTGTGTAAGATTGGTGTTTTTCTCTCCCACAAATGTTTGGAAGAATGGTTTGCTGGTGGAGCCAACTGGACCTGAAGTTTTCTTTGTGGGAACATTTTAAATAAGATTGTTCAGACTCATACATTTTTTTTTTGCATCAGTTTTGGCAAGTTGTGTTTTTCAGAGTTTGTTCAAGTTTTCTAAATTTTCACATTTATTGGCATAAATTGTTCAGCATATTCTTTTATTATTAACTTAGTATCGGTAGGATCTTTTGTGACGTCTCCATTTTCATTTCTGATATTGTTAATGTTGGGAGAAAAGCTGAGTGTTGGGAGAAGCTGAGGCAGGGCTTGCATGTCTGACATAATGTAAAAGAGTCTTGGAACATGTCTGGGGTCCAGGGTCTAAAACTCCTAGTGGCCTTTGGAACAGCAAGCTCTATGCTAACGGGTGGAAGGCTACCCTGATGCAGCATAATCTAAGCCCAGGGCATAAAACCCCTCATGGCTTGGATAGAATCCAGGGCTTGTGGCTCTGGAATGTGTCTAGACTTGCTGGCTCCTTGCTCCTTGCTCTCCCACGATCAATTGTATCTTGAGTTAAAAGAACCTGCTCTCCATTATCTCAAGTAGCAGAGCAAATGCTAAACCATCACAGCTGTAAATCATGTGCCTAATTGCAACACTCCCTTTCAACCCCACATTCTCGCCACCTGTTTCTTTGTTTGATCACCAATAAATAGTCTGGACTTCCGGAGCTCAAGGCCTTCCCAGCCTCCATACTCGCATTGGCCCCCTGGACCCATTTTCTCTCTCAAACTGTCTTTTCTCATTCCTTTGACTCCGCCGGACTTCATCGCCCCCTTCACTTGGTGTTGGGTCTGGTCACCCCAACAGTTAATTTGTGCTTTCTTATTTTTTTTAATCAAACTTTTTAGGAGTTTATAATTTTATATTTATTATTTTATTTCTAGCAAACCACTTTTGACTGTTGATATTTTTTCTCATGTATGTCTCCTGTTTCCTTAATTACCAACGTTATCTTGTTTTCTTCTGTCTAACATATTGAGTTTGATAGTTCAATTTTGTGTTCTTTTTCCAACTTCTTGGGAAAAAACACTTAATTCTTTGATTTTGAGCATCTTTTCTATTATACACATTAAAGGCATGTGTCTTCTTCTCAACACTGCTTTAATTACATCACATAAGTTCTTTACTTCATATCGTTATCTTCATTCAGTTTAAGATATTTCCTAATTTTCATTGTGGTTTCTTTTTGACTAACAGATTATTTAGAAGTTTGTCACTTTATTTCCAAACATTTGGGATTTTTCTTTTCTTTTTCTTTTTCTTTTTCTTTTTTTTTTTTTTTTTTTTGCGGGTAGGGGGACAGAGTCTTGCTCTGTCACCCAGGCTGGACTGCAGTGGTGCGATCCCGGCTCACTGCAAGCTCCACCTCCTGGGTTCACGCCATTCTTCTGCCTCAGCCTTCCGAGTAGCTGGGACTACGGGTGCCCACCACCACACCCGGCTAATTTTTTTTTTTTTTGTATTTTTTAGTAGAGATGGGGTTCACTGTGTTAGCCAGGATGGTGTTGATCTCCTGACCTTGTGATCTGCCCACCTCTCCCTCCCAAAGTGCTGGGATTACAGGTGTGAGCTACCACACCTGGCCAACATTTGGGATTTTTCTATGTATCTTTTTGTTCACAATTCCTAGTTAAATTTCACTGTGGTCAGAAACTATGTTCTGTATGTTTCAACACCACCAATTTTTTGGGAAATCTTTAATGATCCAACGGGCCATTAGTTTTGGTAACGCTCGTTGTCTACTTGGAGAAATTCATAGGCTGAAGTCAGTCCTCACACACAGGGCTCTGTCCATTTTGACCAAGTCAAATTTGTTGATCATTTTCCCCAAACATTGTGCTGGTTTTCTGTTTGCATGGGACACCTTTCCCATCCTTCTGCCTTTAGGCACTGGCACTACTGAGTATCATCTGAAGGAACATATTTGTTTGGTTTTATTTTTATAATCCAACATGACCAATCTTTGTCTTTTAGTTGGAGTATTCATGTAATTTATATGACTACATTAATTAACAATACTTCTGTGCTTAGATTTACCACATTACGGTTTTCTTCATTGTGACCTCATCAGCTGTTTTTCATCTTTTCCTCTTAGTTTTTGATGAAGCAATACTTTATTTTTCTCCACTAAACTTTTAGTCATGTGCATTTTAAATCATTCTCCTAATGACTCCTCACCAGCATCTCTGATGTATCAGAGTTAGTGCACTTGCTCCTGGATGCAAGCACTTTATAATTATTTAACCTCATTTGCCTATCCTGGCTTTTGCATCATTTTTTGTATCCTAATTTTATACACATTTAATTCTACAATATATCATTATTTTTATTGTTTTCAGTGGGTTTGCCTACACATTTACCTTTTCTATTGTTTTTCAAATTTTCTTCTATTTTCTTGTTTTAAAAAACAAGATATTTTTGGATAATTTGCCTTTGGCCTGAAAAAGTTCCTTTACATTTATTTTAGTGAAGATTACTGATGACAAATTCTCTCAAATTTTTCATCTGAATACATCTTCAGTTCATGTTTATTTTCATAAAAATATTTTAACTGGATATAGGATTCTAGGTGAGCTGTTATTTTTAACCCCAGAATTTAAAAATACATCATTCAGTTGTCTTTCAGCTTCCATTATTTTCTGTTGAGAAGGAAACCATCAGCCTATTTACTGTCACAATTTTTCTCTTCCTTTTTATTTTTGGCTGTAAGATGCCCAGGCATGGTTTTCTTTGCATTCATTTTGCTTCATGTTTGCAGAGCTTCATAGATATGTGGTTTGATGTCTTTCATTGGTTTTGGGAATGTCTTAACCAGTGTTTCTTCAAATATTCTTCTCCCTCATTCTCTCTCTTCTTCTTCTGGGACTCCAGTCCATGCATGTCATGCATTTGCATCATGTCTTATATGATGTCATGCCCTTTTTTCTACTTTTTTTCCTTTTAGTTTTCATTGCGTTCTTCTTTATATGTTCTACCTACCTAGCTTCTGGTTCATTCATCTTTATTCTGATGTTCAATCAGTTACTAACCCCATCTTTTAAGTATTTTCAGTTAATAGAGTTCTAGTTCTAGTATTTCCATTTGTTTTTCAAAAAACAAAAGACTTCAGTTATCCTGTAGAATTGTTCATATTGTCATGTGCTTTTAACTACAGTTAATTTAAAATCATATTTGGTAAGTCCAACATCTGCCCTATTCAGTTCTGTTTATATTTCCTTTTTATCTTTTGGTGGTTGGCCCTGTGGTCTTTAGCATAGCCGGAAGTTTGTATTTTGGATGCTATGCACAAAAATAGAAGTTTTGGAGGATGTATCTTCCTCCAGAGGTGATTAAACCTACTTGTAGAGGAAGGTGAGCTCTTGGGTCAAGGGAACTAAACACCCAAACCATTTAAATGTCACAAAAGAAAAAGCCATGAACTGGAAGGTGTATAACATCTGAAGCAGGTGTGTTAGAATAGACACATGACTTAAAATGAGTAGGATGCTCATATTTAACATAATAAAAAAAACGTTAGTGGTGTGAAAAAGAAAAATGTCCTGAAAAAAGAACAAAGTGGAAATAGTGGCTGTAAAAAAATACAGTAGTTGAAAGAAAGAAGTATTCTGAGGGTATAATAAAAATAGTCTCATAAGGCTTCAGAAGATTTGCCAGCAAAACCCACAATGAAAACATTTCTGGAGAAAACCTCAAAATGAAAAGAAAAACAAATCCAGGAAAAGCTGCAAGAGGTATGAAAAGAGAGAAAGAAAGATGAAAACTAAACTCTTGTAAAGTTTGTTGCCACCATTAAAAAAGGCCAGGACCAAAGAAATGTGCATACACAAACACACAGACACACACCACACACACACACATCGCACACACACACCACACACACCAAAACCTAAAAACCACACATTGCCCCTGTGATGCAGATGGGCTGCTGGGCCCTGGGATCTGGTCAGAGGCAAGGAGGCTGCTGAACCCCTGGGATCTGGTAGGTGGGTGGGGCGGGGCAAGACTGCTGGACCCCCTCTGTCCTCACTTGGGCTGCCATTCCCCTCCTCCCAGCACGTTCCACCTCCCATGTGGAATGGGGTCTGAGCCTCTGCTGTGGATGAGCGGCATGGGTCAGTGGGGAGGGGTCCTTCTGCTTGCAGCCATGCCCCCCGCCCTCACCCTGGACCTCTTCACCAGCCAGCTCCCCTCCCAGAGGCCCCAGACTGCAATTCCAAGCCTCCCCTGTCTCTGCCCTGGCCCCCATGAGCATGTCCCCTCGAGTTCATAGCCAGTGCCTCATGTCCCTGTCAGGGCTCTGTCCCCCAAACCTGCGGCCAACTCTCTGGGCTAAGAGGAAAACCCTGGACCCCACCTTCCCCTCCCACTCCACCCCAGCCATCCAGGTCCCCTGCTGCCCCCAGACCTTCCTTCGGCGTGCCAGGGGCTCCGAACAGACAGAGGCACAGAGGGAAAGCACGGGCCAAAACAGCAAGACCCAGCCCTGAACAGCCCACGGGGCACACCCCTCCTTGCGGGCAGGGGTCCCACAGTGCCCCGACCTTGGCCTCGGCCTACTTATGGGCTGGTGCCCATTCAACTCGAGCTGCGGGTCCTGCCTCTGGGCCTCTGCCTGCCAGCCCCTCCCTGGAGCCTCCCCAGTGGCCTGGGCCGTCCCTGGGCTGCTCCAGGGCTGCTGAGTGGCTGCAGCCTCTCATCCTGGCCAGCACAACACTTGCAGGGCAGGCACCCAGTATGAGGGGCCTTTCCCCTCCCGGGTTCCAGCTCCCTTTGCCCTCCCTCTGCCTCTGCGACCACCTCCCCGCACATCCCCGCATCAGAGTCCCCATCCTGGTCTGCTAGGGGGCATTCCTGGCCCCTCCCCATGACACAGCCCCAGCCCAGGTCCCGCCTCCACACCCGGGCATCCTTGCCAGGTTACTGCCTCTCCCCGTGGCACAGGCCGAGGGAGGCCTGAACCTCACTCGCAGCTGGACCTGGAGCTGCGGAAAGGCCTTGGCACAGGAGTGCTGGGAAGCTGTGGACAAAGGAACGGAGACCAATGCAATGATGGGGGTGGGTGGACCGAGGCAGGCCGGGGCTCCAGATGGGTGGACCGAGGCAGGCCGGGGCTCCGGATGGGTGGACCGAGGCAGGCCGGGGCTCCGGATGGGTGGACCGAGGCAGGCCGGGGCTCCGGATGGGTGGACCGAGGCAGGCCGGGGCTCCGGATGGGTGGACCGAGGCAGGCCGGGGCTCCGGATGGGTGGACCGAGGCAGGCCGGGGCTCCGGATGGGTGGACCGAGGCAGGCCGGGGCTCCGGATGGACGAGCAGGCCGGGCTCGGATGGGTGGACCGAGGCAGGCCGGGGCTCCGGATGGGTGGACCGAGGCAGGCCGGGGCTCCGGATGGGTGGACCGAGGCAGGCCGGGGCTCCGGATGGGTGGACCGAGGCAGGCCGGGGCTCCGGATGGGTGGACCGAGGCAGGCCGGGGCTCCGGATGGGTGGGGCTGATGCAGGCAGGGATCTTGGGGTCTCTGCTTGGAGTGGACTGAGGCAGGCCGGGGGCTCCAGATGGGTGGACTGAGGCAGGCCGGGGCTCCAGATGGGTGGGGCTGATGCAGGCAGGGATCTTGGGGTCTCTGCTTGGAGTGGACTGAGGCAGGCCGGGGCTCCAGATGGGTGGGGCTGATGCAGGCAGGGATCTTGGGGTCTCTGCTTGGAGTGGACTGAGGCAGGCCGGGGGCTCCAGATGGGTGGACTGAGGCAGGCCGGGGGCTCCAGATGGGTGGACTGAGGCAGGCCGGGGGCTCCAGATGGGTGGGGCTGATGCAGGCAGGGGTCTTGGGGTCTCTGCTTGGAGTGGACTGAGGCAGGCCGGGGCTCCAGATGGGTGGGGCTGATGCAGGCAGGGGTCTTGGGGTCTCTGCTTGGAGTGGACTGAGGCAGGCCGGGGGCTCCAGATGGGTGGACTGAGGCAGGCCGGGGGCTCCAGATGGGTGGACTGAGGCAGGCCGGGGGCTCCAGATGGGTGGACTGAGGCAGGCCGGGGGCTCCAGATGGGTGGGGCTGATGCAGGCAGGGGTCTTGGGGTCTTGCTTGGAGTGGACTGAGGCAGGCCGGGGGCTCCAGATGGGTGGACTGAGGCAGGCCGGGGCTCCAGATGGGTGGGGCTGATGCAGGCAGGGATCTTGGGGTCTCTGCTTGGAGTGGACTGAGGCAGGCCGGGGGCTCCAGATGGGTGGACTGAGGCAGGCCGGGGCTCCAGATGGGTAGGGCTGATGCAGACAGGGATCTTGGGGTCTCTGCTTGGAGTGGACTGAGGCAGGCCGGGGCTCCAGATGGGTGGACTGAGGCGGGCCGGGGCTCCAGATGGGTGGGGCTGATGCAGGCAGGGATCTTGGGGTCTCTGCTTGGAGTGGACTGAGGCAGGCCGGGGGCTCCAGATGGGTGGGGCTGATGCAGGCAGGGATCTTGGGGTCTCTGCTTGGAGTGGACTGAGGCAGGCCGGGGGCTCCAGATGGGTGGGGCTGATGCAGGCAGGGATCTTGGGGTCTCTGCTTGGAGTGGACTGAGGCAGGCCAGGGGCTCCAGATGGGTGGGGCTGATGCAGGCCGGGGGCTCCAGATGGGTGGGGCTGATGCAGGCAGGGGGCTCCAGATGGGTGGGGCTGATGCAGGCCGGGGGCTCCAGATGGGTGGGGCTGATGCAGGCAGGGGTCTTGGGGTCTCTGCTTGGAGTGGACTGAGGCAGGCCGGGGTCTCCAGATGGGTGGGGCTGATGCAGGCAGGGATCTTGGGGTCTCTGCTTGGAGTGGACTGAGGCAGGCCGGGGGCTCCAGATGGGTGGGGCTGATGCAGGCAGGGATCTTGGGGTCTCTGCTTGGAGTGGACTGAGGCAGGCCGGGGGCTCCAGATGGGTGGGGCTGAGGCAGGCAGGGATCTTGGGGTCTCTGCTTGGAGTGGACTGAGGCAGGCCGGGGGCTCCAGATGGGTGGGGCTGATGCAGGCAGGGATCTTGGGGTCTCTGCTTGGAGTGGGCTGAGGCAGGCAGGGGGTCTCTGGATGGGAGGAGCTGATGCAGGCAGAGGTCTCGGAGTCTCCACTCCAGGTGGGCTGAGGCAAGCAGGGGTCTTGGGGTCTCTGCTTGGAGTGGGCTGAGGCAGGCAGGGGTCTCGAGGTCTCTGCTCCAGGTGGGCTGACGCAGCCAGGGGTTTTGGGGTCTCTGCCCAGGGTGGGCTGAGGCAGGCAGGGGGTCTCCGGATGGGTGGACTGAGGCAGGCTGGGGTCTCAAGGTCTCTGCTCCAGGTGGGCTGAGGCAGCCAGGGGGTGTCCGGATGGGTGGACTGAGGCAGGCTGGGGTCTTGAGGTCTCTGCTCCAGGTGGGCTGAGGCAGTCTGGGGTCTCTGTTGGGGGGAATGCACTCTGGGGGTGGTAAGGTGGTAGTTTTATTGTTGCCCTTGCCCGTAAGGTTTCTCTGACCCCAGCCAAAAGACTGTGCTGTGCGGGGCCCCTGGCTGGCCCTTGGGGAAGGAGCACCGATAATGAGGGAGATCAAGAGGGCCCCAGATCCCGGCTTGGCCCTGGCGTCTGTTCCAGCTGCCTTCTTCCCACTCTGCTCCCTCATATGGAAATAATACTGGACCTCATAAAAGATCCAGGTTCTTGTTTCAAATTATGAAACAAACATTCTCCTTGGATAATACCATGTCAAGCCACCAGTGAGGTTTTGAATTCCAACTTCAAGGGGAAGTTAAAATTAGTTCTAAACCATTGCATGTAAGTTTGTAATAAATTGGGGGCTGTATTCTGCTGCCAATTAAAAGTAACTGTTGGATCCATTTCTTGGAATTTTTTGAATTTATGCTTATTTTATGCCCTTCACAAAGTCTTAAAGTTGTGAACAAAACTATAAACTTCAAAAATAATTAATGCAATTTGATGACAATAAATAAACTTCAAAGTCTCGCCAAAACCAGCAGAACCTCATCAAAGCAAAAGAAACAAGCTGGTTTCCAGCTCAGAGGTGAAGCGCTGCAGATGGCCGGCATTTCATCTCGAGGGGAGGGTTGGGAAAGGCTGTGGAATGAGGGGTGTGGCTGGCGCTTTGTTCTCTCCCCACAGTAACAAAACTCTGTCATATGGAGACGCTTTGTGTCCAGATGGAGTACTTAATGTTTTTAATTTTCTAAAAAGAGAAATGCCTCTTGGAGTAAGCAGACCTCAAACAATAATTTAGGAGTCCACATGGAGACACCTCCCAAAATGTAGCAACCTGGTGTTAGGTTTTTGTTTTAGTTCTGCTACTTTTAAAAGCAATCAACTTCTGAACTTTTAGACGTTTTCTGATAACTGCAGCTCCAGGCTTTGCCGTGACAAATGTGCCTAAACAGAAATGGAAACCAGAACACTAAAAATATATTAAAAAGATGAGTTTGATTTTATGAGATATTGGTTAAAAAGCATAGAGATGGATTGTAAACGTTTAGAATCTGGAACATTATGAGACCACGTCCTGTGTTTTATGGCTGGCTACTATTCTAGAAAACACGCAGAAATCATGGTCGTGATTTAGCACACACATAAATTGGGCAGTGGGCCGTTGCTTTAGTGGCCTCTGGCACCCCAAATTGCCCAGCATCAAAGGCCCCTGAGACGCCTCCCAGCCTCTTTCTCTGGCCACGGAGGGGACTGCCCAAGGCCCCCCCAATGTCCTCCTTTCTCCGGCAGGAAGAACAATGCCCCCTTTCTCTCGGTGCCCGCCAGGAAGTGTCTCCATGACATCCACACACAAAGTCAATTCCGCAAAAACCAAATCACCCGTCCACATGTTGTGTCTGTGTGGGGCTGAGCAGTTGTGGAGTCCCACCGCCAGGGACGCGAAGCTTTGATTATCACTGTCCTCCCAGACCAAGTGTCTCAACAGCACTCCTTGGATGTAACTTGGACTGGTTTTTCTTCTCCTGAGTTCAGAAGGCGAATACTGAGCCCTGGGGCCCTCACGGGATTGACTTCCCTCCTGAGGAAATGGGAACTTGAGAAGTCTCAGGACGCCCAGGCCTAGTCCACACTCACACCACAATCCCTCGCCCTCACACCACAACCCCTCGTCCAGGCCTAGTCCACACTCACACCACAATCCCTCGCCCAGGTCAGTTGGGAGGACCTGTGTGGTGAGCGAGGAGGCCCCACGGTGGCCAGGCGCTCTTGGCTGAGGCCCCAAATCTCTCCTCTTTATGGCATCTGCTCTTACCAGTGACCATTCACTCCACCAACATTTATTGAGCGCCCACTGTGTACCAGGCACTGGGGTGGAAGTGAAGTCATCAGGAAGACAGTTCCTGCTGTAAACGATCAGGGAGCTCAGAAGGAGAAAAGCAAAGAAAGGAGGGAGAGAAGGGTCGGTCCCCGCCCGCCTCTGCCCGCCTGTGCAGCAGCCCTGCACTGCACCCAGCATCTCCTGAACTGCTTCTGCTGCAGGAGGACCAGCACCATCCAGGGTCCCAGCCACAGCTGCCGCCCTTGACAGCCCCTGTCCCACACTGCAGTGGGAAACAGTGGAGCACACGGGTCTCTCTGTCCTCCCAGCCTGGCCTGGCAGCGGCCCTGAGCCCACGTGGATGGAGCCAGCCCCCTTCTGCTCCTGGGACTTGTCCCCTGGTGTCCTCGCTGGAAGTGGTGCTGATGGTAAGGGTTCTCCTTATCTCCTGGGCTCCGTGTTCCCTTCTGGAGCGAGCCCCTCCCAGGCTGGCTTAGGTCTGGAGGTGCCAGGAGCCTGCTCACCCCTTCCTGGAAGCAAACTGAAGTGGTTTCGCTTTGAATCCTCCCTGCAATGTGGGGGCACCTGCTGGCTGCGCACCCCAATCCCCCGTCATTACGACGTCAGGCCAGAGGAGTGTTGGGCTCTGCCAGGGTGGGGCGAGCTGGGCGCCCCCAGCCCCCAGTCAACCCAGAAGGGCTGCTCCTACCTCGGGCACATCCTGACAGCCGGTCATGGGCACAGCTTCCCAGTCAGCAGCCCTCAACAGGTTCCTTGTCAGGAAGATCACACAACCCATCACACAATTGTGTGGCTTCAGACTTACCATCATGGAGACAGAACTCAAACCTTCCCGGCTTCTCATCCGGCTCGCTTTTGACAAAGTGGGAAGGGGAGGTGGAGTTCCTGCGTGTGCATGTGTTGCGTGTGCGTTTGCATGTGTGTGTGTGTGTGCATGTGCCTGTGTGTGGGTGCATGTGTGTGCATGTGCGTGTGTGTGTGCGTGTGTGCATGTGTGTGTCCATGTGTGCATGTGCATGTGTGTGTGTGCATGTATGTCCATGTGTGCATGTGTGTGCATATGTATATGAGTGCATGTGTGTGCATGTGTGTGTCTCCATGGGTGCGTGTGTGTGCATGTGTGTGCGTGTGTCTGTGTGTGCGTGTGTGTGCATGGGCATAGGAATGCAGTTCTTCTGATGCTATCCATTTGCTGTTATTTCACAGCCAGCCCACTTTCCTTTGTCACAAAGGCCACCAGATGAGGGATCATGGACACCTGGCTGTCAGGGGACAGTGAAGGCTACCGTGTGGCTGGGCTTCCTGGAGGCATGGGGCTGCTGCAGGGAGTTATAGCTTAACTCAAAAAGGTGTCCTTGTCTGGGGTCCTGGCCTTCCTCAGTGCAGGTGTCATCCCACCCACGTGCCCGCAGCTCCTCTGGCTTCCCTTCCCCTCTTCTCACCTCCTCTCAGCTCGTGAGGGCCTGGCGCCCACATTGTGGATTGTAACCAATTTGTCTGTTTCCCTTCTTCTTCCAGACTGTGTCTCTTGGGGTTGGAAACAAGGACATTCCCCATTTCCCGAAGGAGACCCACAGGAACCTTCCGTAAGCCATGTCTTCAAATCCCGCCTCCCCAGAGCATGAGCCAGCCCCACCTGCTTCCACCCAAAACAGCAACCCACGCCTTCAGCTTACAGGGAAACAGTCACAGTGTTTAGAGCTTTTCTTCAAGAACTGCTTCTAAACCCAGTTTTACAAACTTTAATAAAGCGATTTAAAAAATGCATGTGTCATGCACACACGGAGACACACACATACATGCACACGCGCACACACAGAGACACATGCAGAAAATGTGCTGGCCGGGGTGTGGAGAAAGGGGAACCCATGAGCACCTTTGGCAGGGAGGTAACGGTGTGGAGGCTTCTCAGGAAACTAAAGACCCAGCTCCCACAGGGCCCAGAAATCTCACTGCCGGGCACCCATCCAAAGGAAAGAAGTCTACAGAGGGATGCCTGCGCCCTGGGTTTACTGCAATCTAATCACAATAGCCAAGATGCAGAATTGGCCTGGGTGTCTGTCCATCAGCAGATGCGTGGACAGAGAAAACAAGGTGCGTGGACACCGTGGGGTACTCTCCAGCTGAAAAGAGCGAAATCCTGCCATTCTCAGCAGTGTGAATGGAACTGGAATGAAGCCCACGCTTCCCTCCTGTGGGAGCTGAGAGTGAGTCTCATGCAGAAGATTGGTGGCCACGGAGGCTGGGAAGGGAAGGGGGAGATGAAGGGCTGCAGGCTGAAGAAATAGGACCTGTTGTTTGGTGGCACAGTAGAGTGACTATAGTTAATAATTTATCGTTTATTTCATAATAGCTAGAAGAGAGGATCTGGGATGTTCCTGATAGAAAGGAATGATCAACGCTCGAGTTTCCCTGAATTGATCATTAGGTGTTATTGTGCATGCATCCCAATAGCACACGCACCTCATAAATATGTACAACTGTTATGTATCCAAAAAATTAAAAATAATTTTTAAAGGCATGGTCCTCCCTTGGGTCCTCTGGGAAGGATGGGAAGGGGAAAATCTGGAGTGGGGGCATGGGGACAGGGCGGCTGCCAGCCCGCCCGTGTGCCCCTGCTCTGACCACCACTTCCCTGCGTGCAGAGGGCCAGAAAGAGGAGCTGCAGGGGAGGTTAGGGTTAGGGTTAGGGTTAGGATCTGGGGCTGGACTTTAGGTCCTTGTCTGCACCCTGAACCTGGGCTCCTGTGACCCAGAGCTGCAGGAAGAAGTGGGTCCTGGGACCCTAAGGACTGTGAGCGTTCTAAGGATCTGGAAGGACGGACAGCCCCATGCAGTCGTGCCCTCCCACCTGGCAGGAAGACTTTGTGCCTTTAGCCCACGTGGTGGGTGTGGCCCTGCTGCGAGAGGGAGCGCCTGTCTCACTGGCCTGACAGGTCCTGATGCCGGGTGGCATCTTGCAGAGCCTGGGGTAGTTCTGGGGGGTGATGTCTGCAGGAGACGAGCTGCCCACCATGGCTCAGAGAGAAGGGAACAGCTGATTACCTCAACGGAAAAAGAGGAGGCAAAGGCAGAGAAATGGTACGTGGGCTCTGAAGCTTCAGCCAGGTGGGTTGGAAGTTCTCACCTCCTGACCTCCTAGGTTTTTTCCTAGGAGTGGAACCTAAGGAGTTAATTAGAATTGTTACAGCATTGCACACATTTTTAATAGGAAGATACAAATTGGTGTCAAAGGCCCACTGAGAAGACAGCTGGAGCTTGACCACCCCACCCCACCTCCCACGCAGAGCCAGGCGCTAGCGGGGAGGCTCCAGTTCTCAGTCCCAGCACCCCTGGGCCCTCCATCATCATCACATGGGTGACATGGGAGGAGGTGGCCAAGGTGAGAAGCCCAGCCCGTGTGGCCACCGTGAGTTGTGGGTGGGGAGGAGGCCTCTGCAGGAGCGGCAGGGCAAGGGCGGGCAGCAGCAGAGCTGCAGCCCCGGGGGTGGCATGAAGCAAAGCAGGAAAATCACGTGATTCAGTAGCTTTAAAAATAACAGCATTTGCAGGGCAAAACGGGGTGGCACAGGTTTAAAAGAAACCACCTGTCTGTTCTGATGGCAAAGCCTGAGGGAAGCCAGTGGTCCGAGCAGGTGGAGGTGTCCGGGTCTGGGCAGGAACATGTCTGCCACCTGCTGTCTGGGCTCAGGTGAATCAGGGAAGAGGAATCCTGGGGCGGGATGTGCTGGGGATGCCCCTGTGTGGCTCTGGGTCCAGGCCTGCTGAGAAGGGGATTGCCAGGGGCTGGGGCGGTTGCCTGGACTCCCTGAGAACCCTGCAGCCTGGCAGACCTGGGTGCTCACACCAGGTGGGGTGGGGTGGGCACACCAGGTGGGTGCACACCCAGCGGGGAGGGCACACCGGGCAGGACAGGCACACCAGGCAGGGGGCACTCACCAGGCGGGGGGCACTCACTGGGCAGGACGGACACACTGGGTGGGGTGAGCACACCAGGCCGGGTGTGCATGAGACAGCAGCCACTCCAGAGAAGCGCAAAGCCTTTAGGATCTTAGTGTGATCTCACATTTGGGTTCACGAGTCCTGTCCCATCCTGGTCATGGTGTCTAGAAAAACAGGACGGTGTGTAAGTGACCCTGTTGCTTTAGTGAGGACGAGAGAGCTTCAGGGGGTGAGAAGGGAATGGTGGGTGGCATGGCACGGGAGATGAGCTAGCAGAGGGGCGTCCGACATGGGCAGCAGGCAGGAGAGCCCCAGCGGTCACCTCCATTGGGAGACACATGCACACCCTTCCCCGCCTGCAGCCCTGGGCTCTCTTTGTGGCATTGGAGTGTGAGGGAAACGCTGTCTCTGAAGGCCTCGGCTGGCCCCACCATCTTATGGTGACTTGGCCCCGCTGACCACTGAGGCCATGGTGCCTCCAGCCTTGGCTGTCGCCTTCAATTTGGGCCCAGCTGGCAGTGCCCAGACTTGGCCACAAGACGTTCCCCAAGTCTCAGATATTCGATGCTTCACATTGCCAACATGGAGCCATTTCCCACATGGGGAAACTGAGGCACGGGGGGCAGCCGGGCATTGGGGTACCTTGTGACCCAAATCCCTGTAGCGGTTTGAGGTCTACGGTCAACTCTGTCCTAGCCCCGTGGAGGGGGAGTGGCCACGTGGGCTTTGGCAAGGGTGCTCATTGGGAAAGAGGCTTTCCTGCTGCGTGCGTGAGGTCAGATGGACTTGGGGGCCGATGGGGCCTTGTCATGTGGGGGGCAGGGCTGGGGGTGGGGAGCCGAGCTTGGCCCTCCGTAAAATGCCCAGACATTTGTCAGTGCAAGCACTGGCGTTCTCTGTCTCTCACGCTTACGTTATTTGAGTAGAAGTCCAATCACATCGCCCCCCAGGTGTGAATCACTGCCTGCTTGGCCGGGACTGCAGCCTCGGTTTGGCCTTTGGACACTGCACGCAGGTGTCGTGGCCCTCCTGGCTTTGGGAATGTGGTGTCCGGCTTACAGCTTAGGGTCCCGCTGCCAGGGAGCGTGGAACACAGCCGCCCACATGTGGATTCACTGGACAGAGTGCTCCGTTTCCCATTCACACTGCTTTTTGTCCCCCTGGACAGCAACGCCACGGCAGGAACATCCAGTCCCTCCAGAACCACCGAAGCATTCCCCGGGCACCTGCTCCCGGCCCGCGGGCTCCCAGCACTGCGTCCTCCCCCAGGCATGGCGAGGCCCAGCTGGGTTGCCAGGCATCTGCACGGCCCTCGTCCTGAACCAAACCACAGCCGCAGAGCTGAGCACGTACCTGCGTCTGTCTGGTTTGTTTCCCAAGAGTTTGGGTCCAGATTAAAGAACCGTGTGATGCCACACTTTGCTTTTCGGGTACATGCCTCTGCACACTGCATGTCTGGTGGAGGACAGGGTCCTGTGAGTTTCCAGCAAAACCGACCTCCGTGGAAACGCAAGTGGAAAATGCTTTCTTGAGAAAGTTGCAGTCAATGACAAAATGGCCTTTCCCCAAGTGCCATAGTCTCTTGCTGAGACCCTGTGCCAATGTGGGGAGGTGTGGACCTTAGACCTGAGTGCTGCAGTCTCTTGCTGAGACCCTGTGCCAATGAGGGGAGGTGTGGCCCTTCCGCAAGTGCCACAGTGTCCCCTGTGCCAGTGTGGGTATCCTCAGGGCTGAGCAGGGATGCTGTGGCTGGAACTTGGTCACCCTTTGAGCCAGACAGCCTGCAAGGGAGACTCTTGGTGGTCACCACAGCAGGTGACAGCCGTGCGCCAGTTCTCAGCCCCATCCACACCTCATGGTGTTAGGCACAAACCCTTCATCCTGCTCCAAACAGAATGAGAATGTCATGTCGCAGCCTTGCCTACAAAGCTCACCAGAGAAGGAGGGTAGAAGGAAGCCCCCGAAAAGTCACAATAAGACGACCCTGTGTGAGCAGCCTCCGCCCCACTGATTTGACGTCCGAAATGGCTTCCACACTGGATTTCCTGCTTCCCCATACCCTCGGTTCTGGCTTAGGGCCAAAGCCGTTCTAGCCAGAGCTGTGGGTCCTTCCCATGAGCAGGCCTTGCTTCCTGCTTCCTGCACTTCAGAGATGGGCGCCAACCACACAGGGCAGGGGACACACTAGGTGCCCTCAAGAGGAGTGGGTGGAATGGCCCAGAAATACCCCAAATAAATAAAGCTGGGCATCAGTGGCGAGGATGGCAGAGGGGCCAATGAGCCACTGCTGAGTGCAACCCGGGCTGGACAGTGGCTTGAGGGGGCCGGGTGGGCAGGGACGGGGGACACAGAGGAGGCCACAGTGCTCAGGAAATGAAGCCAGCATGACCTGACGTCACCCCTTGGCCAGGCTGCACCCGGCCCCGAGCCACATCCCCTGCGAGGTCAGACCAGAACCCAAACAGTTGTTTGATCTTAAAACTAAGCCTGTGTTTGTAACAGGAAACCAGTCCCAGCACGGCTGGGGTGAGTCAGATTAAACTGCGGTATGTGCCACAGAAAACCTTAAAGGAATGAGGGCACGGTCCAGAGATGCTCCCTGCTCGGAACAGGAGCTCTGGGCTGCGGCGCACGGGCAATCCCGGGGCGTCCAGAGGAGGCGCCACACCTAAATCAACCCTGGCGGGTCGACGGTGGATGGAGACCTCAGCCTTTGAGACTGACCCGAGGTCAGTCCCAGGGCACAGATCCATGGGCCTGTCCCGAGCCAGCTCTGAAGGCTGGACGGGCTTCCCCCATTGTCTGGGGACCCTGACGAACACCACAGTCATAAAGCACCTTTCATTTTCCTTTCAGGTCTTTTAACTAAAATGCCACAAAAAAGGGGACTGCCGCCGAGTCCCAGGCTAAGCGCGCTGCACAGCCCCGACCGGGCCTCTGCTTGGCCCAGATAATTGGAAAACATTCCAGGAATCTCAGCATTGCGGTTTTGTTTTCTCTTGGCTTTGTGAGAGTTTAAGGAATGTGTAATTATTTATGAAATGCCAGCGTCCTGGCTGTGGAAACGCCCATTGAAGAGAGAACCAGGCAGATGCAGGGCCGTTCTTGGCTGGAGCTTTGAGCCCCACTGACTTTCCCTGCCATGATGCTGGGAATTTCTACCCCACTCATGGGCAAGGTGGAGCAGGACCTGAACAGACTGTAAAGGGAGGTGGAACTGAGATCTGTATGCGTTTTCAGAATTCAAGCAGGGTGAGCGGGTTTCTTCCCTTCATGTCTGCCCCCAACCCTGAAGAGTCTTTTGGGGAGTGCCAACGTCTCCCGCAGGAAGCCCACCTCCCCTGCCCCTTCCGAGGTCCTGAGCCATTCTGGAGGGTCTTCAGCCCCCAGCCCCGCTGGGCTTCAGCTGCTGTGGAACTGCAAGGTGGGGTGGAGTCACCCTCAGAGGGTGCCAGGTCTTCATGGGTGAGTTGAAGACTCCATGGACGCCTCATGTCAGAGCCATGGGAGGGGGTCTCTGAGGTTCAAGATCTCGGTGCAGCTGCCGTCCTTTCTGGAACATCTCCCGGGTACTTGGCGAGAGAGCAGAGGTCAGTCAGAGACGCCTTGGCCAGCACCAGCCCCTCACTCTCCAGCTATGCGGTAGCCCCTTCTAGTCCCCGGCTGTCACCTCCACTTGGGGCCCAGCTGGCACTGCCCTGAGTCTCAGGTCTCCAGCCCAGATCACCGAGATGGACACATTTTCCAGATGAGGAAGCCGGGGTGCAGAACTGAGCCGGATGCACAAGGTGCTTTGTAAACAGTGCCTTCCAGGCGGGCTCAGCAGTGAACACACAGACAGACCTGCCTTCCTGGAGCTCACGCTAGCAAAGTCAAGGAGAAAACCACGTGGCCACCGTAGCAAACGCAGAACATCTGGGAACATTCAACAACCATTCATGAAAAGGTTCTCAGCAGGCTAAGAATAGAAAGGAATTTCCTTCACTGGATAAAGGGTTTTTTAAAAACCTTCAGCAAATACAGTACGGTGCTAAATGGCGAGACAGAAACTGTCCCCCTCAGACCAGAACACAGTAGGCAGGCCTTCTAACAACACTTCCGTTTAGCATTCTAAGAGAGGTTACGGGTGTCATTCACAGGAGACCGAGGACAGAGACAGGGTCAGAGAGACAGACAAAGACAGAGAGAGACAGAGACACAGGGAAACAGAGACAGAAATAGAGAAACAGACACAGAGAGACAGAGAGACAGAAACAAAGACAGAAACAGAGACAGAGACATAGGGAAACAGAGAGACAGACAGAGAGAGACAAAGAGAGAGAGACAGAGACATAGAGAGAGACAAGGCATTTGCAGGGAGATAATGAAACAATATCTGGACTAAAAGAGAAATGTTCTTCACAAATGGCATTTGCTGTGGTTAGAATGTCTCTCCCGAAACTCATGTTGAAACTCAATTGCCATTTTCCAGATGAGGTGCAGAGTGGAGGCAGACGTGTTAAGAGGTGAGGCCCTCCTGAGAAATTAATTTGGTTGTGGAGGAAGCTCAATACTGACTACAGCAGTATAGTTATAAAAGTCAGGGAGAAAATGAACAAAATGAAAAGAAAATAACACAGATAAGAAACAGACAAACAAATTTAAAAGGATTTACACTTATATTATTAGATACAATAAAAAGTAGCAAGTACGTTGGATGCAAACCCAGCGTTAATCGATCAGTCATAATTCCATCATCCAGAAAAAAAGCTTTTTTTTTTGTTTTTTTTTTTTAGATGGGGTCTTGCTCTGTCACCCAGGCTGGAGTGCAGTGGCATGATCTCGGCTCACTGCAACCTCTGCCTCCCGGGTTCAAATGATTCTCCTGCCTCAGCCTCCTGAGTAGCTGGGATTACCGGCACCCGCCACCACACCCAGCTAATTTTTGTATTTTTAGTGGGAGACGGGGTTTCACCGTGTTGGCCAGGCTGGTCTTGAACTCTTGACCTCGTGATCTGCCCGCCTTGGCCTCCCAAAGTGCTGGGATTACAGGCGTGAGCCACCGCGCCTGGCTGAAAAGCATTTAAAATTTAAAAATCGAATAAAAGATGCACAGAACAATTGAGGAAAACATCATAAAACTTTCCTGAGAGACCTGTTCACTGTCTTCCCTCCCTCCCCCACGTCACTCCTGACCGACGGTGTGGGTGGAGCTCCCTGTCTATTGCGTGAGTTTTCCGATGTTGAGTGTGTTATCTGCAGCAGAGCATGACTTTGCATCTCTTTTCCGGGTCACCAGCTGGTACCGAATGGATGAAGGAATTAATTTTCAGGGATGCTTGCCCCTTCTGCTGTAGGGACTGGTACTCTGGCACGGCCCATCTATGTGTTTTGCTCTTGTGAGTCTAGGGTCAGCCCCGTGCCGTACGAGGTTGAGTTGTTGTGGTGTGTGTGTGTGGTGTGTGTTGTGGTGTGTGTGTGTGTGGTGTGTGTGTGTGTTGTGTGTGTGTGTTGTGTGTGTGTGTGGTGTGTGTTGTGTGTTGTGGTATGTGTGCGTGGTGTGTGTGTGTGGTGTGTGTGTGTGGTGTGTGCGTGATGTGTGTTGTGGTGTGTGTGTGTGGTGTGTGTTGTGTGTGTATGGTTGTGGTGTGTGTGTGTGGTGTATGCGTGTGGTATGTGTTGCATTCTTACTTTTTACTTTATCCTGCAGTCCGAGCCTCCACTTCCCACAGGTGTCCCCTGACTCACCTTGAGGAGCGGGGCGAGGGTCCTCCAGAGTATGGGCCTCTCTTTGGGGGACCCGTCTAGCTCAGGCTTGGTAGCCAGGCCAGCACCCCCTCCACCTCAGCCACATGTTCTCAGAGACCCGCCATGACGGCAACCTCAGGGTCCCACAACCTGAGAGCGTCTCTAACTCATCAGAGAACGTGAGAGGACTTGGCTGGGGGCGCCTGCCTTCTCTCCTAGTCACTGCACTTGAGTCTTGCAGAGCCTGGGACAGAGTCAGCAGCCCTGGGCGTGGGCTCCCCTTGGGTTCCCTTCCTTGGATTCTCTCAGCAAGGCCGTGTGCTTGTGGACCCTGCTTATCTGACAGCCCTGGACACCCTGCGGGGAAAGTGTGTGCACAGTCCCTGCCGGCCAGCCCTGCCTCAAGGTACAAATTCTTACAAAAGTGCATAGTGCTTGCATTTTAGTGAACTTGTGCCAGGAGTTTCCAGGCGGGACTGTAGACCCTCAGCAAAGCCTCCGTGCTTCCTTCCTGCTGCGTCCCTTCACCCACAGATCACAGGTGAGGGGATTTGATGCTGCCCAGATGGTGTTTCTGCTGCACTAGGATTCATTCGATGGAATATGCACTGCCAGCTACATATGAAATTTTACATTTTCTAGTAGCTAAGTAACACTAAGAAAAGAGAAACAGGTATTAACTGTAATATTTGTTGTTTAACCCAATGTAACAAATATTATGCCAGCACGTAAGCAAAACGTAAAGGGTGTTGCTGAAGCATTTTGCCTTTTCTTCCCCTCCTGCCTTTTCCCACCCTGGCCCCTGTTTGCACTTGTAGAACCTCCAGCTTTGAGTGGCGGTTTCAGGGGCCAGCAGCCCCCATGTCCTGTGGCCTCTGCACTTGACACTCAGGCCTAGGCTTGTAACCCCAGAAGCAGGAGCTGCCAAGCCAGCTGCAGGCTCTCTAAGTTGGCTCAGGGGCCCTGGCTGGGAGACGAACTCTGCCTTGCACTGAACATTTTGCTCCCTGGCATGACCTGTGAGACCCAAACCTCTACTCATGCCTAGGATGTGTGCCTGTTCCCTGTGCAGAGACCCTGCAGGCCTGTCCTGGCTCAAGGACGCCTGTCCTGGCTCAAAGACACCTGCCCCTGTGGTGCATTCCGCATGCTCAGAGCCACAGGCTGTCCTCCTGGAGCCCCCTGTACTCCCAGCCTGGGGCCTGTGTTCACTGGACAGGAGGGCCATTGCCAGCAGGAGTGTCTCAGCTCCCGCCCTAAAGAGGCCCCAACACCCTGCCCAGGCCTCTGTGCTGAGTGTGAGTGACAGCCTCTGGTTCCCCGCCCATGGTTAGAGGGGAACAGGCCAACGAGAACAGGGGCTGAGGGAGTAACCATGAAGGCAGAGAAGGTGGAGCCGCCTGATCTTTCGAGGGCAAAGCCTTGGGGGGCAGACTCTGGACCCCAGAAAGCAGGTGGAACCACCCTCGGCTTCTCCACAGGGCGTCCAGGACAGGGCCCTGTGCTCCTGACTCCGGGGCACCAGGTTCAGGGAGGCCCTACGGGGCAGGGTCTTTCCCACCCCTTGCCTGGGGCCTTGGGAAGAGGATCATTCTCACAGGTACCCACAGCCACAGCCAAGGCCCTGGGAACTGTGGGTGTAGGGTCAGCTCGGGCCCAGGCTACAGGTCAGAAGGGCCCGTGTGTGGAGGAGCCACCAGGAGATGTGGAAAGGACAACAGCAGTGCTGGGGAACAGCCAAGGAGGGAGGCGGGAGGCGGCCAAGACCTCTCCTGTCCTGCCGCTAGCTCTCCCAGGGCCACAGGAGCCCACCCAGGGGTCAGGGTCATGCCAGGACAGCAGTACACACGTGTAGCTCAGCCCCAGTCACGGTGTCTGAATGAGGCCTCCTCAAGGGAGCCTGTGGGAAGAGCCCGTGTCCCTGACTCTGCCCAGGGAACGGGCGGGTGGGAACGGGGCCTGTGGGAAGGGGTTGTCAGCCTCTGGGCTTCCTCCCTTGCCTCAGGAGCTGACCATTAGGAATTCACAGGGGAGGGGCCGGCTGAGCCAGGAGGGGGCTCATTTTCCAGAACATGGACCAAAATCCCAGGATGAACTTTCCCTTCAGCTCCAACATGTAAAGAGCTTAGAAACCACAAAGTGAGAATCATCAATTTGTCTTGGACCCGTCAAAGAAACAAGGTCAAAGGGCAGAGTGCCACCTGACACCTGGAGAAAGAGGTGAACACAGAGTGTCACAGCTGAGATCTGCTCACTTAAAGCCAAATCCACTGGACCCAGAAACTAGTGCAGATACATAAATGATGGCTTTGAGGAGGTGGCAGAGGCCAGGCATAGGACATGTGAGGGTGAGCATCTCCCTGGAGCTGCAGTGCCGGGGCTCTCACATTTATGGGTTTTACTTTCAGGAACCCTGCTGAGTTCTCAAAGATCCAAAAAGACCTGGGTCTGGCAGGGGAGGAGAGGAGGAATCACTGTGGAGCACAGCCAGGGCGTTCAGCACAGCAACTGCCTTTCCAGGGCAAACAAACCTTACCAGGGCCTTATCCCACATGGACAAAAGGCACTCCTCCCACTCCAGCCCCCTGGAGTTTTTCTGTCTCACCGCAGTGGGGGACACTATGCCACTGAAAAAACACTAGTGAAGGTCACAGGCCAAGAGGCAGACCCCATGAAAGACAGAGACTTCATTACAAGATTGTAGCATGCTTCCTTCCCACACAGCTGACTACCACACAACCAGGGTTCTATTATGACCAGGTTGCAGCTGAGTGAGCTACCAGACATGGATTCTATTTAAGGAGGAGGACCTAGGGAAGTCCAAAGTCAAAAGAGGAGACACACACAAGGACATCAGGGGAATTTGAAGTCTCTGGCACCTAGAGCTATGGAAAACATTACACGTGGCCTAACTCTAGCCAGATTAAAATAAAACTTCACTCTAAATCCCCACTTTCCCCCATTCCTATTACTGAATGCATCACATATGGCTTTCAACAAAATATTGCAAGGCATGCCAAAAGGTAAGAAAAAACCGTCTGAAGAGCAAACACAATCATCTGAACAATACTCAGATGTGGCAGAGGTTTTGGAATTACCAGGCAGAGAATGTAAAGTAATACGTTAAAGGCTCTCATGGAAGATCGGACAGCATGCAGGAACAGGTGGGTGACGTAAGCCGAGAGATGGAAGCTCTAAGAAAGAATCATAAGGAAAGGCCAGGAATTAGCTGTAACAGAACCAAAGAAGGCCTTTTCTGGGCTTATCAGTAGATGGGACAAAGCTGAAAATGAATTAGTGCATTCGACAGTAGGCCAACAGAAATATCCCAAACTTTAATTTACGAAGAGAAAAGAGAATGGGGAAAATTCAGGACATCCAAGAACTGCAGAAGAATGTTAAAAAGTGTAGCACATGCATAATCAGAATACCAGACGGAGAAGAAAGAGAGAAGGGAGAAGAAATATTTGAAGTAATAATGGCTGAGAACAGTCCATAGCTAATGAAAGACACCAAACCACAGATCCAGATCCAGGAAACTCAGAGATCAACAGAATAAATCTCAAGAAATCTACACCTTGGTATATCATATTCGAATGACAGAAAGCCAAAGACAAAGAGAAAATGGTGAAAGAAGCCAGAGGGGAAAACGCCTCGGCATTAGGGAGACAGAAGCAGAAGTGACACTGGATTTCTCCTCAGGATGGTGAGACGTAGTGAAACTAGCACTCGCCTCTCGGGTGTTCCTCCCGAAAACACTTACCTCTAGCCTAATCATGAAGAAACATCAGGCAAATCTTTTTTGAAGACCATTCTACAAAACACCTGACCAGTACTACTCACAATCATCAAAAACAAGGAAAGCCGATAAACTGTCACCACGACGTGTCATGTGGGATCCTGCACAGGGCCCTGAGGCAGAAAAGGGACATGAGGTAAAAACCAAGGGAATGTGAATGGGCTACGGGCTTTTGTTAATAGCAGCGTGTCAATGTTGGCTCACTAATTAGGCCACATCTAGCAAATGGATGTAAGACGTTAGCAGCAGGGAAATCCTGAGTGCACGGAGTGGACCAGTTCTCTGTAGTATCCTAGCAGGTTTTCTAGAGCTTCAAAACTGTTTTAAAATAAAAAAATATATTTTTAAAATATAGGAGAAAATATATTTTTAAATATACAGATGAAAAGATGGCAAACTATTTTCAAAGAGAAATGAACATACTCAAAAAGAAATAAAAATTCTAGAAGTGAAAATGAAATAAATGAAAAAATGTGTTTAAAGCTAAAAATGAGAAAAGCAACCCTTGGGGTAACAAGGAAGGGTGAGGCATGTGTGGGACTGGGCTGGGGGAAGAGGCCACCTGTCCATATGGAACGAAGAGGCCCAAACAGAGCAGTGGGCAGGAGGACCCAGGCCCTGGGTCCAGTCTTGGAACCTTTTTTTTTTTTTTTTTTGAGGTGGAGTCTCGCTCTATCTCCGGGACTGGAGTGCAGTGGCCGGATCTCAGCTCACTGCAAGCTCCGCCTCCCCGGTTCCCGCCATTCTCCTGCCTCAGCCTCCGGAGTAGCTGGGACTACAGGCGCCCGCTACCTCGCCCGGCTAGTTTTTTTTTTTTTTATTTTTTTTTATTTTGTATTTTTAGTAGAGACGGGGTTTCACTGTGTTAGCCAGGATGGTCTCGATCTCCTGACCTCGTGATCCACCCGTCTCGGCCTCCCAAAGTGCTGGGATTACAGGCTTGAGCCACCGTGCCCAGCCCAGTCTTAGAACCTTGACAGCATCTCCCAAGCCCCTTGGGCCTCAGGTTCCTCATCTGTGGAAAACGATAACTGGATAAGCAGGTCCTTGGGCACCCTTCCAGCTCTGACCCTGGATCATGCTAAATGGCTGCCCTGACCCACCAAGGTGTTCAAATCTTGCCATCCCTTACATTTAATTTCTCCTCCCAGGCCAAGCCTTCTTTTGCTCAGTTTACCTCTCGGGGGAGCAACCATCTGCCCCCTCACCTGGGAACCAGGTATCCCCAATACTGGAGCCGCCCTCAGGCCTGGTCTGCCTGGTCCTCAGCCCTGCTCAGAGCTCCCCACCTCCTGTTCACTCACCAGGTGCTCTGAGAGGTGACTTCACCTGGCTTTCCTCAAAGCCCCACTTCCATCTCTCCCGTCTCTCAGCCATGGGCGTGGTGCCTGTTCTGGGGGTGCAGGTGGTGGCAGAGGCACGGGCCAGTGAGGAGGGGCCCACGGGGGCCACAGCTCTGCATCCAACCATCAGGAGAGGATGGCGCAGGGCAGGGCCAGCTCAGCAGGACGTGAGGTAATGGGAAACGCAGTGAGAGACCGAGGCCTGTGCCAAGCTCACGTGTGGCTCTGGATGAATGGGCCTAACTGGGGGCAGAACCTGCACCTGCACCGTCCACTCCGCACCCCCTGAAAACCCAAAGTTGAGCAGAAGATGCTGGATCCCACAGCATGCGTCAGCCCCCGGCCTCCCACACGTCAGAAGGAACTCTGAGCCCCACTGGGGTTTTGTTTTAAAACCATGGCCTTTGGGCTGTATGATGCAATTCAAGACAAGAAAGGGCAACTTTCTGAGACGACGACCAGCCTGGGAGGCCCAGCAGGTCCCCCAGCCCCAGGCCAGGGTGAAGGGTGCTTATGAGAGAACAGGCATTGCTGGCCGGCCTTCACCAAGTAGGGTCAGAATGACTCGGTGGTGGTATTTCGATAGAGCAGTGAGGGTGTAGGATCAGAACGACTTGGTGGTGGTGTTTTGACAGAGCGGCAAGGTTTCTCTGGCTCCCTCTGGAGTCTGCTAAGAGACCTCGAGATCAGAGAAGAGCCATTGCCGTTTTCCACTGAGAAGCCGGCGTTCCTGGGTGCAAACGAGTGACGCCCACAGTGACACCCCATGGAGCACATCAGTTCCCACCAGGCGCTTTCCTTGCTGTAAGTGCCACTGGTGAAGACCCGTAGGGGCCCTCTGGGGGTGTGGGAGTCCCACCCCTCTTCTGACATCGGGCTGCCATCTGTCAAGCCCAGCCTTTCCTCCTCCTTCCCACACCTGGGCCGCTCCCTCTGGCAGGACCACACAAGGCAGGACCCTCATCCAATCCCAGCCCTGAGTCGTGGGAACCCAGGCCTGCCTCCCCGCCCTGTCTCCCCGCCCCACTCTCTCAATCCATCTTCAGGGCAGCTCAGAGCCACCTGCTCTCCCCAGAAGCATCGCAGTGTGAGGAATGAAGCTTTTCACGTCCTCCTGGTGTGTGTGTGTATGTGTGTGAGTGGGTGGGTGGGGGGTGGCGGCGGGGGGGGGGAGTTGCCACAGGTCTTGTTGTCTGAATCAGATTCCAGGGAGGGATCTGTGTGGTTTCTGCAAAGGCGACGACAGGGAAGTGGTTAGCAGCAGTGCCCATCACAGTTCCTAGAGATTCAGGTGCTGCAGACATGTTCTGCCACCCACACCCGTGTCTGGAAACTGGCCCAGATTTTGAGGACCAGATACTACATCCGAAACATTCTCCTATCCACTCCCTGGCTGTGTGACCCCAGAAAAAGTCACTCAACCTCTCTGGACCTCCATTGACACCAGAAAAATACAGTCTTTGGACTCAATCAGCCTGCGGTCCCTGCCTGCCCCAGTATCCCGTGGTTCCTCTTGAGTTTTGATCAGACCCTAGCCCTGCCCCTGGTGCTAACTCACTCCTGTGGGGAAGAGAGCTTGGACTGTGGTGGACTCAGGGGTGTAACCTGCAGGGCTGGAAGGGACATGAGATAGCAGGGCAGAGACTCCACAGTCCCGGATCTCAGAGAGCCTGGGGAGCCCAAGGCTCCTGTCCTGGCTGTGTGACCACAGGAAGCCACGTCTGTCTCCAGGCCCCACACCCACACCTGGAGGGTCAGTGTGTGTCCAGTGGTGTGCGCACTGTGTGTCAGGAGTCAACAGAAAGCTCAGAGTAGGCTCTGGGGCCCAGCAGAACCACACAGACTTCCACCTGTGAGTTCCACGCTGGATTTTAGAAAGAGGCCACGAGGGCACGGGAGTCACACAAGGTGCCAGAGCCCACAGAGCCAGCGGGCATCGAGGCTGAAGGTCAGCCTGGCCCGATTCCGGCCCTGAGCTGGATCCTCCACGCCTACCGCCTGCCTCACTTCTGAGACATCAGAACAGGGACTCGGCTGGGGCCAGGAGCGCAGAGCTGGAGCTTTCTCCATCATCCCTGCTGGCCTCGCTGGCTTGACCAAGGTCACACTGAGGAGCATGAATCCACATGCAATCCTAACAGCACGGGCGATGCTGCCTGCCCTCAGGAGACCCAAACGCACAGGTTGAGCACAGGCGGTTTCTGCAGCAGCTGCAAACCCGGCCCAGGAGAAACACAGCCTCAGATGCCCACCTCCTGGTGGACCAAGGGGACCCCAGAGCCACTTCCAGCATGGTGCTGTAAAGACGCCTAGAGCTGGAAGGAGAAGCTGAGCCCCATGAGGGCTGAGGGCGGTTCCCTTTGAATGGCCCTCATTTGGAGAAAGAGGCTTTAAAAACCATATAACTGGATGCAGGAGTCTATTTTCGTTAAAGCAGTTTCCATGATGTAGCAAAGAAGCACTACAGCTCTCCAGTTACAAAAGCAGCCTGGGAACAATGGGGTCACCTTAAAAAGCCACCAAGGTACATTTCAGTGCCTGCAGCAGGCTGTGGACGACAGCGCTCAGAACACATGCTCCCAATCTGCTTTGTGTTTACCCAGGTTTACCCTCCTCCAAAACGGTGCAGAACAACGCCTGGCTCTAGCGAGGCGAGGCTGCATCGCCAGCTCTTGTTATTTCCTGCCCCAAAGCAGCCTGTGGTGGAGGAACCAGGGAAACCAGCCTGTCCCGTGCGTCTCTCCCCAGGAGAGCAGCCCTTTGCTGAGCACTACAGGGCACATTCATGAGACCACACTTTTATTGAAAGCTCTGCCTCTGGCTGCTGTGTTCTGCACTGAGATTGATTACAGAGCCGGACAGCTCCAGGGTGGCAGGTGTGTTCCTGGCACAGACATGTGAGCTTGGGGCCACCAGATATAATGAACACTTTGCACCCCGTTGGCGCCTTGAAGGTTGATGCTTTCACAGGCATCCAGGACATCTGCTGGCAGGTTTTCCAGTTCAGCATTTTTCATTTTGCAGTCAAGGCAGGAGATGGGGAGAAGTGATAAAGTGGGACCTGGGGCATCCGCCAGAGCTATGCTGATGCTCCTCTCTGCGCTCCTGGCAGAAGCTGCAGCCAAGGGGGAACTGGTCAGCCAGCCGCCACCCTGCACCCTGACAAATGGAGCAGAAGCCACAAAACACGTAGGCTGTTGTGTGGAGCTGGCACTCCTGCCGGGCTCCAGAGCTGAACAGGCAGCCCCTCCAGGCCTCTCCAACCCAGTAGCTCAGGTTGGAGAGTTCCAGCAGCAGCAGCCAGTCAGCCTAACTCCGTCCTGGAGCACACCTGGTCTCAGATCTCTGCAGACTCGCTCTCCAAGAGGAGTGCCTTGGTGGTGGGTTGAATTGATGCCATGGGGACATCACCAACAGCAACACACAGTACATCGAGTTGAGGGGAGGGCTGATGCCTCCAACAGACTGCCCTTGTGGTCAGCCCCTGCAGTTTCTGTGGGTTCTCTCTCTCTCAGGGTCAGCGTGGCTGGGAAGCATCTGCCAAGCCCTGTGCAGCACCAGCCAGATCCCCAATCTGAGTCTCAGACAGCAATGTGGAGTCCACATTTTCCTAATAACCTTAGTTCACATTGATGGCAACTGACCCTTTGGAACCTGCTTTTTATGGGGCAATGCACTTATACAAAACCACAAAGACCAGAGGCTGCACATGTACACGTCCTGGGAGGGACCTTAGCAAAGTGTTCCCATAGTTACATCCCGGTGATGAGCAAAAAAGAGAAATTTTAACCAGAGTCGGACAAGACCGCACTCTCCTTCCACTCCAATTCCTCCCTGACCCACATCCCCCGTGGCAGGAGGAGCATGGAGAGTGATCATGGGAACACAAGGAGCACGGAGAACATGGAGAGCATGAGGAGTATGTGGAGCACAGGGAGCACGGAGAATATAAGGAGCACTGGAAGCTCAGGAGGCATGAGGAGCATGGGGAGCACGAGGAGCATGGGGAGCACGAGGAGCATGTGGAGCACGAGGAGCATGGGGAGCATGGAGAGCATGGAGATATAAGGAGCACTGGAAGCACAGGGCACACAAGGAGTATGGGGAGCACAAGAAGCATGGGGAGACAGAGAGCATGGGGAGCATGGAGATATAAGGAGCACTGGAAGCACAGAGCACACGAGGAGTGTGGGGAGCATGAGGAGTACGGGGAGCACCAGAAGCACAAGGAGCAGGGGAGCACAGAGAACATGTGGAGCACAGAGAGCATGGAGAATGCAAGGAGTCCTGGAAGCACACAGCACACAAGGAGCATGGGGAGCACAGAGCAGGGAGCACAGGGAGCAGGGGAGTGCAGGGCACTTGAGGAGCACAAGGAGCCCTGGGGTTGCCCAGGTGGGGAACATGAAGAGCACTGGAAGTTATAGCCCTGGGCACATGTGTGTCCTCCACCACCCGGAGGGCACAACAGCTGTGGCCTTGGGGACCCTCCTGACTGGCACCAGGCACTTCCCTATAGCCCATGGCCCTCCTGATCCCCAGATTGTGAGGGCTGCTCATCTGCCTGGGTGACACCTTCCCAGGGCCCCACTGAACTCTGCTTCTACCTTGAGCCTCTGTGATTTGAGGTTGTGCTTTTCTCTCCAGGAGCCAGATCCTTAAAAACGAGAGGGGTTTCTTCTAAGTGAGCACAAAGTTCCCTGCATTTTCCTGCCATCCTCCCTCCCTCTCTCTGTGTCTGCTTCCTGCTTCTCCGGAGCCACCTCCACCCCTTGTCACTAATGAGAACCTCCAGATGCCTGCTTCCGGCCAGGTCAGCCTCTTCAGCCCCACTTCTTAAACTCTCTGCTTTGATTCTGTGAGTTCTGAATTATTTTTGTGCTTCTTTTCTTGGTTTGCTATAACCTCTTTATGCGGACATTTTCAGTAGAGTTTCTTCTTCTCAGAAGCATTTACTCTTGTAAGACAGTTGTTTCTTCCTGTGCTGCTTATTTCTTGAACTTAGGAAGGAATGTCTGGTCAGGATGGCTTTGATAGTCTCTGCTTTCAGGATGCCATCTGTTTCACAAAAAATGCCAACACCAGATCGAATTTCAAAACATTAAGCCATGAGAGACTTTCATTCATGCACTATTACAGATTAGAGATCTAGAAAAACACCCCTGGTACAAAACACGTAAAATACTGAATAAAGTTATTTTTTTCCTGTTTTAATGCATGGCTGAGCAGGCAAGAGTGAGCAGAAATTCAAAGAGGGAAGTGGGGTCAAGGCGAGAGGAGCCACAGCAGTCCCCTATGGCCAGGCGCACTGGATGCAGAACGGCATCAAAATCTGAGACCACGCAGGATGGAAACTGAGGCCTGAGAGTGCCACAGGAGCCGGCACCTCCACAAGGTGAAACCCTCGATGAACAACTTAATAAAAAATGCTTATCAAGGGAGACAATAAGGAAACTTGCCTGCCTTAGCCCTGGCTCTGGGAAGGGGCAGGGAAGGACTTTTCTAAGAATTCCTAACTATAAGCCCATATTCATGCAGCCTCCGCATCAAAATTTATGTTTCCTGTGTGTCCTAAACTCAAGCTGAGAATGAGGCTAATAGAGGCTCCAGTTTGTCGTATTCCAAGGCATCTGGCAGCCTATGTGAGTTGTTTCTGGAAAAACCCACCCCAAGCCAGACTCATAGACTCTCACAGATAGAACTCTACTCAACAAGAATTCCTCTTCAAAAAAATCACAGAATATATTGATAAACTACCCAACATGAGTGAGATTCACCAGAAGGCGCAAACAGCAGAATAAGACCTATGTACATTGGATACAAATTACTTTTTAAAAAATAAGTCTGCTTTATATATTTACATATGGGAGGGGATATAAAAAATATGACTAAGGAACAAAAGATTACCCAAAATAACCAATCAGATTTGAAAGAGAGATAAACAGAACTTAAACGCCGTGTGTGTGTGTGTGTGTGTGTGTGTGTGTGTGTATAAAGAAATTGTAGCTGAAATTAGAAGTGCAATGGTGTGTTTAACAGAGGATATGACACTGTTTCAGGGAGAACTAGTGAACTGGAAGACAAATCTGCAGGACAAAGAGATTTCTAAACAGGTTCAAGATAAGCGACATGAAGAACAGAGCAAAGAAGAAGAACGTTCATTTAATCTGACTTCTAGAAAAAGAAAATAGAGGAAGGCCATGTTGAAGAGATAATGGCTGAGAATTTTGAAGGGTTGATAAACCCCAAACAGGGTAAATAAAAGAAAGTCAAACTTAGACACATTTTAGTGAAATTACAGAATATAGACAAAGAGAACATCTTTAAAGTAACCGTAGAGAAAAGACACAGACCTCCTGGAAAGAATGCCAATTAGACTGACAGCAGACTTTTCAACAGAAACAACAGAGGTCACAATAATACCTTCAAGAACTGAAAGGAAATGCTTTGACCTTGACCTCTATATCCTGTAAAGCCATTTTTCAAGAATAAGGGCTGAAGATAATTTTGTTTTTCAAAAAAAAAAGCAAGTTTACTATCAATAGATGTTTCATAAAGGAGTTTCCAAGGGCAAACTTCAGGAAGGAAAGAAAGATCCCTAAATGATAATTGAGATATCAGAAGGAACGGCAAAGAATAAAATTTGAAACTGGGAGAACTGGCTAGTCATATGCAGAAAATTGAAACTGGATCCTTTCCTTACACCTTATACAAAAATTAACTCAAGATGGATTAAAGACTTAAATGTAAAACCCAAAATTATAAAAAGCCTAGAAGAAAATCTAGGCAATACCATTCAGGACATAGGCATGGACAAACACTTTATGAGGAAATTGTCAAAAGCAATTGCAACAAAAGCAAAAATTGACAAATGGGATCTAATTAAACTAAAGAGCTCTGCACAGCGAACGAGACTATCATCAGAGCAAACAGACAATCTACAGAATGGGAGAAAATTTTTGCAATCTATCCGTCTGACAAAGGTCTAATATCCAGAATCTACAAGGAACTTAAGCAAATTTATAAGAAACAAACAACCCCATTAAAAAGTGGGCAAAGGATATGAACAGAAACTTCTCAAAAAGAGACATACATGCGGCCAAGAAACGTATGAAAAAAAGACTCAACATCACTAATCATTAGAAAAATGAAAATCAAAACCACAATGAGAAACCATCTCACACCAGTCAGAGTGGTGATTATTGAAAGGTCAAGAAACAGATGCTGGTGAGGCTGTGGAGAAATAGGAATGCTTTTACACTGTTGGTGGGAATGTAAATTAATTCAACCATTTGGAAGATGATGTGGCTATTCCCCAAAGATTTAGAACTGGAAATACCATTTGACCCAGCAATCCCATTTCTGGGTATATACCCAAAGGAATATAAATTATTCTGTTATAAAGATACATGCACATGTATATTCATTGCAGCACTATTCATAATAGCAAAGACATGGAATCAACCCAAACGCCCATCAGTGATAGACTGGATAAAGAAAATGTGGTACATATACACCATGGAATTCTACGCAGCCATAAAAAGGAATGAGATCATGTCCTTTGCAGGGACATGGATGAAGCTGGAAGCCATTATCCTCAGCAAATTAATGTAGGAACAGAAATCCAAACACCACATGTTCTCACTTATAAGTGGGAGCTGAACAATGAGAACACACGGACACAGGGAGGGAATGACATTTATTGGGGCCTGTCCAGGGAGTGTGGGTGGGGAGAGCATTGGGGAAAAGAGCTAATGCACGCTGGTCTTAATACCTTGGTGATGGGTTGAAAGGTGCAGCAAACCACCATGGCACACGTTTACCTCTGTAACAAACCTGCACATCCTGCACGTGTAGCCCAGAACTTAAAAAAAAAAGAGAGAGAAAAAAAACCCACACATGGTCAATGTCGTTAAACATTAGCTGTACGGCCGGGCACGGTGGCTCATGCCTGTAATCCCAGCACTTTGGAAGGCTGAGGCAGGCCCATCACGAGGTCAGGAGTTCAAGACCAGCCTGGCCAACATGGTGAAACCCTGTCTCTACTAAAAATTCGAAAACTAGCTGGGCATGGTGGCAGGCGCCTGTAATCCCAGCTACTTGGGAGGCTGAGGCAGGAGAATCGCTTGAACCCAGGAGGTGGAGGTTGCAGTGAGCTGAGATCACATAACTGCACTCTAGCCTGGGCAACAGAGCATGACTCTGTCTCAAAAACAAACAAACAAACAAAAAACATTAGCTGTACAAAACAATAGAAATTAAACATATTATTGGAAGTTAAAGAAAACAGAACTAAAATACTGGACATTAACAGCATATAACTCAAGATGAGTCGATTGGAAATAAACAAGGGAGGGAATGAAAATATACTTCTTTAAACCTCAGAATGCTCAAGTTATATGTATATTATAGTGAATGTTAGGCTAGGATTTTAGAAGCAGCTCGGTAGCATGTTCTCATGTTAAATATATGTATATTCTATGACTCAGCAACTCCGTTCTTTAGGTATATCCCGGTAAAAAACCTTTATTCACCAAAAAACTGTGTAAGAACATTCATAGGATGACTCCTAATCGCCCCATACTTAAATAGTGCAAATGTCCATCCACGGCAGAATGGATGAATAGCCACGTATTCACCCCATGGCACCTTTGAGAATGAACGGAACCTCCTTACATGTAAAACCACGGCGAGATCTCACAAAGGAGCAAAGGAAGGTTTTTGCACGATCTTGTTTACAGACAGCCCCAGGCAGGCCACACCCATTGACAGTGTCAGAATTGAGAGGGGCGCTGCCCTCACTGTGGGGTGGAGCAGGACCACAGAGTGGGCTGGGCCCTCCACACTCTGTGTGCTGACTCCCTAACCCAAAGTATGACTGTCTTTAGAGACAGGGCTTTTGGGAGGTAACTGTCAAATGAGGTCATGGGGTGGCCTTAACCCTATAAAACTGGTGGCCCCTATAAAACTCTGTCTCTCCCCGCCCTCCGCATGCCACTGAGGACACTCCTGTGAGGCAGGAAGAGGTTCCTCACCAGAACCCAACCCTAGCAGACCTAGAACTGGGACTTCCAGCCTCCAGAAACAGGAGAAAATAAATTTCTGCTGTCTAGAAGTCCCCCAGGTGTATTCTGTTATGGCAGCCCAAGCTGACTGAGACAGATGGTGACAGGTAGGAAGACTGGGGCAGGGGCTTGTAGGGTGCCAGTCATGTTCTATTTTGGGTCTGGTTACTACAAGCGTGGTTAACTTTGTGAAAATTAAACAAGCTATAAACTTGGGATATGTACACTTTTTTTGCTATGTATGTTATACTTCAAAAAGTTTACTTTTTATTTTAGAAAAACATAAACGATCCCTGAAATATGATAAAGAGACAAATTTCTTATCTCTATATAGCTCCCATGGACTAAATTCAGAACAATTTGGGCAACAGAAAAAAAAATGAAGATAATGGATTATAAAACACTGGGTTTCTAAAAATCTATGCATTCCTAGAGATCCAAGAGGGGAGAGGTAGAGGAGAGAGAGGAAAAGCATGAAAATGAATTGCAAAAATAACTATTTGAAATGCTTTCTGAAATCGTAAAACACATTCAAAATAACTCCTGGATCAAAGCGACCATAGTGGCCTGGATGTGGGACAGAGTCTAAGGAGATCACTTTGGAGCTTTATGGTTTAATGCCTGCCCTGCTGAGTTTTGGATTTGCATGGGGCCTGTAGCCCCTTTCTTTTGCCCAATTTCTTCCATTTGGAATGGGAGCATTTACCCAATGCCTATACCCCCATTATATCTTGGAAGTAACTAACTCTTTTTTATTTTATAGGCTCATAGCTGGAAGGGGCTTATCTTGTCTCAGATAAGACTTTGGACTGTGGACAATTCAGTTAATGCTGAAATGAGTTAAGACTCAGCGACTGCTGAGAATGGATAATTGCATTTTGCAATGTGAGAAGGACATAAGATTTGGGAAGGGCCAGGGGTCAAATTTTGTGGTTTAGATTTGTGTACCCACCCAAATCTCATGCTGAATTGGTGAGAGGCCTGGTGGGAGGTGACTGAATCCAGGGGGCCAACTTCCCCCTTGCTGTTCTCATGATAGTGAGTGAGTTTTCATGAGATCTGAAAGTTTTAAAGTGTGTTTTACTTCCCCCTTCACTCTCTCCTGCTCCACCATGGGAAAATGTGCCTTGCTTCCCTTTCACCTTCCACCATAAGTTTCCTGAGGCCTCCCAGTAATGCTTCCTGTTAAGCCTGCAGAACTGAGTCAATTAAATCTTTTTTCTTCATAAATTACCCAGTCTCAGGTGGTTCTTTATAGCAGTGTGAAGACAGACTAATATAATTGGAAAGTACACAGAGACCTAACTTTAGGTTTATTTCCAGAAGAGGGCCTGACCTGCTGCTCAGGGGTATTTCTTTCTTAGTCTTGTCTTTCTCATGAAGACACAGGTATACACAGTTTCTCCATCTTCACATCCAACTTCACTAATGGGTCATACTTTCCTTCTATTCCAAAATTTAAGCCAAATAAAAACTAGCCAGAACATCAGGCAATTGTTCTCCAAAAGGGAAATAAAAGAAGTCATTTATCTCAGCAGAAAGTATAACAACTCTGTTATGAGTTTATGGGTGAATCCAGGAATTGGCTTCCCTTTGGATCACCCCTCATGGCTCTAACTCTGCCCAGAAACAGAAGGTTCAAGCCCTGGCCAACCAAAGCCAAGAACTGCCCTCAGTTCTCATTCCTTGATGGAAAACGGACAGCCATATCCTTTTTCACAGAGGTGCAGAGGTCAAGTTAGTCACGGCTCAGCTCAGGATGTGGTCCTGAGGACATGACTGACAGGTGGCAATCGTTACTGATGCCTTGTTGCTGTTCTTCTCCAATGACCATCGTCAGCCTCTGATTTATTCCCAGGCACCAGCAGCCAGGCTTCAGCCATCAGCCTCACCCAGCTGAACGCAGCTCCTGCTCTTGGATGGAGGAAGGTGGGTCTCAGGAGGGCAGCCACTCAGTCCCGCAACTCAGGCCCAGGCCACTGTGCTTCCTCTGGGCAGACCACTCTGTCCCTTGGTGAGCAGAGAGCTGGCATGTTAATGTCCCACTTGGAATTACTGAATTGACTCCCATCACCCTCCTATTCCTCTCTCTGTTCCTTCCTAGGACATAGTGATGCCTGAAGGGAGAAGCCTGTTCATGCCATCTGCTCCCCAGACACCAGCTCCAGCGGCATGGATGCTGCTGCCTTCCAGGTGGCTGGGAGCCCACTCTCATGTTTGGGAGCTAATGTCTGTGGAAAGGGAGGGTGCTCAGTCCACATGGGATTTTGCTCCCCTGACACAGAGCACAAGGATGCTGTAAGCTGAGAGTGAAGTCATTGTCCACCTCCCAGGGGCCACATTACAGGTCCAAATACAGAAAAGAGAGTGTCCTAAAGGAAGCCTTTGACTGTCTTTGGCTGAGTTTACGGAAAGGAAAACGGTACGAGCTGTTGATGGATCTACCATTCTGGGATCTGCAAGACAGTGGCCCTCCTCTCACTAGTCCAGTAGGCAGTGCTGCAGTGAGGACTCTGTGTGGGGGCTCCAACCCCACATTTCTCCTCTGCACTGCCCTAGTAGAGGTTCTCCATGAGGGCTCTGCCCCTGCAGCAGACTTCTGCCTGGACATCCAGGCATTTCCATACCTCTTCTGAAATCTAGGCAGAAGTTCCCAAACCTCAACTCTTGACTTCTGTGCACCTGCAGGCCCCACACCATGTGGAAGTCACCAAGGCTTGGGCCTTGCACTCTCTGAAGCCATGGCCCAAGCTGTACCTTGACCTCTTTTAGCCACAGCTGGAGTTGGAGCAGCTGGGACACAGGGAACCTTGTCCTGAGACTGTACAGAGCTAGCTGGGCTGTGGACCTGGGCCATGAAACCATTTTTCCCTCCTAGGTCTCTGAGTCTGTGATGGGTGGGGCTACTGTGAAGATCTCTGACATGCCCTGGAGATATTTTCCCATTGTCTTGGTCATTAACATTTGGTTCCTCTTATGCTATGCAAATTTCCACAGCAGGCTTGAATTTCTCCCCAGAAAATGGGTTTTTCTTTTCTACCACATGGCTGGGCTGCAAATTTCCCAAACTTTTATGCTCTGCTTCCCTTTTAAATACAAGTTCCAGTTTCAGATAATCTCTTTCTTCACACATATGAGTATACACTTTTAGAAACAGCCAGATCACCTCTTGAAAGCTTTATTGCTTAGAAATTTCTTCTGCCAGATACCCTAAATCATCTCTCTCAAGTTCAAAGTTCCACAGATCTCTAGGGCAGGGGCAAAATGTCACCAGGTTCTTTGCTAATGCATAGCAGAAGTGACTTTTTCTCTAGTTTCCAATAAGTTCCTCATCTCCATCTGAGATCACCTCAGCCTGGACTTCATTGTCCGTATCATTATCAGTATTTGGGTCACAACAATTTAACAAATCCCTAAGAAGTTCCCTCATCTTTCTGTCTTCTTCTGAGCCCTCCACACTCTTCCAACCTTTACCTGTTACCCAGTTCCAAAGTCACTTCCATATTTTCAGGTATCACTACAGCAATGCCCACTCCTAGGTACCAATTTTCTGTATTAGCCATTCTCTCATTGCTATAAAGAACTGCCTGAGACTAGTTTGTTTATTTATTTATTTATTTATTTATTTAGAGATGGAGTTTCACTCCTGTTGCCCAGGCTGGAGTATAGTAGCACGATCTTGGCTCACTGCAACCTCTGCCTCCTGGGTTCAAGTGATTCTCCTGCCTCAGCCACCTGAGTGGCTGAGATTACAGGTGTCTACCACCATGCCCGGCTAATTTTTTGTATTTTTAGTAGAGACAGGGTTTCATCATGTTGACCAGGCTAGTCTCAAACTCCTGACCTCAGGTGATCCACCTGCCTTGGCCTCCCAAAGTGCTGGGATTACAGGCTACAGCCACCATGCCCGGCCAAGACTGGATAATTTATAAAGAAATGATGAGCTTAATTGGCTCATGTTTCCACAGGTTGTAGAGAATATATGGCTGGTGAGGCCTCAGGAAACTTACAATCATGGTGGAAGGTGAAGGGGAAGCAGGCATGTCTTCACATGGCCAGAGCAGGAGGAAGATGCAGGGAGAGGCATGTACTTTTAAACAAGGAGATCTCAGGAGAACTCTATCAGAATAGCACCAAAGGAGGAAATCAGCCCCCATGATCCAATCACCTCCCACCAACCCCCACCTCCAACACTGGGGATTACAATTCGACATTAGATTTGGGTGGGGACACAAATCCAAAGCATATCAACCTGTTTGTAGTATTCTGCTCCCTGGACATCATGAAGGCAGGTGTGAAATTCTAACACTAAAGGTTGGCGATGGTCTTAAAGTACCTACCTGTTGGTTGACCGGAGCAACTTTTAAGCATTGAAATAGAGATCTGTTGAGGATGTCACTGATGTTGTTACCCAGCACTCTCTCTAGCCCCCAACACAACTGGATATCAAGATTTATAAGTTCTTAGATGGCTGTTGAGCAGCAGAAGTTAAGATATCCCAAAAAGGCTCCTGGCTTAAGCACATTTTAAAAAACTAACAAATCAGTGTAAAATAATATTTTGTTAGAAGGACTCATCAATAGCTAAATCAGCTCTGAGCAGATTCTCCCAGTGAAGGCATCCCTGCTCTGGCACCAGAGGACAGAAGCCTCTGGCACCAGAGGCTGCGTGGGCAAAGGACGGAAGGAGACACTGCCAGAAAAGGCCAGGGGAGTGGCCACCAGAGAGGAGAGGGGAGAGGCGAGGGGAGAGGTGGGGGATGAGGTGGGGGGAGAGGTTGGGGGAGAGGTTGGGGGAGAGGCGGGGAGGCGGGGAGAGGTGGGGAGGGGGGAGAGGTGGGGAGCGGGGGGAGAGGCCTGGGGGGAGAGGGAGGCCAGGAGGGTCTGGAACAGCATTGCCGGTGCAGAGTCAGTCACTGGCCCAAGGGAAGCCCCAGGTCGCTGGGCTAGGATTGTGTCTTGGATTTGGGGTCCTGGCCTGGATTTGGGGTTGTGGCCTGGATTTGGGGTCGCCCCAGTGCCACCCACGCCCACCCAGAGCCGTGGAGAACAGGGCTTCAGGACAGGTCTGGACGCCGGCGAGGCTGGGGGCGCGGGCTTCGTGGACTTGGTGCGCGGGGTGGGGCCAGTTACCTGGCTTCCAGGGTCCTTGGCGCGGGTGTAGACGCAGCCTCCCGCACTTGGGGGCGGTCACACGCTGCCCAGGCCTGGGGCAGGGCCCGAGTCCCCACGAAGCCGCCCTCAGGGCGGCCCTGACGCAGCCCACAGGCTCGGGCGGGTCCCTCCGGCCTCGGGCACACGGGTCGCCAGGCGCAGGCGCCATCCAGCCGTTCCTCCCTTTCCGCCCGTTCCCGCCTGGTGCCTCGCGCGGCCTGCAAGTCCGTGTTCCCCGGGAAATATTCGGAGCGTGTTTCTCCAGCTGACGGCAAAAAAAAAAACCCCACAAAGTGAGGAAAAAATAAATCTGTACAACAGGGAAGTCGAGGATGCGGGAACACAGCGCCATGTTCCTGGAACCACTCGGTGCCTTCTTTCCCCAGGAAAACGCTGTCGAGGTAGGAAAAAAAAAACACTAAATAAAAAAACCATGTGTGGAGTGTGAAGAGCTCTGGGAAGGTTTTCATAGAGGACACCAAGAGGACAGACGCTGCAAAGTTTCAGTCATAAATAAAGCTCGGGTGACAGGGAACTGGGAGGCGAGAGGGCCAGGAAGGGCAGGCGGGGAGCGGGCATGGCGGCCCCTGCAGGGCGGGAGGAGGCGGCTGCCGCCAGGAGAACAGCTCCGACCGGGCAGAGAAAGGAGGTTTCCAGTAGAAATAATAACGCCAGAGAGAAAACCATGACTCAGGTGACACAGACAGAAATTTCCAGTAATAATAATAGGGTGATAGGGAAAGAAGGCTTCCAAAACGAAGAGCAAGTGAAATGAAGGTTTTAGTCACGAATTACAGCACGTGCAATAGATGAGTGGTGATTTCTCATCATAAATGGCAACTCAGTAGATACAGAAAGGTGTCCAACCCTAAACTACAACACGGTTTGGAGAAAGAGAGGTGCCGTCATAAAGCAGAACTCAGGGGATGGGGAAGATGGCCCCAGTCCCAAATGACAACTCAATGACAGAGAACAAAAGATCAAACTAAAGTGATAGAGAAAAAGGGTTTCCAACCATCACACAAATGAAGAGAAAGACTGATCACATAATAAAGTATTCAGTCATTAATACATGATAACCTGGTGATAGAAAAAGAGGCTTAGTCATAAATTACTCAGATAATGGAGAAAAAAGCCTTATTCATGTATGACTCAGGTGATACATCAAGAAAGGTTTCCTGTCATAAAGGATAACACAGCTAAAAGAGAAATAAAGGTTTTAGTAATAAGTGACAATTCATATAACAGAGAAAGAAGGCTTCTGGCCATAAGGATAACTCCTTATGTAATAGAGAAAAGTTTTAGTCATAAATAATAGAGAAAGACAGGATTCTGACAGAAAATGAGAGAAATAGAAAGGTTCTAGGTAACAAATGGTAACTGAAATGATAGAGCAAGGTCACAAATAACAACTCAGGTAATAGAGAAGAAAGATTTCTAGTCATAAATAATACATCTGCTACAGAAATAAGGGTTTTAGTCAGAAATTATTGCTCAGGTGATTCATAAAGTTATATCATAAGTGATAACTCAGGTGGTAGAAAAGGAAAGGTTTTGGTTATAAATTATGATTCAAGGGATAGAAAAACAAAGTTTTCAAGTTATAAATGATCATTTTGATAGTCAAGAAAGAAGGTTTTCAGTCATGAATGAAAACTGGGTGAAGTTTTCCAGTCACAGGTTATAACTCAGGCAATGGACAGAGAAGGAAAGATTTTTGTCATCAATCAACTCAGGTGAAGAAGGAAAAGTTTTTCAATAAGAAATAACTTGGTTGGGTGAAAGAAGTCTTGAGGTCATGAATGATAATTAGATGATAAAGAAATGTTCTAGTCATAAGGGTTAAATCAGATGGTTAGAGAAAGAAAGGTTTTTAGTCATAAATAGAACTCAGCTGCTAGAAAGAACACAGCTACCAGACATAATTGATAACTCAGGTGAGAGAAAGAAATATTTCTGGTCATAAATTGTAACCAGGTGACAGAAAAGAAAGCGTCACTCACACATGACAATTCAGGTGATGAGGAAGGTTTCCAGCCTCAGTGGTAACTCAGGTGCTAGGGAAAGAAGGTTTGGGCAATAATGGTAACTCAGGTAATACAGAAAAAAGATTATAGTCATAAATGACAGAGAAGGAAAGGCTTTTATTCATAAAGGATATCTAGGTGATAGAGATACAAAGTTTCAGTCATAAATGTTAGCTCAGATGATAGAATGTTTCACTCAAAAATAATTCATGTAATACAGAGAGAAGACTTCCATCATAAGCAACTCAGGTGAGAGAGAAGGAAGTTTTCCTGTCATAAATGATAATTCAGGTAACAGAAAGAAGGTGCCAGTCATAAATGGTAGTTCAGGTGATAAAGAAAAAGTGGTTTTGTACGGCTGGGCACAGTAACTCACATCTATAATCCCAGCATTTTGGGAGGCTGAGGCAGGAGGATCGCTTGAGGCCAGGAATTCAAGACCAGCCTGGGCAATATAGCAAGATCCTGTCTCTACTAAAAATAAAAGGATAGCCAGTGTGGTGCTGCAGGCGCATGGTCCAATCTACACGGGAGGCTGAGGCTGGAGGACTGCTTGAGCCCAGGAGGTGAAGGCCAAGCTGTGATGGCATCATTCACTCCAGCCTGGGTGATAGAACACCACCATATCAAAAACAAAACAAATAAACAAAAAACACACAAAAAAACCAACCCCCTCTGCCACCCAAAACCCAAAAAGGCTTAGACAGAAATTTGGTGGTAGGGAAAAAGGTTTCCATTCATACATTTTTCCAGTCATATGTGATAATTCAGGTAATAAAAAGAAAGGTTGTAGTCATAAATCATAATTCAGGTGATGGAGAAAGAAAAGTGTCCAGCTGTAAAGAACTGAGGTGACTGAAAAAGGTCTGAATCATGAATGACAACTAGATGATGGGGAAAGACATTTTCCAGTAATAATTCAGTTGATAGAGAATGAAAGGTTTTAGACATAAATGATACCAGGTGAGAGAGATGCAGGGTGGCCAGTCATAAATAAATGATAACTCAAGTGCTAGAGACAGACGCTGTAGTTGTAAATAAGTCCAGTAATAGAGACAAGTCTCCCATTACAGGTAACTCAGGCAAGAGAGAAGAAAGTTTTCCAGCCATAAATGATAGCTCAGGTGATAAAGATAAAAATATTTCACTCATAAATGATAACTAAGTTGACAAAGTTGCAAGTCATAAATGATAATTTATGATTCTTATAGATATGATTTTAAAAGTTTCAATCAAAATTAAGTAACTCAGGTGACAGACAAAGGTTTTTGGTCACAAGTGATACCTCAGGTGATAAAGAAAGGTTTCAGTAAAAAATGACCCAGAGGCAGTAGGAGAAAGGTTTTAGTCATAAATGATAACTCAGGGGAGAGAGACAGAAAGCTTCCAGTCACAGATAACTCACATGAAAGAGAAGGTTTTAGTCATAAATCATAATTCAGATGACACTCAGACTCGGAGCTGAGGCCACCAGAGTCAGCACAGGGTCAGGGCAGGGCCCAGGGCTGCTGGTGCTGGGGCCCTGGCTGAGGCGCCGGCTATGCGTATCTGGGGCGGCGCCGCCCTCTAGCGGGCAAGGGAAAGGGGTCCTGCAGCAGAAACGCCACAACGCGCTTCCTAGCTGGGCCTGTCCGGGTCCGCCTGTCTGTCCGCAGGCCTGTCTCTTCCTTCCTCCCCTCAGTCCCCAGCCTCCTCCTTCCACCTGGGTTCGAGGACCTGGGCAGCATGGGGCACCCCCCCATCTCCTGTGAGAGCCCTCAGACCCCTCTTTCATTCCCTTGGGGGGCACAGAGACCCCCTGTGCATCCCATTTGTTCTCTGGCTGGCGTCACTGTCCTCACTCACAGGCAGCAATGCCAGGGGCTGGGCATTGGCTGGGAGGGCCTGGGTGCAAGTTGGTTCTGGTCCTCGGGCCCATGCATGGGGACCTGAGGGCTGCCCCCAGCACCCCCTTCTCCTGCCCCTCCTCAGGGCACACCCACCTCCCTCTCAAGGGCAGCTGCTCTGGACTCCTTCCGGAACTGCCTGGACATCCCCAGGCCACTCTGGCGGGGCCTTCCTTAAGGGCCATGGCCTCAGCAGCTGTGTCCCTGAGGTCTGAGGACATGACCTCGACCCTGACCAGTGACCACAGGGCACAGTGGGAAAGGTGTGAATCACCCTGTGCACGCCATGGCAAATGGTGCAGATGGGGCCTTGACTGTAGTGGGAGGCGGAGGGGCTGGAACAGGGCACAGGCGTGGCTCTGGATGGCAGCTCTTCTGAGGCCACGCTGAGGAACGGGTGCCCAGCGGTTGCCCATGGCCTTCCGTGACTGTGAGCACTGTTTACCAGGTACCTGTCTCTGTGGTCACAGGTACTTACCAACTATGAGGGCCACCTGCACACTTCTCTCTGTGGCAAAAGTAACCCCGCTGCCCGGCAGAAGCATCACCCTCGGGGCCTCAGGTCTGTTGGAACCAGCACCGCACCCCGCCCCCGCCTGCCAACTCCCCATGCCCTAGACCCGCCCAGTCTTCTGACCCTCCGCAGTGAGGACAGCACAGGAACAGGCCCAGGAGCTGAGCTGACTGAGCCAGGGGAGATGTCCTAGGGCCTCTGGAGCATCACACAGAAACCCTTGCCCTGGTCCTGAAGTGTTGGTTTTGAGTCCCCCTCTGCCAGCACGTGGACACAAAGTCTCTGAGCGTCAACCATCCCGAAAGTGCATGGGGCCCCACCAGTGAGGTTTGGGACATCAACCAAGGAGCAGAGGACCCCTGATCCCATGGTGAAATCCCACCAAGAGCAGGCGAGCTGGGCAGAGGTGGCGTTGGAAGAGGAAACCGTGTCTTCAGAGGCCCTCTTGTGTCCTGGCCTGAGAGGGGTTATGGGAATCTCAGTTATAGGAACTGGGACAAGGGACCCCTGGGCTGTCCAGGGTCTGAGGAGCCACCAGAGGCCTCACTGCCCTGACCCAACCTGGCTCACGGCCAGGCCACCCACCCAGGCAAAAAGCTGATACTGACAAAAGTGGTACCAACAGAAGGTACCTGGAACCTGAGACAGCAGCATGAGCAGTGCATGATGGGTTTCTCTCAGTGTTCATGACATCCCATCCTGTCTGGTAGCCCATCCACTTCCGGGAATTGGTCAAGCCTGGGTTTTGGCAAATGTTTCTTTAAAGAGCCAGACTGCAGACAGTTTAGGCTTTGTGAGCTGTGACTTCTGTCAGTCCCTTGACGCTGCTGCTGTTGTTCAAACCAAGTGTGGCTATGTCCAGAAAACTTTGCTCATGGAACCAGCTCCACCCTGGAGTCACCCAGACACCGTGGGCTGCTGCTGTGTGTCCCCACACCTGGAACAGGCCAGACTCAGGCTAAGGGCTGTAGCTCGCTGACGCTGGGTCCAGCCAATCAGGAAGGTGCTGTCCCGGGCCACAGCAGCTGGTCCAGGGACCCGAGGTGTGCATTCTGGACTCAGAGATGGCCTGTCTAGCTTGAGGGGCTGTTGCCATTCCCTCCTCTACCCCAAGATACGAGCAAGGAAGCATGGAGCCCTGGGGCTGCTGACTATCATGCATGACCATGAGCGAGGCTGGCTTGAGGACGAAGGCAGCATTGAAGGCAGTGTGGAGGGAATTGCACCTGGAAATGTCATCATCTCACCAAATAAAACATGGACGAGGGCTCCTACTACCCGCCACGGAAGTTCAGAGTCCAGACTTACCTCCCTGCCATAAAGAACCAGAAACCCAGGAGAGACACATGGAAAAGCTGTTGTAGACATTGGCAGCAGCAACAGGGCTGTGATGTGGGGGCCCTACCATCACATCACCTGGATGTGATTTGTGGAGTCTGATGCAGAGGGGCAAGCATTGCCCAGAAGCCTCTCTGGAGAGGAGGCACAGAGGTCAGAGTTCAGCAAGGACAGGGCTGCTGGAACTTGAGGGCACAGTACCAGAGAGCCGGAAACCAGAGAGTGAGCTCCAGGCAGCGGCATAGAAGGCCTTCTGGAAGACTGGGCTGCATCCTGACCTGTGAATGAGTGGGATTAAACTCCTCAAGGCCAGGCAGAAAACAGCTCCTGGGAAAAGGATAGTTACAACTGGTCCTCGGTATCACAGGGGATTTCAGATACCAAAAGTCCATAGATGCTTAAATCCCTGCTATAAAATGGTATAGTATTTGCTTATAACCTACACACATCCCCCCATGTACCTTATACCAGGGGTCCCCAACCCCTGGGCCACACACTGGGGAGGTGAGTGGCAGGCGATGGCAGGTGAGCATTACTGCCTGAGCTCCACCTCCTGTCAGGTCAGCAGCAGATTTTCACAGGATCATGAACCTCGTGGTGAACTGCGCATGCCAAGGGACCAAGGTTGGGTGCTCCTTATGAAAATCTAATGCCTGATGATCTGAGGTGGAACCGTTTCATCCTGAAACCATCCCACCATCCCTAACCCCTAGGTTGGTGGAAAAATGTCTTCCACAAAACTGGGTTCCCTGGTGCCAAAAAGGCTGGGGACTGCTGCCTTATACCATCTCTAGATTACTTCTAATACCTAACACAATGTAAATACCATGTAAATAATTGTTATGCTATTTTAAAATTTGTATTGTTTTTTCTTGTTGCATTGCATTTTTAATTGCTTTTTCCTCAAATGTTCTCGATCGGTGGTTGGTTGATTCCACAGACACAGAACCCACAGATACGGAGGACAACTGTACCAAGAAGTGGTAAGCAAAGTGATCCACTGAGCTTACACAGGGCAGGAAGCACTCCAGGTCCTGCAGCCAGAGTCAGGAGGGCTTGGCATATACCAAGAACAAGAGGATACAAGGATCAAGAGTGGATACCCAGAGGAGCCACGTCTTGAAAGTGGGCTAAACCAGCTCCAGAGGAGAAGTTACTTGAGACGTCCCAACAAGGCTTGTAAACAAGACTTAAGGGCATACATGGACCCACAAGTAACCAAACTACCTGCTAGAACTAAGCTGAACACTCTTTAAAGGAAGACAAAACTAGCCCTCAACAATATAAGGTTTACAATGTCTGCCATCCAGTAAAAAATTACTAGATATGTGAAGTAGCAAATTGTGATATATAAACTGAAGGAAAGAAAAATCAGTCAGTAGAAATAATCCAGAAATGATAAAGATGATAAGATTAGAATACAAGGACATTACAGAGTTTAGAGAAATGCTTGTTTTATGCTCAAGGATATAAAAGAAAACACGAATGTAAGTAAAAAGGGAGATATAACAAAAAAACAAACAAGTTCTAGAAATGAAAAGTAAACTACACAAAATGAAAATCTCACTGACAGGACAGCAGATTAGACATTGTAGTGAGAAAAAAGATTGTAAACTTGAAGACAGGAATAGAAAGTATTCACACTGGAAGCAAAGAGAAAAAAGACTAAAAATAAATGAACATTTCAATGACCTGTGTGACAATATCAACTGGTAGTTGTTAGCCACATGTGAGCATTTCAAATGTGGCTAGCATAACAGAGAAACTGAACTTTAATTTTAATTAATTTATGCAGCTACCTGTGGTTAGTGGCTACCACATCAGACAGTATAGTCTTAGAGCAACTGAAATAATACAACAAGATATATAGGAAGTAAATCCATAGTAGAGATAAAATGGAATACTTTAAAATATTCAATTAATACAGAAGGCAGGAAAAGAGGAAAAAGGTAACAAAGAACAATGAATAGCAAAAATGGTGAATATCTAAATAAAAGGCAGTCTGTCAGACTGGATAAAAATATGAGACCCAACTATATGCTAACTACCACAAACTCACTTAAAATATAAAAGCACAGATAGGTTAAAAGTCAAAGGAGGGAAAATGAGATACCACGTAAATGCTAATCAAAGCCAGCATGGCTAACCTAGTGTGGAAGTACACATCAGAACAAGGGATAAAAGAGGAAATCCCTTGATAAAGCACCAATTTACAATGAAGACAAGAGTCCCACATGTTCACGCCCCAACTGCTCCAAAATACAGTGGAGGAGCAGATGGTGCTGAAAGAAGACAGTCAAGTCCATGCTCACAGTGGAGGTTCCAACACTTCTCTCCCACCAGTTGACAGAGTAGGGGGAAGAAAATCAGTGACACGTCATGAGACCCGACTGGCATGTGGGAACCACTGTGCCCGACTGCAGGAGGTGCATTCTTTCCAGAGCACGCCACGTGCTGAGCCACCAAGTAACTCTCAATACATTTAAAAGATTGAGAATAATACAACACGTTATCTGACCACAACCAATTTAAAGAAAATCAGTAACAGACAGCTATCTGGAAAATCCCTAAGTATTTGGAAACGAAACAGTTCTCTTCTAAATAACCCATGGGTCCAAGAAGAAATTACATGGGAAATTGGAAAATATTTTGAACAGGATGAATGAAAAGTCACACATTTCCATCTATCTGTGGGAAGCAGCTGTGCAATGTACGAACAGAATGTGTTCAATGCTGAGAAACAAAGCTCTCAACCAAGGAGCTCAGCTTCCACTTTAAGAAGCTGGGACAAGGACAAATCTAACATACGTAGAAGGAAGAAAATAAAGTTAAAGGCCAAATTAATGAAATAGATAACAAACAATAGATAAAATCTCTGAAACCTAAAGCTGGTACTGGAATGAAAGTGGCACATCGCTCCAGAGCTTACAGACAGAAGGAAAGAGGCCAAGACATCCACTATGGCATTTTTATTCAACCTCATACTTGTCATGGCCTATGCAGCAAGGCAAGAAAATGGAAAAAAAAAAAAAAAAAGCATACAGATTAAAAAAATAAGCAAATTGTCTTTATGCACAGCTGGCACAATTAAGTGCATAAAAAATCGTTAAGAATGCTATCAAAAAACTACTAGAATATGTTTAAAAGTTTTATTTCTATACTGAAATTGCCATTTTCAACCTCTATTTCTTAGTAATGTTGTGCTGTGGTAGGTCTCTGAACTCGGGCAAGTACTTTGTTATCAGTTGATCTCTTATCCCCATTTTGCAGAGGTCATGCAGTTAAACACAACAATCATCCTACTGTTGACATGTGAGATTCCCTGAATTCCTACTCTGGTTAACAGCCTGAAGGGACTTCAAGGACACAGCCTGGTTTCCCTACCACAGGTTATCTTATTTTCAGGAACTTGACGCCTGCGGCGACTACATGAGAAGTCCCTGCCACTGCTGAGTCCCACCACATCTAGGGGGCCTGCCTGAGACGCATGAGCCAGCGGCCTCCAGAATTCAAGTGCGGTTCCAGAAGTGGTGTCAATGAAATGGCACGTTTATCACTTATCTATCTTTTGATTGATTGATTTTATATAACAAGCAAATCAAACAGCACAAACTCAGATGGCCTGAGCTGTTTGGACCCAGCAGATCTCATCTGAGCACAGAGTGGGCTCCACAAGGCTGACCTCCATGACCTCGGTGTCCTGTCAAGACCTGCCCAGTGATACTGGAGCTGGGGTCCACAGCACCTCACCCACACTCACCCTCCACAACTGCAGGGAACCTTCTGTTATGCCTTCCAAGCTATGTCCTCGGCAGTTAAGGTTTGGCAATTTTTTCTTTTCTTCTGCAGCAAGAATACTGCACCTTTTGTCTTCTAGACATGTGTCTGCCTGTGATGGTTAATACTAAATGTCAATCGGATTGAAGGATACAAAGTATTGATCCTGGGTGCATCTGTGCAGGTGTTGTCAAAGGAGATTAACATTTGAGTCAGTGGGCTGGGAAAGGCAGGCCCACCCTCAGTCTGGGTGGGCACAATGTAATCAGTTGCCAGTGCTGCTAGAACAGGCAGAAAAATGTGAACAGGCGAGATGGGCCTAACCTCCCAGCCTACAACTTTCTCCTGTGCTGGATGCTTCCTGCCCTTGAACACCGGACTCCAAGTTCTTCAGTTTTGGGACTCAGAGTGGCTCTCCTTGCTCCTCAAGCTTGCAGATGGCCTAATGTGGGACCTTGTGATCACGTGAGTTAATAAACTCCCCTTTATATATGTATCTATCTATTGCATTAGTTCTGTCCCTCTAGAGAACCCTAATACACTGCCTTTACTCTCAGATGAGTCTTTTGGCTTATTCACTATACCCCACCCCAATTGTTTTAAATTTCTCGAAGAACTTCTGCGTACGAAGGCCGCATGCCACTGTGGACCCCAATCTGACTCCTGGAGAGTGGAGGTGGGGAGCTGTTAGGGTTGTACCCACTGGTGAAAAGATCCTTTAACAGCACCGACGTGCAAGGACTGGGCCCACTTCTCAACCTGCCACCCCCAGAGCCAGGCTCTGCTTTCCATGGCAGGAGTGGCTCCAGGTTCTGAATCTGGAGGTAAGGCCTAGCAGACGGCGCAGTGACCAGAACCTGCCTATGCCTCGGCCTTGATGATCCTCCTCCTGAATCTGCACCTGGGTCGCTGGCACCTTCCCAGCTTCTTCTGGAGATGCAGTTACACCATAAGGTCCTCACAGCATAAATCAGGCTTAAAGTTAAGTAATCATGTGAGTAATCTTTAGTAAAATTAAAAGCACTTGGAAGAGATACTTAGAATCAAAACAAGAAAATTCTAAAAAATATGTTAATACTTAAAAAGTTCTAAAACAGGCCGGGCATGGTGGCTCAAGCCTGTAATCCCAGCACTTTGGGAGGCCGAGACGGGCGGATCACGAGGTCAGGAGATCGAGACCATCCTGGCTAACACGGTGAAACCCCGTCTCTACTAAAAAATACAAAAAACTAGCCGGGCGCGGTGGCGGGCGCCTGTAGTCCCAGCTACTCGGGAGGCTGAGGCAGGAGAATGGCATAAACCTGGGAGGCGGAGCTTGCAGTGAGCTGAGATCCGGCCACTGCACTCCAGCCCGGGCAACAGAGCGAGACTCCGTCTCAAAAAAAAAAAAAAAAAAAGTTCTAAAACAAAATGTAACATGTTCTTTAGAAAGTGAATTTCACGTGCAAAGCATTAATGACATTTATTTTACTGTGAGATAAAAGCAAAACATAATATTCTGAGAGACCAGTAACTGACCCATTTATTTTATATTCTGTTAATGTGAATCCTCGTTAGAGATGTGATAACGTTATTGCACAAACAAAACCATGGGCAGAAACATCCCAGCGATGCAGGGGTGCCCACACTGGGTTACAAGAGACATTCAGCATGCGTTTGCCTGGAACACTCAGAGTCTGCACTTTTCCTGCAAATGGGACCATGTCTGATTATTTATTATGAAAGAATACTTTACCGACCATTTTTTTCTCAGTTGGTATAATATAGAAATAGACTTTTCTTATCCATTAAATAGTCTTGAGAACATTTTTGCATTAAATCAAACGAGCTGATATCAGAAAACAGTTGCCACCTTCCCCCTGGAGTAATGTGTGCATTTTTAATGCTATGATTATATGCTTCTTTAGGATGACAAAGTTTCTCTTCTGGCCTCTATAACACCTGCATTAATCTTCCTTTTTTGCTGTTAAACAAAACTTGTTGGCATTACGCATCCCATCCACTGCAGGGGGGCTGGGAACAAACACGTTTCGATGGTTCTTCACAAGGAGACAAACCATCTGAATTATCTTTTACAAACAGTGAAAATGACAAGATGTTTGTCTCTCAGTATGCATTTTAAAACAACATAAATAAAACACACTTCTTTTAACAAAGCCTGGCCTTGGTGGCTTTCTAGCTTGCAGTGTAAGCAATGTTTGCAGAAGGGATTCCCTGGGAGACGGCCGTGTGGGGCCACCTCACTTACTGGCTGTGTTCTCCATGGGAAAAGCACCAGATGGGGAAGCCCAGGATCAGACGTAGGCCGCAAGCTTCTTTCGTTCTTCAAACTGCTTGTCCACTGCCAGAGACAGGGCCTGGAGGAACCCCTCTATGGTGATGGTGGGGGCCTGGAAGGTACACGGTCATCGCTGGAGGGGCTCAACTCACCGTTAGTGGGCCACCTGGCATCCACAGCCCCTGCTGCCACCCACAGTGCAGACAGCTCAGAAGGGGGTTGCAGCTGATGGGCTGAGCAGTGAGTGCGCACCACACACATCCAGGACACAGATGAGCCATGCTCTTTACTTCAGAAAAGGTGAACAAGGTGGGTACGTGACCCTCCCCCCCGCCATGTCCTACAGGTCAGAAACAGCCGCGGGGGTGGGCAGGGGGGCACCAAGGCAGCCACCCACACACTGAGAAGGATGAGAAGCTGTTGGGAGCAGACCCTGGAGTCCTTTCCAAAGGACCCACCCCATGTCCCGGGCTTATAACCGGAGAATTCCCATGGTCCCGGTGCCCAGAGCTGTCACCTCCCTGCATCAAACGGCTCCCATTCATGGTCCATGGCCACTGTCACCTCTGTGCTGAGCACTGTGTCCAGCACAGAGGCTGCTATTAACCAGACAGAGCCTGGGTCACTTCTGATTTGAAAGGAACCATTCCAAGATGGGGGTTTTCTCTTCTCAGATGTAAGTGTATCTGTTCTGCCAGACACTGAGTCCTTACCCCAACCAGCTGCTGGGGACAGTGCAAGAGAGGGGTGAGTGCCCTGGGCCGAAGCATCTGCAACAGGCCCAGCACCCAGTGGGTGAAGCTGTGGCTCCAGGTCCTGCTGTGTGGACTGAGCCCAGCCTGCAAGAGCACAACCTCTGGCGAGGCCAGCGAGGACCCTGGCCACGAGCTCAGCATACCACAGAGGCAGACGTATACGTGTGTGCATGCGTGTGAGCAGAGGCACGTGGCATAGCCGCCTCCTCCCAAAGGACTCGACAGCCCCAGTGTTTCGGTGCCAAGGTCAGCTCCTCCTCCTGCCCCAGGACCCTGTGGTTTGGAAACTGAGATAAAATAAGGCTGATACCCCAGGGCTACTAAGTGGAATTTCCAGCAAGGCTGAGACCTGTGGACAGGGTGGGTGCTGGAGGACAGCAGTGGAGACTCACCTGGACATACAGCGCATGAGCCAGAAAGGGGAGTTTTCTCAGGACCCGGCCGCTGAGGCCTTTGCTCTTCCTGTATAAAGAAAACCCAGTTCAGAGACAGCAATTTACACAATCACACGTTTCAGGACTAATTTTCCTCATTGGCTAAGGCATCCCTGGGAACACAAGCCAAAGCGCCCCAGGCACACCCTGGGGCTCACAGGGCACTTCCTGCCCCTCACTGGCCTCCTCAGCCTTGTCCTGCGAACATCCCTTTGCCGGTCTCTCCCCATCCTCAGCTCCTGCTCTGGGAGGCAGTGTCCTCGCTGCTCTGAAGCACACCCAAGGCACACCTTTGTGCTCTGCCCCAAGGCCAGCGTCCTCACGCCCAGGGAATGCATCACCTGCCTGGGAGCACCAGGCGTAGGGCACGACGCAGCGGGCACATGGTCAGCAAGCACAGATTCCCCAAATAATGGGTGGGTTCACATCTTCAATTTTTGTAGAAGTCTCTGAACTGTTCTTCATTCCCATCTTAACTGATTTAAATCTCTTCAACGGATAATCCAAATCCTTAAAAAATACTGCATTCTTCATGTTTTCCCTTGTTTAAAGCCTTCCACACTCTTGCCAACTTCAAAATAAAATTAAAACTCTGGCCAGAAACCCAAGGCTCTGTCTACTCGACCCCCCGCCTCTCCGGCACCTCCCCAGCCTTTGCACTGCAACCCACTAGGAGGTTACCTGAACACACTGCTCCCGCAGCCTTCCTGATTTCTCTCCTGTTGGAACCAAACTCTATCCTTCACTGCACCATATCATTTTCCCCATCTTCCCTTCCACCCTCTCCGGACCCCCAAAGCCATTTCCTTTCTGTGGACTCTGCGAATCCTTGGAAGTGCCATCAGCCGTAGGGTCGCAGGCTTCCAACGCATGAGCCAGCGCCCTCCGGGCTCACGGGTTACACCTTTGGAAGGAGGTGGCTGTGCTGCGTGTTTCTACTCACATGCGCACGCGTGCACACACACACGTATGTGCACGTTCACACCTGTGTTGAGAGTTCACACCCAGAGCCCTCCCTGGTCTCCTCAAAGGAAACAATGACTCCCTAGTTAATATCACAAATGGATTTGTCCTGATTACAAAAATGAGGTCAATTTGCACCTTGAAATTTCATTCAAAAGAAGGCTCAATTTTGACACGTTGTTTTCAATGAAGCCGATCATCTCCAGTTCTCGGAGGGTCAGCAGCTGCTGGCGAGGGTATATGATCTGACACTGGGGAGACAGAGGCACAGGCGGTTAGCAGAGTCCACAGAGGCCTGAGCGTAGGCAAGAGGGACAGCACCTGCAGGTAAAGTGTCAACCATGTCACGTCTCACAGAAATCCAGACAGTGATGACTGAAGATGCACAGTTGCACTAGTGAACAAGCTCGCTCTCTCATGCCCCTCAGCGTACACATTCTGCTTTTTCAAACAAATACAAATAACGGAACATGCCTCAGAAACCAGTAGCAACATAGCCTCCTCTGTGTTTCGGGCCAAAACGTTTCCTCCCTGTGTGTCAGGAAGGGAAGGGACCTGGAGGCACTCAGTCCACTCTGTCACCTTCGGAGACGTCAGAGCCCACAGTGGGCAGAGCTGGGATTCAGAGCCAGGACTTCCACTGACTTCCAAAGCAGGGTCCTAGGTTGTCTGTTTTAAAGGTGAGGCTTGTTTGGCAGCACAACACAGTGTCTGACTGACCGACGAGCTGGGCACCAGAAGTTCACCTCAGAGATCAGTTGTCTGGAAGTCATGCTTTTCCAAGTAGCCTTGCCAACAGTCTGGTGGGCACACTGACTTACTATGACTGAATTCCAATATGAACCATTCTGACTCAGGAACCAGAAGAAGGAAGAAAACAGCATTGTCTGAACATTTTGGAGGTTTGTTGAGGGGTGTGAGCAAAATGAAGACACACTGTCTGTGCTTGGAGTGCTTGGGCCTCCCCTCGACACCCCTCCAGGCCCTGCTGGCCTCAACAGTGCAGGGTCCCCACTTCCATGCCCACAGCTTTTGAGACCAGATCAAGATCCACCGTGACATCTGCATGTCTGAATTTCGTATAAACTGCCTAAAATAAGAAAGTACCCCATCACTGGGTGCGGTGGCTCCCACCTGTAACTTCAGCACTTTGGGAGGCTGAGGTGGGCGAATCACTTGAGGTCAGGAGTTTGAGACCAGCCAGGCCAACATGGTGAAACTCTGTCTCTACTAAAAATACAAAAATTAGCCGGGTGTGGTGGCTTGCACCTGTAATCCCAGGTACTCACGAAGCTGAGGCAGGAGAATTGCTTGAACTCAGGAGGGGGAGGTTGCAGTGAGCCAAGATCGCACCACTGCACTCCAGCTCTAGACAAGAGTGAGGCTCTGTCTCAAAACAAACAAACAAAAAAACAACAAAAAACCCTACCCTGTCCTACACCGTCCCAGAAAAAGTCCATCCCTCTTAGCTAAAACTTTAAACATCCCCTAGATTCACAGCACAAGTGTACGAGTGTATAAATGTCACATTGCGAGGCTGGAACCCACACTGAAGGTGTGTGAGGACCTCCAACACACATGACTTCCTCGCAGGATCTGCTATCCCGTGGGGCTCCTTGGCAGCAAAACGGCTGTAAAATCAGTCTTCAGATCCCTGGCATTCTCCAGCCAAAGCTCCACAGAGCTCCGTCTCCTTTCCCCAACCCCCGAGAAAACCATGCCCGGACAGTGCTGACCCGGGCAGGCCCAGTGGGTCCATCGCTGAGACCAGTTCCCAGTCCAAGCAGGCAGTGCCGTCCTTGTTAAGGACCCTGCTCTGTGGTACCCACAGGTGAAAACAACAGCATTAAACTCATCACTGTTTAAATCCCCATTCACTGGTTTGCTTGGTTACTGTCCAACTCCCCTAAACGAAGGGTCCAGGTACGCTCTCGCAGGATGATTTGTCTGGGACAGGCCTGTTCCCACAGGGGCTAGAAGCAGCAGAAACACAAGCATGGGGCAGTTCCCTGCTAGCCTGACACACACACACCACACGCGTCACTGTGCCCATGGCGAAAGTGTTCCAGACTCACACTCACCACACGCACCACGGTGCCCAGGGCGACGGCGTCCGACTCACACACACGCCCCGCACGCGCCGCTGTGCCCAGGGCGACGGCGTCCCTGCCTCACACACACGCCCCGCACGCGCCGCTGTGCCCAGGGCGACGGCGTCCCTGCCTCACACACACGCCCCGCACGCGCCGCTGTGCCCAGGGCGACGGCGTCCCTGCCTCACACACACGCCCCGCACGCGCCGCTGTGCCCAGGGCGACGGCGTCCCTGACTCACACACACGCCCCGCACGCGCCGCTGTGCCCAGGGCGACGGCGTCCCTGACTCACACACACGCCCCGCACGCGCCGCTGTGCCCAGGGCGACGGCGTCCCTGACTCACACACACGCCCCGCACGCGCCGCTGTGCCCAGGGCGACGGTGTCCCTGACTCACACACACGCCCCGCACGCGCCGCTGTGCCCAGGGCGACGGCGTCCCTGACTCACACACACGCCCCGCACGCCTCGCTGTGCCCAGGGCGACGGCGTCCCTGACTCACACACACACCACACGCGTCACTGTGCCCAGGGCGATGGTGTCCGACTCACACACACTGCATGTGCCACCGTGCCCATGGCGACGACTTCCCTGACTCACACTCCCTGCACGAGTCACTGTGCCCATGGCAACGGCTTCCCTGTGCCCATGGTGACGGTGTCCCTGACACACACACTCCCCGCACGCGTCACTGTGCCCATGGTGATGGCGCTCCTGACTCACACACACCGCTCACATCACTGTGCCCATGGTGACGGTGTCCCTGACTCACACACACTCCCCGCATGCGTCACTGTGCCCATGGCGACGGCATTCCTGACTCACACACACTCCCCGCACGCGTCACTATGCCCATGGTGACGGTGTTCCTGACTCACACACACCGCTCACATCACTGTGCCCATGGTGACGGTGTCCCTGACTCACACACACTCCCCGCACGCGTCACTATGCCCATGGTGACGGTGTTCCTGACTCACACACACCGCTCACATCACTGTGCCCATGGTGACGGTGTCCCTGACTCACACACACTCCCCGCACGCGTCACTGTGCCCATGGTGATGGCGCTCCTGACTCACACACACCGCTCACATCACTGTGTCCATGGTGACGGTGTCCCTGACTCACACACACTCCCCGCACGCGTCACTGTGCCCATGGTGATGGCGCTCCTGACTCACACACACCGCTCACATCACTGTGCCCATGGTGACGGTGTCCCTGACTCACACACACTCCCCGCATGCGTCACTGTGCCCATGGCGACGGCATTCCTGACACACACACTCCCCGCACGCGTCACTATGCCCATGGTGACGGTGTTCCTGACTCACACACACCGCTCACATCACTGTGCCCATGGTGACGGTGTCCCTGACTCACACACACTCCCCGCATGCGTCACTGTGCCCATGGCGACGGCATTCCTGACTCACACACACTCCCCGCACGCGTCACTGTGCCCATGATGACGGTGTTCCTGACTCACACACACCGCTCACATCACTGTGCCCATGGTGACGGTGTCCCTGACTCACACACACTCCCCGCACGCGTCACTGTGCCCATGGTGATGGCGCTCCTGACTCACACACACCGCTCACATCACTGTGCCCATGGTGACGGTGTTCCTGACTCACACACACTCCCCGCACGCGTCACTGTGCCCATGGTGACGGTGTTCCTGACTCACACACACCGCTCACATCACTGTGCCCATGGTGACGGTGTCCCTGACTCACACACACTCCCCGCACGCGTCACTGTGCCCATGGTGACGGCGCTCCTGACTCACACACACCGCTCACATCACTGTGCCCATGGTGACGGTGTTCCTGACTCACACACACCGCTCACATCACTGTGCCCATGGTGACGGTGTCCCTGACTCACACACACTCCCCGCACGCGTCACTGTGCCCATGGTGATGGCGCTCCTGACTCACACACACCGCTCACATCACTGTGCCCATGGTGACGGTGTTCCTGACTCACACACACTCCCCGCACGCGTCACTGTGCCCATGGTGACGGTGTTCCTGACTCACACACACCGCTCACATCACTGTGCCCATGGTGACGGTGTCCCTGACTCACACACACTCCCCGCACGCGTCACTGTGCCCATGGTGACGGCGCTCCTGACTCACACACACCGCTCACATCACTGTGCCCATGGTGACGGTGTTCCTGACTCACACACACTCCCCGCACGCGTCACTGTGCCCATGGCGACGGTGTTCCTGCCTACCATCACAACAGGCGACTCAAGAACATGACATCAAGTGGACCCCGTGACCACAACTGCCAGTTTGTACTATGCCCTTACTTCCTTTTTCAGGTGAGGATCCAGGCCCGCAAGAGGTAGGGCATTGGAAAAGCCCGGAGTAAGCTGAGAACCAGGATTTGTGCAGCCAGCCAGGTGAGCACAGCCAGTCACTGATGTCCCCTACATTGATTGGTACCTCAAATAATGAACAATGATGACTGTATTGTGCCAAAAGAACAAAAATATTGAGTCGGTGGCCCCAGTTTCAACTATCAGCTCAACCTGTCACATACAAAACTAGTTTTCAATTTAAGAAGGGAGTTAATGTGTATGTTGAAATCCTCCATACTGGAACAAGCTTATTTTAAGCCATCTTAATTAATTAAGAATACATAAGAAATCCATTTGTATCAACAGGAAAAAAAAGATAAACATACCTTCATCAGTTCTTCCAAACAAGAGAGGTAGATTTTGAAGATGGCTGCCGCAGAGGGTGGCCCAATGTACTGCTTAATGTCAGCCCTGTCCACGAAGGCCACGTCGATCTTCTCAGTGATGTTGGAAGTGGTCAGAATCACGACATTGGAATGCCTGTTGTGGCCGAGAAGCAAGCACCACAGTCATCATGGCTGTCGGCGACCCAATTCTATCCTGCCCTATCTGGCAAGGGGGTTGGCAGGACGATGACCAGCAGGCTGCCCACAGGAAGGAAAGCGGCCTTGTGCCAACACAGGTCACACAGACGCCCCCAGCCTTTGCTCTTGCTGCCACTTGGCCTTCTGGGAATTCTCCTACAGCCCCACTTGGCTCATTCCCTCACTGCCTTCAACCTTGGCAAAGATTTCACTTTTGCACAGCGTTCCAACTATGCCACCTACTGTAGGCTCTGGTGCCCACCATCCACCTGGGCATGGCCATTCATCATCCCTGGACACACCGTAGAGCTGGGTTACTTCCCATGTTCATGATCTGCTTTCCCCTCTAGTGTCTAAACTCCACAGAAACAGCCCGTTGTCTGGTCTGTTGACCGATGTCCCCCAAGGGCCCAGCATGAGCCAGCACAGAGCAGGCACAAGGTGTCCCCAGGGAGCATGCTGTACAGGCCTGGTGGGGCTTCGCTGCATGTGTGGCAGTGCTGCCCTTGCTGCCTGGGGAAGGTTAGCTTTACCTAGACCCTGGACAAGCGAGGGCAGGCCCTGTGCCTGTGAGCCAGGGTGAGTTAATCAGAGGCAGGGCAGGGAGCATATGGATCCCCGGTAGAGAGAACAAGGTACACAGGCCGGGTGAGCTCATAGCTGCTCAGTCCAGTACCAGGAAGGTCCCCGGCAGAGGGAACAAGGTACAGAGGTGGGGTAAGCTCACAGCTGCTCAGTCCAGCACCAGGAGGGTGGGGCTGCAGGAAGGGCCAGAGGGAGGCCTAGGCCTGGAGATCACGACCCAGGGGCTGACAATCCAGAGATGCAGGAGTAGACAGGACTGGCGGGGGAAAGAGTCCTCTAGAGAGGGGCTGGAACCAGGAGCACGAGGGAACGAAGGCAAGAGAGGCAAGGGTGTCTCCTTGTTTCTTCCTGAGCCACACGTCCTTGTGACTCACAGGGAAGTCATGGTGACCTCCATCCTCTGGTTTGAGTGGTAGGTGCACAGTGAGGCCGTCAGTGTCATGCAAAATCCCAGGAAGTGAGGGATTTGGGGCCCAATGAGCAGTGTGGGAGTGTGCCTGACATCCTGGGCATCTAAGCCGTGATGTCTGGTCACAGGTGGATGTGCAGGTCTGGGATTCCCCCCACAGAACCCTGAGCTACGCTGAAGGGGCACACACCAGGAACACACACACGCCAGGAGAGAAGGCCTCAGCCAGGCTGTGTAGACTCCTCCCTGCGGAGAGATGCCAGCAGCATAAACCAGGGAGACAGGAGAATGGAGGCCAGGGAGGGAGGCACAAAGAGACTCAGGGAAGGGGCCACCAGGGTGTCAGTGCTGTGCAATGTTCCAGAAAGAGAAAAGTGAGCACTCGTGTGAATGTGGGGCTGCGGGGCTGTGGTGGGGGCAGGAGCCAGATTGCAGCAGACTGAGGGCCAAGCCGGGTAGGGAAGGAAGTGGACACAAGGAGAAGGAAGTCAGAGGCAGGAGAGGCCCCCCTCCAGGACCTGCACACTCCTGCAGCTGACCCCAAGACGAGCGCTTCTCAGGAAGCCAGACATGTTCTCTGTGGTGAGACAGTGGTCACGGACTGGACAAAATGTTCCTCTGCACAGTTCAGTTTGCTGTCACCCCACACTCAACAATCCAGCTTCTGAGAATGCCCGGGACTCCCCAGGCACCCTGAGGGCAGAAAGAGCATTTCAGAGAAGGAACCTGAGTCCTGGATGAGCACCACACAGGGACAGACAGGTTCTGGCTTGCCCATCACTTCCTTGGGAATTTGGCCAGCAGCCGTTCCTCCTTAAGCTTGATCAACTTGGGCTACACTGACAACAGGCCCTGGTCCTGTGAAGCTGGACTGTGGAGATGTGGACCATCCGTCCATGAAGCTTTCTGTCCTGGGCCAGCAGAGCGAGCAGGGGACAGCCATTCATCTATGAGCAGCACCGGTTGGTGCTGACACTGGGTGGGATAGGAGAGAAGTGGGCGGTATAAGGCCTGAATGTAGCAGTTCTTCATTTCATGCTTTTCTGTGCTACATAAAATTCTTAGCATTCCTTTCTTTTACTTTTCTTTTTTTTTTTTGAGACGGAGTCTTGCTCTGTCGCCCAGGCTGCAGTGCAGTGGTGCGATCTCGGCTCACTGCAAGTTCTGCCTCCTGGGTTCACGCCATTCTCCTGCCTCAGCCTCCCAAGTAGCTGGGACTATAGGCGCCCGCCACCATGCCCGGCTGATATTTTGTGTTTTTGCTAGAGATGGGGTTTCACCATGTTAGCCATGATGGTCTCGATCTCCTGACCTCGTGATCTGCCCGCCTTGGCCTCCCAAAGTGCTGGGATTACAGGCGTGAGCCACCATGCCCAGCCTTCTTTTACATTTTTAATAAACTAAAAACAATTTCTTTAAAAAGCATTTACAATATGCTGCCTCCAATGTGGAAAAGGAGTCAATACTCAATGCCAAATGCACTTTTAGGTAAAAGAACTGGGCACTAAGATCTGGAGTTGTACAAGTATCACGCATTTCTTTGCAACAAACTTCTCATCACTTCTCAGGGAAAATCGCTGCATGTCCTGGTTACCTTTTAATCTGATCAATTTGGGTCAAGACGGCATTGACCACGCGGATGGCATCTGATGGCTCAGTGCCCGCCCTGCAGGCATTTCGGGCGGCCGTGAGACTCTCCACCTGTTGGGAGGGAGCAATGGGGTCAAAAAGGACAGGGCCTGGCACCTCACAGGCAGCTATGGGGATACGTCCCCCTGAGCAGGTGAAAAAGATGAATGAATGGGTGTTCCCATGCCTAGCCTGCAGATGCTGCAGGAAGGCGGAAAGGCGCACAGTGCAGGGAGGGCTAGAGGGCGGACCGGCCGTAGGAGGGGAAAGCCAGGAGCTACAGGAACAGGCTGTGTCCCCACAACAGCAAAAGGCGATTCTGTCATGAATGTCCTTATCTGGAAATGCCTACCTCATCAATCAGCACAAACACCAGAGCGTCTTTATCATCAATCAAATCCTGAATCTTCTGAAACATCTTGGTTACCAGCTTGCCACTCTGGAACCCAAACACCCTTTAAGTGTCAACGTGCAGGGACCACACCGCCAGGTGCACAGGGGGACCCTGATGTGGCCTGCTGCCCCGTTGTCCCCACAAGCCCCACTGTCTCCTGACGGCCCCTCAGAAAGCTCCCTAAATCAGAGAAGCCAGGGCGGCATGGGAGGAGGCCAGCCTAATATTCTCGCCCTCTGCTTTGAATGCCAGGGTGCTAAGACCTGAGACCATACCTGCCCTGCCCGGGGCGGCACAGTGAGGGTGACCTGTACCTCTGCTTTACCTGTGTGTCCTCTCTGATGAGGAAAAGAGACAGACCACAGATGCAAACGGGGTGGGATGCTTTCCTCACAGGCTCTCCTGTGCCCAGTGTGCCTGGTCCCACCTCACCTCACCAGAGGGATGTGCGGATGCCAGGTGACTTGGGCACAGCTCCTCAGACGTAAGAATCACCTGTGACATCACCTTGTCTGACCCCCTCAGCTCACAGCACTAGGGCGCATGAGCACCGAGGACATGTGTGGCAGGGCTGCAGTCCCCTGAGTGCCAGTCCTGCCCTCCTGAGAGTCCATCAAATGCCCTATCCCACCCAGTCAGAGGTCTGGGGAGAACCAAGGGAGGGTCCCCGCGGGCCCCACCTCCGGAACCTTCTCTGATCACAGTCAGCCCTGATCCTCACACACCTTTCCCACCCAGTTCTCTCCTGATGCTTCTGGAGGAGGATTTGCCTAACATACAAGACATTTTTTCAGCTACACAATCCAGATAATTAGAATATTTAACTTACTTCCGAAAACCACTTAGAAAAGAGGCTGTGGCTGTTTATTTCAATTAATTGGCCATACCGGTACCTGAGATAGAAAAAAGGAGTTGAGAGAATTACTAATCGGTCCTGCAGATCCTCAGCGACAGCCATTCATGCATCTTGAATGCAACATCTCGAGTGTCCAGCATCGGGGGAACTACAGTTACTGACAAAGAAATGAGGAATCCAGCCCTCCGTGTACTAAATAATTATGAAAAAGTCTAACAAGATTCAATTAGTAGTTCTAGACTGTACCAATTGAGTTAAAGAGTAAAAACTCCTATTTTAAATCTATTTACAAATTATATTTCTATGTTTAAAAATACTAGTAGTACTAATATAATACAGAAAACAAAACAGAAGCATCAAGAGCTTTTGGCAGAAGCTGAGCATTTTTCCCTCCTTCCACGGAACCCTAGAGAGCACGATAATCTGCTTTCCAGCGCAGACCCCAGAGCCCAGGAATGCTCAGGTGGCCCAAAGTTAACTTTCACACACACAGATGGATTGGAACCCAGAACACTCCCCTATCCATTCAGAAGCCTGCAGACAGATCTGGGCGTGCTTAGCTGCTGACTAAATCACCAGAGAACAAGACTGAGGCCAGAGAAAAGCTGACTTCCAAGTCCTCTTCTCAGTTTCCTCCACATCAAAAGTCCACAAAAGAAAAAGAATTACGTTCAAAAAGCATCACTGGCATTCCACGTAAAAAAGAGAGACACCATTTACTGATACTGTTTATAAAACAGGGGAGGGATACAGACAATCTAACAAAATAAAAACTAGGTTGAATATTAAACAGAATTAATTATAAAACATTTTGGTTCTTTAATAGAGTGAGGAACAAAGGCCTGCTAAGGCTTCTTTTTGCCATTTCTTTTTTTTTTTTTTTTTTTTTTTTTTTTTTTTGAGACGGAGTCTCGCTCTGTCACCCAGGCTGGAGTGCTGTGGCCGGATCTCAGCTCACTGCAAGCTCCGCCTCCCGGGTTTACGCCATTCTCCTGCCTCAGCCTCCCGGGTAGCTGGGACTACAGGCACCGCCACCTCGCCCAGCTAGTTTTTTGTAGTTTTTAGTAGAGACTGGGCTAAGGTGATCCTCCCGCCTCAGCCTCACAAGCAGCTGGGACCACAGGTATGTGCTACCACGCCCAGATAATTTTTTGTACTTTTTTGTAGGGATAGGGTCTCTCCAAGTTGTCCATGCTGGTCTCAAACTCCTGGTTTCAAGCAATTCACCTGCCTCCGCCTCCCAAAGTGCTGGGATTACACGCATGAGCCGCCATGCCGGCATGCCCCTAGAGATCTTGAAAACACACATGTATTTCAATATGTCAAAGCAAAGGGCAAGTTGCTAAACATAACCTAAGGGGTCAAAATAAAGCAATTTCCCTATGTAAAAACATTTACAAGACATTTTTCAAGAACTAAAATTATGTATATGAAATTAAACCTCACAGGATTTCCTCTAGTCATACTGGAGTAACAGGAAGCAGATTTACCATCTAATCTTAAATGAGAAAACCTCATTTAAGGCAAAATGGATGAAACACCATCTGGTAAGGTTGCTGGACACAGGCAGTGAAGGCAGGGACTCCTGAGTCGGAAGACCAGGGACCCACTACAAATGCCCTGTCTGCCGGGAGGTGTCTTCCAATGACAGGCACAGGAGGGAACCCAAGTGGAGTATGGGCACTTGTTGAGTCAAGGAGACAGAGAATGGAGTTCAGGGAGTCTGAAGTGACTGAAGGCTGCAGAACAGAATTCCAGAGAGGAAGGAAATATGAAGAAATACCTCAGAAGGAGTGTCCAGGAATCCTCATGGCACCCCCGGTGTCCTGGATGAATACTCAGGTGTGTATCAGCTGGGGACATTCCATGCAGCTACGTAAAGGGTGACTCTGATCTGTGAGCTGAAGGGCTCCTGGACCTCACACAGGCTGGGAGGAGTGCATACTCCAACAGCTGGGGTGGAGAGTGCTCTACTCAGTGTAGACCCCAGAGGACCATAATTTAGTGTTAACACTAAACCTAAACTCCTCCCAAAGCTTAAAAAAACCAAACCTCAAAGGATCACACCAAATCACAGGTAATGGAAAGGCCTAATGGAACAAAACCCAACACTCACTAAAGAAGATACAATCCACACACTTCAAACCACAACGTTCAGCATCTAATCCAACACTACCTAACATGCCAACAAAGCAAAACCATGTGACCCATAACGAGCAGAAAAACCAGTCAATAGAAACAGAATCAGAAATGACAATCATGACGGAATTAGCAGACAGAACATTAAAACGGCTATTACAAAGTTGTTCAAGATGTGAACAAGAACATAATGAAAGAAAAGTACAAAAAGAATCAGAACATTCAGAGCAGAAAAATACACCATCAGACATAAAAACTTCACTGAATGGAATTAAAAGCAGATTAGACGATGTAGAAAATCAGTCAACTTGAAAATACAGCAACAGAAACTTTAGAATAAAATAGATATTTCTAAAGAACTGAAAAAAACAAAAAAGCACACGAGTGGCCTGTAGAACATCAGTCTAACATAAAAAAAGACAGAGTCCCAGATAAAGGGGAGGGGCAAGGAAATTCGGTGAGGAAACAGTGACCAGATATTTTCCAAGTGTGACGAAAACCATAAGCCCTAAACAGAACTCAAGAGGAAAAGACAAATCCATAATTAGAGACTTAACATTCTTCTCTCAGTAATGGATAAAACGAGTGAACAGAGAATCAGCAAAGCTACCGAGTACCCTGACCTGCAATCTGCAGAACACTCCATCCTGCAAGGGGAGAAAGTATAGTCTTCTGAAGTGCAATTCACCAGCAATGTTTTATGCTGGCAATAAAATAAGTCTCAAATCTTAAAAGACTGAAATCATAACTCAAAACTATGCTGAATACAGAGGAATCAAGTGACTTACAGTGAAGGAGAGGAATCTATTACTTGTTTAAAATGATTTAGAAAAAAAACAACCTCCTGTTATAAATCCCATTCCCATGGCTCTCCTCTCACAAATTACCAAAAGTTACCTGCTTGAAAGTCTAATCGTCAATTTCTGAGCTAACGCTTTACACAGGGATGTCTTTCCAGTGCCAGGAGGACCTGTGACAAAGATCAGAGCAAATATACTTTTTAGTCAGTACTGCAACAAACTTCTTAAAACAACAGTAACTTCCATTTTCCCTAAAATATAAGGAATACAGTTAAAAGCTATTGATGTTACTACTACAATGAAGTCTGCTTAGAAGCTTAAATGCTGTGAAATATTATCAATACACTTACGTCTCCCTCTCTTTCTTAACTAATTTGTACTATATTAGTCTCAGCCTCCATCACCTCCCCACCCCCCAGCACTGGCCTGCAGTCCCACTTAGCACTGGGAGTGAGCATTGCATTTTCTAGCCTACATCTTTGCTGACACCTGTCCTTGTCCCCACACTTCCTCTATGAAAGCCACTCATCAAGGCACCTTTCAGAAGCCAAACACACCTTTCTTGATAAATGAGGTGGAGGGTCCTACCCTCCTCAGGCACTGACATGTGTTGTTCCTGCTGCCCTCAGAACCACCCTCTTTCCTAAGACGATTCTCAGTGGGCTAGTACCCCACACTAAATTCGAAGAGTGGCAGAGGCCAGTGTTCTTCTTGCACGCCTGCCTGCCAAGCATCCCCTAACATGATGCCTCCCAGAAGCTGTGAGGTGACCAATATGAAAAAAGGAAAGCATCTAACAGAAAATCGAGACATGCAACTCATTTTCTGCAAGCATTTTCAAGAATTAAAGAGGAAATATGTAACTGATTCCAAACAGAAACAACTTAATCACTAATTAAAACACCTGCTGCTTACTCTGATCGTGCTGTGAGGACAGTATGTGGGGCATATCTGCTCTTTAAAAGAATATTGTGTTTTAAGGGCACGTCGTCACGCAATCTTAACTGATGCAAAGAAGTTAAGTACTCTTCAAGCTTCTATTTAACACTTTGCTACAGTTTCATACTCTCGAGTCCACTCAATTCCCGTGTCCCCATTCTACCCGGTGATATTGAAAACAAAACAACAAATCATCAATATTTTCTCCTGACAAGAACCAGACAGAATTTTTTTAAAATATGGCTTTTTCAGTTTACTCCTCACAAAGTAAAGCTGAGTACTACAAAGAAATATGAGGAAGTTTCCATCCTAAAGAAGAGTTACAATCAGCTGGGAAACAAGGCAGAATTCTATCTATTTATTTATTTATTTTTTGAGACAGAGTCTTGCTCTGTCGCCCAGGCTGGAGTGCAGTGGTGCAATCTCGGCTCACTGCAAGCTCCGCCTCCTGAGTTCACGCCATTCTCCTGCCTCAGCCTCCCAAGTAGCTGGGACTACAGGCGCCTGCCACCACACTCGGCTAATTTTTTTTTTGTATTTTTAGTAGAGACGGGATTTCACCATGTTAGCCAGGATGGTCTCGATCTCCTGACCTTATGATCCGCCCGCCTCGGCATCCCAAAGTGCTGGGATTACAGGTGCAAGCCACTGCGCCTGGCCTACAACGGAGAATTCTAAAGAGTTGCAATCAGCCGGGAAACAGGCAGAATTCTAAAGAATTACAATCAGCTGGGGAAACAAGGCAGAATTTTTGGAAAAGTTTAATAACACAATAGTCCCCCCTTATCCAAGATTTTACTTTCCAAGGTTTCAGTTACCTGCAGTCACCCACAGTCCAAAAATATTATATGGAACATTCTAAAAATAAACAATTCACAAGTTTAAAATAACTTTTGTAAGTTATTATAATTGTTCCTTTTTCCTATTGGTTATTATTGTTAATCTCTTACTGTGCCTGATTTATAAGTTAAGGTTTATCATAGGAAAGTCTGTATAGGAAAAAACAGTCTACACAGAGTTCAGTACTATCCACATTTGGGGCATCTGAGGATGTCTTGGAATGCGGCACCCCACAGGAAGACTTGATGAAGTACCAAGTAATAAATACCCCAAGGGCCGGGAGTGGTGGCTCACGCCTGTAATCCCAGCACTTTGGGAGGTTGAGGCGGGCGGATCACCTGAGGTCAGGAGTTTGAGACCAGCCTGGCTAACACGGTGAAACCCCGTCTCTACTAAAAATACAAAAAATTAGCCGGGCATGGTGGTGGGCGCCTGTAGTCCCAGCTACTGGGAGGCTGAGGCAGGAGAATGGCGTGAACCCGGGAGGCAGAGCTTGTAGGGAGCCGAGATCGCGCCACTGCGCTCCAGCCTAGGCGAAAAAGCAAGACTCCGTCTCAAAAAAAAAAAAAAAAAAAAAAAAATACAAAACTTAGCCGGGTGTGGTGGTGCATGCCTGTAATCCCAGCTACTCAGGAGGCTGAGGCAGGAGAGTCGCTGGAACCTTGGAGGAACCCGGGAAGTGGAGGTTGTAGGGAGCCGAGATCGCCACTGCACTCCAGCCTAGATGACAGCGAGACTCCGTCTCAAAAAAAATAAAAAATAAATGTCCCAAGTGTCATGAGCTGGATCTGCCTCACAGAGAGGGGACATTCTAGGACAGCTGTGGCTCCTTCAGAAAACAAAAAGCTGGAACTCCTTGCAGAAGAACAAAGGTAAAAGTAAAGGCTGAATTTCATGCCACTTATCTGGTCAAATAAAAGCCTGCATGCTTTACCATGGAGCAGCACCACCCGGTTCCAGGTGATGAGGTTGCTGTTGACGTTCTTGTCTGAAAACAGTAGAGTTGTCATCACATAATCAAGAAGCTGATAGAAGAAAAAGAGCTAGATAAAGGTACCAACAAGGCAAAGGTCCCCAAGAAATGTGCACCCCCAGGGCTTGATCCTACATGAGAAGAGGGAGCAAAGGGAGCAAGGCCGCCTCCTAAGAGATCATCACCTCCAAACGCTTTCATTTCAGAAGAGAAGGTGCTTCAAAAAGGGAAAAGGAAAAACACTGGCTATTACTTTTATAAGAACAGAAACAAAATGATCACTTTTATTTAAAGTGCCAACATTAAACAAAACCACTAAGGGGTTTGTTTATCAAGTAATGAGTAAGCGCCTTCCTCTAGAATGATACAGCAGTTATTATTCGCAAAATAACAACAGCCACAATGTGGAGAAGCAGCCTGGGACAGCTGCGTGATGGTATTCTAGCGAGCTGCCTGTGTGGGAAGGACCCTTCCGGTTGCAGAGGGTGCAGGGGTGAAGACACACTGGCCTTTCCTTTGTGCAGACCAGGTCTGCTCACGTTCCCTCCTCCCATCTCCAGAGGGTTCAATTCTCTAAGTTGCCTTCACATTCTCCCTTTCCCTCTTCTCTCTCAGGGAGCTCCCCAGAGACCAGCTCTACTGTGGAGCAATCCTAGAGGACAGATGTCCAGGAGAAGGGCTGCCAGCAGACAGGGGCTCCCAAAAATCCATCTGCATCAAGTTGCTCGGGGGTGCTGGAGAGCAAAACAGTAACGGTTCCTCTTCAAATAACAGGGCATTCTGGGAAAAGGCACAGCAACTTACGTGGGATTTGACTTCCACATCATACACCAAGCTGTCCCAAAGCCCATGGAATTCAGCTGTGACAGAATTAAACAAAGACCTGATTTCAGGAATGCAATTGCAGCCACCCCAGTCTCCCCCGAGCCTAAGCCTGAGCTTCCCACTGTGCTACACAGCGTAAGACCACGATTCTGATTACAGGAAAGTATAAATTCTGCAAATTTTTCTTCAAATTTTAGTTTTTATTAAAATCAAAGATGTAAAATAAATGTCAGTCACATACAACTTTTGGCAGACAATTGGAGTCAAAGAATTACACTTTATGTCTCGTTATTATGTGCAATGGTCTTTTAAAAAAACTTTAAACTTCCCACCCATCTTTACAATATTGTTGTCATTTATTTTACATTTATGTATATCATAATCCCCACAATATGTGTTCATTAAACTATCATTTTTTTGGTGGTAAACACATTATAAAATTTATGATCATAACCATTTTCAATTGTCTTTTACCCATGCTTCAACCCAAGTTCAGACACTAAATCCACCCGTTTCTCCACACGCTGACTGAATGAAGCCCTGGGCTCGGCCTGCTACAGCCCATCAGCAACGCCTACAGAGAAGCATCAAGCAGACAGCAAGGAGCCGCTCAGCAGAAAAGACCAACCAGGCATGTGAGAAGAGCACCTGGGCGCTCTCCATTAGCCGTGAACCTGAAGTACCCGCCCAAAGGAACAGTATGGTCCCACACTAGAAATCTCTACTTTCCTCTTTTGTGATACACTTTCCATTTCATAAGAGAGAAAACATCCTAAAATCCTACAAAACAAACGGACAAACAGAACCCCCTGTGAACTGACATGGCATGGAGTATGCAATCCTCTGACCTCAGCCTCCCCGTCATCTTCCATCACACCCCATACCTGCAGGCAGAACCCAATGATTTGCTGCAATTATGTTTTCTGTCTCCTCCTCCAGATTTTCACTGCTGGGGCCATCTTCATTCAGCTGGAAGATGTGAAGTGCAACAGTGCATGCACTCAAATCGATGGGCTAAAATGAGGGAAAAGCCAAATAAATCCACACACATTTACAATCTCTCACTTAATTCCAACCATACAAATTAGATGTTAAGGTCCACAAATAAAAACTGAATGTATAGTAGAATAAAAACTAGTTCTCAGATTAGATGAGAAGGCTGTTATTTTATTTCAGATTGAGGATTAGCTCTTTTGAAAGCTAATACCCATCCCTTGCCCTTTGGGCCCTACATTTACCTATAGAATGAAAAAGTGCCCTAAATCCAACCTCTGGGATGTTATCATAGTCTATAAATACACTCATACAGATTTGACCAAAAATTGAGTTTTACCACATAGGGTTTTGTTTGTTTGTTTTTTTAATTAACTTATTTTTTGAGACAAGATCTTGCGCCCAGGCTAGAGTGCAGTGGCACGATCACAGCTCACAGCAACATTAAATTCCTGGACTTAAGTGATCCTCCCACCTCCAGCCTCCTGAGTAGCTGGCACTACAAGTGCGCACCACCATGCTGACTAATTTTTTAAAACTCTTTTTAGTGATGGGGTCTTGCTATGATCCCCGGGCCAGTCTCTGATTCCTGGCCTCAAGTGATCCTTCCATCTGTCTCCCACAGTGCTGGGACTACAGGCATGAGCCACCTTGCCCAGTCGGCTTCCTAACTGTGTCTTTTTACGGTTGTTATAGCTCAGAGAAATGTTTACATTGGTAGACAGAAATCTATTTCATTCTTTTTAATGGCTGCATTGTACATAGTGTAGATATATGGAATTCATACATTTATTAACTGATCTTTGGTGGACAGTTAAAATACTTCAAATTGTTGGCTATTATTTTAACAGCATCTAACAAACATCTATTCAGAAAGATCTACAAAATTGCATAATTATCAACTAAGATAAATTCCCACAAGTGAATTTGCAGTCAGATAGAGAACATTAGAACTTTCCCTGGGCAACCCCGCTGCCCTCCAGTTAGGGTGTCCATCCCTCCACAACAGCGTGGGAGGCTCTTCCTTCCCTCAGACTGGCCAAAACCACGGCAGTATCAGATCTCAGTGTGCACAAAGCTCTGAGCATGCACAAACATGGGTCCTAACGTATGAATGGGGAGGTCCACCTCATGAGCAGAACTTAGTACCAAGCCTGTCCTTCACAGCTGGTTTTTACAAGATAGGAGTTGTACTGCTGTCATACATCTTCCCTAGAAATATGTTTCAGGTTGTTTTTATACTGGTGCCAGAATTGCCCCAATGCCTCCAAGCCCTCACACAAAGCTCCTCTAACACATACACATGAACTCCGAGGTGGGTGAGGTGGCCATGCATGGGATGAGATGAAGGACTTCTACAAGGCAAGCCCATCTCCTCATCTCTATGGCCCCCACACCTCCTATGGCCCTAGCACACACTGAGCACTTAATAAACATGTGCTGACTGTAAGAATGAGACACCATACACAGGCCTTACCAGCGCAGTCCACTATTCTACAACACTGCATTCTCATTCCTGGTTTCTGATCTGTCCCCTGCTGTACTGACAGCACCCTGACATCAGGGCCACTTCCTGCTCCCAGCACCTGGCTCCTGACAGCTAGTGAGAAGAACTTGTCTAGCCACCCAAACCAACAGAGAAGTGAACCCTTTCTGAAAACAAGCTATGAAAACGGCAAGACATTCATGATACAGCCTTTGTATTCAGCTAACGGTTCCTTGGCCCAGCAAATTAGTAACTTACCTGTGAGTCTTTAACCTTTAATTCTGTGTCAACAATAGACACAGACTGCACATTTCTGGTCAAAAAAGGTTCATCAAACTCAGTCCATGTGTAATCACCAAACACAATATTATGTCTGTTGAGTAGCTTTCTAACACTCAGGTTTATGTCTTCTTTCTTTGCAGTGCTAAAAAAAAAAAAAAAAAAAAAAAATACACACACACACACACAAGCACCAAAACACACATAAATGATTTTAGTTCAAAAACAAAATGTTAAAATTAAGTGTTTTGCAAAAACTCAGACAATACACAAGAAAGAGGACAGGCTGGAACTGGCCTGCCTGGGGACCAAATCTAGAGCCACCCCTTGCCTATGGGTCCTCTACCAGCTGTGCCCTGAAGAAGCTGTGCCCCAGCTCCCAGTCAGAAAAAGGAGACAACAGTAAGAGTCCTTGCTATGCTGGGCTACTGTGAAGGGTCATTAATACATTCAATGTGTTTAGGACAATACCTGGCACAAAGTAAGCAGTCAATAATGGTGGCTTTCACTATCAATAAGGAAGTTCCACAGCTGCGGGGTCAGGCCTGGAGTCCGCATCGTAACAAGTCTCCAATAGCTGTGTTTTACGCTGAGAAAATCTAATGCTTTACGCTTGGCATCCAGGGCTTCCCTCAGCCCACCTTGCTGCACTCCTCCTGACACCTTCCCTTTCTACAACAGTGACCTGGTCCTGGATCACACCTCTGTGCCCTGCTGTGCACTGTCCCAGCTTACTGGGTTGATCAACTGCAGTCACCCTTTAGGTTCTATTTAATGTCTGCCTCCCTCTGACAGGCTCCCCTCCCTCCTGGACAGGCTCCTCAGAGCCAGGCAGGTGATCTGTGGCCCCTCTGCAATCATCCTAGCACCCTACAAGGCAGCGACCATGCATTGATAGTGTGGTTGTGTCTATGAACTCTGGTGCAGTTGTGCGTAGGTGTCTGTCCTCTAGGTGCAGCTGTGCTCTGATGTGATTATGCCTAGCGTCTCTGGGTCCAGGTGTGGTTGTACATGGGGTGTCTCCAAGCTGCGGTGACACTGTGTACAGGTGTCTCTGAGCTCTAAGGTGTTTACACAGGTGTCACAAGGCTGTGGTGGGGCTTTGTGCAGATGTCGCTGGGCCCTGGTGCAATTATGCTGACGTGTCTCAACTCCAGCACCTAGACAGTGACCAGTCAACAGCTGTTCTGTTAAAGGAAAGGTCTCTTCCTCTGCATCCCCTCTGAGGCTGGTGGTCTCACTAGACCTCAATCCACCCTCCATGGTCATGAGGAGTGTCTGTGAGGGTCTGGCCCCGCTGCTGAGCTCCCCCAACTCCAGGGAGCAGCACAGCCCATAGGCACCCCCATCCCATGAACTGACTTGGTCACAAATGAGTGGGATTTGCTTTGAACCCTAAAAATTTAACATCAAGTCCGTGAGGAACGGGAACAATTAAAGGGTCTGAAAAACAATGGCTCAAAGAATAACAACCCAATTTCGGCTGCGACTTTAGAGCTCTGTGCAATGCGCGGCCATCCTATCCTCCAACGTGTGACTCAGGGTCAGATCGGTGCACTGGAGAACAGCTGGGCACGGTCAGGGCCAGGTCCGTGGGCTGAGGTCGGGTCGGGGCTCAATCTGTGAGCTGGGATCCTGCGCGCAGGGCTCGGGTCGGCAGGGTCAGTGCCCTGGGGTGGGGTTGGGTCACTGCGCTAGGATCGGATCCGGGCCCGGAGGCCTGCGCGCCGGGGTCCAGTCGGGCCAGGTCAGTTCCCTGGGGTTCAGTCGCAAAGGAGTCAGTGCGCCGGGATCGGGGCGGGTCAGTGCCCCTGGGTCCGGGCTCGGTGCACGAGCTGGGGTCGGGGCTGGTGGGTGCCCAGAAGGTGTGTCGGGCTGGCCCGGCTCATCGGCTCACCTGCCGCCGCGCTGATGCACCTCCACGTGGACCGTCAGCGACTCGGCCACACAGGGAAGCGCCTGCTTCAGGTCGCCCACGGCCTCGTCCATGGCGCCCCCGAGAGCAGTGAGGACCCGACTGGAGCGTGGCCGCCGCCACCTCACGCCCAGCGTCGCCGCCACAGCCGCCGCCTCAGCCCGCGGGCCCCTCCCTAGCTTCGAATCTGCCGCGCGAGGCGCACCACCCCCTGACCCGGAAGCGCTCGGGCCGGTAGGGCCACTTCCTGCCGCGGCCCCGCCCCGCCCTGCTTCCGGCGCGGCCCCGCGGGCTCGGCAACCTCGGCGCAGTGAACGCGGGCGGCCAACCAGGGCCAGGGGGCGGTGGCGGCCACTGTCCGGCCGGGTTCCCGCTGCTCCCGGCCCCCGCTCTGGGCCTGCCGCCGGCGCTGCTATGGGCAAGAAGCACAAGAAGCACAAGGCCGAGTGGCGCTCGTCCTACGAGGGTGAGGCGGCGGCGCTTTGTGACGCGCGGCGGGCGGGGTCCTGGGCTCGGGGGAGGAGTTCCGGGCACTCGGACGGGGGTCCTGGGCACCGGGCGAGGTCCCGGCCACGGGGGAGGGGTTCCGGGCACGCGGGAGGTGGTCCTGGGATTTCGGGCAGGGAACCGGGCACGCGTGAGGGGTCCTGGCTGCCCGCTTGCGTTCCTCGTAGAGGGTTCTGGGCTCGAGGCTGCAAGCCCACTCACTCCGGTCCTGGAGACCAGGGAAGCATCTGTGCTGGCTTTTGTGTGGAGCTAAGGGAGAAGCTAGGCTGCCCTTTCTCCCGCCTTTCCCTCGCTCTCCCCTGCTCCCGCGGCAGCTCCATGGGTGTCAGCGGGCAGCACGGGCGCCTGCAGGAAGTCAGGCGAGGGTGAAGCGAAGTGCTGGGGGTTTCTAGGAGGGAGATCGGGCTCCGGGGTTCCAGTTCCTTCTTAATCCATCTTCTTGAACGAGTGATGTGAACATCCCACAGGGCCTCTGGTGAGGACACCGTGACTTGAAAGGGACCTGAAGCTCCCTGTGGAGGGGAAGGGAGAACAAGGAGGCAGTGACATGCCGCCACTGTGGTCTTCCCTTCCGTCTCTCCCTGATGGTTGGCAGCCCCGCTGTACTCCTCAGGGAGGCCTTTACCTCTTAGCGCCTTCATGTCTCACCTGGTTGCGTGGCGTTTGCACCTGAGCACGCGGGTGGAACTCGGTCTGTGTCTGTGCAGATTATGCCGACAAGCCCCTGGAGAAACCCCTGAAGCTAGTCCTCAAAGTCGGAGGAAGTGAAGTGACTGAACTCTCAGGATCCGGCCACGACTCCAGTTACTATGATGACAGGTCAGACCATGAGCGAGAGAGGCACAAAGAAAAGAAAAAGAAGAAGAAGAAGAAATCCGAGAAGGAGAAGCATCTGGACGATGAGGAAAGGAGGAAGCGAAAGGTAAAGGAGCAGCGGCGGCTGCGTTGGCCCGGACACCCCCCGCCCCCAGGACCCCATGGGGAGCCGGTCCCAGGACCCAGGCAGAGTGCGCCTGCGTGGCTGGAGGAGGGGAGGGGGTGTTCCGTTGGTAGCAAAACGCAAACCGCTGAGGCCAGCAGACTCAGTTCCAGGATCCTGGGTGTGCTGTTCCTCAGCAGACCCTGCGAGGGTCTCCGTGAGGAGGGAGCCCGGCTTGAGGAGGATCTCGGAGGGGGTTTCCCTGAGCTCTGTCCCTCCCCTGAGAACTGCGAGGGGATTGGGCAGACGTGTCTGGATCCCACCTACTCGTGCCTTTCTCACTCCCTTGACTCTGCCGCCCAGGAGGAGAAGAAGCGGAAGCGAGAGAGGGAGCACTGTGACACGGAGGGAGAGGCTGACGACTTTGATCCTGGGAAGAAGGTGGAGGTGGAGCCGCCCCCAGATCGGCCAGTCCGAGCGTGCCGGACACAGCCAGGCAAGGGTGGACTTTTAGAGACTCCTGGTGTTCACAGCTCGTCGTTGTAAATGAGGGTCGGCACCGTGTCCTCTTGCTTTGGGGAGAAGCATGGGAGGGAGGAGAGCTGGTATTTCCAGGGCCTCATCCCGGGTGTTCTCTGGATCTGAGGTTTCTTCCAGTGTCTCTGAATGTCTAGAGCAAGGCTTGGCCAGTTACCACTGGTGCCGTTAAGGTTTGTTTTTTAACTTATTATTATCTAAGGATGGTTTATATGTTTTTCAAGGGTTCATAAAAAAACAAAAAGGCATATCTGCAGAGACCAATCATATGTGACCCACAAAGCCTAGACTATTTTTTGTCTGGCACTTATGTAAAAAGTTTACCAGCCCTGGATCTGTAAGTTTGGTTTTGTCTGCACTTAGCACCCAAAGAGAACAGCATCAGAAGAGTAGCCCCACATGGGTCAGATTGGTAACAGACATGCATGTTAGTGAAAACGCAGGTAATTCCTCTTGGGAAGAGGGGACCTGGAAGCCCAAATGATGGGTGTGAAGTTGCTAAAAGTGACCATAGGCTGAGACAGAGGAAGCTGAAGGCCTTTGGTAGAATTTCTGTCGTGGGCACCGTCTGCCAAGGATGGCTTTGGGCTGGAATTTTTAGCTGACAAGGACTTGCCCACTCGGTTCTCCTTGTCCCCAGCCTTCCTGTGCACAACTCACAGTGATGAGGCGTTTGTACTTAAGACGAGGGTTATCTCTTCCGGGCACCTGTCAGCATCTAGTGGTTCCTGGATTATTGGGAAACTTAGACAGTTGGCCTTTGGGACATGGAACATCAGGGAGTGAGGAGGCTAGTGCTGCAATCATTCAGGCCATCAGAAACCATCTGAGCCCTGCTGGCTGCACTGAAGGAAAGTTCTGGATAGCTAGTGGTCTTCTGAGCTTCTGTGATCATTTGGCTCTTCAGGCACTTTCTTTTTTTAATTTATTTTTGAAACATGGTCTTGCTGTGTCCCCTAGGCTGGAGTGCAGTGTCGTGATTCACTCCTGGGCTCAGATAACCCTGGGCTCAAGCGATCCTCCCACCTCAGCCTCTTGGGACTACAGGCATGCACTACCACACCAGCCATTTATTTATTTACTTTTTGTTGAATTTTAAGGGACCTCAAGTGAAATAATAATCGGTGAATACAGGATCAATCCTTATGTCCAGAGCCTTTGTTCCGTCCATCATTCCTTGTCTAGAGTAGTAATATGAGCTGAAAGCATTGATAAGTGATCACCACACATTGTTATGAGCTGAAAGCATTGATACGTGATCACCACACATTGTTGATGTAAGGGCTACCAGTTATTATAAGGGGTTTTTATGACTCCTGCTGCGGGGAGGGGGTGCCCTTTCCCACCCAGCTGAGCTTTGTGGGAGCCAAGGCTGAGTTGGGTGTATCTTTATATCCCTAGTTCTTGCTGGAACTTAAGATGCTGTGAGACCCCGTACAGACAGATACTGTGAACTTGGAGCTCTCTAATGAAGGGATACCAAAGTCTTTGTATTCAATTTTTTTTTTCCTTAAATTGTCAGCCGAAAATGAGAGCACACCTATTCAGCAACTCCTGGAACACTTCCTCCGCCAGCTCCAGAGGTAAACCTGGGCGTTTCTGAAGAGCTTGTGTCTGGGGGTGTATGGTGTCATCTTTTCTGAGGCCTTATTCCCCACCCCAGCCCTGTCAGCTGTGAAACAGACCCTGTACCTTCTCTTGGTGATTCCCACTCCACTTCGGGGTGGGCAGGAAGAGCTCATGGACTCGGTAGTGGCTCACACTGAAGTCAGAATAGGGTGAGGGAAGTCAAGGCTAGAGCTGGGATACTGACAGCCGCCAGGATGCTTTGGGGGGAATTTTTATTATATCTGAAATACCTATCACAATAAATTAAAAGAGCCTGGTAATTTTTTTACTTTTAAGAAACAAAATTCGGTCAGTGTATCCAATTTTTGGATTGTAGAAGATTTTATATCATTTAGAAATCTAGATTTTTCCACTTTAAGATGTCTTTGCTTTCAGAAAGGATCCCCATGGATTTTTTGCTTTTCCTGTCACGGATGCAATTGCTCCTGGATATTCAATGATAATAAAACATCCCATGGATTTTGGCACCATGAAAGACAAAATTGTAGCTAATGAATACAAGTCAGTTACGGAATTTAAGGTAAGTTACTTTCATTGCCCGAAGTCCTTGTGGCATAGTTCTGTGTATTTATGTCTCGTGAAGACTTCATTCAACTTAGATCGTTTCTAGTTTTTGAGCTTTCACAGGTGTTTCTGTGTTTGGGTGTTATTTTACAGACACAGCATTAAGGAAATGATTGGTCATAAACATTTTCTTTGTGCTTTGGTCTAGAAAGTAGGCCAGGTGGCCGGGCGCGGTGGCTCAAGCCTGTAATCCCAGCACTTTGGGAGGCTGAGACGGGCGGATCACAAGGTCAGGAGATCGAGACCATCTTGGCTAACACGGTGAAACCCCGTCTCTACTAAAAAAAATACAAAAAACTAGCCGGGTGAGGTGACGGGGCGCCTGTAGTCCCAGCTACTCGGGAGGCTGAGGCAGGAGAATGGTGTAAACCTGGGAGGTGGAGCTTGCAGTGAGCTGAGATCCGGCTACTGCACTCCAGCCTGGGGGACAGAGCGAGACTCCGTCTCAAAAAAAAAAAAAAAGAAAGTAGGCCAGGTTGCACGCTGTTTCTTTTCTAAGTTACTGCACTGGCGTAAATAGTACATGTTGTTTCAAGCAATGAGGTGTCCGGCGTGGCATGGTTTGAGACTAGACGTTTTTAAAAGCATGCTTATTTTTAATTCTTAATTTTGTCTTATACTAATTGAGCAGGTAGTCTTTTTAGCATAGTAAGTTTTTTTGTCTCCTGAGTACTTTGCTCTTAACTCTGTTTCTTGCTACTGGCTATGAGAATTAGCAACTGCGCATTGTTTTTGCAACCCAGGGGAAGAAAGTAAAATAGATGCTTGATAAATTGGCATTAGTGTAGTTTAGAAAGGCATAAGGTTTCTCTCTTAGGTTCCATTCCACTTGGGAAAGCTTGACTTTTCTATTTTTTTTAATTTTACGTTTACTGAAGGGTTTGCTGACTCCTAGAAACACAACAGAACAGACTTAAAGGAGAGGGGGAGAAAAGGAAACTTGATGAGAGGTTCAGGCAGCGCCTGAGGACAGATGCTCAGAGCACTCCATGAGCTAAAGCCCTCGGTATTCCCTGCTCTGGGCCCCAGCCTGGCCATTCCTAGCAACAAAGTGAAAAGGGGAGCAGCACTCACTCCGTGGAGTGTCCGCAGTGGAGTCTTGCGGTGGGCTCCGTGGTCTCAGGCCAGGCCCTGGGGCCGCTGGCTCCAGAACCGGGGTTGCGAAGAGTCCAGATGGCACATTCTCAGTTAGGGTGGCTGGCCTCCAGGGCCATGCTCCGGCCTGACGCTGGTACTCACCTGTGAGAGGCCTGTGCTGAGGAAACTGATTATGATAATAAAATACGGATGTTTCCATAGTTTTACCATAAATTACGAAATAAGGCTCTCCTTTTGCGGGGGCAGAGTCTTTTTCTGATAGTTTGAGGGAACTATTTGGTGACAGAATTTTAAATTCTATTCTATGGAGAAATTCTAGAGATAGAGGATATCACTGTGCCCCACGCTTGCCTTTATGCCTCGACTTTGACTTGAAAGAATCATATTGTTGCTTCCTGTTCCTATTTCTGTTCTGGAGAAATGCAGGAAGCACAGTAAATGCTCCTTTTTCCTCGCATAGCATTTGTATGGGATGCTTAGAAAGAAGTTACAGGCTTGGCCAACTCTTCATTGTAACATTTTTCATGCAAGACTGACGTGCAACTGAGAAAATTTATCTAAGTTCTTAAACATTATTTTTAGAACAGAGAGCCCAGTTGAATTGTTTCCTACTCAATTGTAGCTTTTTCCTTTTGGTTTCTTGACAGTCATCTAGGGCTTTGCTGTTGTCTGTGGCATTTCAAGCTTGGTAAGTCTTTCCTGTTTTCTTTTCAGGCAGATTTCAAACTGATGTGTGATAATGCAATGACATACAATAGGCCAGATACCGTGTACTACAAGTTGGCGAAGAAGATACTTCACGCAGGCTTTAAGATGATGAGCAAAGTAAGAAACTCACTGGCAGCAGCGAGCTACGGAAAGCAGGGGCTCTGCTCCCCGTCGCTTGTGCCCGAGGGGAGCCTCACAGTGAACACATGCTCCATCCACCCGCCACCCTCATGGTGTTGCCCCCTTTGCTTTAGGGTAGACGTCCCCGGCCGCCCTCTCATGACCTAGTTGTAACGTCTCATTTAGGGTTGGTGGAAAGTTCCGCATCTCTTGTTCTTAAGCCTGGGTGTCAGTCTTGCTGGATGGCAGCCAGCATTGCGGGCTTGTTTTGCATGGCTACCTCACTGAATCCAGATGGGACATCCTTGTCTTCCTTGGCCATCCTGAGTGGCTTCCCAGATCTGTGCCGTGAGCCAGGCTGCATGCGTCCCACGTAGGTGAAGGTAAAGAGGAGGCGCGGCACCTGCCGCACTCTGGCAGTGGGTCCAGCCCCTGCAACCACCTCCCGCTGCTCCGCGTGGAAAGTTAGCTCTTAGGCCAGGTGAGGCTGTGACCATCCCCATCCCATCCCATCGTCACGGCACCCTGGCTGTGAGGGAGAGGTAAATCCCTGCTGCTCTGTCCTTTCTGATTCTAGGAGCGGCTGTTAGCTTTGAAGCGCAGCATGTCGTTTATGCAGGACATGGATTTTTCTCAGCAGGCAGCTCTTCTGGGCAATGAAGATACAGCTGTTGAGGAACCTGTCCCTGAAGTTGTACCCGTACAAGTAGAAACTGCCAAGAAATCCAAAAAGCCGAGTAGAGAAGTTATCAGGTAAAGGCTGTGTGGAAACCACGTTTGCTTTTGGCGTTGAGCACCACAACCAGGAAAGCAGGTGCTTTGTGGGGGAGAGTGAGTGAGTGGGAGAACGGATGTCATGTCACTTAGACATCCTTGGAGGAGCTTATTCTGGCAGGAGGAGTGTGGTCAGATGGCCCCTCCCGCCCACCGGCCACGTGCACTCTTACCCAGGTGTGGTACCCTAGCCCGTCGGCTCACCGCTGCCCCCATCTGCTACCGACTGGTGGTCTCTGTCTTCACATGCCGTTTGTTAAGATCATCGGCCGTTCCCTCCCCTGCACACCACTTGCTGGCAGCCAAGGCTGTGCCCTTGTCCCAGACTGTGCCACACAAGCGGGCCCACTTTGGGCAGCCAGCATTGGCAGGGGGCTTCTTTCTTGCCATGGGGCAGATGCCCACCCCAGAACTGCTCGCTTCCATGTCTGTGTAGATGCTGGAGTGGAGCAGGTGCAGCCCCGTGGTCAGGAAGGTGTGGATGCTGCAGGGGAAGCAGGTGAGGACTGCAGGCCGCAGCTCCCTGTAGCTCTGCTGCCTCCCACAGGGAGCAGCTGACTTGGGTGGTCCATCAGGGAACCTTCTTCCTTTTTCTCTAAACTCCAGAGTGGTTTTCATGGGGCCTTTCTGTCTCACAGTGGCTGAGCATTGAGATTGTGTCAAAGTCTGTCACACGTCATTCCTGTAGATGCTCCTCCACCTGCGTGAGGTGGCCGTCTGATAGGACCAAACAAAGCGAGAGTATCGCCAGGGGCCTTAGAGGCACCGAGAGCACTTACCATAGCCTGCAGCGGGCAGAGGCGCCTGGCACAGAGCCTGCTTCGTCACATGTCACTTACTGAATGCAGGCCTCAGGGAGTGCGGGCTCTGGACATCCGCCCTCGTGGCCGTGTGTCTGACAGCGTTGTGGCTTGCCATCTTCCCAGTGTCCTGAGAGGACGGTGGCCTGTTGCCAGCCTGGGACAGATCAGGTTTGAAGGATGGTTTCTACCGAAGCGTACTGCTTTTGTGCCGTCTTGTGGAAAGTCGGGCCGTCTGGAGTTGGTGCTGAATGTCCTTGAGGCAGTTCTGATGGTCACGGCCCTCCATCGTTTGTCTCCTTCTCACAGTGTATGCGGGACTCGCGTGGATTTAACAGGTGGGGCAGCAGCGGTGCTGGGCTCGGTGCTTCTGCTCTGAGCAGCTCCCTCCAACAGTCCAAAGGGAGGGCCGTCTTGACACCAGCCCCTCAGGTCCTGCAGCCTTGGCTGAGGAGACGGAGGGTGCTCTGCAGCCAGAGCATGTTGCCTGGCAACGGCCAACAGTCTCCTAAGGTGGTCTCCCCACGTGCAGTGTGTTTCCCACCCTGCTGCCATGTGAACACTCACTGCGTGGTTGGCTGGTGGCTGTGTCCGACCTCAGCCCCCGACTCGCTTGCGCTGCTGGCCTTCAGGGTTAGGGATTCATGGCCGCCCTCTGCCGCCTCATGGTGGCTGAGCATTGAGGGGGAATTGGAGTTGGTGTCGGCCAGCATGCTCAGCCGTGGTGGGGTCATGTCCTGGCGGACCCGCCCCAGGTTGGGTTTGGGTGTTTCTGGTGCTGTGGCTCCACCCTTGCCTGTGGGATCCAGGCCCTTTAGATGGATCCCCAGCTGTCAGTCTGCAGTCAGCAGAGCGTGCCGAGCTCTGGCACTGACCTTCACCTGGTGTCGCAGAGTGTGCATCAGCAATGGGCTCACGCAGCTGCCTAAGCGGAGCCCTCCCGTGGAGCTCATGGGGCTCTGACTCCTGTGTCGGGTTGCCAGGTTGGCGCTGTAGGTCAGGCAAGGCCAGGGCCGCTCTCATGGGCAGGGCTTGCCCTCGGTCTGCACCTGTCCCTAGGCCATTCAGACCCACACCCAGGCAAGTGCCCATGGTGGAAAGGAGCCTACTTGCTTGCTTCTAGAACCTTCCACACTCCTTGGGTGCTGTAGCCTGCACCCCTCAGCTGTTTGAGAACTGCTTCAGGCAGAACCTGGGGCCACTTGCTGACGTCCTTGTGTGTGCTTTTTGCCACCCAGTGGCCACAGCAGAGGGCTGCTGTCCCCCCAGCCCAGCAGCATCAGACCTCACGCAAGCGGCCCCGCCTGTCCGGCCTTGCTGTGAGCCCTGCGTAGTCACCGGCGCTTTTCCAGTCGCTTTTCTGATGAGGCCTTTAAGGACTAACCAGTGCGCACATCTGTTATTTTGTTGCTTTTTTTGTTAAAGCGACTGCACTTTAACTGAGTTTTCACCACGTTGGAAAACAGGGAGTCTGTCTAGTTGGCTTACGCTTACTCTGTATTTTAATACAAGTGTCTTAATTTGTTACTTGGTTAGGGTGAAAGGGATGCTTTGAGACCTGAAAGGAGATAGGTACGCTCTGCCAGCTCTGTGTCTGAGGGCAGGGTCGTAGAGGCTGGGTTAGGTGCCGACGCGTGGGGCGCAGGTGTGCGGTGGGGATGCTGCCTCCAGGTGACTTGGTTGTCCCCACCTCACAGCTGCATGTTTGAGCCTGAAGGGAACGCCTGCAGCTTGACGGACAGTACCGCAGAGGAGCACGTGCTGGCACTGGTGGAGCACGCAGCTGACGAGGCTCGGGACAGGATCAACCGGTTCCTCCCAGGCGGCAAGGTAGTGCTCTCTGGCCACCGAGAGAGGGTGCTGCGTGGCCCCAGACTCTCTGTGTGCCTCTCCCTCTGGGTTGGTGCTGTGTGATCCAGCACAGCCACCAGGATCCAGAGGTCAGCGTGGGGCCCTGATGGGAGGCCTGGGTCAGACACACACAAGGCTGGTCTCTTCAGTCGGGGTCCGGGTGCCTCTGGCAGGGCCGCCGCTGGTGTTTCACCCATCATGGAGGCCTCATGGTCACTGACCTCATTTCCTGGATGGAGGCCCTGCTGCAGGCTCATCCTTTCTCTTGGAGTGAATGCTGACTTTTATGTCTCTGTCACTGGGTGTTGATGTGAGGCACCACCCTTATTATTCCAGCGGGGACTGGTGTTGGATCCGACAGATGGTCCATGATAGGCCACTGACCCTGTTCCCGTCGCTCCTGCCATGGATGGTCTGTGTAGTGGTGGAGCCCACTCAGCTGACTGCACTCTCCTTTCTGGCAGGAGACGTTCTAGACCCAGTGTCTCCAATGGAAACAGAGCACAGGCTGTCTGCAGTCTCAGGCTTTCTACTAGCCCTGATAAGAGAAGTAGAGCAATGCAGGTGACATTAATCCCGGCAGGTTTTATTTCACTTCTATATCCAACGTTTTGTTTCAACAAGTAGTCTGTAGAAAACATTAACTTAAACTATGGTATTTTTTCATAGTAAGTCTTCAAAATGCACATGGGGTGGGATGTAAAGAATGCTGAAGTGGGGGCATTTCAGAGGTGTCTGCTTCTGTTTGCCTGCGCCTGCTGGGAAGTTGCAGTAGTCTGCGTGGCTCATTTGCTGGGAGATTGTGGTCTGCGTGGCTCGCGTGTTTGGGGGGTTGTGGTCTGCGTGGCTCGCATGTTGGGAGGTTGTGGTATGCGTGGCTCACATGTTGGGAGGTTGTGGTCTGCGTGGCTCGTGTGTTGGGAGGTTGCGGTCTGCGTGGGTCGTGTGTTGGGAGGTTGCAGTCTGCGTGGGTCGTGTGTTGGGAGGTTGCGGTCTGCGTGGGTCGTGTGTTGGGAGGTTGTGGTCTGCGTGGCTTGTGTGTTGGGAGGTTGTGGTTTGCGTGGCACGTGCGTTGAAAAGTTGCTGTGGTCTGCGTGGGTTGTGTTGGGAAGTTATGGTTTGTGTGGCTCATGTTGGGAAGTTGTTTGCATGGCTTGCCTGTTGGAGATTGTGGTCTACGTGGCTTGCACTGTAGTTCTTTTGGACAGCCTTGTTCTGCACTCTGTGCTTCAGCCTTGGAATTGCCACATTCTCCAAGGAGCCCTGGTTTCTTTACTAGAGAGCCTTGTTTAGAAGCCAAGACGTGGGTGCTGGGTGAAGCCCTCTCTGCAGATAGAGCTGGGAAATGCCTGTGCACGTGTCTGCACCACATATGTGAACACCGTGCAGACGGATTCTGTTGGCACCTGTGTTTACATGTGTTGAAAACTGTTTTTACAGTGAAACTTCCAGTTCCATCCTGCTCCATGGGTCCACCCCACTTCTTCCCTTTCAGTTTTGTATCTGCACCGTGAGGACCTGACTCCCTAATCTGTGTATCAAATCCGTGTCCCATTGTACCTGATCTTCCACCTCTTCCCCAGGGCCCTGGCCACCCTGTGGGCTCTGATACTTTGCCTGGGTCGGCGGTGGGAAGCTGCCCCCACACAAACATCTGGCTCCTTTCAGGCCAGGTGGCTGCCCTGCCCACAGCATGGACATGGCCCTTGCCCTGGAGCCCAGCCAGCCCCTGCATGGCAGCCGTCTTCCCCCTTGACCCCCATGTCTGCACACACCAGTGCCTCCTCTGCCTGGATCCTCCTGATGGCCTGTACACAGAACTGGGGTGTGGGTGGCAGGTTTTTAAATGAAAACCAGTACCGCACATGCTTGAGAGCCAGAGCTGCCCGCCGTCAGGGCAGTGCCATGCTGACCTGCCTACCATTCCCTTTGTCAAGGCTCCTAAGCAGTTTTAAATGCTTGTGGGTGAAGGTTTTGTTTCAGCTGTACCCCCTTTAGCAGGGCCATGGGGAGCCTAAGAGTTCTCCTCATGCCTGTGTTGACTCTGCTGTTGCCGGTGAGTCAAATTCCAGGGAATACCGTGAGGGGCCCTCTGGCGTTTGTTCTTGGACACACTTGATTTTACCCCCATTAAGCCCTGCTTGCTGGCCTTCGTTTCATTTGTGCTGCGCTGCCCCTCCTGAGGGACAGACACTCAGGCAGTGCTTCCTTCCAGATGGGCTATCTGAAGAGGAACGGGGACGGGAGCCTGCTCTACAGCGTGGTCAACACGGCCGAGCCGGACGCTGATGGTGGGTGCCCACTCGGGGCTGGCTTTCTGCTATCTGTACACTGTTTTTCGGGCCTCCATTCATGTTCTGTGATGAAAAGCCGAGCCATTGGCCAGGGGGCAGCATGAGAAGCTGCCCGGCTTCCCGTCCCTGCGCACACCCCGACGTGACACGTGCTCTGAGTGGAGGCGTGGACGGCCGTCTCGCAGGGCCGGGGTGCTGGTCAGACCTCGGTCAGGGCTCCTTGGGAGCAGGGGGACTCGAGCCATGTTCCTGAGAAGCTGCCCGGCTTCCCGTCCCTGCGCATACCCCGACGTGACACGTGCTCCGAGTGGAGGCGTGAATGGCCGTCTCGCAGGGCTGGGGTGCTGGTCAGACCTCGGTCAGGGCTCCTTGGGAGCAGGGGGCCTCGAGCCACGTTCCTGAAAAGCTGCCGAGAGGCCTTTAAGGCCGAACCTCAGTAGCATCAGGAAGGGTTCACATCCGGAGCTTTGTCTTCAGCAAAGACCAGAGTGCTGGCCCACCTTGCTCCTTGAATCTGGAAAGCAGTCTTAGAAAAAAAAGAGCTGTTAGATGATTATGTCCAGGATAGCATTGAAGGATGGCGCGCACTAGGCCTGTCCAGCCCGTCGGGGCGCTTTCTTGGCCTGGAAGTAATGAAGAGGCTTGTCCTTTGAATAAAGTGTGACACACTTGAGTTTGAAACGCACACGCAGGCTCACACGAGGAACACGCAGCCTGGCAAGGGTTGCCTTTAGATTTTCCGCTTCCCTCACTCACACCCGCATGCCTGCTGGTGGTCTTTCACCCAGCTCCAACATGCCAGTGTGGTTTTCTCCAGTGTGTGAAGAATATAAACTGGTTGATGTATTTAATCTCCAGCTTATTTTCATAAAGAGGATAGACTGTTGATCCATATTTAGTGTAAGAGAGTGTTGAGACCGACGTACCGGTTGGGAACTGAGGAACTCCTGCTCTGATGCCATGAGTGGTGTGTGGATGGTGACTTGAGCGTGGCAGACGTGCTGTCAGATTCGTGCTCTCTGGCTGCACCCGCCACCGTTTCGCTGTTAGAGCACATAGGACAAGATTTCTTCTTGGAGTTGTTGAGTGATCATTTGAAAATGTTCTCAAAGTATTGCTGATGTGGTGGCCTAAGATGCGATATTTTTTATTGTGTTGACTTTGGGGTGATAAAGAAATGAAATTGAAATGCAGTTAGTTTTGAGAATGGTAGTTGGCTTTTGCAAATTCATTTTCAGGTGATCATTCTAAAATCCCTCCACTCCCACCAATCAAATCCACTGTGATGTAGAAGAAAGGGCTCGTGGCACTGCACGGGGCACCGCGTTGGGGTCACGCCTGCCGCTCACGGCCCGCCATGTCCGTGTTGCAGAGGAGGAGACCCACCCGGTGGACTTGAGCTCGCTCTCCAGTAAGCTGCTCCCAGGCTTCACCACGCTGGGCTTCAAAGACGAGAGAAGAAACAAAGGTAAATCCGTAGTCCTGTCCCAGGAGCCGGCTGGAGCAGGGTTTAGGGGAGTGATGGCAAATGCTGCTGATTCCTGCCTCAGGGTTTCCTCACTTGCCTGGATTCCTATTTTCACATGGGTAGGATTGAGATCAGTTACAGTGACAGGAATAAAACTTGTGTTGGATGATTTGCTGGGGACACACACAGCGGGCACCTTGGTTGCGTCGCTGGACTTCACCTTGGTCAGTGCTGTGCCGTCCTTGTGTTTCTGTCCCTGTCACGTTTACTGAACATCCTTTCGGGAATCAGAATGTGTGGCCCCTGGGCCTTGGGTCTGGCCTGTGTGTTCTCCTCTCCGTCTGCACGGCTGTCTCCTGGCTGTGCTGCTGCTGGGACCTCCCGGACGGCCCCACCCTCCACTTCTCCGCCTCTGCTGGGTCCCTTCTGTGCAGACAGCTGCGTGGACACTGTTCCTGCCGGCCCTTTCTCCTTCAGCCACTCACACCATCTGCTAATGGGACAGCTCCCTCTTCCCTCCAAACCATGGCCTTGGCCCAAGAGCTTCCTTCTTTCTGGAATGTTCTTTCCTCCAGCTCCAGGTGTTGGAATTTTGCCTGGTCTGGGTCTCCTGTTAAAGGACCCCCTCCACAGGGAAGGATCCTCTTGCCTTGACCACTTGCCTTCATCAGCCCCCGCTCCCTTCTTCCTTTTGGGGCCGTTATGGTTGTTGATACTTTTTTCGTTGTGTTTGACACACTCCTCGTTCTCATCCTCTAACACAGTTCTCAACCGCAGCACTTTTGTCCCTGGGGACGTTTGGCAGTGTCTGGAGACGTGTTGACGGCCCCAGTGGGGTGGGGCTGCTGCGGCATCTGCTGGGGAGACGCCAGGGGTGCTGCTTCACGCCCTACGGGACTCCGCACAGCACACCCGGCCCGCGTCCCCCGCAGCGAGAGCTGGCCCTGGGCCGGCGTGCTCCCTGCGGTGTGTGTTGGTTGGGATCCTCCACACTGATGGACGGTGCCCTCTGCCCATGTCTCCACGCAGCTCTTTTACTTGTGGAGCTCACCCCTTTGCAGAGAGCTCATTTCCCTGCGGTCTTTGGCCTGCAGAAGTGAAACGAGGGGTGGTGAATTATACCCCTGCTGGTTACACGTGGAAAACTTACACTCAGGAGCGAGAATTTTGTGGAGAGCAAGTGAGGCGTGACTGGGATGCTGACTGCCAGCCAGGCGGTCCCTCAGCCCCTGGAGAAGTGGGATGGGGCATGCATACCAAGTCCTTCCAGTGAGTCCAGTGATGCTGTCTTTCTCCTCTACCTCCCAGTCACCTTTCTCTCCAGTGCCACTACTGCGCTTTCGATGCAGAATAATTCAGTATTTGGTGACTTGAAGTCGGACGAGATGGAGCTGCTGTATTCAGCCTACGGAGATGAGACAGGCGTGCAGTGTGCGCTAAGGCAAGTGTCGGCCCCGGGGAGCCCTTGGCTGCTGTGCGGCTTGAGCTGCATCCTGGTGTAGGACCCAGAGTCCCTCATGTGTGCAGGTGGGGAGAGAGCCATCCCGCAGCCTTCCACATGGCAGCTCAGGTCTTCCTGTTGCTTTCAGTCACCCACCCAGGTCTGCCACAGGCCAGTCCTGAAATTTGGGTAACTCAGAATTGCAAGAAGGCGGTGATCAGGGCGTAGCTTGTGAAGGGGTTGGGGGTGTGTTCAGCACACTGGATGGTGTTGAATTGTGCTTCTTAAGTGGCTGTGCCAGCCCAGGCTGTAGTGACAAAGCGCCACAGACTGGGGTCTTAGTCCTGGGGGCTGCTGTCTGCCATGAAGATGTGGGCAGGGCTGGTTCCTCCCAAGCCCTCTCTCCTGAGCCTGCAGGTGCCGTCTTCTCCCTGTGCCTTCCCAGAGCCGTCCTGTGTCCTCAGCTCTCCTGGAGACCCGACTGTTGTGCAAGGACCCCGGTCATATTGGATCAGGGCCACCCTAATGGCCTCATGTCACTGCAGTTACCTCTGAAGGCCATAAAGGCCCCAGCCTCAAGTATAGTCACATTTGGAGGCACTGGGGTCAGGATTTCAACTTACACACTTTGAGCAGGAGACATAGTTCAGGCCGTGGCAGACTAAAGTATAATACAAAAATCACAAATGTAGTAGCAGCATCTTCTAGGGCCTGGTGTGGGGCTGCGTGGTCCCTCGCCAGCCTCGGTGCACAGACACCCAGATCCTCTGCCCCCGAGCGCTTCTCCTGTGCACACTACGCGTGCTGAGCTTGGCCTGGCCTGGGCTGTGGGTGTTTTAACAAAGATGTGGAGTCTCCTTGTTGCCTCCTGTGACCGTGGTTCAGCTTCTGACCAGCAGCCATCCCTGTTCCTCTCTGCGAAGGTCTTTGGAGTCTGGGGAGCCCTGCTGAGGCCCTTGCTCGTTGCTTTGATTCTAAGACTACGCATTTTTGTTCCTGGCCTACTTTTTAAATTGTGTTATATTTTACTTTTTAAGCTGTTCCATTTATATGGCCAAGAGTCAGGATGATACTAAAAGGAGAACCTTGGAAGTCTCGGCCCACCCCTGCCCCATGCGCCCCTTCCTCCCTGGCAGACGCTGCCCGCCACTGTGCTTCCGTCCGCACCCACTTGTGTATTTAAACGCATAACTAGTGGAAAGATAGGAGTGTCCTTTTACAAATAATAGCACAGCATGCGTGTTTCTAGGCTGTGTGCGTGTGTATTCATGCTGTTCTCCCCCTCCCCCCCAGAGATCTTTTTAACCTTTTTGGATCATGGAGCACTTTGAAAATCTAATGAAAACTATCAGCCACTCCCCCAAAAATACCTGCCCTGGGAGGGTCACAAGGGACTGTCTGAGGAGCTGCACTGGCACGGCAGGCTTCTGTGATCAGGGCCGCTGCGAGGGCCAGGCAGCAAGGGCTTGGCGTGGAGCACACAGCCTGCCTTTCAGCATGCTTCTCCTGCGGCCCCTCTAGCCTGCAGGAGTTTGTGAAGGATGCTGGGAGCTACAGCAAGAAAGTGGTGGATGACCTCCTGGACCAGATCACAGGCGGAGACCACTCCAGGACGCTCTTCCAGCTGAAGCAGGTGGGCTGCACTCGCATTGGGGAGGGGCAGGTGCCCTTGGGGTACTGCTGGTGGGAAGAGCCTGCGGCCTGACCAGGCTGTCAGGGATGAGGAGCTGTCGCAGGGACTCTGCTGCCGGCTCCTTGTCAGGATCTGCGCGCTGCTCTGCACGGGCGGGCGTCCCCCAGAGACCGTGACTGTGTGCTCACCACTCCCAGCGCACTTTGTAACTCTATTTCCATCTTCATCTCTCATCTCTGTCACTTCCCTTCATCTTGAAGAATTTAAAAGAATACTTCATGTAGTTCAGGCTTACTGACAGTGAACCCTCAGCACTGGCTTCTCTGAGAGTCTTAATTTCACCTTCATTTTCCCTGGTTATGGAATTCATTTAGATGATCTTTTTTTCCTGTCTACTATAAAATACATTTGACTTGCATCTTTGCTATAAAAAAGCATCTGAAGTCATTCTCATCTTTGTTTTCCACATGTGATGTGTCTTTTTGGCAAACTGCAGCCCATAGGCCAGATCTGACCTGCAGTCTGCTTTTGTACAGGCCACAAACCAAGAATGTCTTTTACATCTTTAAAAGGTTGTTTAAAGAAAAGAAAAGAAGATGCTGCAGGCAGCGTGCGCCTCGCAGAGCCTTCGCTGCTCACTCCTGGGCCCTCGGCAGGACGGGGTGCTGGCTGGTGCTCTAGGAGCTTTTAAACCTTTATCAGTGATTTTCAGCATTGTATTTTCCAGGTGCCTGGGTGGGCTTTTCTTTGTGTTCTACTTAGCATTTGTTGTTTCTTGGATCTGTCTGTATTTTTCATCATATTTGGAGGATTTTTAGCCATTACTCAAATGTCATTTTCCACCACTGCCTCTTCCTCCTCCTGCTGGACTGTGCCACGCTGAGGACAGCTCGTGTTATCTCACATGGCCCGGACACTGCTGCTGCACCAGGCAGGTGCAGATTAGTTTCTGATACCGTGGGCTAAGTTCACTGACCTGTTCTCTGGCCACACCTGAACCTGTTACCCCAGTTCAGTTTTCAGTGATGATGCTGCCCCTCGCTGCTCACCGCTGGGGCTCTGTTTGCTGCTTTTGTGTATCTTCTGTCATGTTATGTGTATGTTTTCCCTTACATCCTCGAGCCGTGTTCATCATATTAATTGCAGATGCTTTTGAAGTCCTCAGTCACTGACTCTGTCACCTCTGCCGTTTCCGGTTCTGTTTCTGTTTGCCACTTTGCTGCACTTGGAGCTGTGGGCCTTTGTGCACGCACCTGGTGGACAGTCCAGACCCTCGCTGTCTGATAAAAACGCGCTGTTCATATAGCCGATGGGAAATTGGAATGTGGCCAGTCTGAATTTAGATGTGACGTGTGAGCTACAAACTAGATCTTAAAAAACTAATACAAAAAAATACGTAAAAACATGAGTAACGATTTCTTATGGCCTACATGTTGGAATAAACACATTTTCAATAAATTTCTCTACGTAAAACGCGTTAGTTAATTGAATGTTAAGAGTAATTTTAATGTGGCAGCTATAATTTTAAGAGCTGGGTACAGTGGCGTGCACCTGTGATCAGCTCCTCAGGAGGCTGAGGTGGGAGGATCACTTGAGGCCGGTAGGTGGAGGCACCTCTGCACTCTAGGCAATAGAGCAAGACCCTGTCTCAGAAAAAAAGATTTAAAAAAGCATTCAGAATGAGGTGTGTGCTCACGTTATGTCTGCTGGGCAAGGCTGATCTGGGTTCTTGCCCTCTTCCAGAGAATATTGAGGATCATTTTGGCAGTTGTTACTTGTGGATGGCCTGATCATGCTGGGCTTGTCTGAGGTGGGTCCAGGGCAGCCTTATTCTAGGGTTCGTGTGGCCGTCATACTAAGGAGTGGCCCTTTGGAGAGCTCTTGGGCCCTGACTTTTCAGCTTAGTCTCTGCTGTGAGTGGAGTTCGGATGAGTCTCTGTCCTGCGCAGGCTCTGAGAACGTTTGGCTCGTGGCTCCTGAGGAGTGGGCAGTCCCTTGACCGCACGGTTTTATCTGTGCTTGTTACAGGTGAACTGGGGTCCACATGCCGGGTGCAGGAAACCCAGACACCCACGCCGAGGTTTTGTTGTGGTAGAAAGGAGACGTATATTTGCAGGGCGCCAAGCAAGGAGGGCCAGGAAGCTTTGGGTAAATCCACTGCTGCAGGACACGAGCTAGTCTCAGGCACCTGGCCATATTCCAGGTGGAACCCACCAGGCCCTTTTTACCCTAAGCTGCCCATAGCTTCTAGGCACATCTTTTTTCTTTTGTTTGAAGCCACCTGAGGCTGCTGAAACAGCGTCGGCGTCCTCTCTCTCAGTCCTCTCCATCTCACCCCGTGGAGTGCTCTCCCCGGCACACGGTCCTGGCGCTGAGGAGTGGGCTGGCCATGGTTGGGTCAGTGGCTGGTGATGAAGAAGCTTTGCAGGACCCCCAGCCTGAATCCATGACGATGGTGTGACTGGGGAGCAGAATTGGCAGAAGTGCACCAGCTGTTTTTACGTGTGTGTAATGTCAGTGAATTGTCCATTTCTATACACTCACTCTGGAAAAACTAGTTTCTCTCCTCATTTACTTTGCAGAGAAGAAATGTTCCCATGAAACCTCCAGATGAAGCCAAGGTGAGTTTTTGAACATGGAAGCCCAAGCCTAATGTTAGGATTGTTGTAGGGAAAGTTGTGTCCAGCCTTTGAGGTGGGAAGGACTGTATGTATCATGGCCTTTAGAAACGGATTCCGTTTCTGATCAGTAAGATCAAGTGTTTCTCCTGCTCTTTTCATGATTTGAGGTGAGTGGTGTGAAGCTGCAGTACGTTCTTCCAAATTCAGAAATGGTAGTTTCAGAGCGTTTGGCCCTGCTGGGTGCTGTCCTCATGGGACACTCTTGCAAGGGGTGGGCAGGATGGGCCTGCTCGGGACCTGCTTGGTGAGTAGCAGGTGTTGTCCCAAGCACAGTGGGCTCTGGGGCCAGTTTTAGTGGGGCAGTGCTGTGAGCCCAGGCTGCTGCACCTACTGACTGGCAGGCGTGTGTCTCTGGGAGTCAGCGGGCGTGGGCTTTGGTCTGAGGTCCCTGGAAACCTGGAGAGACCCCTTAACATCTGTCCGAGGGCAGAGGCCGGGCTGCAGGGAGCTGATGAGAGAGTGTGCGTTAGCGTGGCTGTAAGTCTAGCCCTGAGGACACGCCTTGCTGGGAAGGGAAAGGGAACGTGGTGTGCTCTGTGAAGCGCCTGAAAAATAGTGCCTTAAATTCCGTATGTCTTCCCGTTGCATAATGTCTCTCCCCAATTTCTTGAGCCCCAGAAAGTTAGCAAAGGATTATTGGTTTGCATTGTTGGTCTGAGTAGGTTTTCCTTTGATGTGGATTTGCGTCATGAGCTCAATCCTGACAGTCCCTTGAACAGCAGCCGCAGTGAACAGGGTTGTTCTTGTCACTTACTGAGGGGTGGATTCACGTTTAGCAAATAATTAGAGTGATTTCAGTAGCAAGTATTAAGTAACATTTCTTTTTTCGTTTGATGTTTCATTTGCACCTGATGCGTGTCTGTCCCCACAGGTTGGGGACGCCCTAGGAGACAGCAGCGGCTCTGTTCTGGATTTCATGTCGATGAAGTCGTATCCCGACGTCTCTGTGGATATCTCCATGCTCAGCTCTCTGGGTGAGTTGTAGCAGGGGCTTTCCCACGGGACCTGGTGAACGTGTGAGAGAGGAGGAAAGCACTTGGCCTCCACCTCTTCTCCCTTCCTGACTAGAAAGGGATGCAAGGAAACTCTTTTGTTACAGTATTTGGTCTTTGTCACAGGTTTTTGGCCCATAGCTCCTAAAACCCTTGGAATCTCCTGAGTGTTAAGTGTCTTTTTTAAGCTAATGAGTAGTGTTGCAGCCCCTGGGTAACCTCAGGATGGGGTCTGGCCGATCCCCAGTGGCTGTGGATTTCATCAGTGTTGCCTACCGCCTCCGTGAAATCCCAAAAGCTGGGGTTCCCTTGGGAGCCTCCTCATTGCCGGACGCCTGGAGGCCCTGGGAAGAAGGCAGCCCCTTCCCACGGGTTCCCCTTTGCATTGCTCCCACCTGGGGCTGATCCATATCCTGGGTGACACCCCGCATAATAAATGGGTAAATGTAAGCCGAGTGTTTCGACAGAAGAGTCAAATTCTGCAGAGTATTTAGAGAGATTATTTCTGAGTGAAATATGAAGACTGTGGCTGTGACATGGTCCCAGGAGGTCCCAAGAGCATTTGCCCAGGAGGCCTGGTCTGCAGCTTGTTTTGATGAGTTTTAGGGAGACAGAGGACATCGGTCAGTGCATGTCAGGTGTTACATTGGTTCGTTTTGGAAAGGCGGGACAACTTGAAGTGAGGAACTTCGGGTCATCGGTGGATTCAGAGACTTCCTGATTGGTGTTTGGCTGAAAGGGTTAAGCTCTGAAGAGCTGAAGTCAGAAAGAAATGTGCGTGCTTAAGATAAGGGTTTGTAGAAGCCAAGGTTCTTGTCACATAGATGAAGCCTTCAGGTAGCAGGCTTCAAAAAGAATAGAGTAGGCCGGGCGCGGTGGCTCAAGCCTGTAATCCCAGCACTTTGGGAGGCCGAGACGGGCGGATCACGAGGTCAGGAGATCGAGACCATCCTGGCTAACACGGTGAAACCCCGTCTCTACTAAAAAATACAAAAAAACTAGCCGGGCGAGGTGGTGGGCACCTGTAGTCCCAGCTACTCTGGAGGCTGAGGCAGGAGAATGGCGTAAACCCGGGAGGCGGAGCTTGCAGTGAGCTGAGATCCGGCCACTGCACTCCAGCCCGGGCGACAGAGTGAGACTCCGTCTCAAAAAAAAAAAAACAAACAAACAAGAATAGAGTAGATGGCAAACGTCACTTATCAGGCCCTGAAAGATACCGGATTCTTAGTTAAATCTCTCCTGGGTCAGGAAGAGACTTGGAAGGGGGGAGGAGATTCTCTACAGAATGTAGATTTTCCCCATAAGAGACAGCTTTGCAGGGCCATTTCAAACTATGTCAAAGACATATATTTTGAGATAAAATACTCAATTTCTTTCAAGGCCTGCCGTCTATCACGTGATGCTGTACTGGAGTTGGATTGGAATTTGGTGTCTTATTACCACAGAGTCTGCTTTGTCAGCCTTAAGATTTCTGTTTTAATGTTAATGCTGGGCCAGTTGTGCCTGAATTCCAAAAGGGGGGATAATGAGGCAAGTCCAATCCCGCTTCACATCATGGCCTGAACTCATGTTCCAGGTTGACTTTGGAGTGCCCGTAGCCAAGAGTGGGAGTCCGTTCAGTCCGTGGGGCTTAGCATTTTATTTTTCATTTACAGATGTTTCCTTGACTTCTGTGAGTCACTCTAGCAAATTCATAGAACTCAAGTAAGGACTTGTGGCAACGCCACAAGTAAGGACTTGGTAGCTGGTTAGTTGGAAGCACAGACCACAGCCTGGGGCTTTCAGTTGGCATCAGCCGGTGGGGCAGTCCTGGAGACTGAGCCCTCACCTGGGAGGCTGCCTGTGCAGCGCCTCCCAGCTGTTCTGACCTCCAGCGGCATTTGTGGAGCCTGGATCCATGGGTCCCACTGGTTCCCATGGTGACATTCCACCTGTCTCCACTGGCTCTGTTCAGGCACTTATGGCCATGATTTAGTATAGGGAGTGGGCGCCAACGGCAGCAGAGGAGGGACAAGAGTGTGGGTGACATCCAAGGGAATCCAGTGTGAGGCCAAGATCCACTCCCAGCAGAGGCACATGGGACGTGCTTAATTCCCAGGAGTGAGCTGTGAGAACACGTGTGAAATGCCCACCAGGGAAGCTCATCAGAGACTTGGTGCCCAGGGTCACTGGGGTCTGGTCATAGGGCACCCCCTTGCCAGGCAGGTACCAAAATCCAGACCCCGGAGGGAAGGTGAGCTTTAGCATAAACCGCTCTGTTCCTGTCGTTGGAGCTGTGAACAATCCCTAGCACGGGATTGTCACCCCAGACGCCAGCCGTGACTGGCCTCGCCTTCCAGGGGACCCTGGCCCCAGGCTGCTGTGACAACACCTTTCTGCACAGTGGCTGTTTTTCTCAGCGCTTCTGAGATTTTGACCTTATTACTACTTTTCAGCAGCTTGGTGCTGATGTGCTGTGGTGTGTTAGTCTGTCCTCACACTGTTGTAAAGAACCACCTGAGACTGGTCATTGGTGGAGGAAAGAGGTTTAATTGACTCACAGTTCCTCAGGCTGGCTGGGAGGCCTCGCTGAGAGACATCAGGAAACTTACAGTCATGGCAGAAGATGAAGGAGAAGCATGCGTGTCTTCACATGGCAGAGCAGGAGAGAGTGCAAAGGGGGAAGTGCTTTTAAACAACCAGATCTCATGAGAAGTCACTCACTGTCATGAGAACGGAGAACAGCAAGGGGGAAATCCATCCCCATGATCCTTCCACCAGGACCCTCCCCTAACATTGGGAATTACAATTCAACATGAGATGTGGGCGGGAATACAGAGCCAAACTATATCATTCTGCCCCTGACTCTTCTCAAATCTCTTGTCCTTCTGACATTGCAAAACACAATCATGCCTTCCCAACGGTGCCCCAAAGTCTTAACTCATTCCAGCATTAACTCAGAAGTCCAGAGTCCAAAGTCTTTTCAGACATAAGGCAAGTTCCTTCTGCCTGTGAGCCTGTAAAATCAAAAACAAGTGAGTTAATTCCAAGATACAAATCGAGTACAGGCATTGGGTAAATAGACCCATCCCCAGAGGGAGAAATCAGCTAAAACAAAGGGGCTGCAGGCTGCAAATCTGAAACCCAGCAGGGCAGTCATTACATCTGGAGGCCCCCAAATAATCTTTGATTCCTTGTCTCACATCCAGGCCACACTGATGCAAGGGATGGGCTCCCACGGCCGTGGGCAGCCCTGCCTTTGTGACTCTGTAGGGTACAGCCCCTGTGGCTCTTTTCCCAGACTGGTGTTGAGTGCTTGTAGCTGTTCCAGATGATATGGTGCAGGCTGTCAGATGTACCATTCTGGGGTCTGGGGGACGGTTGCACTTTTGTCACAGCTGCACTGGGCAGTGCCCCAATGGGGACTCTGTGTGGGGTGAGGCCTCCAACCTCACATTTCTCCCCTGCACTGCCCTAGCAGAGGTTCTCCGTGAAGGCCCTGCCCCTGCAGCAGACTTCTGCCCGGACACCGTGGCTTTTCCATACATCCTCTGAAATCTAGGTGGAGGTTCCCAAACCTCACCTCTTGCCTTCTGCCTTCCCACAGACCCAACACCTCGTGGAAGCTCCCAAGGCTTGGGGCTTGCACTCTCTGAAGCATTGGCCCAAGCTGTACCTTGGTCCCTTTAGCCATGGCTGGAACACAGAGCACCATGGCACCATGTCCCAATGCTTCACAGAGTATTGGGGCCCTGGGCCTGGCCACGAAACCTTCTTTCCCTCGTAGACTATCAGGCCTGCCTGAGCAGTAACTGCACAGAGGTCTTTGAAATGTCTCTGAGGTATTTTCTCCATTGTCTTGACTATTAACATTTGACTCGTCTTTAGTTATGTAATGTCTGCAGCCTTCTTGAATTCCTCCCCAGAAAATGATTTTTTCTTTTCTACCACATGGCTGGGCTGCAAATTTTCCAAGCTTTGACACTCTGCTTCCCTTTTAAATGTCAGTTCCAGTTTCAGGTCATTTTTTTGTTGATGCAAGCGAGCATAGGCTTTTAGAAGCAGCCAGGTCACCTCTTGAACGCTTTAGTGCTTAGAAATTTCTTCCACCAGGTGCCCCAAATCATCTCTCTCAAGTTCAAAGCTCCACAGATTTCTAAAGCAGGGCCACAATGTTGTCAGTCTCTGCTAAAGCATAGCAAGAATGACCTTTGCCCCCATTCCCATTGAGTTCCTCATCTCCATCTGAGACCACCTCAGCCTGGAATTCACTGTCCATGTCACTATCAGCATTTGAATCACAGCCATTCAGCAAGTCTCTGGGAAGTTCCAAACTTCCCTCATTTTCCTGTCTTTAAGCTCTCCAAACTGTTCTAGCCTCTGCCCATTACCCGGTTCTACAGAGCATGTCTGTAGTCACCGTTCTTAAACTTTGTCTGCTGATTCCCTGATCTCAGCTTTGAGTCTCCCCTGGTTTGGGGCTGTGTTTTCCTGCCCCTTTGTGTGCGTGGGAATCGTTTATTGGATACCAGGTGGAGTTTGTAGTTGGCGCCGTCGGGTGATGGGTCTGCTTACACACCTTTGAGGCCTGGCAGCCTTTGTTCAGAGTTTGAGAAGTGGCTTAGACTCTGTGGGACCTTCCCCAGACATTGTCAGGGTAAGCCCAGAGCCACCCCGGGGGAGGGTGAAGCTGGTCCCCTGTCCGGCTGCGCCTTTCCCAGGGCTTGACTGGAGGCCCTGGCTGGTGGGGCTCAGGTGACCACAGACCTGTGTGCAGGCTCTTGGCATGTCTGGTGCACGGTCCAGGCGTGGGCTGGGAGCTCGTCCTTTCCACGTGTCAGTTGGACGTTCTGGGTCCCTCATGGCCTGGAACCTGCTCCACAGTGATCTGGGCGGGTACCAGGATCTGCAGGCCTCTCGCACCCTCCATCCAGCTGTCTGGCCTTTGTGTGTTGAGGACAGGAGCCCACGCCAGGCCCATCCTGGGTTGTGGCCACATCCCTCCACAGTGTCTGTGCGTGACATGACTTGGTCTGTGCGGTGCTGGGTCTTGTCTGATGCTTTGCTGGAGCAAAGGACCCTGGGTGTCTGCCTTCCCTTCACTCACTGCTAAGGGCAATGTCTGTCCTCCAGGCCTGTCCACCTGTCTGCCGTGAGCTCGTCCACTCGGCTTCCAGAGCAATTATTGTCCTTAGCGGAGAGGTCAGATCTGGACGGGCCGTGCACTCCTGGCCTTAGGGTGGATGGGCCGGCTGAGCTTAGCCGACGTCGGGTCTTGTCCTGTTTACACAGGGAAGGTGAAGAAGGAGCTGGACCCCGACGACAGCCACTTGAACTTGGATGAAACAGCCAAGCTCCTGCAGGACTTGCACGAGGCACAGGCAGAGCGCGGCGGCTCTCGGCCGTCGTCCAACCTCAGCTCCCTGTCCAACACCTCCGAGAGGGACCAGCACCACCTGGGTGAGACGCCCCCACCCACGCCACATCCCCAGAGACCCCAGCACGGTCAATGTGACGTCTAGACAAGGTAGTGGGCAGCATTTCGTTGTGGAAAGGCTGGAGGCTGCAGAGGCAGCTGTGCTGTTGTGGAGGTCGGTTTCCACAGCGTTACAGTGGAGCGTCCCGGCCTCAGGTACAGAGCCGGAGCAGGAGCTGGGATGCTGGCCTGGCTGCACGCTGGATTACAGGCTTTCTGCCAGATTCCGTCCCCAGTTGTGTCCACCCCTGTGTCCTCTGTGGACCCTGGTTCCAGTGTTTCTGCTGGAGAGAGAGCATGGCTTCCTTGGCCGTGTGTCCTGTAGGGGTTTTGGTGGTGGGGTGGTGGGGGGTTGTTCTCACGTGTAAACACTGAATCACTCCATGGACAGAGTGAATCTTGACAGTTTTTCAGCTGCAGAGGTTTAGCTACAACCACCTGGAAAAAGACCAGTATTTCGATCCCATTAACCTTACGGTCAGGGTGTTAACTAAACAGTGCATGGAGCAAGCTCTGGAGGGCTGTGGGTCAAAGTCTGAGGCCCCTGATATCCCAGTGTGACTTTGAGGAACTGCCCTGGGGTCTGGGCTGTGTCTGAGGGACTCCTGGCCGAGGAGCTTTCTCTCCTTCAGGAGCAGCATCCGTGCTGTGTGCCAGGTCAGGGCCGACCCCTCGCTCCAGGGTCTCCACACACAGCCCTCCCTGGCAGGGAGTGAGAGGTGCCTCTGTGTCCTGGGAGTCCCTGAGCCCTGGCAGTGGGTCATGAAGCAGACATTGGGCTCCAGGAGCCCCACGTGTGCTGCGGGTCTGTCCTGTGTGTTGAAGTCCTGTGTTCTGAAAATTGCAGGAAGCCCTTCTCGCCTGAGTGTCGGGGAGCAGCCAGATGTCACCCACGACCCCTATGAGTTTCTTCAGTCTCCAGAGCCTGCGGCCTCCACCAAGACCTAACTCTAGACCACCTTCAGCTCTTTTGTTTCATTTTTTTTAGTTTTATTTTGCATGTGTAGAGTTTTTGTTATCAGACAAGGACTTTGATCTTCCCCCTTTGGCATGCGGGAAGCAACCCCAGGGAGGTAATGAATTGTCTGTGGTATCGCGTCAGTGAGAGAGTCTCTGTGCACAGCCCCGTGAACCCGGGGGAGTGGAGTCATACACAGAGGCCGTGTGGCCATCGTGTCAGCGAGAGAGTCTCTGTGCACAGCCCGGTGAACCCGGGGGAGTGGAGTCATACACAGAGGCCGTGTGGCCATCGTGTCAGCGAGAGTCTCTGTGCACAGCCCGGTGAGCCCAGGGGAGTGGAGTCATACACAGAGGCCGTGTGGCCATCGTGTCAGTGAGAGAGTCTCTGTGCACAGCCCGGTGAACCCGGGGGAGTGGAGTCATGCGTGAAGGGCGTATGGCCGGGCCCCAGAACTGCGTGCCATCTGTGTCCGAATATCACGTGTGGCTCCAGCCCTTGTTTCTGCAGTTTAGACTCCTCTGTCTGCCCCACTGTCCTGGGGTCACTCTTGGGAGGCACAGGTGTGGGTGTGTCTGGCCTCCTTCTGTGTCCTGCGTGTTCCTCTCGTAGTTTGTATTTCCCAGGTGGGCCATGGTAGGGGCCTCGCAGGGGCCAGTGGGGAGCGCAGGGCCAGGCTGGGGTGAGGAGAGGTCCCCCGTTTTCTGTTCATTTGATGAGCCTGAGAAAGGAGTGCTTCTGCCTGCCTGTTACAGTGGAGCGTTCCGTGTCCATAAAACGTTTTCTAACTGGATGTGTTTACTGGGTGCCCGTTCATATTAGTATTTGCAAAATGCCATAAACACAGCTCCCAATCACAGGACACGGAGCGCCAAAGCGCACCCAACTGCTCCCCGCACACAAGGGTGCTGTGGCCTGCCAGCTGGTGGTGGTCCTCTGGCCCAGCTGTCTGACCACAGTGATGTCGGGTGCGCCTGTGCGCCCAGCAGCACCTCCTGCAGGGTGCCCCGCTCTGTGACCATGGAAACTTGAAGAAGCCACACCTTCCAGAGGCCGGGCACAGATGGGAGCTCAGTCGTCCTGCAGGCAGAGGCATTTGTGACTCTGAAGAGACCCCGGGGGCAGTATGCAGTGCCTGGGCCCTCACACCACGGGACCACAGGGCTGACCCTCGCAGGCCGTTGACGCCGGGTGGGCAGGGTGGCCGGGGCTCTGCATGGTGTGGGTGAGCATTCTCAGGTCCCTTCTGGGCCCTGGTGGAAGCAAGAGCAAAACCATGTCCTCTGGACAGAGCATGAGGAAGCCACAGCCTTTGACTCACAGGAAGAGGCTGTGAACAGGGCTCAGACGAGCGTCAGAGCCTGGGCTGCACCCTCCGTGCTGGCTGGGAAGCAGACTCCACAGGTGTCCGCAGAGCTGCACCTGCCGTCCTGGCCCTGGATACCGCCATGTGCGCCCGTTCCAGTGGCTGCCTGTAGGCTCTGCTCCCCACCCCCGACTCTGGGAGGCTGCCCTGGCTGCAGGGAGGCTGGGAAAGGCAGCATCTGGAGTCCCAAGCTCAGTGGGGCTGTGTACTGCACCCGCTTCCACTGAGGCCCCAGAGGCCAGGGTTCCCTTGACAGACACTTCCCACAGCTGGGTCCTCAGGGTACGGCCTTGGAGAGCTTGGGCTCTCAGGAACAGCATGGCTCCTGAGAGCAGGTTGCTGTGGAGTCGGGCTTCCTCCCACCATCTGAGCTCTGAACACCTCCCTCCGTATCCACTGTGAGTGGAGGAGTCCTCGCCACATGCTGGGGCCTGTCTTAAACTTTCCAGCTCCAGGACCATGAGCCAAATAAGCCTCCTGTCTCTCAGGTAAGCCAGTCTCAGGCGTTGTGTTAGAGCAGTGCAAAGTAGCCTTTATCGAGATGACACAGCTGTGCCCTCATGGTGGGGAGGCGTGGGCGGGCGTCCCTCCGGGCTCTTAGCCTTCTCTGAAGCAGTTTCTGGGTGGAGGTCAGGTGCAGCCCACAGGCAGTGCTGAGCTGCGGGAGGCAGCCACCCTGCCCCGCTTCCTGGTGGCCCTTGTTCCTGCACCCCTCACTCGCTGAGCCCCCGAAACTGGCTGTCCCTGTGGGCGGCGTTGTTGGTCCACGGGGTCCCAGCAGAGGGGGGCACTGGGCAGCAGCCGCCACGTGGCTTCAGTCTTAGTGTGCAGTGAGAGGACGTCTTGAAGAGGCCTACGGCTGGCCTACAGGCCAAGAGGCTCCCTTCAGGTCAGGAGATGGCAGTGGGGTGGAGGGGCCAGGGCTCCTCCCACTGCCTCTTGGGCTGCACAGATATGGGGCCACCCAGGCCAGCTGATCCTGCAGGACTTAGAGGCCCTGGTGGTGGCCGGAGCTCTCCAGGGAAGTCGTGCATGGCCTCCTGGGATTCCGGCAGTCTGCTCTTGCTGGCAGCCTGTGGGACTCTCTACCCTCTTTTGTGGCTACATCACCTTTGGGTGTCCCCAAGCCTGCATGCCAGGGCACAGAGCAGCCATGGTGAAGGGAGTAGGGGCCGGGGCCTTCCCTGAGCTCAGCATGTCTGTGGTCCCTGGGTCCTTCCCTTGTGGTCACACAGTGACTACTGCTGTGCCAGCCATCTCACGTTGAGGCCAGAGGAGGGGCAGAGGGGAACAGGCTGCCACATCTGTGTCTGACAGGACACAAGAGCTCTCCATGGAGGCCCCACAGACATGGCTGTGTGTCAGCTTGGGGAGCAGCTCGGGGTGCAGCTCCAGCTCTCCCAGTGCAGGCGGGGACAGCCACTGCCCCCCGCCCCCCACACCCTGCTCCCCAGCTGATGGGGGCAGAACCTGGGCAGGGGAGGGGGAGGAGGCTGGGAACAGAGGCCGGCAGTGACAGGGGCCACTTGCAGACTGTGGGGCGTGAGGACCAGCAGCTGTTCATCCCCAGCCAGCGCCCTGCAAGCCCATGCTTATCTGAGCCAGGAAGCAGGAGGGTGGTGGGACCTGCTGTGTGTGAGGTGGCTGGAGGGTGGTGGGACCTGCTGTCTGTGAGGTGGCTGGAGGGTAGTGGGACCTGCTGTGTGTGAGGTGGCTGGAGGGTGGTGGGACCTGCTGTGTGTGAGGTGGCTGGAGGGTGGTGGGACCTGCTGTGTGTGAGGTGGCTGGCATCCTCTGGGCTTGGCTTGCCACACTTCCAACCTCTGTCCAGCCCCTCCCACCCTTTGGCTGCTCTAGGGCCTGCGGAATCCATGATCTGCTCACCCCGTGGTACCCTCAGGGCTTTGCTGCAGATGGGGATACTGAGGCAGATGCCCCATCACCCAGAACTACCCTAGGTCCTCTGAGTGTGGCTGAGCCTTCCCCACCAGCTGTTAATCTTGGGTGCTTGTCAACTTTTAGTTGCCTGACCCCTCCCCAAGCTCACAGTCTCCTGTTCTGAATCAGGAGGCAGAGGAGGGGCAAAGCGGTCTCCTCCAAGATCTCAGTCTGTGGGCAGGGAGTGCACTTGTGCATGGGCTGCAGGTCTGGGGGTGTGTGGGTACGTACGGGGTGCAGGTGTGGAGGTGTGCAGGTGTGTATGGGGTGCAGCTGTGTGGTGTGTGCAGGTCCATATGGGGTGCAGGTGTGGGGTGTGTGGGTGTGTATGAGGTACAGGTATGGGGTGTGTGGGTGCGTATGGGGTGCAGGTGTGGGGTGTGTGGGTGCGTATGGGGTGCAGGTGTGGGGTGTGTGAGTGCAAGGTGTATGTGGTATGGGGGCTTGGGGGGTGTGGGTGTGCTGTGGGTTTTGTCTCCACCAAAATTTAGGCGTGGTAACCCAATGGCCAGTGCGATGGTGTTAGGAGTAGTTAGGCCGTGGAGGGGATGAAGGGCCTTGCAGACCAGGCCTCAGTCAGCAGAGACCTCTCACCCTCCCAGCGCCTCCATGTGAGGACACCGTGTCTGTCCCCTCCACAGGATGCAGCAGAAAGGTACCACCTTGGAAGTTGAGCGTCCCCCTCACCAGACACCAGACCTGGTGGTTCCTGAATCTTGAACTTCCAGTGTCCAGAACAGGGAGAAATAAGTTTCTGTTCTTTAAAATTACTGCATCTCAGGTATTTTGTTACAGCAGCACATGGGGACTAAGAGTGGGTGTGCAGGTGGTGGGGGGAGGGTGTGCAGGTGTGTTTGAGGGTGTTTGCCTCAATCTTTAGACGGCATTGGGGCCACAACACCTGCAGGTGTCAGGGGACATTAACTGCAGACCTTGGTGAATAAAAGCCAGTTGTCCTGAGTTGGGCAAGAAAACCTTTGGAAGAGGCCCTCGCAGCCACTCCAGGCTACAAGACGGGGCGTTTGTCCTGGGGGACCTGCTCTCACCGTTAGTGGTCCAGCAACACCGTCTCAGCCTCTCTGGCCATAGCAGGCTGCCCTGCAGAGGCCCCCGAGTGCTGGAGAACTATGTCAGGTTCCTGCCCCTTCCCCCTGTGTTGTCCTGGGCACCTGCCCCAGCCTAGCTGTTCCTCTTACTTGTGTACCTCGTGTGTGCCCCTGACAGACAGGATGTCCATGGGCTGCAGGTTCTGGGCACCAGAGTGAGACCCAGCAGACTTCAGCCGGCAAGAGGGCCGCTGACTGTGGGCAACTTCCTCACGGTGGGGGTCCTTGAGGGTCCCCTGCTAACAGGGGTGCATCCCTGTCCACCTTCCCATCCTCACCCCCAAAGGCAGCGTCAGCAGCTGACCCGCATTGGAGGCATTCAGATAGGAGTCCTTGGAGACCCCCAGCTGACAAGAATGGAAATGCCTTGAGTGCTGAGGGAGGAGGGCTGCAGGGACAGGAGGGAGGATGCCCTTCAACACACTGGCCCTTTTCAGGAGAAACCCTTCCTTGGCGTGGGTCATGGTGAAACTGCCGTGCGTTAAGCCAGTGACCGAATTCCTGAGCTCACAGGACGGCCAATGATAAAACTTGCTAGAGAATTCCCTCCACTTGTGAGCCTGAGGAGAAACGTGCCGAATTCAGTCAGAGCCACGGTGGCTGACGTCTGTGCTCAGAACCAGCTGCGGAGGTCCCTCCCCGGGTTCCTCCTAGGCTGAGTACTCTGGGGTCGCCTCTTCCTGGATGTCGCCGATTGGTGGTTGGGTAGGGGTTTTAGGTGTGTATGTGTGTGTTTTTTTTTTAGGGTTGTCTTGCTGCATTTTGTTGCGGACCACAGTGCATTAACAATCCTAGTCAGCTCAGGGGCTTTCAGGTATTTGACTTATGAGCTGAGTAGCTGGGCAGACTGATAACAAAGCGAGCTCTTTTGCAGGTTAGTAAACTTGGATCTTAGACTAAACTTCTTTGGTTCAGGTGAGGGCAGCTAAGCAGGTAGGAAGGTGGGGAAGGAGAGGCCGACAAGCAGGCGTCGGCAATCCAAGCAGGGGCCTAGTACATCCTGTTTTTCTGTAGTTTGCTGCCCTAAACCGGTTCAAGGCACCTTGTCTTGGAAATAGACCACTGCATGCATTGTTTCACCAACACCCGAGTCCATTTCACGCTTTCCCCCTCCTCATGCCCCTTTGTCCCCTCATCCTCCCAACGGCCATGGCTTTATGAGGCGCCCTGGGTTCCGTGGCTACCGTGTCGACCAGGGCAGCCCACCCACTTCACACTTTGGTCTGGAGTGAGCGAGAGCGACGCTGCTTTTCTCTTGCTTTTCAGCCTGGACCTGTGATGTGATTGGCGTGAGAAGGAAGTGTGGATTCTGGCGGTAAGGAAAGTGGGGGCTTACTTTCCCGTGTTCCCAAAAGGCAGATGCAATCCCTGCACCCTGAAGGAGTCAAGCAGTAAAGGCGACACAGCAAGACTGTTGGGGACTCAGGCAATGAGGATTTGTCTCCTGAGGGGCCTCAGAAAGGCCATTTCCACTGTGTGGAGTACAGGAATGGAAGGTTTCACCAGGGTGGAGTGGCTTCCAAAGGGTCCCCGTGGAAAAAGCTTGGCTGAGCAGGCCCAGAGGGGGATGAGGACACGTTTGGGGGGCTGGAGGAGAGCGAGGACATGCTCAGGGGACCAGACTGTCATAAGGGCAGGGACAGGGTGAGGGCCGACTCAGGGACCACAGTGTCATAAAGGCAGGGACAGGGACGAAGAGGACAGACTTAGGGGACCATGATGTCATAAAGCTGGAACAGGGACCAGGACAGACACGGGGGACCACGGAGTCATAAACGTAGGGACAGGGCCGGGACAGACTCTCGGGGCCTGGTGTCATCAAGACAAAACGGGGAGCAGGACAGACTTGGGGGACCACGGAGTCATAAACGTAGGGACAGGGCCGGGACAGACTCTCGGGGCCTGGTGTCATCAAGACAAAATGGAGCAGGACAGACTTGGGGGACCACGGAGTCATGAACGTAGGGACAGGGCCGGGACAGACTCTCGGGGCCTGGTGACATAGACACAGATGGGAACAGGAAAGTCTCAGGAGGCCATGGCATCTTAAAGACCTGATAGGGTGGGATGGGCACCTGTGGTCTCTGGGGTGCGTGTCAGGGGCTGGTTCTCGTGTGGTGGTGCAGAGAAGGATGGAGGCCCAGTCTGAGAAGGGGGCCGTGTCCACGTGCACAGATGGGGGCAGACAGGAGGCGCCTGGGGTCCACCACACAGGATTGCACTGCCAGCCCTGGTGCACAGCAGCCAGTTCCCCGGGCTTCAGCCCAGTTGTCATAACACGGGGCCCATCCATCCTCAGTCATGCTCACTTCCTGAACCCAACATCACAAGTCTTCAGTGGCATGACTCACAGATCCTCCTTTCGCTTGAATTGTGTGTGGGAGTGTGTCTGCGTGTTGTGTGGCGTGTGTGAGAGTGCGTGTGTGCGTTGTGTGGTGTGTGTGGGAGTGTGTGTGCGTTGTGTGGTGTGTGTGAGAGTGTGTGCATTTGGTGTGTGTGGGAGTGTGAGCACTTTGGGGTGCGTGGGGGAGTGTGTGTGCATTGTGTGGTGTGTGTGGGAGTGAGCATTGTGTGTTGTGTGTGGGGTGTTTTGTGGGGGGTGTGGTATGTGTGCAGTAAGTGGTGTGTGGTTTGGTGTGTGTGGTGTGTATGTGGTATATTCTGTGTTTGCTGTGTGTTGCGTGTATTGTGTGGTCCCTGTGCAGTGTGTGGTTCATGTGTAGTGTGTGGTGTGTGCATGTGTGATGTGTGGAGTGTGATGCGTTTGTGGTTGGTGTCTGGTACATATCACGTGGTGCATGTACAGTGTGTGGTGGGTTGTGTGGTGTGTGTGTTTTGCTTGTGTTGCATATGCATGTGCAGTGTGGCAGGTGTGTGCGTGTGGTTTGGGTGGTGTGTGGTGCGTGTGTGGTGCGTGGATTTGTGTGGTGTGTTTTGTGGATTGTGTAGTCTCTGGTGTGTTTTGTGGTGTGTGTAATCTGTATGATGTGGTGTGTGCGTGGTCTCATGTGGTTTGTGTTGTATGTCGTGTGTGTTGTCTGTTGTATGATGTATGTGGTGTGTATTGCATGGTATGTGGTGTGCAGTGTGTTGTGTGGTGTGTGTGGTCTCGGTTGTGTGTTGTGTATGTATGGTATGTATTGTGTTTTGTGTGGTTTGTGTTGTGTGGTATCGCGTGGTCTGTGTGGTATGCGGTATGTGGCGTGTGGTCTGTGTGGTGTGTGGCCTGTGGTGGGTTGTGTGGTGTGTGGCCTGTGTGGTGTGTGTGTGTGGTGTGTGGTGTGGTTTGTGTGGTGTGGGTTGTGTGTGGTGTGTGTGGCCTGTGGTGTGTGTTGTGGATTGTGTGGTGTGTGGCCTGTGGTGTGGGTTGTGTGGTGTGGGTTGTGTGGTGTGGTATGTGGTGTGGGGTGTGTGGTGTGTGGCCTGTGGTGTGGGTTGTGTGGGGTGTGGTGTGGGTTGTGTGGTGTGTGGTGTGGGTTGTGTGGCCTGTGGTGTGTCATGTGGGTTGTGGGGTGTGGGGTGTGTGGTGTGTAGACTGTGGTGTGTGGTGTGGGTTGTGTGGTGTGGGGTGTGGGGTGTGAGGTGTGTGGTGTCGGTTGGGTGGTGTGTGGTGTGGGTTGTGTCATATGGGTTGTGTGGTGTGGGGTGTGTGGTGTGTCGTGTGGGGTGTGTGGTGTGTGGTGTGGGTTGTGTCGTATGGGTTGTGTGGTGTGTGATGTGGGTTGTGTGGTGTGTGATGTGGGTTGTGTGGTGTGTGATGTGGGTTGTGTCGTATGGGTTGTGTGGTGTGTGGTGTGATGTGGGTTGTGTGGTGTGGGTTTTGTGGTGTGTGATGTGGGTTGTGTGGTGTGTGGTGTGGGTTGTGTGGTGTGGGTTGTATGGCCTGTGGTATGTCGTGTGGGTTGCGTGGTGTGTGGTGTGGGTTGTGTGGCCTGTGGTGTGTCATGTGGGTTGTGGGGTGTGGGTTGTGGGGTGTGTGGTGTGTGGCCTGTGGTGTGTGGTGTGGGTTGTGTGGTGTGGGGTGTGGGGTGTGAGGTGTGGTGTCGGTTGGGTGGTGTGTGGTGTGGGTTGTGTCATATGGGTTGTGTGGTGTGGGGTGTGTGGTGTGTGGTGTGTCGTGTGGGTTGTGTGGTGTGTGGTGTGGGTTGTGTTGTATGGGTTGTGTGGTGTGTGGTGTGTGATGTGGGTTGTGTGTGTGGTGTGGGTTGTGTTGTATGGGTTGTGTGTGTTGTTTTGTGTGGTGTTGTGTGTTGTGGGTGTTTTTTTTGGTGGGTTGTGTTGTTTGTGTGTGGTGTGTGGGTTGTGTTGTGTGTGGTGTGGGGTGTTTGGTGTGGGTTGTGTGGTTGTGGGTGTGCTTTGTGTGGTGTGTGGTTGGTGTGGTGTGTGTGTTGGGGGGTGGGTGTGTGGGTTGTGTGGTGTGGGTTTGTGGCGTTGTGTTGTGTGTGTGGTTGTGTGGTTGTGTGTGTGTGTGGTTTGTGTCGGGTTGTGTGGTGTGTGGTGTGTGCGTGTTTTGTGTTGGTGTGGGTTTTGTGTGTGTGTTTGTTGTGGTTGTGTGTGTTGTGGTGTGGGTTTGTGTGGTGTGTGTGTGTGGGTGTGTGTGTGTGTGGGTTGTGTGGTGTGGGGGGTGTGGTGTGGGTTGTGGGTTGTGTGGTGTGTGGTGTGGGGTGTGTGGTGTGGTGTGGGTTGTGAATGTGCTCACAGGCCATGGTGGTATCGAGGCTGAGCGTGGGCCTGAGGGGAAGGAACTGTCCTGGAGTCTTCCCTGGCTGTTTTGATGTCCGTGCCCCTGGCTCACTGTCGTCTGTGGGGTCTGTCTCCTCCGACTCGCTGTCCTCTGTGGGGTCTGTCCCCTCGGCGTGCTGTCCTCTGTGGTGTATCTCTCCCTGGCTCGCTGTCCTCCGTGGGGTCTCTCTCCCCGGCTTGCTGTCCTCTGTGGGGTCTGTCCCCCCGACTCGCTGTCCTCCATAGGGTCTCTCTCCCCGGCTTGCTGTCCTCCGTGGGGTCTGTGCCCCCGCTGCTCGTTGTCGTCCGTGGGGTCTGTCCCCCCGGCTCGCTGTCTTCCATGGGGTATCTCTCCCCAGCTCGCTGTCCTCCGTGGGGTCTGTCCCACTCACTTGCTGTCCTCCGTGGGGTATCTCTCCCCGGCTTGCTGTCCTCCGTGAGGTCATGACCCCGGCTCGCTGTCCTCCGTGGGGCAGGTGCGGCCCCTGCTGCTGGGCTGCTCCGCTGTCCTGGGCTGTACCGGGATCCTGTGAGGAGATGTCTGTGTGCTGGCCAGCATGGAGTTCCCACGCCCCCGCGCGTGGCTCTGTGGAACAGCATGACCCCAACGCTCCACGCCTGTGGCCGGTGGTGCAGGTTCATGGTTCTGTCATCTGCCACTTAGATTTGGTTTTGTTTTGGATTTAATTTAGATATAATTTTAGATTAATTTGCTCACCATGTTTTATGTGTGATAATTTATTTGATAGAGTAAATCTTTAAATAATTCTTTTTGGAAATGATTAATGGTTGGTGTACTTTGAATATTCACACATTCCGAAAGAATCTGTTTTCTCTCAAACTTTGATTATTCTTTGGCCAGATGCATTTTAAGATGAAAATACTCTCAGAACTTGGAGAATTGCTCTATGTTGTATTTTTATAAAAACGGATGCAGTACAATTTGCAGGTATCCATATATTGTAATGAATCTCCCTCTTGTTTTCTTCTGAGAACACTGTAGGATTTTTTTCTACATCCTTGCCGCTCACATTTTCACCGGTGTGGATGTATTTCTTTTTCCAATCGTCCTCTCTGGCCCTTGGTGCACAGTGTGGACCTGAAGCCTTCAATCTTCTCAACATTCTTCAGTGTTTTCTTCTCTCACAGACGCTCTACCTTCTTCTTCTGAAAGCCTGACAGATGAACATGGTCAGGCTCCAGGCTCCAGGCTCCAGGCTCCAGGCCGCTGAGCGATTCCTCTCTTCTGTTCTCTGAGATCTGTGGTCCTTCCTGGATTTGATCTTCCAGGTTTTACCAATGTGATTTTTGGCAACATCATTTCTGTTTGTTGGCATTTTCATTTGGGTTTTGTTTTTAATTGGGAATTGTGTTTTTAATGTACAAGATTGTCTTTCTGTGTTTCTGTTTCCTTCCTTGAAATTTTCTTTTCTTTTCTTTTTTCTTTTTTTTGAGATGGAGTCTCCCTCTGTTGCCCAGGCTGGAATGCAGTGGCACAATCTTGACTCACTGCAACCTCGACCTCCCAGGTTCAAACGATTCTCATGCCTCAGCCTCCCAAGTAGCTGGGATTAGAGGCATGTGCCACCATGCCCTGCTAATCTTTGTATTTTTAGTAGAGACGGGGTTTTGCCATGTTGCCCAGGCTGGTCTCGAACTCTTGACCTCAGGTGATCCGCACGCCTCGGCCTCCCACAGTGCTGGGATTACAGGCGTGAGCCCCTGCGCCCAACCAAGGCACCATGGTCTTGTTTCACAGCTGCGAGTCTCTCAGGTCTCCCTGAGACATTCTTGTGTGGCTCAAGCCCCAGGGCCCTATGGCCTCGCATCCGCCTGGTGTCACATTTGGAGGACCAGGGAGGAGCCCCAAAGGCGGCACAGAGCCACTGAATCGTGGACATTTACGACTGCAAGGAAGAATTGTGAACTGGTTCTCACTGTCTCTCTTCCCAAAGTAGTACATTTAATACCAACTTCATTTTCTGAAGGTTTTTTCCCAAAGAGACAACAAGGGCTTTGCACGAGGCATAATGTGGGGAAGCTTCCTAACACTCCTCTGTCGAGACCGCCCAGCCCCTCCAGATCCCCCACCCAGCAGTGGCTATTCAGTGCCTTTCACTGTCCCTCCTTCCCTCCCCTGACACCACATCCCTCCCTCCCCTGACGCTATGTCCCTGCCTCCCCTGCTGCGCTCCCCACCCTACTGGCCAGGAGCCGCCGCAGTGTGCGTTCAGAACCTCCCAGCCACTGCCCACCCGGACAGAGGCCCCAGCCCCACATGGCTGGACGGGCTACCCTGTCCTGTGGAAGGGGAGACACACAGGACCCTGTGGAGTGAGCGCTTGGGTCCTGCTCCTCTGGGAAGCTCAGGGAAGCTTCTCGGGGAGGATCTGGGAGATTTCAGTGTTGCAGCAGTTAGTAACGGCTCAGGAGCTCTTCCGGCATTGCCTCAGTTTCTCCCAAGTGCACCCCTCTGCTCCATGTGGCCTCTTTCTGATGTGGGTTTTCCTGTGGCACCTGGGGAGTCTTAGGTGAGCCCGTGTATTCCTGAATGGGTTCTGGGACCTATCACTGTGTGGGGGCTGTCGAGGGCTCCCCAGAACTTCAATTCTCTGGGGAACTGAGGGGCGGTAGGACCAGCATGGGGTGCTTGGCCAGGTCCTCCGCCCAGGGGCCCCCACACCCTGGAGAGCCATTTTCTGTAGCCGCTCAGCTGTGGCCGGGGTCAGATTCTGCAGCATGTCTGTTCGTTCCCCTGGGCAGGGCCCTGCACTGGCTCCATCCCAGCCCCGCTCCCTCCTCCGGGGACGCAGCCCCAGGCAGTGCTGGGCCATTGGCTCTCAGTGCTGGTCCTGGGGGATGATGTTCCCATTCCTGAGGTCTCCCTGACAGTGGGCGGAGCCAGGTCTCCCTGGGGCTGACGGGGCTGGTCCTCCCCTTCTGTATCCTGCAGATGGACACCCGCTCCGGGAGCCAGTGTTCCGTCGCCCCAGAAGCCGTGCTCAACAACGGAGAGCTGGTCTTGCCGCCCCGCATCTCCAGAGTGAACGGCTGGTCGTTACCCCTGCACTACTTCCAGGTGGTGACCTGGGCTGTCTTCCTGGGCCTTTCATCGGCCACCTTTGGGATCTTCATTCCCCTCCTGCCTCATGTGTGGAAATATGTCGCCTACGTGGTATCCTTTTCACCGTGGCACGGTCTGAGCGGACGGGGCTCCTGGAGGACCCTGCAGCTCTGGGATCTGGTCTTTGGCTGCCCGGTGGCACCAGTCACCTGTCCTGGGCCAGACTATGTCCCCCGAGCCTGCACGTGGGCCCACTGGCCACTAGTGCTCTGTGCAGCCCCTGCTCAGGGTCAGAGTGGGCAGGACAGCATTGCCTGAGGGAGCTCCGGAGAGGGGCTCTGTCAGGAGGGACAGCAGCCCCCTGGCCTGGCACAGGACCCACCCTGCTGGCAGTCTTCTGCTAAAATCCCTGCGCAGCCTTTTGCACATGGCCAGTACCTCCCTCCTCGCCCCTGGTGCCAAGGAGGACAGCGCTGTGTCCCCACAGGTCGGCAGCCTGCGTTTCCATGCCAAGCTTAGGCCACACGGAGAGGGCCTCTGGGCCGCCCCACGGAGACGGCTGTCAACCCTGAACTCCTGGCTAGAAGGCAGTCCAGGGGCCAGGCAGGGTGACGGGAGGGCCCCACGCTCCACCCCTTCTGTTTGGTTGCCATGGGGAGTCTGTGTTGGTCCCAGGGTGATAGGTGGAGGGAGCCAGCATCTGAGGGCGGGAGCTGATGTCCCGGTCATGGGGAGCCCAGCTTCTCCTGGCTCCAGGGGACAAGGACCCTCTCCCCAGTGTCCCCGAAGCCAGGCTCTGAGATGGAGGCCCAGGGTCCCTGAGTGAGTCTGGGGTCCATGAGCGAGTCTAGGGGTGGCTTCCCTGAGCGAGTCTCGGGGAGAGGGTCCCTGAGCGGCCGTCTGGGGTCTAGAGGGAGTGGGTAGATTGTGCAGCTCCATGCCTCCTCCCCCTCTCCTGCTGTCTGAGGCTGTGCTTCTCTCCCAGTGCTCGGGGATCTCTGGTATAAAAGAACCCAGGCTCCCCAGGGCCTTTGGGGCTGCGTCTGGCTGTGTTTACACCGGGGCGTCCCTCCTGTGGCCCTGGTCTGTACCTCTAGGTATAAAGGGCTTTGGGGTCACTGTGCTTGGCTGGGCTGGCTGAGCCTCTGGGGGTGCGGTGCATTCTATGGGGGATTTGCCCTGTGTCCAACAGGGATGAACAGAAAGGGCATGGGGGCAGCCATCTTGGTCCCTGCTTGGCCCAGGGCTGTGTGTGCAGGGCTGATGGGTGGCCTTGTCTCCTCTGGGCCTGGGTAAGCAGGGCTATGTGTGTGGCGCTGGGTAAACAGGGCTGAGTAGGCAGGACTGGGTGTGCAGGGCCAGGTGAGCAGGGCTTGGGTGTGCAGGGCCATGTGTGCAGGGCCGGGTGTCCAGGGCTGACTGAGCAGGGCTTGGGGGGGAAGGGCTGGGTGTGCAGGGCTCAGGTCTGCAGGCCTAGGTGTACAGGGCCGTGTGTGCAGGGCTGGGTGAGCAGGGCCATGTGACCAGGGCTGGACCTGGTTGAGTTGGACTTGGGTGTGTAGGGCCAGGTGTACAGGGCCATGTGAGCAGCCCCGGTGAACAGGGCCAGGTAAGCAGGGCCAGGTGAGCAAGGCTGGGTGAACAGGGCCGTGTGAGCAGAGCCGGGCATGGGTGAGCTGGGCTTGGGTGTGCAGGGCTGGGTGAGCAGGGCCATGTGAGCAGGCCCGGGGAACAGGGCCCAGTGAACAGGGCCAGGTGAGCAGGGCTCAGGTGTGCAGGGCTGGGTGTAGAGAGCTGTGTGAGCAGAGCCAGGCATGGGTGAGCTGGGCTTGGGTGTGCAGGGCTGGGTGTGCAGGGCTCAGGTCTGTAGGCCTCGGTGTACAGGGCCATGTGTACAGGGCTGGGTGAGCAGAGCCAAGCCTGGTTGAGCTGGGCTCCAGTGTGCAGGGCTGGGTGTGCAGGGCTGGGTGAGTAGGGCTGACTGGCGGCCTCACCTCTCCTGGGCCCTTGGGCCTTATGGGGACGCCTCGTGCCAGGCGGGCCAGGTTCTTCCTTGACGTGCCAGGTGACCGGGGGGATCTTCTCCTTCCACCTCGTCGTCCACGTGATTGCCTCCTGCATCGACCCAGCCGACTTCAATGTCAGACTCATGAAGAACTACTCTCAGCCCATGCCGATCTTCGACAGATCGAAACACGCACACGTGATCCAGAACCAGTTCTGCCACCTGTGCAAGGTCACCGTGTGAGTGCCCACCCTGGCCGAGGCCCCACGGTGTCAGGGTCACCTCCAGGGGCCCGGGAGCTCAGGTCACTGCTGGCCCCACAGAGCCCCTGCCGTGGCCACAGCTGACACTAATGGAGCTTCCAGGGAATGGCCCTGTGGCCCTGTGGCTGTGGGTGGATAGCCCCTCATTGTGCTGTGAAGGGGGCACAGTGCCAGGCCGCCCCAAATCCTCTGCAGGCAGGGCTGAGGCTGGAGGGCTGTGTCTGTCACCTGCAGGTGACCCGCTGCTCCCCTAGAACGGAACGCAGTGGCACTCAGGCATGTTTGGTCCTCAGTGCATTTCGTGCACGAGGTCCCTCCCCCGTGATCCCAGGGCAAGAGAGCGCTGTCTGTCTTGGGGGTTTTCAAGGCAAGCCCCAGGGAAAGAGGGAGGGAAGGGTTCCAGTGTCTCCTGGGGCCTGGGGGGCATCCATGATGGCCTGGGGGTGGCTACAGGGCTGCTGTCGGCTGCAAGGGAGGTTCTGTAGGCACAGGTGGGATCCAAGCCCCCAGCCTCAAGTCCTGGAACCATAGGGCAGGTGCGGCCTCCTCCAGGACCATTGCCCAGAGTGAGGCTGGTGCAGGAAGGCTGGGGGGTGGTCTACGCTCCAGCGTCTGCACCCACCACAGACACGGGCTCTTCCTGCCCTGTGGCTACCTCTGCCCAGTGCTGCCCTGCTTCTCCTCCTCCCCACAGGCCTCAACTCCCTCCCCCAGCCTCCCATTCCCCGCCGAACGCCCACTCCCCAGGCCACACAGGGCTGGTTCCCCCAAGGCACCTGGCTCCCGGTGATGGGGCTCCGGCCCTGGCCCAGCCTGCACACTTGGGGCCTGACAGCCGTTCTCCGATTCATCCATCCAGGAACAAGAAAACCAAACACTGCATTTCCTGCAATAAATGTGTATCTGGCTTCGACCACCACTGCAAGTGGATCAACAACTGCGTGGGAAGCCGTAATTACTGGTGAGGGGCACAGCGGGGATGGCCGGCGCGGGCCAGGCTTGGGGGAGTTCGGAAGGGAGGGGTCTGTGGGCAGGAGTCCTCGTGGTGAAAGGGTGGAGGGTCGTCTTGGGGCTGTGTCCTGACCTGCTGTGGTGACGCTTGGTGCCTGCGTGCCCCGGCCTCTTGTCTGGCTCTGGGGCTGTGGTGCAGCCGTCCCTGGACAAGCTCATCCACACAGTGTTAAGTCCCTGGAGGCCCAACGTGGGCATTTGCTGGGCTGCCCTGCCTGAGGCCTCCTGACCGCGCTGTCCTGGGCCGAGCTGCCTTCTCTCCACCTGGGCTGAGGCTCATCCAGCACAGGGGTGGGGCCACGGGAGGGCAGTGGGCACCCAGCGGGGACTGACGAGAGGTGTTTCCCCTGACTGCGGTGGAGGATCCAGGGACTCTCAAGGCCTGGTGTTCTGAGCCCTGGCTGTCAGCAGCCCTGAGTTGTGAAGATCACCAGGGAAAAGAACCACATCTGCCCCCAGTTACTCTGTGCTGACCTGAAAGAGGCCTTGGTGTGGGTGGGAATAGGGACCAACGTCATCTGGTGTCACAGGATGTGCCGTGGGGTCCCTGCCCTGCCTCCCTGCCATCCCGCCTTGAGCACAGTGTGTGTCCAGAGTGGCTGAGCAGCCCAGCAGGGACAGAGAGGCTGCGTCACTGCAGAGTGAGTCCCGAGGCCGCACAAGATGGTAGGGGCCGGGGAGACCCACCTGCCTCCTCCCCGGGAGAGGAGCAGCTCCAGGACGGCCGAGGTGTGGCCGGCTCCTCTGGGTCACGCTAGCCCTGGGTGCCACTTCCTTCTGGACTCATTATGCTCTGGTGCCTCGAGCTGGCTCAGTCCGGCGGGGCCTGGCGGGGAAGGTGAGGGGGGTGCGGGCCCACAGGCAGGTGGCAAGGAGAGGGTTTGCCTTCTCAGGAGGGGCGCTGGAGAGGCACCGTGTGGGCACCAAGTGCAGACGCCGCCTGTGAGTGACAAAGGGGCGGTAGGAGAGCAGGGCTGGGGTCATGGGCGCCCTTGGCTCTGAGCAGCAGCCAACGCCGGCATCTGCGCCAACCTCACTTCTGTCCCTTCATCCGCCAGAGGCGGAGAGAACAACGGCATTGAGAGCAAGACGAGGAAAGTTGAGGAGCTGATGGCAGACCCCCACGAGGGAGGCTGCCTACTTCTTCGTGATAAGAAGAAGGGGGATGGAAAGAAGGCAGGCGGCCCTGGTGTCCCGGGAAGACCGTGAGCACTGGCCTCAGACTGTGCGGGCTGAACGTGGGCAGCAGGGGCAGGAGGCTGTGCTAACCAGGAGGAGACGGCCCTGGGCGGCTGTGGGGAGAGGAGGCCCCACGTGAATGGCTCTGCCCCATCCTATGGGCTTTATGGGCTTTGGTCTCTGTGGTCTTAGAGACCCGCCTTCCTTACTGGATGAAGAGAGGAGTCCTGTCCGGACAGTAGGATGAAGATGAGGGGTCTTTACTCCCTACAAGTGGGCTCAAGCCCAGGAGGATTGGGGGCAGGTAGGGCATGTCCGCTGCCTGGAGGGGCTGCTGCTTTGGAAACCCAAGCTGGGCGTGAAAAGCATCGCCACGTCCTCCACAGCTGGGCAGACACATCCAGGCCAGGCTCCCAGGCTCAGCACTGACAGGAGAGTGCACTGGTGGCGTTAGGAACCAGGACACCAGGAAGGAGGGCTGGGACCACCCGCCTGGTGGTCGCCGTGAGAGGGAAGCCAGCACATGGGAGCAACAGTCAGGGAGCCCCTCACGCCGGAGCCACCCTCACCCCTGGATCATCCAGAAGACTCTTGGAGGGAGAGGAGCGCCCGGTAGGCAGCTGTCCCTGCACCGCCTCCTCAGAAGACTGCGGGGTTCATGCTCTGGACTCCAGTTGAAAATACAAAAAGGGATTTCAACGAACTTAGGTGAACAGAATACACTGGAAAAGGTTAAAGGAGGTTAAAGGATCCTTTTTAAAAGAAGTCATAATGGCAGAAAGACCAAGGAAGACGGTTTAGTCAAAGTAGGTTCCAGGGACTGCTGCCCAGAATTGGATTTTCTGGATGGATTGTTCTCTCCATCTTTTGGGCAAAAACGAGAGGCTGGGAGCGGTTTTGGTCTCACGTCTATAGTATGCACGTCGCTTTTGGCTCAATTGTGCACGAGAGCCTTGGAGAAGGGGGGACTGCAGCCGAGGAGCAGCCAGGCTCATTCAGGGCCTCCTCAGCCCGAGTTCCCTTTGGGTGCAGAGATCCAGGTCCCTGAGCCTACAGGCCCTCCTGGGTACCACGGTGCTATCATGGCTCTCTCTTCCCCTGGCTTCAGTGCCTTTGCCTAGCATGGTGCCATGGAGACCCCAACACAGACCATGCTCAGGGCGCCCTGAGTGGACCCCGCATGCTCCTTGGCTGGGAGGGAGCCCTGTCTGAATGAGGTGGAGTCGGAGGTGCGGGCAGAGGCCCTGGAGCCGTGACGCTGGAGACACCGTGTGACCCCCACGCTCCCCAAGCCCCCACTGGCCAGGTGGGCTTGGGCGAGTCGCATCGCGTCTCTGACCTGTTTCCCCACTCGTGAGGGGCTAATTCCCCTCCTCACAACCTCGTTGTTCCTTGTGGGGAGTAAATGAAACCAAGTTTGCAAGAAGTGCTGTCTGAATTGTCAGGCGGTGTGAAATGGTGGGAATGTCCCACGGCCACCCCTCTCCAGTGAGAGGCCTGGAGACCCGTCACAGGATGGGACAGAGACAGGAGCCTGAGCTTCCAGGCACGGTCGGAAGCGGGGTTTGAGGCCAGTGTCGGGCGGTGGCCAGGGGCCCTCTCTCAGTGGATGCCCACGCTGAGCTGTTGCCTCCACCCTGCGGGCTCCAGAAGCCCTGTGCGTCCCTGCCTCTGCCCCCGCGCCCTCCTATCTGCCCCCGATGCCCTGCGCATCCCTGCACCCATGCCCTCCACACCTACCCCTGCCCCCGTGCCCCCCCACCTGCCCCGCATGCTCCCGCCCTTGCCCCCGATGCCCTGCGCGTCGCTGCCTCTGCCCCCGTGCATCCCCACCTGCCCCTGCACCCCCACACCCACCCCTGCCTGCCCTGCACACCCCTCCACCCTTGTGCCCCCCACACCTGCCCCCACGCCCCCTGCCCCTGTGGCCCCCACACCTGCCCCCATGCCCCTCTGCCCCTGTGCTCCCACACCTGCCCCAGCCTGCCCCTGTGCCCCCCACACCTGCCCCGGCCTGTCCCTGCACACCCCCTGCCCCCGTGCCCCCCACACCTGCCCCCATGACCCGCTGCTCCCATGTCCCCACCCCTCATGCCTGCCTGTGTGTCTCCTGGCAGGTTCTTCTTCAGCACCGTGGCCTCAGCCACAGCCGGCATGCTTTGCCTGATCACCATCCTGCTGTACATCCTCGTCCAGTACTTTGTGAACCCCGGGGTGCTCCGCACGGACCCCAATTATGAAGGTACGTGGCCGCCACTCTTGGGGGGCCTCAGCCTCACCTCCAGCCATCTTTCCGGGCAGTAGTATCAGATCTGGAGGTGGTTGGCCCCTCTTGCCCCAGGGAGAGGCCAGGGTGGGCAGCACCAGGCAGGCTCTGACCTGGGCCGAAGGCAGTAGCCCAGGGTCCACACAGCCCAGCAGCCCCCAGCGTGCAGGAGGCAGGCTTGGGGAAGGCACTGGCTGCACTGCTCTGTGAATGCTGCAGGTCGCGACAGGTGAGAGACAGTGGGGTCCGGCTCTGCCCTCGCTCTCCACAGTCAGCCCTGCAGCACCTGTCACGCCATCCTGTGGGGCCACATGGCTGTGGGACAGTGGGGGTGTCTGTCTAGCAGGAGCCGCCCACGGGGAGAGAGAGCAGAGGCAGCGCTGAGGGTGCTGGGCTGTAGTCTGCAGAGTGCTGAGGCTCTTGGCCAAGTGGACCCAGAGCCTGGGATGCCCGCACTGAGCCACAGGAGAGACGTGGCGGTGGGGACTGTGGGCTCCAGCGGCAAGTCCACACCAAACCCGGACCCCGTAATGCCAGTGTCCTCGGAGTCTGTGATGCCAGTGTCCTCGGGAAGTGGGTCTGCTGCTATGACTTAAGATCTGAAGTGGGAGTCTCATACTGGGTGGTCCCAGGAGGCCCAAATCCAGCCATGAGGGTGCTTATAAGAGAAAGGAGAGACGTAGAAGGGAGACAGCCCCGTGAGGATGGAGGCAGGGTTGGAGTCACACGGCCACAGCCCAGGGTCGCCCAGAGCCCCAGGAGCTGGCAGAGGTGGGAGGACCTCCCTGGACCCTGTGGAGGCAGCGTGCCCGCCTGTCCTGCAGCTGGATGTCAGAGCCCTGCCTCAGACTGCAAGAGTCTGCTGTGGGAGCTGCCTGCACCCGCCACCACTTGTATTTATCGCAGCCGCGCCGGGACCCTGACCAGGAGGACCTGTGCCAGAACAGCCCCTTGGGCTGTGGGTCAAGACTGCCAGTCTCGGCCCCAGGCGTGGCTGCGCCCGCACTGCGCACAGCCCAGGTGGCAAGAGAGGCAGGACTTCCCTGCCCTTTGTTCCAGAACATTCCGGAGCCAACACGATGTGACTTTTTTTTTCAAGGATGAGCTTGGCAGCTCTATGTGGAAGGCCCTAAAGCTCCTCCTTCCACTTTGAAGCGTGACCGATGCCACCAGGGCCTCACAGCCGCTTCTGAAGCCCTTCCTGAATGCCAGCTCCACCCTGGCGAGGCCCTGACCTCAGCGGACCCAAGCCCAAGACGATGCCGTTGTGTTCTTCCCCCCGTAGCAAGTCACCTTCCCCAGCAGCCTCCACATTGTCTGGGCTGTCACCATGGGGGATGCCAGGAGAGTGAGAGGCAAGAGGTGGCCGAGATGGCATGTGCTGGCTTCCCTCCTGGGACATGCTGCTTCCACACGGTAGTGCCAGTGGCTCGCTGTGAGTTCACTGACTGTGGACGGAGCGACTTCCTGGGTTTGCTGTTCCCGATGATTCGGCAGGACTTTAAAACCAGCAGGGCCCTGAGCAAAGCAGCTCCTTGTACCATGGGCTGGACTCATCGTGATGTCACGGCTAAGGGGGCAGTGTGGGGTCCAGCCTGGCCCAGGCACATTTAGCGGCAGTCCCGTCTGGCCGACTGTGGTGTTTGCCTTACTAGGATGGCCCCCGAGGCCACCAGTTCCAGAGAGGGTCCGTCACCCAAAGACATCCACGCTGAGTCACCCAAAGACATCCACTCTGAATCCAACCTTCTGCCATTCTGCCTTACCCAACCCTCTCCCATTCTACCTTGTCTGACCCTCTGCTATTCTGCATTACGCCTGGTTTTTGGAAGTGTTGTGGTTTTGAGTGTTGGCAGCCCAGTGTCTCAGAGGACTGTATCTTAGAAATGACCCCAGGCGAGAGCTGTGGCTTTCCTGTTCTATTTGAAGGCGGCTGTTTTAGGGTGCAGAGGGCCCAGGGACATAGCGTGGGGCATGAGGAAGGGATGGGTGCTGGGGCCCGGCAGAGCCGGCAGGCGCTATGACTCCTGCACTTAGTGAGGAAGGGGTGAGTGCTGGGTCCCTGGCACTTAGTGACCCTGTCGGAGCCTCACCTCCCAGATCCATAAAGAAGGGATCATAAAAACCAACCACAGGCAGCGGGACCCACGGGGCCTTCAGGTACGGGAGGCGTCCACTTGGGCAGGGAGGCATCCCTTGCACCAGCTGTCCCCACGCTGCCCCATCCCCAGCAAGCTGTGGTCTGCGACATCCACCTGATGTGGCACCCGTCAACAGGTGCTGGACACAGTGTCTCTCCCTTGTCTCGACAGATGTCAAGAACACGAACACGTGGCTGCTGTTCCTTCCTCTGTTCCCGGTGCAGGTGCAGACCCTGATAGTCGTGATCATCGGGATGGTCGTGCTCCTGCTGGACCTGCTTGGCTTGGTGCAGCTGGGCCAGCTGCTCATCTTCCACATCTACTTGAGTATGTCCCCCACCCTAAGCCCCCCGATTCCCCCAAGCCTGGGTGGTCAGAGCTGCTCATCTTACACATCTACCTTAGTATGTTCCCAACCCTGAGCCCCCCATGCCTGGGGCCGGTGTCTTTGCCCTCCGTGTTCGCATGTGTTCAGGGTTAACCTGTCCCAGAAATGAGATCATGGGCAAAAAGGGCAAATCACAGGAAGAAATTAAAGCCATGAGGGCCCAGCAGGCCCAGCAAGGAGCTAAACTCACACAGAGACCTGCAGGAGCAGTGCCAGGTGCTTGAAGTAACAAGTTTAAAATGTTCAGAGAAAATGAAATGGGATCTATTAGGGAAGAACAGGACATTATGAAATAAGAACAGGACATTATGAAATAAGAGCAGGTGGACTTAGAAAAGCAGCAAGTAGAAATTCTAACAGTGAAAAATATTACAGGCAGGTCACCCACTAACCAGACAACTAAAGCGAGAGTTGGTCCTGCTGAGTCTCACAGCGGGCACAGTGTTAGGCGGTCAGTCATGTTGCTGAACCAGGGAGGGTAAACTCTCCAGTCCCAGGGAAACCTGTTGTTGGAAGTAACAACCTCCCTGCTCCTGGCATTAGCCGTTTTGGTCATGGTGGGCCAGCTGCAAAGCATCTTCCATTCTCTGAGCAGTGGTGGCCCCGAGGCTGTGGCCTCTCAGGGGGTTTCTTTGGACACGGGCAGCAAAATGTGTCCAGGCCAGCCCCCAAGAATGCCCTGCTCCCGACAGCTTGGCCAAGCCCTGGTCAGGGCGGAGGGAGTCGGGTGGGTCAGGCTCTGGGCTCACCCCTATCTGTAGAGCAGCCCCTGCCTGCAGTTGTGGCGAGAATGCCCGGCTCAGAATGAACGTGCACCACCAAGAGGCTCCTTGTTCATAACCAAAGGTTACCCTACAAACCACCGTCCCCACACAACCGTGGGAACGTTTTATAAGACACACCTCTAACGCACATCTTGCAGTCACTGTTGTCTTGCCTGAAGGTTGAATTTTTTTTTAATGAAAGTGCAATGAAAATCACTGGATTAAATCATATGGACACAGTGCTGAATGTGGTGTTTTCAGAATTTTGATTTTGGACGTCAAGGCCAGTGCCTGTATAGAATAGGTGCTTAGGATATGTTTACTGAATGGAATGGAACTAAAGTCTCAGATGTAACTTCACAGAGACATGCGTCTGCCTTGTAGAATGTCTCAGGCTGCCCGTTCCTGAAGCCTAAACCCTTAAGAGTGAGAAGTCATTTGGGCCTCTTTCAAAACTCTCCACCCCTCTTAGAATCAGGAATATTTTAAAAAGTACTTTCTAGAATTATCTAGCAATCTTTCTTATATTTAAATATTTTGGGGTTTACCACAAAGGCTTTCCTGGAGTTTCACTCCACCCAGAATTCATCATCTCTCCTTATCAGGAAATCTCTCACCCTCAGATGCTCAGAGTCAGGGCAAGTCCCCCCACAACACGAGAATCGGCCAAGCTTGGGCCGAAGCCCACGTGGTCTTTTCCACACATGCTGCAGATTAACAGATGCCCAAACTGCCCAGTGATACAAAGTCTGCACTTGTCATTCTTTTCCAACTTTGTGCACAAAATGTTTTCTTGGGTTAAAATAGTCAGTGCCCACTGTGTGCTGAGCACGTGAAGGGGCTACAGGCTTCTGTGGGCGAGGTATGGTCACCTGCACGCTGGGGCGAGAGGTTGAAGAATGAGACAGGAACAAGTGTGGACGGCCCTTGTGCTGTGAAGAAGCTGGCCCTCGCCTCAGGCGGCGGAGGAGCAAGGGGCAGCAGCAGGCATGGGGGTGCGGTCCCAGGGGCCACGGAGACTGTGCCTGACCTGGGCGTCGCCTGGACTCTCCTGCTCGTGGTGGATCCAGAAGCCCCCAGAGGAAGCTTGACCCATGGAAGGTGCTGGAGCCCGAGAGGCCATCCACCCCTGATGCAGGCTGTGCCCGAGTGGCTCTGCCAGCCCCGGCCACGGCCACACAGTGCAGAACATGCCTGGAGCTGGCTGCCGCTCACACATGCACTGTTCAGTGGGCATATGGGGGCAGAAGGCCAGGCCCCCAGCACACGGCCCACCCCAAGGGCCGACACCAGCACCCTGTTGGTCCCAGGTGCCCGGCTGTAGTCCTGGAGGCAAAGTGGGCACCTGTGTGCTTGACCATAGGTACAGACACACAACCTATTGCTTCGCCCCTGCATTTGGGACCAAGCTCAGGGGCGCCGCTGATGGCTACACCGTGTGCCTCTCCTTTCTCAAGGCTTCTGATCCGCACGTGACTCCCACGCTGGCCCTGGACGTGGCACCATTGGTGCTGTGGAAGCCTGTGCTGCTGGCGTTTGGGGAGGCGTGGCCCACACACAGACTGCTTCCTGAAGGGTATGAGGTCCCAGAGGACGAACCTTTGCCATCTGGGGGCATCAGCCATTTGTTCCCGTCTCCTGCAGTAGTACCTGTCCCCACATCAGAGACCAGCGAGGAGATGCCCCCACCAGCCTATGTCAGGCCTGGGGAGAGCAGGGAAGTGCAGTGGGCCTGAAGCCATGTGGGGCTAGGAGGGATGGCCTGGTCTGTCCTCCGAGCCGGGCACTGCGTTTGCAACAGGCTTCTTGAACACAAAACCCAAATCAGGTGTGGGAGAAACATGAAAGGACAGGCAGGTGGCTGCTGTGGGCAGACAAACTCACACGACCACAGCAGACAGCATGATGCCTGGAGGCACGACGCCCTGGCCTAGTCCCGCCCCCATGACCCGGAGCCTCCCTGGGCAGTGACTCCAGGACAGCTGGGAGCTGCTTCTCTACCTGGCAGGGCTCCCGGCTCCACAGCCCCAGGCGACTCCTAGCCTCCCTTGCTTTTGGCCTCTGAGACCGTTGATGCAGGAGGTGTCTCACCACAGCCTCTCCTGGTCACCCAGTTGGCCCGAGGGGCTCTTGAAGGGTCCCCAGAGGAGTCATGCCAAGGAGGGGACCTGCACACAGCAGGGAGGTGTGGCCACGAGCCCTCCCAGCTGGCTCAGGGCTTGTGTGGTGTGGAAGAGTCCAGTGCAGAACAGCTGATGGGACCTTCTCTCTCTGCAGGGCCTCGCCCCCAGTGTACCTACCGGCAACCTTAGGCACCTGCCCTTGGCTGGTCAGCCACCCCTGGACCTGGGAGACTGTGGCTCTGGGCATGGGCTAGAGTTCCCTTTCCCAAACAGCTGCTGAGGCTCCAAGGAAGACCCTGGACTCCCGCTAAAATGCGGCTCAGTCCCCACCCACCCATCCTGTGGCTGCCTGTGGCCTCCAGGAGGAGGTGGTGCGGGGTGGCCTGCTGTGGTTGTGTGAGTTTGTCTAGTGTGGAGACATCCCAGCTGAGCCAGAGAAGCCACAGAAACCATGTCAGGGGTCCTGGTCACCGAGGCGTTTCCCGAAGGATCTGAATGTGGGCAGGGCAGGCAGTAAGAAACGCGGGCCACCTTGTGCCCGATGTCCCAGGGGGAAGCCAGGCACATGGAGCTGGCAGGCAGCCTTCAGGGTCAACCATGAATCATGGCGAGCTCGCAAACATGAGGAAGGGTGGCCTGGGGAGCTGTCTGGGACTCAAAACCAGCAGCACTTAAAGGTCCACTGAGGTCAACGTGAGGATGGGGCCTCCGCGGGCCCCTGGGTCCCCACCCGGGCGACTGGAGTGATGAGTGCTTCCATGAGCAGAACACGGGCCACGGGTCTCCCAGACCTTGACAGAGCCAGGGCTGAATGTGTTGATTTTAGGGTATTTAGACATCAAAGAATAGATTTCCAGAACAAAGTTGGTAGATTGGTTATTGTTAGTTGTGGTAAAACTGCCCCATAATGTAGCCGCTCAGTGCATCACCTCAGCCTCTGTGGTCAGGAGGCCAGCACCTCTGAGCTGGGTCCCTGGAGAGGTGTCCACTGGGGCTCTGGGCTATGTTCTCATCCAGAGGCCTGAGAGGCCATCTGCCTCCCACTCCATGAGGCTGAGGCAGCTGTGGAGGGTGGTCCTCGGGGCAAGGACGCCAGTCTCCTGTGCAGGCTCCTGGAGGTGCAGCCTGGCCTGCATGTGTGTTCTGTTCATCTAGGGGCAGGTATTGGGTGGGGGCCATGGGGAGCTGTGTCAGAAGCAGCTGGTCACTCAGACTTCATTTTGAAGCTGGAAGATGGACCTTGGAGAGTCCTCAGTGCTCGTGGCGAGGGCACAATTCCCTGAGGAGGTGAGTGATGTGGGGCTGCCTTCCAGAGATGGATGGGAGCCACATTCACGGCAGATCATAGAGAAAACCTGCTTGATGAGGTCAGGGAAGCACAGCCTTCCCCACATTGCCCGGCCGGCCAGGGAGCCCTGGCCATACTGGAGACCCTGGGCCCGCCTGGGAGGTTTCCCGGCTTCCCTGCCCTCAACCTCACCATGACGCTCAGGTTAACTGTTTTCCACAGAGCTCACCTGCACCAAGTGGGCCTCTGGGAGCCACAGGGCACGCTGAAAATCTGGTTTTGATGGTATTTGTGCAAACCTGGGCAAAAGAACATATATTTTAACTTGAATATAAACAAGCACAAGTTTGTGTGCTCAAACCACGACAGGTTCTGGGGGGCGTGGAGGACTAGCCAGAGCCATGTGAAGCAGCTCAGGGCCCGGCCAGGGCTGAACACCCAAAACACTGCAGGCGACGGGGCTGGGCTGGCTGCAGGCAACTCCATAAGGCACCCACCGCCATCTGCTCCTCACTGCAAATAGGCCTCTGTGGGCGGCTGCCCCAGTCTCCAGAAATAGTCACGAGACATCAGCTCTCATGGTGTTGGTGCTTAGGGAAAGAAGCATGGAGATTTTGGCCCCTCCACGGAAGCTCGTGGCTGAAATAGGTGCAGAGCCCATTTGATTAACGTTTATTAAGACGAGTCTTTTAGATAAACGGGTATCTCAGGTTTTCCTTTGCTTCGATGCGCTGCTTTGCTGCCTGCATTGCAGGCCGGGTGGATGGGGCTCTGGCCGGCCTGCTGAGGTGGGCTCTGTGCAGGGCTGCAGGGATGTGACCTGTCTCGGCCCCATCAGAGGCTGTGCTGAATGGCACTGATGGCACTTGTGTTCACCTCCTGGGCCTGGGGCTCTGAGTACCTGCAGGAGTGTGTGCTCCCAGGACCCGCTAGCCAGCACCTCGGGGTGGCCGCCACACTGTGTGGTCCTCCGACTTCAAGGTCTCTGTGCATCCCCCAAGGTGTGCCCCACCCCATGTCCAGATGTGAGGAACCCCGCAGGCCACCTGGACCCTCAGACAGAGCGGCCCCTCCTGAGCTGGCCTCTGACCCCCGCCAGTGTTCCCAGGGGATCTGGAGCAACCTCTCAGGCTGCATGGTATGGGGGACCCAGGTCTGTGAGAGGCAGCTCCTCTTCTGACACCACGGACGATGCAGCTCAGTGAGGCCTTGGTGGGCAGGGGGGCGTGGGCCGGTGCCGGTCCCCAGGTCACAGCTGCAGACCTCTCTTGCTGACCATCAGCTAACTGTGGAGCTGGACCCACGAGGCGCCTGCACCCATCCTGGCCTCACAGGGCCTGCATGGTGGGCGGAGCACGGCTCCCTGTGCAGGGGCTGGGTCAGTGGCACTGGCTGCCTTTCTGAACTGTCCTGCGGGCGCTGTGCAAAGCTGCAGGGCTGGTAACTTGTCCTGTTCCTCCTTTCCCCTTTCCAGAGGCCAAGAAGATGACCACCTTTGAGTATCTCATTAAGACCCGCAAAGAAGAGAGTTCAGAACACCAAGCGGCGAGGAAAGATCCACATGTGCAAATGGAGGAAGGATTTCTCCAGGTACTGCTTATGTCTCTGTTCCATGTCTCAGGCCTGGGACAATGTCTAAGGTCAGTCTGTGGTTGGCACGCTCCTTTGCTTCACGGTGGTGCAGCCTGTGAACTCTGCTATGAGTGTGTGTAGTGCGTGTGTGTCTGTGTGTGAGGCTATGTAAATGGGTGTGTCTGTGTGTCTTTGTGAACTGAAATACCAGAAATGCACCAATGACTTCCTAGTGCAAAGATAGTAATGGAACTGAGTCTCCTGAACATTTCTTTTTTGTTTTTTTGAGACAAGAGTCTCGCTCTGTTGCCCAGGGTGGAGTGAAGTGGTGAGATCTCGGCTCACTGTACCCTCCACCTCCTGGGTTCAAACAATTTGCCTGCCTCAGCCTCCCAAGTAGCTGGGATCGCAGATGTGTACCACTACACCCGGAAAATTTTTATTTTTGTATTTTTAGTAGAGATGTGGTTTTGACATGCCAGGCTGGTCTCAAACTTCTGGCCTCAGGTGATCTGCCTGCCTTGGGCTTCGAATGTGCTGGGATTGCAGGTATGAGCTACTGTACCTGGCCTGAAACACGCTTTTTAACTTAAGGAAATTAGTACCCTTTTCAGTTAAGTAACTAACTCAAGAAGACATAGAAAATCTCAATAGACATTGAACAGCCAAGAGACTGAACTACTAATTTAAAATCTCCCAATGAAGAAAAATCCCAGGCCCTGAAGTCTTCATGCATGAATTCTAGCAGAGATTTTAAGAAAAAAATACAATACCAACTACACACAGACTCTTTCAGAAAACAGAGAAGGAAGCAACACTTCCCAGCTCATTCAGCAATGCCACCATCAACCTGACACCAAAGCCAGACGTTCGTTAAGCCAATACATTCAGGAGACACAGGCAAAGACCACTGATAAGACCTTGGCAAACCAAATCCAGCAGCACTGGGCAGGACCATGCACTGTGGCCAGGTGATACCCTCCAGGGGTAAGCAGTGGCTTAAGACCTAGAAATCAATTACTACAGCTCAGCACGTTCGTCCAATAGACAACAGTGACCATGTGATCAAGCCGATCAATACAGAAAAGGGTAGTTTCCAGCAAGTTCCCATTCATGATTTTTAACAAATCTCAGTGACCTAGGAATGACAGGAAAGCACCCTGTGGACCTGACATGACATTTCCTGGTGAAAGGCTGGTGACCCTCTCTTTGAGGCTGGGCCCAGGTGATGACACCCCTTCCTCCTACTTCTAATGTCACAGGAACATTCCGGCCGGCCCAATGCAGCAGGGAAAATGAAGGCACACAGAATACGAAGTAAAACTGTGTTTATTTGCAGGCAACAAAATGCTAAAAGTATGTTTTAAGACCCAGTTAAGATAATAAAATCACTTAACAAGGATGTGGGGCACATATTAAAATACATCCTCACACATCTCTATCCACCAGCAATGAAAAATCTGGGTTATATTTTTAAAACTTCCTTTCACAATCTTATAAAAAAGAATAAATTCGACAAACCTTGTGCAAATATGTACACTGAAAGCTACACACCATGACTGAGAGAAGTCAGAGATGCTCTATTGAGTGAAGAGTTCATAGATTGGAAAAAAGTACTATTAAAAGAGCAATTTTCCCCAAACCTGATGTACAGATTTACCACAATCCCTGCTGAACCCCAGCAGGCTTCTGGTTTAGCAGAAATGACAAGGTGGTCCTGAAATGTATATGAAAATAAAATTCAAAAGACCTAAACTATACTAGCTAAAACGATTTTGAGAAAAAATAAAATTGGAGAACTTATGTGACGAGACTTTAAATTGTACTATAAAGCTGTAGCACTAAAGACAGTATGATGCTGACATAGAGAGAGACATAAAGCTACAGTAATAAAAACAGTGTGGCACCGACATAGATATACGGAAATGGACCAGAAGAAAGGTCCAAAGTTAAACCTTTCATTTATGGTCAATTGACTTTAAATAATGGTACTAAAATAATTAAATGGGGAGAAATTATAGTTCAACAAGTGGTACTAGAACAATTGGATATCTACATGGAAAAGAAAAAAGAATGATTGAGTTCTTCATACCTGTACAAAGATTACCCAGGACCGCTTCGTTCCCCACACAAAAATTAGCCCCAAATCCATCTGACACCTAAACTTAAAAGCTGAACGTAGAACACTTCTAGAAGCAAGCATAGAATGAAATCTCTGTGATCTTTAGTGAGACAAAGCTTTTCTTTGATATGACACCAAATCACTGGCTATTAAAGAAAAACATCATAGTTTGGACTTTACCAAATTGGAAAATATTTGCTTTTCAAAAGTCACCATTAAGAAAACAAAAATACAGGCCGGGCGCAGTGGCTCAAGCCTGTAATCCCAGCACTTTGGGAGGCCGAGACGGGCAGATCACGAGGTCAGGAGATCAAGACCAGCCTGGCTAACACGGTGAAACCCCGTCTCTACTAAAAAAAAAAATACAAAAAACTAGCCGGGCGAGGTGGCGGGCGCCTGTAGTCCCAGCTACTCGGGAGGCTGAGGCAGGAGAATGGCGTAAACCTGGGAGGCGGAGCTTGCAGTGAGCTGAGATCCGGCCACTGCACTCCAGCCTGGGTGGCAGAGCGAGACTCCGTCTCAAAAAAAAAAAAAAAAAAAAAAAAAAAAAAGAAAAGAAAAATACAGGCACACATGAGAGAGATTGCAGGTGTGGTTGTAGAAAACGACAATAAAGTGAACTTCTCAGTAAAACAAGTCACGTGAATTTCTGGTTTCCCAGTGCATATAAAAGCTATGTTTACATGACATGTGTGCAACAGCATTATGTCTAAAAACTCTGTGTCTGAATTAAAAGTGCTTTATTGCTGAAAGCTGCTTCCACCGACACTCAAAGTGAGCACATGGTGCGGGGAAAATGGCGCCGATAGACTTGCTTGACCAGGGTTGCCACAAACCCTCAATTTGTAAAAAAAAAATAAAAAATAAAAAATAAAAAATAAAAAGCATCTGTGAAGTGCGGTAAAGCAAAGCACAATAAAGCAAGGTGTTCGTTCCTGTGCAAGCCACAGACAAAGAAAATATTTTCAAGTCTTAGACTGATGTCCAGAATATACAAAGACACAAAGAGCTTTCAAAGTGCAATTGTAAAAAAAATTTAAAAAAAAAAAAAAAACCAGTTTTTCAAATGGGCAAGAGAGTGGGGCACAATGGGAAGCACATATAATCTCAGTGCTTTGAGAGGTCAAGCAAGAGAATTGCTTGAGGCCAGAAGTTCAAGACCAGCCTGGGTATCTCTACAAAAATAAATAAAAATACATACATACATACATAAAATGGGCAAAAGATTTGAACAAACTCCTTACCAAGGTAGATATATAGATATATGGATGCCACATAAGCACATGGAAAAAAATGTCAACATCGTTCTACATCAGGCAGCTGCAAATTAAAACCACAATCAGATACTACCACACACCCAGGAGAATGCCTGTCATCAAAAAGACAGACACCACCGAGGGTTGGTGAAGTTGTAGAGAAATTGCAAGTCTCCTCCGTTGCTACTGACAGTTAAATGAGGGTGTAAAGTGCCACCACTCTGGAAGACAGTTTGGCATTTCTTCAAAAGATAAATGTCTATGATCAGAATCCCACTCCCAGTTTCTCACTGGGAGAAATGAAATGAAACGCATGCACACGTAAGTGGTTCTGAGATCTGAACTCAGGGCCCAAGAGAACTCCAGGTACCATTCCTCAAAACCCACTAATAATAGACTTGACTTTTATGTAAGAATCAGCTGCATGTCGACAACTTCTTTTTTCATGTTACGCATTTTCGTTTACCCCACAGCAAAGAGACAGCGCCCTGGGCTCATCTACACAGGGGTAAGTTGCCAGCTTCCTGCAGTTGCTTGGTCACTGAAGAATAACTGTATTCTTTTCTTAACTCAAATGACTGGAAAATAATTCACCTATGATGAGACATTTTGACATCATGGGATGATGCAATAGAAGATAAACTAGTTTTGTTTAACGTTAAATTATACCAAATCATCTATCTTGATGTGCTTGTCTTACTTGCAGAAACTACATTCTTCACTCCCTTCTTCATAACTAACATCTAAACTAACGCACAAGAGTAAGACCCGCTTATTTATTTCTACATCTCTCCATGAACACTGTGTGTAGTTGTGAGTCTGAATGTGTTCCTGATGATGTCTCATAGTGTTTCGTATAAATTGTAAGCTCTGAGAGTCCAACCCGTTCCTGAGTCAAGGTGGTAAGTAAATGGGAGCTCTGGGGGCGCCGTGACCCTGGAGCCCCGCCCAGCAGGGCCAGGGTTGGCTTCACAAACAGGGTTTCAGGAAGCGTCTTTGAGCCAGAGTTGTGCGGTGCAGGTCGTTTTATTTTGGAGGCTAAGAGTCAAAGGCCGCGCGCATTTTCCATCTTCACAGCCTCTTTCTGATGACTTCCCCAAAAGGGTGGAGCAGTTCACACTGCATTCAACCCTGTCACTCTTTTCAGCATGAGATACTAACAATATGTTTAGTTTTATTCAAAGAAAATGTGTTATATTTTAATATGCATTTCCTTACTACCATTAGGACTGATGATTTCTTCATGTTTTGACCATTTTACCATTTTTCTGGTGTGAATTAACGTTCAACAGTTGGGTTATTTGGATTATCAAACATAACAGCTCTTTGCATATTAGGAACCCTATGGGATCTTTCACAGCATAGAGGTTGTAAACTTTTCTGAAGCCAAATTTGTGAAAATTGCCTTTTATCTTGCCTTAAAAAGTCTTCTTTATTCTAAGGTTATACAAATATCCTCCACTACTCTTTGCTAATATAGTCCTATTGTTTGTTTGTTACCTTTACATTTTGACTTTTCAGGCCAGATGGCATTTATTGTTGTATTTGGTAACAGAGGAGCTAAGGTTATTTAATCCCAACAAAGTAACTGTTGGTTTTTACCTCTTGTATTGGATAATGCTCCTCTCCCCTCATACTGAAAGGCCCTTCCTGGCTCGCTGTGTTTCCCTGAGCGCAGGCCAAGGTCTGTGTCTGGATACTCGTCTCTGTCTCATGGGTCTGTGTCCTGGAGCTGCATGCACCATCTGTTTAAATTATAGAACCTTATTTAGCTACTGTATTTTAATATCTGGCAGGCAAACCTCTGTCTAAAGTTTTTTTTTTCATTTTTCATTTACTTTAAACAATTCTTACACATTTGTTTTTAAATATGAGCTTTAAAATCACTCTGTCCAGTTTCAAGAAACATGAGATTCAAACTGGAGTTGCATTAGCCACAGACCTGCCCTTGGGAGAGGCCTGCATCACAGCCCCCACAGAGAAGCAGCAAAGCGTTTGAATTTCACTTGGGACTATCATGGAACAGTGGTCCTTTAAGTAAAATAGAAAAATGCTTTCTCTGTGATGCATTTTGGACAAGATTAATAGAAACCTAAGTATAATCAGAATTGTAAACTTCCACTCGAAAACCAAAACAAAATGAAAAACAAAAAATTTTAATGATTGCCAAGTCAACATATATACATTGTAGAAAATTTGGGAATGGCAAAGATTGCCAGGTAGAAATGAAAGTCATGTAGATTCCCTGACTCACCTTTAGCCACTGTGGGCACCTGGCCTGGTGTCTTCCCGGTCGTCCTTTTGAATGATTTTTCTGTGTACGATGTGCAGTGAAGTGCTGATTTATAAATTCTAGTCACCTTGTACAGCTGTTTTGGAGTCTGCTTTTGAACTTCAAATATTGTGAGCTTTGTTCTCTTAAAGGAAAAAGAATGGCTTGTATGGGTATAAATCATCCCGTCTTTGGGATCTGTTACGGTCCCCATTTCTGGAACAGTGTGTTTGATTTTCAGTCCAGTCTGTGCTTTTCCGACAGACTGATGAGCTAACCTCATGTGGAAAGGGTTAAGATGTTGCAAGTGGGATAAAGACAGTGCAAGTTGACAGGTCCTCTAGATGCCATGGGCACCAAGACACCCATCGCCCACCTTCTGTTGCAGGAACTGTTTGCAGGCCACCTGGTAGTTTGGAACACTTGCCCACATGGACAGCTAACCACTCATAGCCATGGTCTTTACTGCAAGCCTGGCGTCGCCCATCACAGAGTTCCTCCGTGTCAGGAAAGACATCTGCATCCCATGGCACTGTGCCAATACCAAAAAAATCCTGTCACTAAATGCCTGTGGAGAGTGAGATGTGAAGCACAGTCGGAGTTTAGGGGGAACTTAGGGAAGGGTACACGGTGTCTGCTGCAATGGTAGCTATCAGGCCAGTTCACAGAGAGCATTTCTTCGAAACAGTCCATCACAGCCCGTGTTTGCTCTGCGCTGCTTCGGGTGATTCAATGCGAGGTGTGCTCAAGCGGAGCAGACAGGATGCAAACGTGGACACAGCAGGGCCCCACAGGCTTCGCATCTAACTTGAGGGGGTTCCCATCAGCTCGTGGCCACCAGGTGGCTGGGGTTAGCTTCCCATTTGCCCCAGCAAATTACTACAAATCTACTCATTCAGCACAACACTCCGAGTCAGCTCCGTGGGTCCAGGCCTAGGTAGCCCAGCGGGTCTGTGCCGAGGGTCTTGCAGGGCAGGAGGCGCGGTCGGTGGCCAGAGTGCTCTCTGAGGCTCCTGTGGAAGAATCTGCCCCAAGCTCATTCAGGACACAGTGGCAATCACGGCTCTCTCGGGCTCCATGTCGCCCCCCGAACTTCCTGTCAGCACCGGGTGTCGCATCTTCCCCCTGCTTTCAGTCTCTGGGTTCCTCCTCCTCATTTCTCTGTTTTTGAGGCTCAGGTGATTATGTGGGGCCTGCGTGGATAATCCAGTTCCCTCCTCCTGTCTTAGTGTCCTCTGTCTGCTGCAAGAGATTGCCACGAATGCGTAACACTGTGGACTCCAAGGTGCCACTCTGTCCATTTGCCAATGAGCCAGGCTACACCGACTGAGGACACACACTGGCTGAGGCTCTGGTCTAGGGCGGGGCCCGCACAGTGGGAGGAGGCCCTGCTTTGCAGTGTCCCAAGTGGGAAGGAGTCCTGGTCCTTCACACAGGAAGCTCCTTGTGTTTCCTACTGTGCAGTAACCCAGGAGCACTCAGACAACCTCCCAGGAGCTGCTGGTCTCCTGGTCCTGAGACACATGGTCCCCACAGCAGTGGTGCTTACAGGACACGCTGCAGCCTCCAGTGTCGCCCTGAGACCACCACAAAACTGAGATGAGTTTCTCTTCTCCTGCCTGTCCCACCAGAGTCAAGGCCAAGAATTCTCTGCTGATGTTTAAGCGCCTGTATCGACACTCGACTCCCTTACCCTCGGACAAGAGCTCGTCGGAACAGGTAAGTTACAGTCACTGGCGATGTACCCTGAGGATGGGGTCGTGTGCAGAATGTGTGGTCTGAGGTCCCCCAAGCTGAGGTTAAGGCAGTATTCAGAATGGAAGCACTCTGTGTCTAAGGGTGCTGCTCACATGGGAATGATGGCGGGTGGAACACAGAAGAGAGATGGAGTGAGAGGCAGGAACGCTTCCCAGCTGTGGGTGAGAGACACAGACGGATACCAAAGCGGGAGCCCCCAGCACTGGAGCGCCACCGTCAGGCTGCGGTGATGGGCAGATGCCCAGGGCAGTCTCTGAAGTGCCCAGAACACGCAGCGAGGGACAGTGCTGTGATAAAGGATGGAGGGAAATTGTTAGCCAAAAGTGTGTGGTTTTGTGTGTGGCGTGTGGTCACATGTATATGTGTGTGAATGGTGTGTGTTTGTTACATGGACTCTGTGTCTGTCCTTCACAGGAAAAGACCAGCACGGCTGCCAGCTTTAGGGCCACATATTTCTGTTCCTGCTCTGGGGCTGGCTTCCAGAGGTTTCTGCTGGGTCATTTATTTTTTAGAGATGGAATCTCACTCTGTCACCCATCACGGATTGCAGTGGTGGGATAAGGGCTCACTGCAGCCTCTACTTCCTGGGCTCAAGCAATCTTCCCACCTCAGCCTCCTGAGTAGCTCAAAGTCCAGACATGTGCCACCACACCTAGCCAATTTATTTTTTATTTTTTATTTCTTAAGAGGTGGGGTCTTACTGTGTTGTCCAGGCTTGTTTGGAACTTCTAGTCTCAAGTGAGCCCGTGGCCTCAGCCTCCTATAGCACAGGGATTACAGGAGTTAACCACCCCTCCAGGGTGCAGGGGGGTCCTTTTGAGCAGGCTTTGTGAGGCGTTCAGCTTCTGGAGGTTACAGGTGACTTCCCCTTCTCTGTGCGGGCAGGGCCGCCTCACCACACTTCCCCAGGACTTCAGGGAACACGCTCTTGAGACTTGGAAATGAAAAAGGGATCAGCCCAGCCTGGAGGAACAGTGATGCTGGTATCCAAGCCTTTCCCCTTGCCTGTACTTCCAGCGAAGATTTGAAGACACACTCAGTGGAAACTGATCGAGCCCCCAGCCCTCCCTGACCCAGAGTAGGCCACCAAAGTTCCCTCACTCCATGTGGCACACGGGCTCACGGGATTTTCTCTGCCTGCGATCGTCCGCGTCGACACCTGCTGCCCGGGTGCAATCGTGAGTCCCCTCGGTCTCTCCGCAGCGTCTCGCCGTAGATGATGATTTACAGTCACTCTCGCGTGAAGCCACGTGACGCCTGGTCTGAAGCAGAGAAGATCCGCTCAGCATGAGGTTGAATCCCAAGCCAGCATCTCCGTGGGCTCCAGGACAATCCTATGAAAACGACACCGTTGGTTCATTGTTCACCTCGGGGAGAAGAATTCCGTCTGAAAATGAGCATGACTTCACTGGCACCCACGTCCGTGGCACAGCCCTGTGCTGTGCTCCACAGACCTGCAGTCCATCGCCTCCCCTCGGAGTGGGCCTGCGGCTGCAGACAGCGTTATCCAAAGAAGACACACTGAGTAGATGAATGGAACAAACTGGAAACTCCATCACAGACCTCCTATTAAGAGGGGAAAACTTCAACATTTCTATAAAAATCATGGACTATCTTTGTGACGTTTTAGGCAATGTTTTCTTGGATATACACCAAAAACACTATTTCAGAAAAAAAGATAAATTTGACTTTAAACATTTAAAATTATTTTTTCAATTGTACTATTAAGAGAATGAAAAGATAAGCCACAGACCAAAATTAAATATTTGCAAGTCATATACTTGCATCCGGAATATTTGAAGAATCGTAAAAACTCAAAAACAAGAAAGCAGCTCGGTTTTTAAGTGGGCAAAAGAGTTGAGCATACTCTTCACCAAGGCAACAATATTGATGAGAAATAAAGCACACAAAATAGTGTGTAACATCATTTGACATCAGGGAATCGCAAGCTAAAACCACAGTAAGATACCGCTGCGCCCCTATTAGAATGGCTACAAGAAAAACGAGTAATGATACCACCAGGCATGGTGGTTCACACCTGAAATCCCAGAGCTTTGGGTGGCCCATGAGGCAGGAGGATGCCTTCAGGCCTGGAGATAGAGACAAGTCTGGGCAACATAGCAAGACCCTGTCTCTTAAAAAAAAATAATTAAAAAGAAGATGATCAATACCAAGTGTTGGTGAAGACATCGGAGAATTGGAAGTCTCATCCATTCCTCGTGGGGATGAAAGATGATGCCACTCTGGCAAAGCCGATATCATGTGACCCAGCACTCCCACTCCCAGGTTCTTACCCAAGAGCACGGAAAACAGTGTGTGTGCACACGTAGCAGGTGTTTTTCTTTGCTAGAGCTTCCACAAGCAGGAACCACACATGGGGTGTTGGAACAAGAAATGTATTTTCTCACATATCTGGAGGCTGGAAGTCCCAGAGCACAGTGTCTGCAGGGTTGGTTTCTCCCAAGGCCTCTCTCCGTGCCTTGTAATCGGCCACCTATTCTCTGCGTCCTCCCACAGTCTTTTTTCTGTGTCTCTGTCATAATCTCCCCTTCATAAAAGGACACCAGTCACTCTGGGTTAGGGCTCACCCTAATAGCCTCATCTAACGTCAGTTACCTCTTTCAAGACCCTGTCTCCACATATAGTCACATTCTAGGTCACTGGGTGTCAGGATGTCAACCTGTGAATTTGGAGGAAGATACAGTTCAGCCCCTAATACAAGGATTGGGAGGAAGGGTGATATCCCACCACTGAGATCCTGTTCCATGTCCAGGCCACCTTGAAGCACCATTACTCAGAACTGACTAGTAATGAACTTGAATTTTGTTTGAGAATAAGTTGAATGTCAACAAGGTCTTTGTTCGTCCTATGAATTGTGCTTCACTTTTCCACAGGAAGCAGATGGTGCCCCAAGTCCATCTTCACTTGGGTAAGTTTGTAAGTTTAATGGGAATGTTTTATCTGTCTGAAAGTCAAAGGTGATGTGCATTTTCAGTCTTACAGACTCTGTATGATGACTATCCCAAAAGGTTGGCGCAGTTCACCCTTCCTTCAACTCTGTCACTCTATCAGCATGAGATACTACCTTTAGTTTTATTCAAATAAAATGTAATATTTCCATGTGCATTTACTTACTACCTGTAAGATAACACTTATTTGTGTTTTGACTGTTTTACAGTTTTTCTTGTGTGAATTTATTATTTGGATCATCAAACATAACAACTCTTTGCAGATTAGGAACCCTATGGGATCTTTCACAGTGTAGAGGTTGTGAACTTTTCTGAAGCCAAATTTGGTAACATTTCCTTTTGTCTTGCTTTAAAAAGATTTCATTACTCTATATAAGGTTATACAAATATCCTCCAATACTCTTTACTTACATATATATATATATATATATATTTTTTTTTTTTTTTTTTTTTTTTTTTTTTCTTTGAGATGGAGTCTTGCTCTGTCACCCAGGCTGGAGTGCAGTGGCATGATCTTGGCTCACTGAAGCCTCTGACTCCCAAGTTCAAGCCTGCCTCAGGCTCCCAAGTAGCTGGGATTGCAGGCACCCACCAGCACGCCCAGCTAATTTTTGTATTGTTAGTAGAGACAAGGTTTCACCATGTTGGCCAGGCTGGTCCTGAATTCTTGACTTCAAGTGATTCACGTGCCCCAGCCTCCGAAAGGACTGGGATTACAGGCATGAGCCAGCACACCCAACTGGATGATTTGGTTTTATTCTTGTGGTTTTCTTTGAGTTTATTTTAGATTCTAGATATTAGTCCTTTGTCAGATGTATAAATTGTGAATATTTTCTTCCTTTCCGTGGGTTCTGTTTACTCTGCTTATTGCTTCTTTTGCTGTGCAGAAGGTAGTTAGTTTAAAATAAAGATAAATTAAGATAAATTGCATCTGTTTATCTTTGTTCTTGTTGCATTTGCTTTTGGATTCTTAGTCATGAGCTCTTTGCCTAAGTCAATGCCTAGAAAAGTTTTTCTGATGGTATCTTGTAGATTTTTGTATGCTTTCAGGTCTCAGATTTAAGTCTTTGATTCATCCTCAGGTGATGTTTGTAAAAGGTGCGAGTTGGGGATCCAGCTTCATTCTTCCACATGTGGCTTGTGACTTATCCCAGCACAATGTATTGAATAGGATGTCCTTTCCCCACTTGATATTTTTTGTTTGTTGAAGATCAATTGGCAGTAAGTATTTGGCTTTATTTATGTGTTCTCTATTCTGTTCCATTGATCTACATGCCTATTTCTGTATTAGTACCCTGCTGTTTTGGTAACTCTAGTTTTGTAGTGTAGTTTGAATTCAGGTAATGTGATGCCTCTAGATTTGTTCTTTTTGATTAATCTTCCTTGGCTATCTGGGGTCTTTATTGGTTCTATATGAATTTTAGGATTGTTTTTTCTAATTCTGTGAACAATGATTGTATTTTGATGGGAATTGCATTGAATTTGTAGATCACTTTGGCAGTATGGTCATTTTCACAATAGTAATTCTGCCCATCCACGAGCCTGGGATGTGTTTCTATTTATTTGCGTTTTCTATGATCACTTTCAGCTGGCTTTTGTAGTTTCCTTGTAGAGATCTTTCACCTTTTAGGTTAGGTATATTCCTAAGTTGTTTTGTTTTGTTTTGTTTTGGATTTTTTCCAGCTGTTGCAAAAGGGGTTGACTTCTTCATTTCATTCTCACCTTGCTCATTGTTGGCACATAGCAATGTTAGTGATTTGTGTCCATTGATTTTGAATCCTGAAACTTTTCTGAATTCATTTGTCAGATTTAGGAGCTTTTTGGATGAGTCTTTAGTGTTTTCTGCATATATGACCATATCATCAGTGAACAGGGATAATTTTACTGCCTGTTTACCAATTTGGTTGCTTTTTCTTTCTCTTGTCTGATTGCTCTGGCTAGGCCTTCCAGTACTGTATCGAAAGGAAGTGGTGAAAGTGGGCATCCTTGTCTTATTCCAGTTCTGAGGGGCAATGTTTTCAACTTTTCCCCTTTCCGTATAATGTTGGCTATGGATTTGTCATAGAGGGTTTTTATTACCTTGAGGTATGTCCCTTCTGTGCTCATTTTGATGAGTTTCCTGTTTACAAATGGATGGCAGATTTTGTCAAATGCTTTTTCTACATCTGTTGAGATGATCTCTGATTTTTTGCTTTTAATTCTGTTTATGTGAGGTATCACATTTATTGACTTGCGTATGTTAAACCATTCCTGCATCCCTGGTATGAATCCCACTTGATACTGGTGTATTATCTTTTTCATAGGCTGTTTGATTCTGTTAGCTAATATTTTGCTGAGGATTTTTGCGTCTATATTCATGAGGGATATTCACAGCTCTTTTTGCTGTGTCCTTTCCTGGTTTGGGTATTAAGGTGATACTGGCTTCCTAGAATGATTTGTGGAGGATTCCCTCTTTATCTTTTGTAATAATTACCCTAAGATTGGTACCAGTCCTTCTTTGGATACTGGATAGAATTCAGCTGTGAATACATCCTGGATATTTTAGTTGGCAATTTTTTTTTTATTACTGTTTCAATCTCACTCCTTGTTATTAATCTGTTAAGGGTTTCTAGTTCTTCCTGATTTGATCTGGCTGTGTTGTACATTTCCAGGAAGTTATCCATCTCCTCTAGATTTTCTAGTTTCTGTGCATAACGGTGTTCATATTGGCCTTAAATGATCTTTTGTATTCCTGTGGTGTCAGTTGTACTATCTCTTATTTCATTTCTGATTGAGCTTTGGATCTTTTCTCCTCTTTTCTTGGTTGATCTTGCTCATGGTCTATGAATTTTGTTTGTCTTTTCAGAAAACCAGCTTTTTTATTTATCTTTTGTAGTTTTTTTGTTTGTGTGAATTTCATTTAGTTCTGCTCTGATGTTTGTTACTACTTTTCTTCTTCTGGGTTTGGGTTTGATTTGTTCTTGTTTATCTGGTTACTTCAGGTGTGACCTTCGATTGTCTGTTTGTTCTCTTTCAGTGTTTTTGATGACTGTGAACATTCCTTTTAGCATCACTTTTACTGTGTCCTAGAGGTTTTGATAAGTTGTGTCACGGTTATCATTCAGTTTGAAGAATTTTAAAATTCCCCGTTGATTTCATTGTCGACCCAAAGATCAATCAGAAACAATTATTTAATTTCAATGTATTTGTGTAATTTCATGGGTTCTTTTTGGAGTTAATTACCAATTTTATTCCACTGTGGTCTGAAAAGATACTTGATGTAATTTTGATTTTCTTAAATTCATTGAGACTTGTTTTGTGGCCTATCATATGCTGTATCTTGGAGAATGTTCCATTTACGGATGAAAAGAATGTACATTCTGCAGTTGTTGGTAGAATGTTCTGTAAATATCTGTCAAATCCTTTTGTTCTAGGGTACAGTTTAAGTTCATTTTTTCTTTGTTGACTTTCTGTCTTGACCTGTCTAGTGCTATCAGTGGAGTATTGAGTCCAACACTACAATCGTGTTTTCATCTGTCTCATTTCTTACGTCCAGTAATAATTGTTTTATAAATTTGGGACATCCCTTGTTAGGTGCATATATGTTTAGGATTGTGATATTTTCCTTTTGGAGTGATTCTTTTGTCATTGTATAATGTTGCTCTTCGTCTTTCTTAGCTGTGTGGCTTTAAAGTCTGTTGAGTCTGGTATCAGAATAGTTCCTTCTGCCTGCCGTTGGTTTCCATGTGTATGGCATATCTTTTCCACCCCTTTACCTTAAGTTTATTTCAGTCCTTATACGTTAGGTGCATCCCTTGAAGACAGCAGATTCTTGGTTGATGGATTTTTCTTTTTTTTTTTTTTTTTTTTTTTTTTTTTGAGACGGAGTCTCGCTCTGTCACCCAGGCTGGAGTGCAGTGGCTGGATCTCAGCTCACTGCAAGCTCTGCCTCCCGGGTTCACGCCATTCTCCTGCCTCAGCCTCCCGAGCAGCTGGGACTACAGGCGCCCGCCACCTCGCCTGGCTAGTTTTTTGTATTTTTTAGTAGAGACGGGGTTTCACCGTGTTAGCCAGGATGGTCTCGATCTCCCGACCTCGTGATCCGCCCGTCTCGGCCTCCCAAAGTGCTGGGATTACAGGCTTGAGCCACCGCGCCCGGCCTGGATTTTTCTCTATTCTTCCACTCTGTATTTTTTAGATGGTGCTTTTAGGCCATTTACATTCAATAGTAGCATTTGGATGTGAGGTACTGTTTTATTGATCATGCTACTAGTTGCCTGAATACCTTGGTTTTTTTCTTTGTGTTACTGTTTTCTCAGTTCTGTGAGATTTTACCTTAAGGAAGTTCTATTTTGGTGTATTTTGAGGTTTTGTTTTAAGATTTGGAACTCCTTTTAGCGCTTTCTTGTAGGACTTACTTCGTAGTGGCTAGTTCTCTCAGCATGTGTTTTTCTGAAACAGACAGTATCTCTACTTCATTTAGGAAACACAGTTTTGCTGAATACAAAATTATTGGCTGTTAATTATTTTGTTTGAAGAGGTTGGAGATAGGACCCCAATCCCTTCTAGTGTGTAGTGTTTCTGTTGAGAAATCTGCTAATATGAGAGGTTTTCCTATAGAGGTTGCCTGATGTTTTGCATCACAGCTCTTAAGATTCTTTCATTTGTCTTGACTTTAGATAACCAGATGACTATGTGCCTCAGTGATCATCTTTTTGCAATGAATTTCCCAGGCATTCTTAGAGCTTCTTGTCTTTGGATGTCTAGAACTCTAACAATGCTAGGGAAGGTTTCCTTGATTTTTCCCTCAAATAAGTTTTCCAAACTTGTAGATTTGTGTGCTTTGTCAGGAACACTATTTTTAAGTTTGGCTGTTTAACACAACCCGTACGTTGTTGGAGGCTTTGTTCTTTTTAAAAATTGTTTCTTTCCTGTTCGTCTGACTAGGTTATTTTAAAACCCTTGTTTTCGAGTTCTGAAATTCTTTCTTCTACTTGTTAGATCCTGCTGTTGTACGTTTCCAGTGCATTTTGTATTTCTCTTTGTGTGACTTTCATTCCAGAAGTTGTGACTGTGTTTTCTTTAGGATCTCTATTTCCGTGGAGCATTTTTCATTTTATCCTGTATTGATTTTTAAAATTCTTTGTGTTGGTTATCACCTTTCTTTGGTATCTCCTTGAGTAGCTTAATAATCAACCTTCTGAATTCTTTCCAGCAATTCTGATTTTCTTCTTGGTTTGGATCTATTGCTGGGGAGCTTGGGGAGCTAGTGCAGTCTTTTGAGGGTGGACTAGAACCCTGTTTCAACATATTACCAGGATCACTTGTCTGATTCCTTCTCATGTGTGTAGATTATTTCAGTGGGAAAATCTGGAACTCAAGGGCTACTGGTCAGATTCTTTAGTCCCATGTGTGGTTCCTGATTTGTGCACTCCCCTTTCCCCTAGAGATGGAGCTTCCTGCAACCCAGACAGCAGTGATTGCTATTGTTCTTCTGGGTCTTTCCACACAGCAGGGCTACCAGGCTGGTGCTGGGGAATGCACAGAGTCCTGTGATGTGATCCGTCCTCAGGTCTCCCAGCTGTGGATACCAGCACCTGCCCCGGTGGAGGTGACGGGACTGAAGTGGACTCTGTGGGGGTCCTCGACTGTCCATAGGTTTAATGTGCTGACTTTCTCAGAGGTTGGTTATTCTAGCAGTGAAGTTGTCATATGGAGACACTCGGGACCTCTGGTTATCCAGGATGCTGCCGGAGGTGGAATAAGCTCTTGTTTTCTCCTTCCTAGTAGCAGGGTTATTCTGTCATGAGTTGCTGTTATGTTCTGAACTGGTTGGCCTCCAGCTGGGAGGTGGCACTTTCGAGAGAGCAGCAGAGTTGTCACCTGTCCTGTGGAATTTCTGTGGCCTATGGTGTCTTCTAAAGTTTCTGTGACTTTTTTTTGTTTTTTCTGGTATGCTGCCATTGTGGTTCCTGGGATGAAAGTCCGCAGCATGAGCCTCCAAATGCTGTTCTGTTTGTCCACGTGGGTGCTGCACATCAGCCCTGACTCCCATCTGCCATCACCCTTCAGAACCTGTCTTAGGCACTGGTGTAGGGCAGGTCTGACACGGTGGATGGAGGCACTGCTTTGCATTGTCCCAGTGGCAAAGAGTCATGGTCCTTTACACAACAAGCTCCTTACGTTTGCCACTGTGCATAACTCGGGAGAACTCTAACAATCTCCCGGGAGCTGCTGATCTCCACGTTTCTGAGACACATGGGCCCCACAGCAGTGGTGCTGACAGGACGCGCTGCAGCCTCCAGTGCCGCCCTGAGCACCCCCCTCACAAAGCTGAGATGAGTTTCTCTCCTCCTTCCTGTCCCACCAGAGCCAAGGTCAAGAGCTCTCTGCTGATTTGCAAGAGCCCATGTCACTTCTGCACTTCAGTAAACCCGGACGGGGACTCGTCGGCAAAGGTAAGTTGAGTGTTCTGCAGCAGGAGGATAACGACATGCCAAATACACAGCTCAGCACCACATGGAAAACCAATGCAAAATCCATCACATACCTCATATTAAGGGTGGGAAACTTTAACATTCCTGCAAAAATCGTAGAATATCTTCAGAGTCTTGTGTTAGGCAGACTTTTCTTTGATAGATACCAAAAGCACTATTTCACAAAAAAAGGATACATTTGACTTTAAGCATTTAAAATTATTTCTTCAATTGTCACCAGTAAAGGAATGAAAACATAAGCCACAGACTGAAATAAAATATGTGCAGGTCATACACTTTTGTACAGAATATTTAAAGAACCATGAAAACTCAGGAATACACAACAGCTCAGTTTTTAAACAGTGAAAGATTTGAACACACTCTTCACCAAGGCAAACATATCCATGAGAAATAAAGCACACAAAGTGGTTATCAACATCATTTGCCACTAGGGAACCACCAGCTAAAACCACACTGAGATACCACTGCACCCCATTAGAATAGCTGCAAGAAAACAGATTAATGATACCATCCAGGCACAAGGCTTCACACCTAAAATCCCAGAGCTTTGGGTGGCCCACGAGTCAGGAGGATCCCTTGAGGCCAGGAGTTTGAGACCAGTCTGGGCAACATAGCAAGACCCTGCCTCTAAAAAATATAGTTTTAAAAAGACGATCAATACCAAGTGTTGGTGAAGACACTAGAGAACTGGAAGTCTCATCCATTGCTCATGGGGGTGAAAGATGATGCCACATCGGCAAGCACTCTGGCAAAGCTTCAGATGTTGAGCATATACTTATCATATGACCCAGCACTCCCACTCCCAGGTTCTTACCCAGGAGTGTGGAAAACAACATGTATGCACATGTAGCAGGTGTTTTTCCTTGCTAGATATTCCACAGGGAGGAACCACACATGGGGTGTTGGAACAAGAAACGTATTTTCTCACATATCTGGAGGCTGGAAGTCCCAGAGCACAGTGTCTGCAGGGTTGGTTTCTCCCAAGGCCTCTCTCCTTGCCTTGTAGACGGCCACCTGTTCTCTGTGTCCTCCCACAGTCTTTTCTCTGTTTGTGTCTCTGTCATAATCTTCCCTTCATAAAAGGACACCAGTCTCTCTGGATTAGGGCTCATCCTAATAGCCTCATCTAACGTCAGTTACCTCTTTCAAGACCCTATTTCCACATACAGTCACATTCTAGGTCACTGGGAGTCAGGATGTCAACTTATGAATTTGGAGGAGGATAGCGTTCAGCCTCCCCTCACCCCCCAGCCATAATACAAGGATTGGGAGGAAGGGTGCTGTCCCACCAGTGAGATCCTATTCCATGATCCAGGCATCCTTGAAGTACCATTACTCAGAACTGACTAGTAATGAACTTGAATTCTAAGAGTAAGCTTAACCTCAACAACGTATTTGTTCATCCTATGCATTTTGCTTCACTTCCCCACAGGAAGCAGATGGTGTCTCGAGTCTGTCTTCACTTGGGTGAGTTTGTAAGTTTAATTGGATTATTTTATACATCGGTAACATAGCTATACACTTGCCTTATCTCAAATTACTTAGGAAAATACGTCCTCTGTTTAATGTCTTCAAATAAACTGATGACACAGTAGAAAATCGAAATGTTTCACTTAACATTTACAGCCATTCGTGTAGCGTATTGCACTTATCTTACTTGAAAAAATTATAGAATCCTTCATAGCTAACATTTGAACTCATGACCAAAAATAAGGCCGAGCATGGTTATTTTCTCAGTCTATCTTTAAACAAACATGTAATGGCTGAGTCTGTATATTTTTAAAATGTTTCTAATAGTGTTTCGTTGAGAGACAGGTCTTGCCATTTCACCCCTAAGCATGTCCACTGATGACAGCTCTGACCCAACACTGCACAAATCCAGCCCAACTGCATACCACTTTGTCACCCTCCAAACTACAAAAGCTGAAAGACAACCATTATAAAGGTCATGACCCAGTTTTAAGCACACATTTTAACCACTAACCTGTTTCCATGAGGAAATGAAACTGTGTACAGCCAGGACAAGGACAAATTCTTCCTAGAGAACCTCAAGTCAGAATACACTTCTCACAGAACATAGAGTAACAGCAAATCTAGTCATACATGATGGTGAGTAATTTATTAATCTTTGTTTTCTGTTCCATTTTCCTCTGCATATAATGAACACAGATTAACTTTGTATTTTAAAAGCTACTTTAGACAACATTTCCTAGGGTTTCAGGGTTTCGATATTGCACTCTTACCTTCTAACCTGAGGAAGTTTTCATCTGCAGCCATATACTACAATTTAGAATGAAATGATATTGAAAAAGTCATTGATTGAAACCATCCCAGGTGTGCACGCCCACCCCACACACATATACACACATTCACACACACATTCCTACACAGACACGCACACTCACAAACATACACACTCACACACATGCACTCACACACACACACACAGTGGCACAGCATCCTTCCTGCCCTCACATCACGTCCTGATCCTGATCCTGACCCTACCAGCTGTACTCCACCTTTACTGCAGGGATTCTCAGCTGGCCCCACAGGGGAAGCGCCCACCTCAGCCTGCACAGAACAGCCCCGTCCTCTACTCTGGGCACCCAGCAGGTACAGCTGTCCTGGCCCAGGACCTCTGGGGTCTCTGCCACCATTCCAGTAGGTCATGCTGCTGAGGGGGGCCAGATGGCCAAACTAGGGAGGGCCCAGTGGACATAAGCCCAAAGACAGGGACAGCATCCAGGGAGGGTGTGTAAGGGAGGCTACTCATGCTGGGAAGAAGGAGCACCCACACCTCATGGCTCAGAGCTCCTCTAGAGGCACCTGGGATCCCAGACTACTGAGGTCACCGCATGGCTCCCGGGTCTCCCCCTCACAGATCAGTGCACCCAGCTGGACTCATCCTCCCAACTCAACTGCCCTGGCTGTGGAACAGCATGTACATGGGGAAGATTTAATCCCAATTCGTTCTTACAGCTGTTCACTGCGTCCCACGCTCATTGCTCCAATGTGTTGCGCAGTAGTAGCAGTTCTTTGAGGAATCTCCATGCTATTTTCCACAGTGGTTGTACTAGTTTCCCTTCCCACCAACAGTGTCAAAGTGTCCCATTTTCACCACATCCATGCCAACATCTGTTATTCTTTGAGTTTTACATTATGAACATTCTTGTAGGAGTAAGATGGTGTTGCATTGAGGTTTTGATTTGCATTTCCTGATGATTAGTGATGTCGAGCATTTTTTCATATGTTTCTTGGCCATTTGTGTATCTTCTTCTTTTTTTTTTTTTTTTTTTTTTTTGAGATGGAGTCTTGCTGCATCACCAGAGTGCAGTGGCCGGATCTCGGCTCACTTCAAGCTCTGCCTCCTGGGTTCTCCTGCCTCAGCCTCCCGAGTAGCTGGGACTACAGGCGCCCACCACCTCGCCCGGCTAGTTTTTTTTTTTTATTTTTTAATAGAGACGGGGTTTCACCAGGTTAGCCAGGATGGTCTCGATCTCCTGACCTCATGATCCGCCCGTCTCAGCCTCCCAAAGTGCTGGGATTACAGGCTTGAGCCACCGTGCCTGGCCCGTTTGTATGTCTTCTTTAGAGAATTGTCTATTTGTGTCCTTTGCCCACTTTTCTATGGGATTTTTTTTTTTTTTTTTAAATAGCGTCTCACTCTGTTGCGCAGGCTGAAGTGCTGTGGTGTGATCATGATACACTGAAGCCTCCGCCTCTTGAGTTCAAGTGATTCTCCTGCCTCAGCCTCCTGAGTAGCTGGGATAACTGGCGCCCACCACCACATCTATTTTGTATTTTTAGTAGAGACTGAATTTCACCATGTTGGCCAGGCTGGCCTCGAACTATTAATCCCAAGTGATCCACCTATCTCAGCCTCCCAGAGGACCAGGATTACAAGAGTGGCCACCACACCCTACTGATGATTTTTTTTTTTTTCGGATTTGTTTCAGTTCCTTTTTATATTCTGTATATTAGTCCTTTGTTGGATATATCGATTGTTAGTATTTTCTCCAATTCCATGAGTTGTCTGCTTACTCTGCTGATTATTTCTTTTGCTGTGCACAAGTTTTTTAGTTTAATGAAATCCCATCAATTCATCTTTGTTTTTGTCGCATTTGGTTTTGGATTCTTGGTCATGAACTCTTTGCCTAAGCCAATGTCTAGAAGAGTTTTTGTGATGTTCTCTTGTTGATATTTTTATGGTTTTAGGTCTTAGATTTCAGTCTTTGATCCATCTTGAGTTGATTTTTGTATTAGGAAAGAGTTGAGGATCCAGCTTCATTCTTCTGCATGTGGCTTGCAAATTATCCCAGCACCATTTGTTGAATAGAGTGTCCTTTGCCCACTTCATGTTTTTGTTTGCTTTGTCGAAGCTCAGTTGGCTGTAAGTATTTGGCTTTAGTTCTGGGTTTTCTATTCCGTCCAATTCGTCTACATTCCTATTTTTATATCAGTACCATGCTTTTTTGGTAACTGTAGCCTTGTAGTATAGTTCAGAATCGGGTAATGTGATGCCTCCAGATTTGTTCTTTTTCATTAGTCTTATTTGGCTATGTGTGGTCTTTATTCATTCCATAAGAATTTTACGTGGTTTTTTGTTTTTGTTTTTGTTTTTGTTTTAGTTCTGTGAAGAATGATGATGATATTTTGATGGAAATTGCATTGAATTTGTAGATTGCTTTTGGCACTATAGTCATTTTCACAATACTGATTCTACCCAGCCATGAGCATGGGATGTGTTTCTATTTATTGGTGTTGTCTATGATTTCTTTCAGCAGTGTTTTGCAGGTTTTTTTTCGTAGAGATTGTTCACCTCTTGCATTAGGTGTATTCCTAAGTTTTATTTTTCTTTCTTTCTTTATTTTGCACCTGTGGCAAAAGGGGTTGACTTTTCCATTTGATTCTCAGTTTGGTCATTGTTGGCACATAGCAGTGTTACTGATTTGTGTGAATTGATTTTGTATCCTGAAATTTGACTGAATTCATTTATGAGATCTAGGAGCTTTTGGATGAGTCTTCAGGGTTTTCTAGGTATGTGATCATATCGTCAGAGAACAGTGACAGTTTGACTTCCTGTTTACCACTTTGGATGCTCTTTATTTCTTTCTCATTTAAAAAAAATGTTTTTTTCTTTTTGAGATGGAGTTTCACTCTTGTTGTGAAAGATGGAGTGCAATGGCATGATACTGGCTCACTGCAACCTCCGCCTCCTGGGTTCAAGTGATTCTCCTGCCTCAGCCACTCGATTAGCTGGGATTACAGGCACCCGCCACCACGCTTGGCCAACTTTTGTATTTTTGGTAGAGGCAGGGTTCACCGTGTTGGCCAGGCCGGTCTCAAACTCCAGACGTATTTCTTTCTCTTCTCTGATTACTCTGGCTAGGACTTCCAGTAATACTGTGTTGAATAGAAGTGGTGAAAGTGGGCATCCTTGTCTTGTTCCAGTTCTCAGGGGTAGTGCCTTCAGCTTTTCCTCATTCAGGATAATGTTGGCTGTAGGTTTGTCATAGAGGGCTTTTATTACCTTGAGGTATGCCCCTTCTGCGCTGATTTTGCTGAGTGTTTTAATTATAAAAGCATTCTAGATTTTGTCAGATCGTTTTCCTGCATCTGTTGAAAATCATCTCAGATTTTTAAAAATTCTATTTATGTAAGTGTCACATTTATTGACTTCCATATGTTAAACCATTCCTGCATCCCTGGTATGAGACTTGCTTGACCATGGTATATTATCTTTTTGTTATGCTGTTTGATTCGGCTAGCTAGTATTTTATTGAGGATTTTTGCATCCATATTCATGGGGGGATATCGGTCTGTAGTTTTCTGTCTTTGTTATGTCCTTTCCTGGTTTTGGTATTAGGGTGCTACTGGCTTCATGAAATGATTTACAGAAGAATCCCTCTTTATCTTTTGGAATCGTTTCCATAAGATTGGCAGCAGTTCTTCTTTGAATGTCTGATATTGTTTCATTCGCAATTTTTTAATTACTGTTTCAATCTCACTACTTGCTATTGATCTGCTAAGAATTTCTATTTCTTCCTGGTCTAGTCTAGGACAGTTGTATATTTCCAGGATTTTATCCATCTCCACTAGATCTTCTAGTTTGTGTGCAAAAAGGTGTTCATAGTAGCCTTAAATGATCTTTTGTATTTCTGTGGTATCAGTTGTAATATGTCCCATTTCATTTCTAATTGAGCTTATTTGGATCTTCTCTCTTCTTTCCTTGGTGAGTTTTGCTAATAGTCTATCAATTTTGTTTATCTTTTCAATGAACCAACTTTTTGTTTCATTTATCTTTTGGGGCTTTTTTTGATTGTTAGTTTGTTTCAATTTCATTTAGTTCTGCTTTGATCTTGGTTATTTCTTTTCTTCTGCTGGGTTTGGGTTTTGTTCTTGTTTCTCTGTTTACTTCAGGTGTGACCTTTAGATTGTCTGTCTGTGCTCTTTCCGACTTTTTGATGGAAGCATTTAATGCTATGAATGTTCATCTTAGCATCGCTTTTGCTGTGTCCTAGAGGTGTTTTTGTTTGTGTTTTTGTTTGTTTGTTTGAGACAGAGTCTTGCTGTGTTGCCCAGGCTGGAGAGCCATGGTGCAGTCTCGGCTCACTGCCACCTCTGCCTCACAGGTTCAAGCAGTTCTCCTGCCTCAGCCTCCCGAGTAGCTGGGATTACAGGTGTGCGCCACCACACCCAGCTAATTTTTGTATTTGTAGTAGAGGTGGGGTTTCATCATGTTGGCCAGGCTGATGTCAAATTACCAAGTGATCCTCAGGTGATCTGCTCACCTGGCCTCCCAAAGTGCTGGTATTGCAGGCATGAGCCACCGCACCCAGCCCTAGAGGTTTGGATATGTTGTGTCACTATTATTGTTCAATTGAAAGAGTTTTTTAATTTTCCTCTTGATTTTATTATTGACCCAAAGATCATTCAGGAGCAATTATTTAATTTCCATGTATTTGTGTGGTTTTGAGGGTTTCTTTGGGAGGTCATTTCCCACCTTATTCCACTGTGGTCTGGAAAAATACTTGAGATAATTTTTATTTTCTCAGATTCATGGAGACTTGTTTTGTGATCTGTCATATGATCTATATTGGAGAATGTTCCATGTACTGATGAAAAGAGTGTACATTCTGCACTTGTTGGGCAGAATTTTCTGTAAATATCTGTCAAGTTCATTTGTTCTAGGGTATAGTTTAAGTCCATTGTTTCTTTGTTGACTTTCTGTGTTGATGAGCTGTCTAGTGCTGTCCATAGAGTATTAAGTCCCCTACTATTACTGTGTTGTCATGTAATTTCTCATGTCTAGTAATAATTGTTTTATAAATTTGGGACATCACATGTTAGGTGCATATATATTTAGGATTGTGATATTTTCCTTTTGGAGGGATCCTTTTATGATGATATAATGTCCCTCTTTGTCTTAGCTGTTGTTGCTTTAAAGTCAGTTTTGTCTGACATACGAATAGTTACTGCTGCTTGCTTTTGGTTTCTATTTGCATGAAATATCTGATTCTACCCCTTTACCTCAAGTTTATGTGAGTCCTTATGTATTAGGTGAGTCTCTTGAAAACAGCAGATTCTTGGTTGGTATATTCTTCCCCATTCTGCTATTCTGTATCTTTTAAGTGGAGCATTTAGACCATTTATATTCAATGTTACTATTGAAATGTGAGGTACTGTTTTATTCATCATGGTAGTTGTGGTCTTTTTCTTTGTTCTATTGTTTTATAGGCCCTGTGAGATTTATGGTTTAAGGGGTTTCTATTTTGGTGTATTTTAGTTTTAAGATTTAGCACTCCTTTTAGCATTTCTTGTAGTACTGGCTTGGTAGTGGGTAATTCTCTCAGCATTTGTTTGTCTGAGAATGACTTTATCTCTACTTCATTTAGGAAACTTAAGTTTTGCTGAATACAAAATTATTAGCTGTTAATTATTTTGTTTTAAGAGGCTAGAGATAGGACCCAAATGCCTTGTAGTCTATAGATTTTCTGCTGAGAAATCTGCTGCTAATATGACAGGTTTTCCTTTTTTTTTTTTTTTTTTTTTGAGACGGAGTCTTGCTCTGTCGCCCAGGCTGGAGTGCAGTGGCCGGATCTCAGCTCACTGCAAGCTCCGCCTCCCGGGTTTACACCATTCTCCTGCCTCAGCCTCCCGAGTAGCTGGGACCACAGTTGCCACCACCTCGCCCGGCTAGTTTTTTGTATTTTTTTAGTGGAGACGGGGTTTCACCGTGTTAGCCAGGATGGTCTCAATCTCCTGACCTCGTGATCCACCCGTCTCGGCCTCCCAAAGTGCTGGGATTACAGGCTTGAGCCACCGCGCCCGGCCAGGTTTTCCTTTATAGGTTATTTGATGTTTTGCCTCACAGCTCTTCCGTTTGTTTCATATGTCTTGACATTAGATAACCTGATTACCATGTGCCTGGGTGATCTTTTTGCAGTGATTTCCCAGGTGTTCTTTGAGCTTCTTGTCTTTGGATGTCTAGAACTCTAGCAAGATCAGGGAAGGTTTCCTTGATTATTCTGTCAAATAAGTTTTCCAAACTTGTAGATTTGTCTTCTTCCTCAGGAACACTAATTATTCTTAGGTTTGGACATTTAATCTAATCACAACTTTCTTGAAGGCTTTGTTCTTAAAATTCTTTTTTTCCGCTTTCTATGATTGGGCTAATTACAAAGCCGTTTGTGAGCTCTGAAGTCTAGTTGTTCGATTCTACTGTTGAAACTTTCCAGTACATTTTGTATTTGTCTTAGTGTGCCTTTCATTTCCAGACATTGTGTTTGTTTTTTCTTTGTGATCTCTATTTCTCTGGAGTATTTTTTCATCTATAACCTGTACTGATTTTTAAATTTCTTTAAGTTGGTTTTCACCTTTCTCTGGTATCTCCTTGAGTAGCTTAATAATCAACCTTCTGAATTCTTTATCCAGCAATTCGGAGATTTTCTTCTTGGTTTGGATCCCTTTCTGCAGTGCTACTGTGGTGTTTTGAGGGAAGTCTAGAACCTTGTGTTTTCTTGTTACCAGAATTAATTTTCTGATTCCTTGTCATTAGTGTAGATTATTTCCGTGGGAAAATCTGGAACTCAAGGTTTGCTGATCAGATTCTTTGGCCGCGTGGATTGGTCCCTTGATTTGTGCACTGTCCCATCCCCTAGAGATGCAGCTTCTAGAAATCAGACAGCAGTGATTGCTATTGTTCTTCTGGGTCTCTCCCCCGAGCAGGGCTACCAGGCTGGTGCTGGGGAATGTCTGCACAGAGGCCTGTGATGTGATCCGTCCTCAGGTCTCCCAGCTGTGGATGCCAGCACCTACCCCGGTGGAGGCGAAAGGGGCCTAAAGTGGACTCTGTGGGGGTCCTCGGCTGTCGACAGGTTTACTTTGCTGACTTTCTCAGAGGCTGGTTATTCTAGCAGTGAAGTTATCACATGGACAGACTCAGGACCTCTGGTTATCCAGGATGCTGCAGGAGGTGGAATTAGCTCTTGTTTTCTCCTTCCAAGGAGCAGGGTTGTTCTGTCTTGAGTTGCTGTCATGTCCCGAGCTGGTTGGCCTCCAGCCGGGAGGTGGCACTTTCGAGAGAGCAGCAAAACTGTCACCTGTCCTGTGGAATCGCAGCAGCCTGCGGCTTCTTTTAAGGCTCTCTGATTTGTTGTTATTTTTCTGGTACAGTCCTGTGGTGGTTCCTGGGTCAAAAGTCCGCAGCGTGAATCTCCATATGCTGTTCTCTGTCCTGGTGGGAGCTGCACATCAGCGCTGTCTCCTATCTGCCATCAGCCTGCACGCTTTCACTTGCTTCCCAAAACGCTTGTGTTGTGTGGTGGAGATCAGAAGGGTAGTTCACACCACTGCAGCAAAGATGCAGTCCTGAATATTGAAACTTCCTGGTTTCCATCCTAAATGCCTTGGCTGAGCCGCCATCTACTTGTTTCAGTGCCAGGCGCCACAGGCTTGGAGCTTCTTAGGCTCTGAGAGGAGGCGCAGTGGAAATTGAGGTCGTCGTGAGGTCGCTCCAGTGTCGCTTTGCACTGTTGCCGCCTGGCTACCTTGCCGTCTCTGGCATCATGGAGAGTGCGGGCAGGGCACCCCTGGCCCTCTTCCTTCTCCTCCTGCCCCAGGGGGAGCGGCAGAGAGCAGAGGGGCTGGAAAGGGTGAATATATTATTCATATTTCTGTTTACTTCCTTTACATTTTGATTTTTCAGGCCAGTTGGAATTTATTGTTGTATTCAAGGAGATAAGAGATAAGGTTATTTTATCCCAACGAAGTAACTGAAGTGACAGTGTGCTAGCAGGCCTCACTCTCAGCGCCTCCTCCGCCTCGGTGTCCACTCTGGTGGTGCTTCAGGAGCCCTTCAGCCGGCCACTGCACCGTGGGGGTCCCTCTTTGGGCTGGCTGAGGCCGGAACCTCCTCCCTCTGCTTGTGGGGAGGTGTGGAGGGAGAAGCGCCTGCCGGAACCAGGGCTGCGCTGGCAGGCCTGTGTGAGTTCCCGCCGCGCGGGCTTGGCAGGCCCCACACATAGAGCGGCCGGCTGGCCCAGGGCAGTGAGGGGCTTAGCACCTGGGCAAGCAGTTGCGGAGGTTGCGCCGGGTCCCCCGGAATTGCCGGCCTGCCTGCGCTGCACTCAAATTCTCACCGGGTTTAGCTGCCTCCCGTGGGGGCAGGGCTCAGGACCTGCAGCCCGCCATGTTTGAGTTCCCCCACCTGCGGTGGGTTCCAGCGCAGCCTGAGCCTCCCCTGGCGCCGCCCCCTACTCCGTGGCGCACAATCCCATGGACAGCCCAAGGGCTGAGGAGTGCAGGCGGGGCTCGCGACTGGCGGGGAGCTCTGCCTGCAGCCCTAGTGCGGGATCCACTGAGTGAAGCCAACTGAGCTCCTCAACCAGATGGGGACTTGGAGAACTTTTATATCTAGCCTGAGCATTGTATGTGCACCAATCAGCAATCTATGTCTAGCTCAGGGATCGTAAATACACCAATCAGCACTCTGTGTCTAGCTCAAGGTTTGTAAATACACCAATTGGTACACTGATTCTAATTCTGTATCTAGCTAACTAGCACTCTGTGAGTCTGTGTCTAGCTCAAGGATTGTAAACACACCAGGCAGCACTCTGTCAAAAGGGACCTATCAGCTCTCTGTAAAATAGACCAATCAGCTCTCTGTCAGATGGACAAATCAGCAGATGTGGGTGGGGCCAGATAAGGGAATAAAAGCAGGCTGCCCGAGCCAGCTAGTGGCAACCTGCTCCCTTGCCTTCCACACTGGGGAAGCTTTATTCTTTCACTCTTTGAGATAAATCTAGCTGCTGCTCATTCTTTGGGTCCGAGCTGACTTTATGAGCCGTTAACACTCACCGGGAAGGTCTACAGCTTCACTTCTGAAGCCAATGAGACCACGAACCCGGGGGGAAGAACCAGCAACTCCAGATGCGCTGCCTTTAAGAGCTGTAACACTCACCGCGAAGGTCTGCAGCTTGACTCCTGACAGTGAGACCATGAACCCACCAGAAGGAAGAAGCTCCAGAAACATCTGAGCGTCTGAAGGAACAAATTCCGGACACACCATCTTTAAGAACTGTAACACTCACCGCAAGGGTTCGCAGCTTCATTCTTGAAGTCAGTGAGGCCAAGAACCCAGCAATTCCGGATGCATAACTGTTGGTTTTCTCCTTAAGTATTAAATATTGCGCCTTTCCCCCTCAAATTGAGAGGCCCCTTTCATGGTTCACTGTGATTACCTAAACACAGGCACAGGTCTGTGTCTGGATGCTCGTCTCTGTCTCATGGGTCTGTGTCCTGGAGCTGCATCATCTGTTTAAATTATGGAACCTTATTTAGCTACTATATTTTAATATCATGCAGGCAAATAAGCCTCTAGAGATATTATCATTTTTCGTTTACTTTCAACAATTCTTACACATATATTTTTCCATATGAGCTTTCAAAAGACTGTCCAGTTCGTAGACACATGGAATTCAAGTTGCAGTTACATTAGTTATACACTCTCCATAGGGAGGGGCCCACATCACCAGCACCCACAGAGAAGCACCAAAGGTCCCAGAAGCTAGACTCTCCACCATGGCTTTGAAGTGACGTGCAGCCCCCCATCCCCAGGTGTGCACCAGCCCCAGCCCTGACAGGCACCAGCAGGGGCTCGGCCCAAACCTTCCTGGGCAGAAGAGACAGGGCCTGTGTCCCTGGAAAAGTCACCATCCCTTACTCCACAGTCAGAGGACGAAGGGCTTCCCTGGATCTGGACAAGGCCCTGTTGGTAATTATTACAACTGCAGAGAATTCATGCAGACTTTTGCTTAGTTCAGCAGTCGAGGTGTGTGGCTTACTGGGAAAAGTTCATTCTCTTTGAAATGACCCATTAAGTCTTCTGTGAAATTGCTTTTCTTACAGGAGTGATTGGCAAAACTACTGTGTCGATCTAAAGCACTTGAACTTCACTTTGAACTATCGCCTAACTGTGGTCTTTTAAGTAAAATATAAAAATGCTTTATGATGCATTTTGGGCAAGATTAATAGAAACATAACTATAACCAGAATAGCAACCTTTCTCTCTGAAACCAAAATGAAAAACTAAAATTGTGTAACGATTGCCAAATCAACATATATACATTGTAGAAAATGTGGGAATGGCAGATTCCCAGGTAAAAATGAAAGTCACCTGACCCACCTGAAGCCCCTGTGACATGCATGATGTGGTGTTTTATAAAATTACAGTCACCTTGTAGCTGAGTGTAGTCCAGCTGCAGTGACTGAGGGCACAACCTGTCTAGGACAGGGCTCGCACACTGCGGGGAGGCACTGACTGAGGACACAACCTGTCTAAGGCACTGGTCTAGGGCGGGGCTCTCGCATTGCAGGAGGCACTGCTTTACAGAATCCAAGTGGGAAGTGGTCCTTTATACCAGAAACTCCTTGTTTCCCACTGTGCAGTAACCCGGGAGCACTCACACAACCTCCCAGGAGCTGCTAGTCTCCAGGTTCTGAGACATGTGGGCCCCAGCAGTGGTGCTTACAGGACACTCTGTGGCCTCCAGTGCTGCCCTGTGCCTCCCACAAAGCGCTGAGAAGTTTCTCTCCTTTTGCTTGCCCCACCAGAGTCAAGGCCAGGAACTCCCTGCAGATTTACAGGCGCCCCTGTCCATTCTCCAGTACTGTTCACCCGGAAGGGGGTTCGACGGCACAGGTAAGTTGCAGTTATGAGCGCTGTACCCCGAGGACAGGGCCGTGTGCAGAATGTGTGGTCTGAGGTCCCCCAAGCTGAGGTTAAGGCAGTGTTCAGAATGGAAGCACTCTGTGTCCAAGGGTGCTGTTCACATGGGAATGATGGTGGGTGAAGCACAGAAGAGAGATGGAGTGAGAGGCAGGAACGCTTCCCAGCTGTGAGTGAAACAGATGGATACCAAAGCAGGAGCCCCCAGCACTGGAGCGCCACCGTCAGGCTGCGGTGATGGGCAGATGCCCAGGGCAGTCTCTGAAGTGCCCAGAACACGCAGCGAGGGACAGTGCTGTGATAAAGAATAGAGGAAAATTGTTAGCCATGGCAGAATACACGTGCTATGTTTTTAAAATAAAATGCTGAGGAAGGACTGTGTATAGGAGACAGATGGGAATAGAGATGTGTGTGTGGTCACATGTGCAGGTATGTGGGGGTGTGTGGTTATGTTGGTGTGGTTTTGTGTGTGGCGTGTGGTCACGTGTATATGTGTGTGAATAGTGTGTGTTTGTTCATGGACTTCGTGTCTGTCCTTCACAGGAAAAGACCAGCACAGCTGCTGGCTTTAGGGCCACGTATTTCTGTTCCTGCTCTGGTGTCAGCTTCCAGTAGTTTTATCTGCGTCACTATTTATTTTTAGAGATGGGATCTTACTCTGTCACCCAGGACGGATTGCAGTGGTGGGATCAGGGCTCACTGCAGCCTCCACCTCCCGGACTGAAGTGTTTTTTCTACCTCAGCCTCCCGAGTAGCTGAAACTGCAGGAGTGTGCCACCACACCCAGCCAATTTATTTTTTATGTCTTAAGAGATAAGACATGTCTGTTGCCTGGGTTGTTTTGGAATTTCTGGTCTCAAGGAAGCCTCTCGTCTCAGCCTCCCATAGCAGGGAGATTACAGACATGAGCCACTGTGCTAGGCTGTGGGGAAATCCTTTTTAGCAGGCTTTGTGAGGCGGCCAACTTTGGGAGGTTACAGGTGACTTCCCCTTCTCTGTGTGGGCGGGAACACCTCACCACACTTCCCCAGGACTTCAGGGAACAGGCTTCTGAGACTTGAAATGAAAAGGGATCAGCCCAGCCTGGAGGAACAGTGACACTGGCATCCAAGCCCTGTGCTTTGCCTGCACTTCCAGCGAAATTTGGAGATACACTCAGTGGAAACCGATCGAGCCCCCAGCCCTCCCCCACCCAGACTCAGCCACCAAAGTTCCCTCACTCCATGTGGCACACGGGCTCATGGGATTTTCTCTGCCTGCGATCGTCCGCGTCGACACCTGCTGCCCGGGTGCAATCGTGTTCCCTCGGTCTCTCTGCAGCGTCTCGCTGTAGATGATGATTTACAGTCACTCTCGCGTGAAGTCACGTGACTCTTGGTCTGAAGCAGAGAAGATCCGCTCAGCATGAGGTTGAATCCCAAGCCAGCATCTCCGTGGGCTATAGGACTATCCTATGAAAGCGACTCTGTTGGTTCATTGTTCACACCGGGGAGGAGAATTCCGTCTGTAAATGAGCGTGACTTCACTGGCACCCGCGTCCGTGGCACAGCCCTGTGCTGAGCTCCACGGACCTGCAGTCCATCGCCTCCCCTCGGGGTGGGCCTGCAGCTGCAGACAGCGTTATCCAAAGAAGACATCCTGAGTAGATGAATGGAACAAACTGGAAACTCCAGAAACAAGCCCTTCTTTACATTTCTGGTGTTTGGCTTAAATGGAAGGTGCCAAGACAAGGCAATGGGGAGAAATGGAAGCGTTTTTAATGAATGTGCTGCAGCAGCTTGGTAACCACATGCCAAACACACACACACAGCTCAGTACCACATAGAAAGCAATGCAGAATCCATCACAGACCTCATATTTAGAGAGAAAACTTTAACATTCCTAAAAAAATCATAGAATATCTTTGTGAAGTTTTAGGCAAACTTTGATTTATACCAAAAACAATTTTTCAAAAAAATGATACATTTCACTTTAAACATTTAAAATTATTCTTTCAATTGTCACCATTAAGAGAATGAAAATATAAGCCACAGACGGAAATAAAATATTTGCAAGTCATATACTTGTATTGGGAATATTTGAAGAATCGTGAAAACTCAACAATAAGAAAACAGCTCAGTTTTTAAATGAGCAAGTGAGTTGAACATGCTCTTCACCAAGGCAAGCATATCCGTGAGAGATAAAGCACACAAAATAGTGTTCAACATCATTTGACATCAGGGAACCACAAAAGAAAACCACAAAAGGCCGGGCGCGGTGGCTCAAGCCTGTCATCCCAGCACTTTGGGAGGCAGAGACGGGCGGATCACGAGGTCAGGAGATCGAGACCATCCTGGCTAACACGGTGAAACCCCGTCTCTACTAAAAAATACAAAAAAATAGCCGGGCGAGGTGGCGGCGCCTGTAGTCCCAGCTACTCGGGAGGCTGAGGCAGGAGAATGGCAGGAACCCGGGAGGCGGAGCTTGCAGTGAGCTGAGATCCGGCCACTGCACTCCAGCCTGGGTGATAGAGCGAGACTCCGTCTCAAAAAAAAAAAAAAAAAAAGAAAAGAAAACCACAAAAGATACCGCTGCGCCCCTATTAGAATGGCTACAAAGACGAGTAACAATACCACCAGGCACGGTGGTTCACACCTGAAATCCCAGAGCTTTGGGTGGCCCACGAGGCAGGAGGATGCCTTCAGGCCTGGAGATAAGAGATGAGTCTGGGCAACATAGCAAGACCCTGCCTCTTAAAAAAAATAGTAATTAAAAAGAAGGTGATGACTACCAAGTGTTGGTGAAGACACTGGAGAACTGGAAGTCTCACCCATTCCTCGTGGGGATGAAAGATGATACCACATCGGCAAGCACTCTGGCAAAGCCTCAGATGCGGAGCATATATTATCATGTGACCCAGCACTCCCACTCCCAGGTTCTTACCCAAGAGCATGGAAAACAGCATGTGTGCACATGTGGCACGTGTTTTGCTTTGCTAGAGATTCCACAAGAAGGAACCACACGTGGGGTGTTGGAACAAGAAATGTATTTTATCACATATCTGGAAGCTGGAAGTCCCAGAGCACAGTGTCTGCAGGGTTGGTTTCTCCCAAGGCCTCTCTCCTTGCCTTGTAGTTGGCCACCTGTTCTCCGTGTCCTCCCACAGTCTTCCTCTATTTGTGTCTCTGTCATAATCTCCGCTTCATAAAAGGACACCAGTCACTCTGGATAGGGCTCACCCTAATAGCCTCATCTAACGTCAGTTACCTCTTTCAAGACCCTGTCTCCTCGTATAGTCACATTCTAGGTCACTGGGTGTCAGTATGTCTACCTATGAATTTGGAGGAGGATATAGTTCAGCCCATAATACAAGGATTGGGAGGAAGGGTGCTGTGCCACCACTGAGATCCTATTCCATGATCCAGGCATCCTTGAAGTACCATTACTCAGAACTGACTAGTAATGAACTTGAATTTAAGAGTAAGCTCAACATCAACAAGGTCTTTGTTCATCCTGTGAATTGTGCTTCACTTCCCCACAGGAAGCCGATGATGAACCAAGTCCATCTCCACTTGGGTAAGTTCGTAAGCTTGATGGGAATGTTTTACCTATCTGTACCAGAGTTGTACGCTCGTCTGGTTGGCCTCACAACCAGGGTTTCCAAAAGCCTCTTTGAGTCAGTGTTGTGCCATGTAGGTCATTTTATTTTAGAGGCTAAGAGTCAAAGGTCACACCCATTTTCAGTCTTCACAGACTCTTTATGATGACTTTCCCAAAAGGATGGCGCAGTTCACCCTTCCTTCAACTCTGTCACTCTTTCAGCCTGAGAGGCTAACTTTAGTTTTATTCAAATAAAATGTAATATTTCCGTATGCATTTCTTTACTACCTGTAAGACAACATTTTTTCACGTTTTGACCATTTTACAGTTTTTCTTGTGTGAATTTATGATTTGGATTAACAAACGTAACAGCTCTTTGTATATTAGAGACCCTATGGGATCTTTCACAGTGTAGAGGTTGTGAACTTTTCTGAAGCCAAATTTGTTAACATTTCCTTTTCTCATGCTTTAAAAAGCCCTCATTACTCTAAGGTTATATAAATATTCTCCAATATTCTTTGCTTGTATAGTTACATATATTTTTTATATTTTTTATTTTTTTGATATGGAGTCTCACTCTGTCGCCCAGGCTGGAGTGCAGTGGCGCGATCTTGGATCCCTGCAAGCTCCACCTCCCGTGTTCACACCATTCTCCTGCCTCAGCCTCCCCAGTAGGTGGCACTACCAGCTACCCAGTAGCCGCCACCACACCCAGCTAATTTTTTTTTTTTTTGTATTTTTAGTAGAGATGGGGTTTTGCCATGTTAGTCAGGATGGTCTCCATCTCCTGACCTCGTGATCCACCCGCCTCGGCCTCCCAAAGTGCTGGGATTACAGACGTGAGCCACCGCACCCAGCCTAGTTATATTTTTCTTTTCTTTTGTTTCCTTTTCTTTTCTTTCCTTTCCTTTCCTTTCCTTTCCTCTTTTCTCTTTTCTTTTCTTTTCTTTTCTTTTCTTTTCTTTTCTTCTTTCTTTCTTTCTTTCTTTCTTTCTTTCTTTCTTTCTTTCTTTCTTTCTTTCCATATTTCAATGAAGTTTTGAGGAACAAGGTGTTTGGTTGCACAGAGAAGATTTTCATGTTGATTTCTGAGATTTTGGTGCACCCACCACCCGAGCAGTGTATACTGTATCCAATGTGCAGTCTTTTATCCGTCACCCTCCTCCCACCATTCCCTCTGCGTCCCAAAAGCCCATTACATCATTCTTATGTCTTTGCATCATCATAACTTAGCTCCCACTTATAAGTGAGATAGTACAATGTTTGGTTTTTCCTTCTTGAGTTAGTTCTCTTAGAATAATGGTCCACAACTCCATCCAGGTTCTATGAGTGCCAATATTTCATTCCCCTTTTTGGCTGAGTGGTAGTCCATGGTATGTACATATGTACAGATCACAAGTATATGTCACATTTTCTTTATCCGTTGATTTGTTTTAGGCTGCTTTCATATTTTTGCAATTGCAAACTATGCTGCTATAAACATGTGGGTGCAAGTATCTTTTTCATAAGATAAGTTCTTTTCTTCTGGGTAGGTAGCCAGTAGTGGGATTACTGGATCAAATGATAGTTCTACCTTTAGTTCTTTACAGACTCTCCATACTGTTTTTTATAGTAGTTGTACTAGTTTACATTCCCACCAGCAGTGTAAAAGTGTTCTGTCTTCACTACATCGAAGCCAACGTCTGTTATTTCTTTTTTTTTTTGAGACGGAGTCTCGCTCTGTCGCCCGGGCTGGAGTGCAGTGGCCAGATCTCAGCTCACTGCAAGCTCCGCCTCCCGGGTTCCCGCCATTCTCCTGCCTCAGCCTCGGAGTAGCTGGGACTACAGGCGCCCGCCTCACCCGGCTAATTTTTTGTATTTTTAGTAGAGACGGGGTTTCACCGTGTTAGCCAGGATGGTCTCCATCTCCTGACCTCGTGATCCGCCCGTCTCGGCCTCCCAAAGTGCTGGGATGACAGGCTCGAGCCACCGCGCCCGGCCGATTTCTTTATTTTTTAAATTTTCGCCATTCTTCCAGGAGCAAGGTGGTATTGCATTGTGGATTTTATTTGCATTTTCCTGTTAATTAGTGACGTTCAGCATTTTTTCATATGCTTGTTGACCATTTGTATATCTTCTTTTGAGAATTGTCTCTTCATGAACTTTCCCTACTTTTTGATTGAGTTGGTTGGTTGTTTTGTTCTGTTCTGTTTTGTTTTTGTCTGTCACCCAGGCTGGAGTGCAGTGGCGTGTTCTTGGCTCACTGAAGCGTCCGCTTCCCGAGTTGAAGCTATTCTCCTGCCTCTGGCTCCCAAGTAGCTGGGATTACAGGCACCCACCAGCACGCCCAGCTAATTTTTGTATTGTTAGTATAGGCAAGGTTTCATCATGTTGGCCAGGCTGGTCTTGAACTCTTAACTTCAGGTGATCCACCCACCCCAGCCTCCTAAAGGACTGGGATTACAGGCATGAGCCATCACACCCAACTGGATGATTTGATTTTTTTTCTTGTGAATTTGAGTTTATTTTAGATTCTGGATATTAGTCCTTTGTCAGATGTATAGATTGTGAATATTTTCTTCCTTTCTATGAGTTCTATTTACTGTGCTTATTATTTGTTTGATTGTGCAGAAGGTATTTAGGTTGAAGTAAAAATAAATTAAGATAAAGTGCATCTATTTATCTTTCTTCTTGTTGCATTTGCTTTTGGATTCTTAGTCATGAGCTCTTTGCCTAAGTCAATGCCTAGAAAAGTTTTTCTGATGGTATCTTGTAGATTTTTGTTTGCTTTCAGGTCTCATATTTAAGTATTTGATCCATCCTCAGTTCGTGTTTGTCAAAAGTGCAAGGTGAGGATCCAGCTTCATTCTTCCACATGTGGCTTGTGAATTATCCCAGCACCATGGATCAAATAGGGTGTCCTTTCCCCACTTGATGATTTTTGTTTGTTTGTTGAAGATCAATTGGCAGTAAGTATTTGGGTGTATTTATGTGTTCTCTATTCTGTTCCATTGATCTACACGCCTATTTCTATATTAGTACCCTGCTGTTTTGGTAACTCTAGTTTTGTAGTGTAGTTTGAATTCAGGTAATGTGATGCCTCTAGATTTGTTCTTTTTGATTAATCTTCCTTGGCTATCTGGGGTCTTGTTTGGTTCCATATGAATTTTAGAATTGTTTTTTCTAATTCTGTGGAGAATGATGATTTTATTTTGAAGGGAATTGTATTGAATTTATAGATCACTTTGGCAGTATGGTCATTTTCACAATAGTGATTCTATCCATCCATGATCCTGGGATGTGTTTCCATTTATTTGCATTGTCTGTATTCACTTTCAGCAGGTTTTTGTAGTTTCCTTGTCAAGATCTTTCTTCTTTTGGATTAGGTACATTCCTAAGTTTTATTTTTTTTATTTTTTTTTATTTTTCCAACTGTTGCAAAAGGCGTTAACTTCTTCATTTGATTCTCAGCTTAGTCATTGTTGGCACATAGCAATGTTACTGATTTGTGTTCATTGATTTTGTATCCCGAAACTTTACTGAATTAATTTATCAGATTTAGGAGCTTTTTGGATGGGTCTTTAGAGTTTTCTGGGTATACAACCATATCATCAGTGAACAGGACAGTTTTACTTCCTGTTTACCAATTTGGATGCTTTTTCTTTCTCTTGTCTGATTGCTCTGGCTAGGCCTTCCAGTACTATGTCGAAAGGAAGTGATGAAAGTGGGCATCCTTATCTTATTCCAGTTCTGAGGGGCAATGTTTTCAACTTTTCCCCATTCAGTATAATGTTGGCTGTGGGTTTGTCATAGAGGGCTTTTATAACCTTGAGGTATGTCCCTTCTGTGCTGATTTTGGTGAGTTTCCTATTTATAAAGGGATGGCAGATTTTGTCAAATGCTTTTTCCGCATCTATTATGATGATCTCTGATTTTTTGTTTTTATTTCTGTTTATGTGAGGTGTCACATTTATTGACTTGCGTATGTTAAACCATTCCTGCATCCCTGGTATAAAATCTACTTGACCATGGTGTTTTATCTTTTTGATATGCTGTTTGATTCAGTTAGGTAATATTTTGTTGAGGATTTTTGCATCTAAATTCATGAGGGATATTGGTCTGTAGTTTTCTCTTTTTGCTGTGTCCTTTCCTGGTTTGGGTATTAAGGTGAAACTGGCTTCCTAGAATGATTTGTGGAGGATTCCCTCTTTATCTTTTGTAATAATTTCCATGAGATTGGTACCAGTCCTTCGTTGGATGCCTGATAGAATTTAGCTGTGAATACATCCTGGATATTTTAGTTGGCAATTTTTTTATTGCTGTTTCAATCTTGCTACTTGTTATTAATCTGTTTAGAGTTTCTATTTCTTCCTAATTTGATCTAGGTGGGTTGTATATTTCCAGGAAGTTATCCATCTCCTCTAGATTTTCTAGTTTGTGTGCATAACGGTGTTCTTATTGGCCTTAAATGATCTTTTGTATTCCTGTGGTGTCAGTTGTACTATCTCTTATTTCATTTCTAATTGAGTTTATTTGGATCTCTTTTCCTCTTTTCCTGGTAATCTTGCTAATGGTCTGTGAATTTTGTTTGTCTTTTCAGAAAACCAGCTTTTTTATTTATCTTTTGTAGTGTTTTTGTTTGTGTGAATTTCATTTAGTTCTGCTCTGATGTTTGTTACTACCTTTCTTCTGCTGGGTTTGGGTTTGATTTGTTCTTGTTTCGCTGGTTACTTCAGGTGTGACCTCGATTGTTTGTGCTCTTTCAGTCTTTTTGATGTGGCCATTTAATGCTGTGAACCTTCCTTTTAGCATCGCTTTTGCTGCGTCCTAGAAGTTTTGATAAGTTGTGTCACGGTTATCATTCAGTTTGAAGAATTTTTAAATTTCCCTCTTGAGTTCATTGTCGACCCAAAGATCATTCAGAAGCAATTATTTAATTTCTACATATTTGTGTAATTTCGTGGGTTCCTTTAGGAGTTAATTACCAATTTTATTCCCCTGTGGTCTGAAAAGCTACTTGATGTAATTTTGATTTTCTTAAATTCATTGAGACTTGTTTTGTGGCCTTATCATATGATGTATCTTGGAGAATGTTCGATGTACTGATGAAAAGAATGTACATTCTGCAGTCGTTGGGTAGAATGTTCTGTAAATATCTGTCAAGTCCTTTTGTTCTAGGATATAATTTCATTGTTTCTTTGTTGACTTTCTGTCTTGATGACCTGTCTACTGCTGTCAGTGGAGCATTGAGTCCATCACTGTAGTTGTGTTTTTATCTGTCCCATTTCTTATGTCCAGTAGTAATTGTTTTATAAATTTGGGAGGTCCCTCGTTAAGTGCATGTATATTTAGGATTGTGATATTTTACTTTTGGAGTGATTCTTTTATCATTGTATAATGTTGCTCTTTGTCTTTCTTAACTGTATGGCTTTAAAGTCTGTTGAGTCTGGTATCGGAATAGTTCCTTCTGCCTGCCGTTGGTTCCATTTGTTTGGCATCTCTTATCCACCCCTTCACCTTAAGTTTATTTCAGTCCTTATACATTATGTGCGTCCCTTGAAGACAGCAGATACTTGGTTGGTAGATTTTTCTCCATTCTTCCACTTTGTATTTTTTAGATGATGTAAATTTTAGGCCATTTACATTCAATGTTAGCATTTGGATGTGGCGTACTGTTTTATTGATCATGCTAGTTGTTGCCTGAATACCTTGGTTTTTTTCTTTGTGTTACTGTTTTCTCAGTCCTGTGAGATTTATGCTTTAAGGAGGTTCTATTTTAGTGTATTTTGAGGTTTTATTTTAAGATTTGGAACTCCTTTTAGCATTTCTTGTAGGACTGACTTGGTAGTGGCTAGTTCTCTCAGCATGTATTTTTCTGAAACAGACATTATCTCTACTTCATTTAGGAAACATAGTTTTGCTAAATACAAAATTATTAACTGTTAATTATTTTGTTTGAAGAGGCTAGAGATAGGACCCCAATCCTTTCTAGTGTATAGAGTTTTGCTGAGAAATCTGCTGCTAATATGAGAGGTTTTCTTTTAGAGGTTACCTGATGTTTTGCATCACAGCTCTTATGATTCTTTAATTTGTCTTGACTTTAGATAACCTGATGACTACGTGCTGCAGTGATGATCTTTTTGCAATGAATTTCCCAGGCATTGTTTGAGCTTCTTGTCTTTGGCTGTCTAGAAATCTAGCAAGGCCAGGGAAGGTTTCCTTGATTAGTTCCTCAAATAAGTTTTCCAAACGTGTAGATTTGTGTGCTTTGTCAGGAACACTGTTTTTAGGTTTGGCTGCTTAACATAATCCCTAAGTTCTTGGAGGCTTTGTTCTTTTTTAAATTGTTTTTTTCCTCTTTGTCTCTCTGAGTTATTTAAAAAGCCTTGTTTTTGAGTTCTGAAGTTCTTTCTTCTACTTGTTAGATCCTGCTATTGAAAGTTTCCAGTGCATTTTGTATTTCTCTTGGTGCATCTTTCATTCCAGAAGTTGTGACTGTGTTTTCTTTAGGATCTCTATTTCCCTGGAGCATTTTTCATTTATATCCTGTATTGATTTTTAAAATTCTTAGGTTGGTTATCACCTTTCTTTGGTTTCTCCTTAAGTAGTTTAAAAATCAACCTTCTGAATTCTTTCCAGGAATTCTTATGTTCTTCTTGGTTTGGATCTATTGCTGGGGAGCCAGTGTGGTCTTCTGAGGGTGGACTAGAACCCTGTTTCATCGTATTACCAGGATCACTTGTCTGATTCCTCCTCATTAGTGTAGATTATTTCAGCGGGAAAATCTGGATCTCAAGGGCTACTGATAAGATTCTTTAGTCTGTTGGGGTGGTCCCTGATTTGTGCACTCCCCCTTCCCCTAGAGATGGAGCTTCCTGCAACCCAGATAGCAGTGGTTGCTATTGTTCTTCTGGGTCTCTCCACCCAGCAGGACTACCAGGCTGGTGCTGGGGAATGCACAGAGTCCTGTGATGTGATCCGTCCTCATGTCTCCCAGCTGTGGATACCAGCACCTGCCCCGGTGGAGGCGACACGGGAATGAAGTGGACTCTATGGGGGTCCTTGGCTGTCGACGGGTTTACTGTGCTGACTTTCTCAGAGGTTGGTTATTCTAGCAGTGAAGTTGTCACATGGACCGACTCGAGACCTCTGGTTATCCAGGATGCTGCAGGAGGTGGAATTAGCTCTTGTTTTCTGCTTCCAAGGAGCAAGGTTGTTCTGTCATGAGTTGCTGTCATGTCCCGAGCTGGTTGGCCTCCAGCCAGGAGGTGGCACTTTCGAGAGAGCAGCAAAACTGTCACCTGTCCTGTGGAATCGCAGCAGCCTGCGGCTTCTTTCAAGGCTCTGTGATTTGTTGTTGTTATTTTTCTGGTACAGTCCTGTGGTGGTTCCTGGGTCAAAAGTCCACAGCGTGAGTCTCCATATGCTGTTCTCTCTGTCCTGGTGGGAGCTGCACATCAGCGCTGTCTCCTATCTGCCATCGGCCCTGCACGCTTTCACTTGCTGCTTCCCAAAACAGTTCTGTTGTGTGGTGGAGATCAGAAGGGTAGTTCACACCCCTTCAGCAAAGATGCAGTCCTGAATATTGAAACTTTCCAGTTTCCATCCTAAATGCCTTGGCTGAGCCGCCATCTACTTGTTTCAGTGCCAGGCGCCACAGGCTTGGAGCTTCTTAGGCTCTGGGAGGAGGCGCAGTGGAAATTGAGGTCGTCGTGAGGTCGCTCCAGTGTCGCCTTGCACTGTTGCCGCCTGGCTACCTTGCCATCCCTGGCATCGTGGAGAGTGCGGGCAGGGCACCCCGGCCCTCTTCCTTCTCCTGCTGCCCCGGGGGGAGCGGCAGAGATCAAAGGGGCTGGAGGAGGGTGAAGACATTATTCATATTTTGATTTGTTTTCTTTGCATTTTGATTGTTCAGTCCAGTTGGGATTTATCATTGTAATCAGGGAGATACGAGAGAAGGTTATTTTATCCCAGCAAAGTAACTATTGGCTTTCACCTTATGTATTAAATATTGCACCTTTCCCCCTCAAATTGAAAGACCGCTTCTATGGTTCACCGTGTTTACCTAAACACAGGCAAATAACCTTCTAGAGATATTTTCATTTTTCATTTACTTTCAACAATTCTTACACATTTATTTTTTCCATACGAGCTTTCAAATGACTTTGTCCAGTTCCTAGACACATGGAATTCAAGTTGCAGTTACATTAGTTACACACTATCCATAGGGAGGGGCCCACATCACCAGCACCCACAGAGAAGCAGCAAAGGTCCCAGAAGCCAGACTCTCCACCATGGCCAGGAAGTGGCATGCAGCCCCTGGTCCCCAGGTGTGCACCAGCCCCAGCCCTCACACCAGTAGGGGCTCGGCCCAAACCTTCCTGGGCAGAAGAGACAGGGCCTGTGTCCTTGGAAAAGTCACCGTCCCTTACTCCACAGCCAGGGGATGAAAGGCTTCCCTGGATCTGGACAAGGCCCTGTTGGTAATTATTACAACTGCAGAGAATTCATGCAGACTTTTGCTTAGTTCAGCAGTCGAGGTGTGTGGCTTACTGGAAAAAGTTCATTCCCTTTCAAACGACCCATTAAGTTTTCTATGAAATTGCTTTTCTTAGAAGGGTGATTGGCAAAACTACTGTGTCGATCTGAAGCACTTGAATTTCACTTTGAACTACCGTGTAACTGTGGTCTTTTAAGTAAAATATAAAAATGCTTTCTCTATGATGCATTTTTATCAAAATTAATAGGAACATAACTATAACCAGACTTGCAAACGTTCACTCTAAAACCAAAGCAAAAGGAAAAACTAAAATTGTGTAATGATTGCCACATCAATGTATATACATTGTAGAAAATGTGAGAATGGCAAAGATTCCCAGGCAAAAATGAAAGTCACCTGACCCACCTGAAGCCCCTGTGGCATGCGTGATGTGGTGTTTTATAAAATTACAGTCACCTTGTAGCTCAGTGTAGCCCAGCTACAGTGACTGAGGACACAGCCTGTCCAAGGCTCTGGTCTAGGGCGGGGCTCTCAGACTGCGGGAGGCACTGCTTTACAGAATCCAAGTGGGAAGTGGTCCTGGTCCTTTACACCAGAAGCTCCTTCTGTTTCCCACCGTGCAGTAACCCGGGAGCACTCACACAGCCTCCCGGGAGCTGCTAGTCTCCAGGTTCTGAGACACGTGGGCCCCAGCAGTGGTGCTTACAGGACACTCTGTGGCCTCCAGTGCTGCCCTGAGCCCCCGACAAAGCTGAGATGTGTTTCTCTCCTTTTGCTTGCCCCACCAGAGTCAAGGCCAGGGACTCCCTGCAGATTTACTGGCACCCCTGTCTGTTCTCCAGTGCTGTTCACCCGGAAGGGGGTTCGATGGCACAGGTAAGTTACGGTCACCAGTGCTGCAACCCGAGGACAGGGCCGTGTGCAGAATGTGTGGTCTGAGGTCCCCCAAGCTGAGGTTAAGGCAGTATTCAGAATGGAAGCACTCTGTGTCCAAGGGTGCTGTTCACATGGGAATGATGGTGGGTGAAGCACAGAAGAGAGATGGAGTGAGAGACAGGAACGCTTCCCAGCTGTGGGTGAGAGACACAGACGGATACCAAAGCGGGAGTCCCCAGCACTGGAGCGCCACCATCAGGCTGCGGTGATGGGCAGATGCCCAGGGCAGTCTCTGAAGTGCCCAGAACACGCAGCGAGGGACAGTGCTGTGATAAAGGATGGAGGGAAATTGTTAGCCATGGCAGAATCCATGTGCTGTGTTTTTAAAATAAAATGCTGAGGAAGGACTGTGTGTAGGAGACAGATGGGAATAGAGATGTGTGTGTGGTCACATGTGCAGGTATGTGGGGGTGTGTGGTTATGTGGGTGTGGTTTTGTGTGTGGTGTGTGGTCACATGTATATGTGTGAATAGTGTATGTTTGTTACATGGACTCCGTGTCTGTCCTTCACAGGAAAAGACCAGCACAGCTGCTGGCTTTAGGGCCACGTATTTCTGTTCCTGCTCTGGGGCTGGATTCCAGTGGTTTCTGCTGGGTCATTATTTATTTTTTAGAGATGGGATCTCACTCTGTCACCCAGGATGGATTGTAGTGGTGGGATCAGGGCTCACTGCAGCCTCCTCCTCCCGGACTGAAGTGTTCTTTCTACCTCAGCCTCCCGAGCAGCTGAAACTATAGGCATGTGCCACCACACCCAGCCAATTTATTTTTTATCTCTTAAGAGATGGGGTCTCACTCTGTTGCCCGGGCTGATTTGGAACTTCTGGTCTCAAGCAAGCCTCTGGCCTCAGCCTCCCATAGCAGTGAGATTACAAGCATGAGCCACTGTGCTAGACTGTGGGGAAATCCTTTTGAGCAGGCTTTGTGAGGCGTTCACCTTCTGGAGGTTACAGGTGACTTCCCCTTCTCTGTGCGGGCAGGGCCGCCTCACCACACTTCCCCAGGACTTCAGGGAACACACTCTTGAGACTTGGAAATGAAAAAGGGATCAGCCCAGCCTGGAGGAACAGTGATGCTGGTATCCAAGCCTTTCCCCTTGCCTGCACTTCCAGAGAAGATTTGAAGACACACTCAGTGGAAACTGATCGAGCCCCGAGCCCTCCCTGACCCAGAGTAGGCCACCAAAGTTCCCTCACTCCATGTGGCACACAGGCTTCCGGGATTTTCTCTGCCTGCGATCATCCACGTCGACACCTGCTGCCCGGGTGCAATCGTGAGTCCCCTCGGTCTCTCCGCAGCGTCTCGCTGTAGATGATGATTTACAGTCACACTCCCATGAAGCTGCTGTTTTATTCTCCTACTGATGAAGTCAGCTTCAGGGTGTATTTGCCATCAAACCTTTTAAGACTGGAGGGCAGCTCCCAAATATCACATGACGCCTGGTCTGAAGCAGAGAAGATCCGCTCAGCATGAGGTTGAATCCCAAGCCAGCATCTCCGTGGGCTCCAGGACAATCCTATAAAAACGACTCCCTTTGTTCATTGTTCACCTCAGGGAGGAGAATTCCGTCTGAAAATGAGCGTGACTTCACTGGCACCCGCGTCCGTGGCACAGCCCTGTGCTGAGCTCCACAGACCTGCAGTCCATCGCCTCCCCTCGGAGTGGGCCTGTGGCTGCAGACAGCGTTATCCAAAGAAGACATCCTGAGTAGATGAATGGAACAAACTGGAAACTCCAGAAAGAAGCCCTTCTTTACATTTCTGGTGTTTGGCTTAAATGGAAGGTGCCAAGGCAGGGCAATGGGGAGAAATGGAAGCATTTCTAATGAATGTGCTGCAGCAGCTTGATAACCACATGCCAAACACACACACACAGCTCAGTACCACATAGAAAGCAATGCAGAATCCATCACAGACCTCATATTTAGAGAGAAAACTTTAACATTCCTAGAAAACTCAATAGAATATGTTTTTTTAACACTAAGTATACAGTTGACCTCTTAAATTGGCTAAGAGCACAAAATGTAACAGGGAGAAGGTCTGTTTCAAATAAATTAAAAATCTATTGTGTTTTTAAAATGTGTTTTTAAAATTTTCCCCAAGTGAGACATATACACACCCACAAAAGTAGTGTGTGAAGGAAAGCTGTCATACAGGAGTTGTGTCCTGAATTCTTCAACGAAATAGGAAATAGGAATTAATTGAGTTGGCAACACATTGTTGAAATAGGAATTAATAGAGTTGGCAACACATTAATAATTTTTTTTTTTTTTTTTGAGATGAAGTCTCGCTCTGTTGCCCAGGCTGGAGTGCAGTGGCCGGATCTCAGCTCGCTGCAAGCTCCGCCTCCCAGGTTTACACCATTCTCCTGCCTCAGCCTCCCAGGTAGCTGGGACTACAGACGCCCGTCACCTCGCCTGGCTAGTTTTTTATTTTTTATTTTTTTATTTTTTTATTTTTTAGTAGAGACGGGGTTTCACCGTGTTAGCCAGGATGGTCTCGATCTCCTGACCTCGTGATCCGCCCGTCTCGGCCTCCCAAAGTGCTGGGATTACGGGCTTGAGCCACCGCGCCTGGCCCACATTAATAATTTTTTAAAATTGTATCTTAAAATGTTGCATGGCACAAAGCTATAGTATATAAAGTATTGGTAGGTACAAATGGAAAAGTCTGTACAACTTTTAGCAAAAATGCTTTTGCAGAAGAGCAAATTAAAATAATGCAAACAGAATACCGAGGTGACTACAGCTAGACATCAGAGCTACAACTTCTCATATCTGTGTCAGAAAATCCTGTTTATCCAGAATAGACTAAAATTTCAGGACCAAACATGGACTTTTTAACAGTTCTTACTTTACCCATTTTAAATTCTTTTTATCTCCCCCACCACCCGGCTCAGTAATTCAGCAAGATCCAGCAGAAAAAGGACTACCTTTAGAATTGGCTATTTAATGTTTCTTCCTATGGTGAGACTGTCATGGAGCCTGGACATTGCAGGCTCATGCGTCCATGACCAGTGTCCCACTGGGGTTAAAACTCATCAATAGACTTGGTGAACTCGGCTTCCCGCTGCTGTTTTATTCTCCTACTGAAGTCAGCTTCAGGGTGTATTTGCCATCAAACCTTTTAAGACTGGAGGGCAGCTCCCAAATATCACCAGAATCCACGCCTGTAGGCTCTTTTCTGTGGGCCACGAGAAAGATGATCTCCTTAAATGAGGTCTAAATGGTCAGAATTCCCTTCATCACAGAAGAGGATATGACGCAGAAAGCCAAAACGGGCTTGGACTCTGGAAAGGGATGCGTATATGTCACAGCCACTATGGCAAAGCAACAGGAGATTGTATAGATAGTGAGGTGACTGTCGATTAGACAAAAATTCTCCACATATTTGTATTTTTCCAGAAGTGCCTTTTTGGCAGAATCATCCAGAGTTTTTCACAGCTGATCCATCCCGCTTGTCAATTTTTACAGGCATATCATCTGTCTTCCACTTACCCAACATGCAGCTACAGCCTCTGCCTGTCCCGCAGGTAGAATCCCCGCCAGTCCCACCACCGCCTCCACCACTGCGGCGCCTCCCGCCCATGCAGCTGCTGCCGCCATCTCGTCTGCCTCCGCGTCTCCCTCCATAGGATATCTTTGGGGTCTTCTGTTAGGCAATGTTTTCTTTGATAGATACCAAAAACACTATTTCCAAAAAAAAGAATAAATTTGACTTTAAGCATTTAAAAATTTCCCTTCAATTGACACCATTAAGAGAATGAACATATAAGCCACAGACTGAAATAAAATATTTACAAGTCATATACTTGTAGCCAGAATATTTAAAGAATTTTCAAAACTCAGTAACAAGAAAACTCTGTTTTCAATTGAGCAAAAGATTTGAACACAAAACTTCCCCAAGGCCGTAATATGAATGACAAAGCACATGGTGCCCAGCATCATTTGCCATCAGGGATCCACAAGCAAAAACCACAACAAGATAGCATGGCACCCATGTTAGAAAGGCTACAATAAAAACCGATTTGTAAACCAGGCACAGTGGCTCACACCTGAAGTCCCAGCACTTTGGGAGTCCAAGGAGGCAGAAGGATTGTTTGAGGCCAGGAGTTTGAGACCTGGGCAACCTATGTCTAAAAAAAATAGTTTGTACAAAGATGAACAATACCAAGTGTTGGTGAAGAAGTGGGAGAACTGGAAGTCTCATCCATTGCTAATGGGGATGAAAGATGATGCCACATTACCAAGCAGTTTGGCAAACCTTCTGATGCTGAGTAGGTACTTATGATATGACCCAATGCTCTCACTCCCCGATTCTTACCCAAGAGCAATGAAAGCAAGACTCTGTCTCTTAAAAAAAAATTTAAAAAAGATGAACAATACCAAGTGTTGGTGAAGAGGTGGGAGAATTGGAAGTCTCATCCATTGCTCATGGGGGTGAAAGATGATGCCACATCGGCAAGCACTCTGGCAAAGCTTCAGATGCTGAGCATATACTTATCATATGACCCAGCACTCCCACTCCCAGGTTCTTACCCAGGAGCACCAAAAACAGTGTGTGTGCACATGTAGCAGGTTGTTTTTCTTTGCTAGAGATTCCACAAGCAGGAACAACACATGGGGTGTTGGAACAAGAAATGTATTTTCTCACATATCTGGAGGCTGGAAGTCCCAGAGCACGGTGTCTTCAGGGTTAGTTTCTCCCAAGGCCTCTGTCCTTGCCTTGTAGACGGCCACCTGTTCTCTGCGTCCTCCCACAGTCTTCCCTCTGTTTGTGTCTCTGTCATAATCTCTGCTTCTTAGAAGGACACCAGTCACTCTGGATTAGTGTTTACCCTAATAGCCTCATCTAACGTCAGTTACCTCTTTCAAGACCCTGTCTCCACATATAGTCACATTCTCAGATACTGGGTGTCAGGATGTCAACCTGTGAATTTGGAGGAAGATACAGTTCAGCCCATAATACAAGGATTGGGAGGAAGGGTGATGTCCCACCACTGAGATCCTGTTCCATGTCCAGGCCACCTTGAAGCACCATTACTCAGAACTGACTAGTAATGAACTTGAATTTTGTTTGAGAATAAGTTGAATGTCAACAAGGTCTTTGTTCGTCCTATGAATTGTGCTTCACTTTTCCACAGGAAGCAGATGATGCCCCGAGTCCATCTTCACTTGGGTAAGTTTGTAAGTTTAATGGGAATATTTTATCTGTCTGTAACATAGTTGTACCCTTGCCTTAACTCGAATTACTTAGGAAAATACGTCCTCTATTTAATGTCTTCAAAGAAACTGATGACATAATGGAAAGTCGAAATGTTTCACTTAACATTTACAGCCATTCATGTAGCGTATTGCACTTATCTTACTTGAAAAAAATTATAGAATTCTTCATAAATAACATTAGAATGTATGCACAAAAATAAGGCCAAGTGTAGTTATTTTCTTTCTTTAAACACATGTAATGTTGTGAGCCTGAATGTCTTTTAATGTTTCTAAAAGTGATTCATTGAGAATTAGGTCTTGTCGTTTCAACTCTAAATATATCCACTAATGACAGCTCTGCCCCAGCACTGCACAATTCCAGCCCAACTGCACACCACTTTCTCACCCTCCAAACTGCAGAAGCTGAAAGAGGACCGTTACAAAGAGGACCGTTATAAAGAGGACCGTGATCCAGTTTTAAGCATACATTCTAAAGGGTACCCTGTTCCTTGATGAAATAAAATTGTGCAGCCATAACAAATGCATATTCTTCCAGAGAATCTCAAGTACAGGATACACTTCTCACACAACATAGAGTAATAGAAATCTACTCACACATGATGCTGAGTAAGTTATTTACTCTGTTTGCAATTTCATTTTCCTTTCCATAAAATGAAGACACATTAACTTTGTATTTTAAAAAGCAACTTTATACATCATTTCCCAGGGTTTCAGGGTTTTGATATTGCACTCCTACCCTCTACAATAAGTTTCATCCAGAATCATTTAATACAGTCTAAAATGAAATGAAATGGAAAGATAAGAATCATTGTCTCAAAGCACTCCAGGTGCACAGACACAGGCATGCACGTGTGCACATGCACACACACACACTCGCACACAGTCAAATGCACACACTCTCTCTCACACTGGCACAGCCTCCTTCCTGCCCTCACATCACATCCCGGTCCCCACCCTGCCTGCCATACTCCTCCTGTCACTGCAGGGAGTCCCAGCTGGCCCCACAGGGGAAGCGCCCACTCCAGCCTGCACAGAACAGCCCTGTCCTCTACTCTGGGCACCCAGCAGCTGCAGCTGTCCTGGCCCAGGTCCTCTGGGGTCTCTGCCACCATTCCAGTAGGTCATGCTGCTGAGCGGGGCCAGATGGCCAAACCGTGGAGGGCCCAGTGGACATACCCCCAGAGGCAGGACTGACATTATTCAGGGAGGGTGTGTGAGGGAGGCTCCTCATGCTTGGAAGAAGGAGCACCCACACCTCATGGCTCAGAGCTGCTCGGGGTTCCTCTAGAGGCACCTGGGACCCCAGACTACTGAGGTCACCGCATGCCTCCTGGGTCTACCCCTCATGGATCAGTGCACCCATCTGGCCTCATCCTCCCAACCCAGCTGCCCTGGATCATGGAGCAACATTTTTTTTTTTTTTTTTTTGAGCAACATTTTTTAAATTATTATTACTTTTTTGAGACAGGGTCTTACTCTGTCACCTAGGCTGCGGTGCAGTGGCACAATCTCAGCTCACTACTACCTTTGCCACTTGGGTTCTCGCAATCCAACCACCTCAGCCTCCCAAGTAGCTGGGACCACAGGCTCATGCCACCACGCTGAGCCAACTTTTGTAGAGATGGGGTTTCACCATGTTGCCCAGGCTGGTCTCAAACTCCTGAGCTCAAGCGATTTGCCCGCCTCAGCCCCCTAAAATGCTGGGACTACAGACATGAGCCACTGTGTCTGGCCATGGAGCAACATTTAGATGGGGGAGAATTTAATACCTAACTTATACTTAGAACTTATAACCTTATGACATGCTCATTGTATCAGTTTAAATACAATAGTACATAAGTTAAAAATATTCTGCACCTCCCTTTCTGAATACCTCCTCAAAATGCCATTTTAATAATAGAAGGTAAATACATGTTTTTTCTCTATACATATTCACTCACGTTGAGAGGTTACCGTACACCATATGAATTATTCTGCAGCTTTCTGTTTTGATTTCTTCAACAATATGGCATGGATTACGTGCATGACGTTTCATAGAGATGTGTTTTCTTCTTGTCAGGAACTTCACCCTCTTTCATGATGTGCATATACCATGGCTTAGTCAACCGTTGTTCACTATAGGATATTAGGTTTATGACCAAGTTTAGGTTTTGCAAACAAAATTGCAAGAAGCACCTTTGTGCCGATGTTGTCAGACACTGACAATATTGTTTTCTTTCTAATTGTTACTAATGACACTGAACATATTGTCATTCTCTTTTACTGTTTCACAATTCCTCTTATATGAATTAGCTTTTCAAATGTTTGCACACTTTTAAATGGAGCTGTTTGTATTGTCAATATTAAGTGGTCTTTGCACGTTAGGGATAATACTTCTGTGGTCTATGTGTTTCCAACGTATTTCTTTCAGTCTGTCTGTTAACATTTTGTGTTTATCATGTCTTTTGCAATGTGAAGGTCATACATTTTTCTGAAGTCAAAGTTGTCAAATGTTCCTGTCTTCCTTTAAAAAGTGTTTCTTACTCCAGAGTTTTACAAATAACATCTAGAACTCTTTGCTGATATTTTCATAATTTTTCTCTTTTGGTTTTCCTTATGTTTTGATTTTCAAGCCATCCTGAACTTACTTTTGCATGCAGGGAGAGAGCTAAGGTTACTTTGTCTCGAAGACTTAACTAATGGTTACCACCTTGTTTATGAAACAGTATACCTTTCCCATCTAATTCAAAGGCCCCTCTTCCTAGGGCTTGCCATAAGCACTAGACTCAGATCTGTTTCTACACGTTTATTTCTGTCTTATTGATCTGTGTCCTAAACCATGCTGTTTTAATCAGGACCTTCCTGAGCTACACTTTAATGTCTGACAGGCACATTCTCAGGTTTTTTCATTTCTAAAAGTTCTGACAATTTTTAAACTTTAATTTTTTCATGTAAGTTTATTTAAAATTTATATGGAAAATACATTTTGTTTCAGTTCCAGGCAACCTGGAATTTGGAGCAAAGTTGCGTTAAACATACACCTTATTTTGAGAGTGGCCCATAGTGTTTTCCCCGCATCCCAACTCCACAGGGAGCCCCAGTAAGTCAGTCTCCCCCAGGTGAGCAGAGGACAGAAGTTCCTGCCTTGCTCTTCCTGAGTGCCCCAGAAGCTCTGCCCTGGGGGCAGTGCCAGAGTTCCAGGCCAGGGAAGGCCAGCCGGGTTCTGCAGCTCAAGAGGCAGGCAGCTTCCTGGGTCAGAGAAAGGCCGCCCAGGAGATGTGCCCCGTTCATCAGTTTCTCAAACCTGAAAATTGCTTAAGAGTTGTGCCTAGTTTCAGCAACCAGGGATTAAATATCACTTAGTGTGAAAATGCTCTTTCACACAACCCACTAATGTTTCTTCTAAATTGGTTTTCTTTGATTTAGTGAATCCAGGTTATGCTGAATTTTACTTCGAAGTATAGCCTGACTATGGTTCTAATATTAGGTAAAAACTAAGACATTTTCTCTTTTATCCATTTCTGGCAAGAATGATAGAAAATTGATTGTGACCAGGATTGTAAATTTTCACTTTGAAAAAATATATGTGTTTTATCAGTACACATTCAAAATGGAAAACAGGGAAGTTACAAAAATTCTTGGTGTAAAAACCTAAGTCACTCACGGTCCTCCCACCCACCAATGGCTACTGCAGGCATTTTGATTGGCACCTCCTGCAGCTTCCCTTTTAACATTTTCTCTGTGTATGAGACCCATTTTCTAAATGAAATTATAATCATGTTATACACCTTTTTAGGACCTGCTTTTTAAACTCTACATTCTTCCGTTAAAATGTAAGATACTGATGGGCATAAACCACTCCATCTTTAAATCATGCTCCTCTTTGTTGGAAGCCAACAATCAAGTCTTCTCCACAGGAGAATGAACTAACCTCGCTTAATGTGAAAAGTGTTACATCAACACCACATAAGTTTACGAAGCCTCTAGATGCAAGAGGCAATCACTTGCCATTGACCCTTTTGCTTGTCACAGAAAATGCTTCCAGGGTCACCTAACAGTTTGGATCCAGCTGGCCCACCTTATAGACTCCCTCACAGCCTTTTACTTCAGGCTCTGCCTGCTGGGCACTGGGCACGTTACAAACATCAGTTTCCAGCGGTCAGGGACTTTGTTTAAATCATGTCAGGCTTTGCCACAGGGGGAAAATCCATTCATTAAGTGCCTGTGGGGTGTGATGTTGCTAGTCACAGGTCTATTTTAGTGGGAAATGTGTGGGAATTTATAGTGTCTCTAGTGGTGGATATTAGACAAACTTATGGGGAATGTTCTGGTCTGCATGTTTGCTGTGGGATGTTGAAGGGAATGGGTGGATTCAGGCTGACCAGCTGGAATGAAAGTGGGAATAGGGAGCAGGATTGCCCTTGTGAAGACCCTAATCCCCAGCACCTCATTCAGTGGCTTGTATTAATTTTCCACTGGAGGCTGGAGCTGTTCCTTTGTGTTACCCACTAGCAAGCATCCAGGGTGCTTTCCATGTGAGACTCATGCCCAGGTGGTGTCTGTTGTGTAGCACACTTCTGAGCACTCACACAGCCTCCCAGGAGCTGCCTGTTCCTGGGATCTGCTGGCAAGCAGAAACCATGGTAATGGTGCTTGCTGGAACTTGGGAGCCTTCATGGCCTGTTGTGAGCTCCTCCCCAAAGCGAGACTCTGCTTTGCTGACAGGTGGTCTTTCCTTCCTCCTGTGCTTCCTAGCAGAGGGGATCATGAGGAGCTCCTGTCTCCCTGCCAGGGCTTGAGCCTGAGTCCCGCCGCCGTTTGGCATCTAGAAAGGACCTTGCCATCTGGGGTATCCCCAGAGCTGCTTGCCTCTTCCCTCCAGTGAGCACCAAGCAGTCTTCCTCCACAGTGGAAGTTGCAACAATACTCTGAGTTGCTTGTTTGACTAACTGTAAGCATTCATAGGTGTTCTAGTCTGTTCCGCCTGCTTCCACAGAAGTACTACACACCAGGGGCTTAGGCAGCAAACATGTATTTCTCACCGTTCCAGAGCCTGGGAAGTCCCGGGTCAAGGCGCCGGCAGATCCAGTGTCTGGTGAGAGCCCCTTCCTGGTCCTCCGATGGCCTCCTCTGGTTGTCCTCACACGCAGGGAGTCGAGAGTGAGGTCCGACTCAGATGCCTGTTCTAAAGACACTCACAAATCCTGTCATCGGGGTCCCTCGTTCGTGAGCTGACACCAAAGGCTCTGCTTTATGACACACAGCCCTCGGGTTAGGACTTCAGCATGTGAATCTGGGGGACACAGGCACTCCGTCTACAGGAAGGGTCCGGAAGGGTGCTGCTGCAACAACATCAAAGGCGGGTGTGGAATAGAAGAAAAAGTCGGAACAGAAAATATTTTCAACTGTGAAACACGTGTGTGTGTGACAGAAGCAGACAGAACACAAAAATAGGTGCTGCAGTGCCGGAAGTACCATGTGTGCATCTCAGAGAGGTGTGTGGATGTCTGCAACCAGTCTGAAATGCGGCAGACCAGGGTGATGGGTGGGCAGTTATGTGATGGGGCAGAGGACAGTCGTTAGCCCTGGTCGCATCCAGGTGCTGGGTTCAGGTTTTTTTGTTTTTTGTTTTTTGTTTTTTTTTCTGTAAAGCCTTTTCCAGTCTTGTTTATGTTTGAAATTTTAATAAAATGTTGGGAAAACCGTGCATAGAGGAGACAGGTGGGATTAAATAATGTGTGTGTGTTTGTGTGTGTGTGTGTGTGTGTGTGTGTGTCTAACTGATGGTCAAAAGATGGTGCATGTCGGGAGGCCTAGGCAGGCAGATCACAAGGTCAGGAGATCGAGACCATCCTGGCTAACACGGTGAAACCCTGTCTCTCCTAAAAATACAAAACATTAGCTTGCTTTGATGGCACCACCTGTAATCCTGTTACTTGGGAGGCTGAGGCAGGAGAATCTCTTGAACCCGGGAGGTGGAGGTTGTAGTGAGCCAAGATCGTGCCACTGCACTCCAGCCTAGGCAACGGAGCAAGACTACGTCTCAAAATAAATTAATTAATTTTAAAAAAAGATGGAGCACGAGAGTGTGTTGGAGACACATTCAGATGTCCAAGGGGAACTGAGTGAGGGAGACTGCAAGTGGGGCAGGGCTGGGAGCACTGAGGATGCAGCACAGGATGTGTGGGCATGTCTGGACCCACACCCAGAGGTCAGCTTGGGCAGAGCAGAGGAGCTCGGAGAGGAAAGGAGGGCAGAGGCAGCTACCATAGGGCTGTCTCTCTGCACTGAGAGCTGAGCACTCATACACCCAGCAAAGGGTATAAGGCTAAGGGCGCAGGTCCTCGCAGATGTCCTGCGTGCTCCCTCCCAAGAGGCTGCGCAGCAAGAGGGAGGCTGTACAACTTGACCCCTCCCATCCCCATCAGGCTGCAGTGCCCAGTTTTCCTTCTGTGGCCCCAGAGATTCAGAAGGACCCACCTGAAGATGTAGGGTTTGTCTTTCACTCCACTGAGGAGAGCCCCATTCTGACCATGGAAGGTCACACCCTGGCCCTTTACTCCAGTGGCCACAGTCACTGAGAGTCTGATGGGGACTGGCCTGCACCCCCAGACCTGGCCTGTGAGCTGATTCTCTTAGCTGCAGGCTCAGTCCAGGACCTGCCTCTGATCCTGCTGCTCTGATATCCCCCAGAGGCATCCCAGGCCCACCTCTCTCACTCTTTGCAGGAATCCAAAGCTCCTCTTAGCAGAGTGATCAGAAACTAATTGGCACCGTAACCTGCATTTGGACTTTGGCATCAGACAGACCTGGGTTCTAGGCCAGTGTGGAGATGCTGCTGGTTCTATAACCTCGTAAGTTTTTAGTCCACTCTGAGCCCCTATTCCTCACAAGGATATGGGGGATGTTAGTATCGCTTCCCAAGAAGGTCATGTGTTGTGAACGTCACTGCCAGGGTCTAGCTTAGGGATGCCCAGTTAATAGTATGGTGGTTGCCTCTTTCTCCTTGTTTTGGATCCCAGGTGCCCAGAGTCATACTAATCCCAATCCTGGGTGGGTACACCGATTCATCCTTGATCTGACTGACCTGCTTCCTTCACTGACTCTGTATTTTGTTTATTTATGATAATGGAGGAAGCACCAAAATCAAAAGCAGAGTCTGACGTCGTCTTTGTCTGCTGTCAGGGCCCCCATTCCAAGTTCTTGCACCCTGCTCATGTTCTTCATTCTCTTGCTTTCCTTTAAATTTTGTTCCTTAGATGGATGTATGTGTATGTGTGTGTGTATGTGTGTGTGCGTGTATATATATATATAGAGAGAGAGAGAGAGAGAGAGAGGTATAATATTCCTAAAGAGTACATACATGCAATACATTGGTTACTTTTTCCTTTTTCTTTTAACAGAAAGGATGTTGTGTGTATGTAATATCTGGAGTCTTTGGTGAATTACTTTTTTCACTTAATACTGACTTGCCAAGGTCCGTCCATACCGTGTGTCGCTGTAGTCTGTTTGCGTTTGCTTCTGTGGCTGTTCCACCCCATACCGCACTTAATTACCCCCTCTGCTATGGTTGGGCATGGAGACGGTTTCCAGTTTTTCACTACCCAGCTGTGCAGCTCAATCTTGACAGATCTCCTGTTGTACAGGTGCAACCATTTCTCCCGGGGCTATTCCTGGTGGTGCAATTGCTAGAATGTCCAGCTCTCAGAGATAAGGCCACTGTTTTTTAAGGGTGTTGCACATGTTACACTCTCACAGCAGGGTATAAGAACTCCTATTACTTCGTGTCCTCTCCACACTTGGAATTGACAGTCGAATAGTGTGAACTGGTGGCTTATTGTGGCCTCCTCCAGTATTTTCCTCATTATTAATGAATCTGAACACATGTGAGCCATATGAGTTTTCTCTTCCATGAAGCACTTGCTCATGTCCCTAGTCCATTTTTCCATTGGACTCTTTGTGATTTTCTCATTGATTTATCTCAGTTTTTATATATTCTTTATACATACTTTTTGTCAGTTGGGTGAATTACAGATAGAGTCTGTCCATGTGCAACTTAACTCCATGTTTAATTTAATACACCATTCTGGAAACCAGATCATGCATTACAATATAGTCATGTTTATTCATATTGTAAAAGGAATGCTTTTTGTTCTTGATTAATGAATCTATCCACCAAAATATCCAAAAGATAGCCATCTATTGTTTCTACTAAAGGTTTTAAGTTTTGATTTTGAGAGCCAAGTCTTTATCTTTGGTTGATTTCAGTGTATGGTGTGAGGTAGAGATCTAACTTCATTCTTTCCTCTATGGATTTGTATTGTTTCCAGCTCCATTCATTGAACAGGTCCTCTCCCCACTGGCATAAAAAGCTACCTGTGTCCTCAGCTCCATTTATGCACATACTTGAGTCTATTCCTGGGCTGTGTAGTCAATTCCACTTGTCAGTTTGTCTATTCCTACAGTGTGCCCCTATTAACGAATTTCTTATCATCTTATTTCCCATAGCTTCATAAGTTCTGAGAAGTAAGTACTCCCTCTCTCTCCCACGAAAGACTCTATTCAGTATTATGGTCACAAACCCCACTCTTTCCTTTCCAGCGCGTCCCCCATTCTCCCACCTGACATACCTCTGGTGTCCTGACATCAGACCCTTCTTATCTCCTGTGGGTTGGCAGAGGCTAGCTGCTTGCTGTGTGGGGTCAGCAACATGTTCCATATATGGATACTTAGCTACCACCCTTGTGCTTAACCTCACATCCCAACCCCATCCTCACTCCTCCCCCTTTCACTGGGACCCCTGGGACCCACCGTATCTTGGGACCCTGGAGCTTCTCCATTATTCAGTGGGGAAGACAACCTCTTTTAACTCAGCATCTTTGTCCAAGGCACTTCAGCTTTTTAAAAATCCAATCTCCCAATCTCTGACTTTTAATTAAAAAGTTCAAGCTATATATATATATATATATATATATATATATATATATATGTATGTGTGTGTGTGTGTGTGTGTGTATAATATTTAAAGTAATTACTGATAAGAAATGATTCACTTCTGCTATTTAGCTTTTTGCATTCTGTGTATCGTATATATTTTTTATTTCTCAATTCCTGCCCATTTAAAAATTCTTTAGTTGAATGTTTGTAATGTTCCATTTTGATCCGTTTGTTCTTTCCTTTTTGTACATTTTTCAGTTATCTTCCTAGTGGTTACATTGGGGATAATAATTAATATCTTAAACTTATAACACCATAGTTTGAATACCAACTTAGATTTTTTTTTTGAGACTGAACTTGCTCTGTTGCCCAGGCTGGAGTGCACAGTCTTAACTCACTGCAACCTCCTACTCCTGGGCTCAAGCAATCTTTCCACCTCAGACCTCCAAGTAACTAGGACTACAGGCACACATCACCACACTTAGCTAATTTTAAATTGTTTTTTGTGGAAATGGGGTATCATTATATTGCCCAGGCTGGACTTGAACTCCTGGTCTCACACGATCCTCCCACTTTAGCTTCCCAAAGGCTGAGATTACAGGTGTAAGCCACTACAGTCAGCTCCAACTTAGTTTCAATAGTACACAAACACTGCTTTTATCCATCTCCATCCCTCACCCTGTATATTGCTGTTGTCATTGATTACACCTTTATACAGTGTGCCCCTATTAACAATGTTTATAGTTATTGTATTATGCATTTGACTTTTAAATTTTATAGAAAAAAAAGAGTCACAAGCCAAAATTATTGACTTGTAATTTATATATTATAAATACCTGTAATATTATATACAATATTATTGACTTGTATATTTACCTATGTTCTTTATTTCTTTGTATGGTTTTGAGTTACTGTCTAGTGTCTCTTCATTTAAGACTAAATAATTTCTTTAACATTTCTTTTAGGGTAGGTCTACTGGTAATGAATTCCCTCAACTTTTGTCTATCTGAGAATGTCTTAGTTATTGCTTCATTCTGGAAGGATAGATTTGTCACATACAGAATTCTTGATTGACAGGTGTTTTCCCCCTTCCAGGGCATTTAAATATGTCACCCCACTGCCTTTGAGCCTCCTTAGTTTCTATTGAGAAATCACCAGATAATTTTATTAAGGACACCTTGATTGTGATTAGTCACTTCTATCTGCCTGCCTTCAAAATTCTCTCATTGTCTATGTGTTGACAATCCAACTGTAATGTGTCTTGGCATAGATCTTTTGGAGTATAGCCTGCTTGGAATTCGTTGAGCTCCTTGGATGTGTAGATTCATTTCTTTAATTAGATTTGGGAAGTTTTCAGCCATTATTTCTTTAAATACAGTGGTCTCCTGTTCCCCCATTATCTGTGGGGGATACGTTCCAAGAATCCCAGTGAATATCTGAAACTGTAGATTGTACCAAACTCTGTATACAGTATGTTTTTTTTCCTGTACATTACTGGGCAGATAGTGTATACAGCATGGATATGCTGGACAAAGGGATTATTCATGTCCTGAGTGGGCAGAGCAGGGCAGAATGACATTTCATCATGCTACTGAGAACTACACACAATTTAAAACTTGTGAATTGTTTATTTCTGGAATTTTCCATTTAATATTATTGGACTGTGGTTGCCCAAAGGTAACTGAAAGTGCAGAAAACAAAACGGCTGATAATGGGGGAACACTGTATTTTTCTGCCTCTTTCCTTTTCTCCTTTAGAGACTCCTGTGTTGCATATGTTGGTACCCTTGATGGTATCTCACAGTTCCTTCAAGCTCTGTTCATTTTCTTTCATGCTTTTTTTTTTCTGTTTCTCAGACAGAGTAATTTCAGTTGTCTTCAAGTTAGCTGATCCTTTCTTCCACTTGCTCAAATCTGTTGAAATCTTTTAATGAACTTTTTATTTCAGTTATGTACTTTCCACCTCCAGTTTCTTTTTGTTTTTTTAAAAATATATAATTTCTGTCTCTATTAATAATCTAATTTGCTCATGTGTAATTTTCCTATTTTAGTTAGTTATTTGTCAGTGACTTCCTTTAGTTCACTGAGCATATTTAAGACAGCTGCTTTAATGTCTTTGACTAGTAATTCAAATGTCTGAGCTTTCACAGACATAGTTTAGGCCAAGTTTTTTTCTCCTGTGAATGGGCCATATTATTCTATTTCTTTATATGCTCTATAATTTTTTGTTAAAAACTGGATATTCTGAGTATCATGATGTGGTAACTCTTAAAATCAAGGGCTTCTCCTGCTCTGGGACTGTGGATTTTCTCTTGTTAAAGGCTGGATCCATCAGTTTGTGACTTTTTCAAACTGCTTTTGCAAAATGTGTATTTCTTGTCACTGAAGTTGTTCTTCCTTTATCTCTATGACCAGTTAGTGAACTACCAAAGATTTCCTCAAATATCTAGCTACAAACAAGGGGGAAGGTCTGTCTCTTTAAATCTTCCAGTGGATGCTGCTGGAGGAAGCCACTGCTGCCAAGTGGATCAAAACCAAGGCAAGCCTCTGTATTGATCCCTCAGGGCATGTACCACGTCAAATTTTTTGAGGACAAGGTCCCTGATGCTCACTCTGACATCAGCCAGCTGCTCCAGGAATGTGGGTTGCTGCCCTTATAGGCACAGCAAGACTAAGAAATGGAGGTGGTAGCTGGCTCATGTCCACCACTCACAAAGGACCAGCAGCTCGCTCTTTCGCTCTTTCGCTCTTTTGCTCTTTCCTTCTTTCCTCTTTCCTTTTTCTTTTCTCTCTTTTTTTTTTTAAGGCAGTCTTGCTCTGTCACCCAGGCTAGAGTGCAGTGGCGCAATCTCCACTCACTGTAAGCTCCACCTCCCGGGTTCACACCATTCTCCTGCCTCAGCCTCCTGAGTAGCTGGGACTACAAGCGCCCACCACCACACCCAGGTGATTTTTTTTTTTTTTAATTTTTTTTTATTTTTAGTAGAGACAGAGTTTCACCATATTAGCCAGGATGGTCTTGATCTCCTGACCTCGTGTTCAGCCCGCCTTGGCCTCCCAAAGTGCTGGGATTACAGGCGTGAGCCACCGCACCAGGCCAGCTTCTCCTTTCTTCAAGCATTCTCCCATAGATGCCTGACCAGGTTCCAGAGTTTCCAAATAATTCATTGCAATTGCTCTTTGTAGCTCAGTGGTTGTTCCAGTGGAAGGACGAGCCTCTATAGCTTCCTACAATACCATTTTGTCCTTAGGTAAACTACCTCTGCATTTTTATGTACAGACTTAAACACAGTTTTACAACATTATCTACATTCTTCCTCACCAAGCTCAATTTCACAATCCTCCACCTCTCATACTTTGTCATGCTTTTATTTTCACTTCAAATTAATATTTTATTTTCTCTTTATTCTCAGTAATTTTTGGATTGGTTTGGTGGTACCTTAGCTCTCCTTTGTTTATTGAGTCCTGTCACTTCCTTCTGTACATTTTTTCGTTGTACTTCTCTGTGTCTACCAAGACTACTGCGCCCACTGCAATAATCTGGTGGCAGACACTCCCATTGTTGCCTATGGTTTGGGAAGTTTTGCAGTAGCATTCACTGCCTGGCTGCTCAACCTGCAAGTCCCCCAGCTAATTGTCCCATCAGGAGCCCCTGCCCAGCTGAGCATCCACTGCTCCTCACTGGCAATTCCTGGGGGGCTCTTCCAGGTTCGGCAGCACGCTCCTGACGAATGCCTTCTGCACTGGCTTCCATTTGCATTCTTTCCTTCTAGGAGTTATCATTTCTGATCCAACAAAGGTTTCCCTTCTTGCTTTTCTTTGATGTCCTGTCTTTACTCATTTATAGATCCATTTATATCCTGATTATAATTTGTAAGGATTGGATCAGAGAAGGGGGACTTTAGCATGTGATAGATAGGCTGTTTTGATTTAGAAGTCTCCTAGTGACTTTTTTGCTTGTGGGTCTTTCAAAAACTTTCAAAGCAAGATTTTGCACATTTCTGGTCTCTAATTCCTGACACATTCAGCATTGCAAGTTAAGATAAGCCCGAACTCCAAACCTTTGCAAAGTCTGGGCAGCAACACAGTCACTTCTCCTGCCACCTGGCCAGCACATATAAGCCATCAAGTCCTTGGCTGGCTGGGCTGGTGTAGCATCAGGGCAGAGAGCAAAACACCTTACTCAAGATGTGGGTGTGAAAGCACTTCAGGCTCCCTGACAGCCAGAACTCACCACAATCAAGCAAGAGTTGTGAGAAGAAGGTGCCAGGCACGGGATGACCTCTTGTGGGCCCATGTTTCTCCACTTTTCATGCTAGAAATCCAAACTAGCCTCCTTGGCTACCACAAGACCCTCTTATTGATCAGGGAAAGCACTCTTTGTCGCTGTATCAGCACACAGGCAGAAGAAAAAGCAACATTCTTCCAGTAGTGCGGTCTTATCACTATCTTCACAAAAACGAAGGCTCCAAAACTCAGCGAGGTGAAGCGATTGCCCCCGTCACAAGCTCATCTCTGAACTGTACTCTCGTTTACACATGTTGTCCACTTCGGCAGTATAACAAACATTCCATCACACGTTCTCTGTTGTTTCTCTTTCTGAACATCGCAAACAGGCTGCAACAAGAACGAAGACAGCCCGTGAAAACCGACAGTGCTGAAAGTGAAGACTGAGATTCAGGTGAGATATGTGGCAGTACGGGTCACGTTGAAATCTACCCAAGTTTGGTTCTCTAGAGAGTGCAATATCTTCTTTAAAAAATCACCAGTGCAAACTCAAGGGCTAGGATGCTTGTTGTTTCCTTGTCTCTTGATGTCAACAGTAACCCCAGAATGTGAGCCACGTGTCTGTCTTTAGAAGTAGTGCACGGCAGACGAGGTATGAAAATATCGATTCATCTTTATTTTCTAGGCAGTAAACAATGTATACGTTGTAGACCGCTCATTTTCATCTTGCTTTAAGTCTAAGAATTATTTTCACCCAGTTGTACTAATCTAAGAACTTTAAATAATGAACACCTGCCATTTTAAGATGGTTTCTGATTAGAAGCCTCTGGCCCTACCTATCCTAGCTTTCTGCTCAAACCTTGAGGATGATCCATAGAACGCAGTGAAATTTAACTGTGAAACAAATGATCATTGACTTCCAGAATCAGGGGGAAAGTTTACTCACTAGAAGGCTAAAGGAATTTGCTATGAGGCTCACACATGAGTTGGCAAACCATCCAGCCATGCTCTGCCATCAGAATAGGAAGCCTGAGCACTTGAAACCAGAGGAGCATGCGCTCCCTCCACTTCTGTATCCCCTCAGCTAAGAAACACGAGACATGATAGGATCTGAAAATGAGACCTCAACCCTTTCTCTAAGCTGTTACCTGTGCTTTCCAAGGCAAAGCAAGCTCCTTTGCACCCTGAACTCTACCATTCAGTACCTGCCTTCTCACAATGCTTCAGAGAGGCACCTCCCAAAAACTAGCTGGACAGGAAAAGGGTATAAACACACACTGAATCCTCAAAGGCATGATCCATACAAGAAAAGTCCTATGATCGGGGAAAACATGAAGAGCCCTGGGATCCTCAGAGTTCCTGTGCTCCAGGCAGCTTCCACAGCTGGCTGGGTGCCCTGGAGCCCTGAGGAAGGTCAAGGTCTCCCAGCAGCACAGCCCTGACCAGCACCCTAGAGGACAAGAGGTCAGGACTGATGGTTCTGTGTATATCCTGTGAAAATGTTGCAGAACTGGGAATAGACATCACCAGGAAAGCCCAGAAAGACAGCAAACCTAGGAAAATTGTTCTCTAGAAAAACAGTGTTTGAGATGCATAGCACAGGGGCTGAATGAGGCAGGAGTCAAAATCATAATTGGAGACAAGCTGAGATGAGAAGACAAATCCACTGAGATCAAAGGGGAGCTGAATGAGATATGGAAAGATTGCAAGAAACTGACCATGAAATTGCAAAATCAAAATCTTTCAAGGAAACATGAAGTAAATTGGTGCTGTAAAAAACTGTCTCAGTGATATGGAGGACAAACTTAAGAAGCTACAACTTGAGTTCATGTAAAATGTCTACAGAACCGCACCTGATACTACGTGTATTTGGCTTATGATTCTGATGACTGAGCTATGTATGTGGTGATGGTCTCAGCCTTCTTCCACTAACAGCAGAAGGTGAAGGGAGCTGACATGTGCAGAGATCACATGGAGAGAGGGGAGGTGAAGGGGTGGAGGAGGCTCCAGGCCCTTTTCAACAAGAGCCCATGGGTTGGTTAGAGCAAGAACTACTAGAGCTGAACTCACTCCTTTCAGCGGGAGGGCTTTAATCTCTTTGCAAGGGGTCCACCCCCATGACACAAACACCTCCTGTGAGGCCCCATCTCCAACACTGGAGATCAAATTTCAACATAAGGTTTGGAAGGGTCAGATGTCCAAAAAGAGCACGTTCCCATGGCAGAGCTTGATTAGTGATTGAAACAAGATGGTTCAGTGTGTTTTATAGAAGTTCAAACTCAGCCAACCACAGCTTGTCTGCTGAAGTTACAGATAATTTCAGGTCACATTATTTATTGTTTGCATGTTCTTTATCATTTGCATTATGTTTGAATGAGGCTAAATCATTTCTGAAGCATCTGGTTTTCCTAGGGTGCTTTTGAAATGATTTAGCCTCATTCAAAAACAAATATTCACCACTAGGGTTTTATACAGCAAATGTTGGCTGTGATAACGTCTTACAGTTGTGAATTACTGTAGCCCACATGAAACACTTCTTCAGTATGCCTTCCCCTTCTCAAAGTGCCTGTGGGTAGGAGTCAGTCACTCGTATCTCTAGAAAAGGAAATGGTGGCTAAGAGAGTTGTCTGATTTTTACATAATCCCAGAAAGGACTTAAGGTAGATTTTAAAGATCGTGGAATACAGACTGATGGCATAAAGGGAAAAGGGAGGGGAAAGAAAGAAGGTAGTGATACGAAGCCTGAGGTTCTAGTCACGTGGCAAGTCACTTACCAGGATTGGACAATGCTCTGAAAACTGAGGAAGTTAGGGTTGTGTGTGTGTGTGCGCGCGTGCGTTTCCGCGTCCATGTGAGTGTGAGAAGTTAGGGGGTGTGTGCGCGTGCGTGTCCATGTGAGTGCAAGAAGTTAGGGGGTGTGTGCGCGTGCGTGTCTATGTCCATGTGAGTGCGAGAAGTTAGGGGGTGTGTGCACGTGCGTGTCTATGTCCATGTGAGTGCGAGAAGTTAGGGGGTGTGTGCGCGTGCGTGTCTATGTCCATGTGAGTGCGAGAAGTTAGGGGGTGTGTGCACGTGCGTGTCTATGTCCATGTGAGTGCGAGAAGTTAGGGGGTGTGCGCGCGTGCGTGTCCATGTGAGTGCAAGAAGTTAGGGGGTGTGTGTGTGCGCGTGTCTATGTCCATGTGAGTGCGAGAAGTTAGGGGGTGTGTGCGCGCGTTTCCGCGTCCATGTGAGTGCGAGAAGTTAGGGGGTGTGTGCGCGTGCGTGTCTATGTCCATGTGAGTGCGAGAAGTTAGGGGGTGTGTGCGCGTGCGTGTCCATGTGAGTGCAAGAAGTTAGGGGGTGTGTGCGCGTGCGTGTCTATGTCCATGTGAGTGCGAGAAGTTAGGGGGTGTGTGCGCGTGCGTGTCTATGTCCATGTGAGTGCGAGAAGTTAGGGGGTGTGTGCGCGTGCGTGTCCATGTGAGTGCAAGAAGTTAGGGGGTGTGTGCGCGTGCGTGTCTATGTCCATGTGAGTGCGAGAAGTTAGGGGGTGTGTGTGTGCGCGTGTGTGTCCGAGGAAATTAGGGTTGTGTGTGTGCGCGCATGCGTGTCTGTGTCCATGTGAGTGCGAGAAGTTGGGTGTGTGCGTGTCCGTGTCCATGTGAGTGCGAGAAGTGGGGGTGTGTGTGTGCGCGTGCGTGTCTGAGGAAGTTAGGGTTGTGTGTGTGCGCGCATGCGTGTCTGTGTCCATGTGAGTGCGAGAAGTTGGGTGTGTGCGTGTCCGTGTCCATATGAGTGCGAGTGTAAGTATTCTTAAAGGCATCAATGAACTGAGGCGACATAAGGAATTTTCAGGCCGGGGTTGAAGGCACAGAGGAACCCAGAGAGAAACCCAGTGGGGAGTGCAGCTGGCCTTTGCCCCGAGGGTGTTTGGGAAACCTGGTGAACTTCAGCTTTACAAGAGGCAAAAAGAGAAGATCAAGCTGAGAGCACAGCCAAAATGGCAAGCCAATCAGTAATCTCTTAAAGTTGGCACCCCCAGATGGCGGTACCCTCATTGCAGTGGCAAAGTGGAAGTAACTCACTTCTCCACCCGCAAAGGAATCAGGAGTGATCAGTCATCTCGAGCCCTGGAGCTGAAAGAAAAAGAGAAAAAACACTGCCGAGTATTTGGAGCAAAGGTTGTCCCTAACTGTGTACGAGGTGGGTGACCGAAACTCCCCAAGCTGAGAGTTTAACGTAGACTGATTCTGCACTGATCATTCCCAGGGGCCAAGCATCATTCCTTCGGAGTAACAAACCTTCATCCTAAGGCTCAAAGATTTCTCACAAATAAAACTACAAGCGAATGAGCAACTCTCAATGAAAAATAACTCACCGCACGTGAAAACAAAGCACTGTGAGTGAGAAGCAACAGAAACCATAGTAGAAACAGACACACAAATACTTCAGATATTGAATTTGGCCGACCAAAACATAAAGAAAACACAAACTCAAAAATATCTGGAGAGAACAGAAAACTATTTTTTAAATTACCAAGCAGATGTGGAAAAATACCAAATAAAACTAATACAAATGAGAAATATCACTGATTTTTTTTTAATTGATGGATGGATTTGACAACAAAATAGACACAATTGAAAAGTGAATTAGAGAACTAGAATCTAGAGGTGAACAAATTACTGAAATAGACACAAAGTGACAGAAATGGGAAATGTGAAAGACATTAATGAGAATACAGTTTGAAGACTGTGTTATGTTTAGTTAGAGTCCCAGAAACAGAAAAGAGAAAATTGGGAAGAGGTCGTATTTAAGGAGATTAGGCTGAGAATTTGCCAATATTGTTAGAAGACACCAACTCACAGATTTTTAAAGTGCAGTGAATCCAAGAAGGGTAAATAAAATTCTAGACACAACATAACTCAATTGATAAATGCTTTAAAGAAAAAATTTATATACATATATATTTTTAAGAAAAAATATATATACAATATATATATTTAGATGGAGTCTCGCTCTGTCGCCCAGGCTGAAGTGCAAGGGTGTGATCTCGGCTCACTGCAAGCTCCACCTTCCGGGTTCACGCCATTCTCCTGCCTCAGCCTCCTGAGTAGCTGGGACTACAGGCACCCGCCACCACCCCCGGCTAATTTTTTGTATTTTTAGTAGATACGGGGTTTCACCATATTAGCCAGGAAGATCTCGATCTCCTGACCTCATGATCCACCCACCTTGGCCCCCCAAAGTGCTGGGATTACAGGCGTGAGCCACCGCACCAGGCCAAAGGAAATGTTTTTTAAAATATGTAGTGATAAAAGATGGGTTGTCTTTCAAAAAGATATAAGAGGATTAAAACCACGCAAAAAACTAAAAAGCAAAGGAAATGAGAGTTATTAATGTAAATTATAAATTGAAATTCTACTTACATCTAATTTTTGCTGTTCAACCATGTTTTTTGATCTAGCTCTCTGATTCCATACATTCCAGACTTCTCAGTGGATTTGTAATAAACTATAAATAAAAATAGCTCTCATTTATAAAGTCATGTGGAAACATTGTTAAAATTAAACATATTGAAAAAAAAAAAAAAAGATATATTTCCCAAGAAGAACAATAGAAAATGGCCTATGTCAGTCGTGCGCTCATCTCTAAGCTTTCTGGAAGGATGGGGAGGGCAGGAGCCTTGCTCAGGAGGACTCTCACTAGACCCAGCTGGGAGTGGGGCTAAGCCAAGGTGATGATCCTCCCAGAAACCAGCCCTGCCTCTCCAGGGAAGAGGGTGGGATAAAAGCCACTGGTGGGTTTCCATCACAAGTAGAGCTGAGCTCCCTCCCTGGTGGCTGCTCAAAGAGTGACTTTGTTTTGTCCTGCAGAAGCTGAGGTGCCCCTGTGATCCAGGTCTTCCACCCTGAAACCCCACCCCTGCATCAAGGTCCTGCCTGGAGAGTCTACCTTGCAAAGCTTCCTGCTCCTGCACATGCCACAGGCCAGCAACCAGAGCCCATCATCTCAGAGGCCCCTGTATGTCCTTCGAAGGAACCAGGACCCTCAGAGCCCAGCATCCATCACTGTCATCATCATCACAACCAAAGAAGAGCAAGCCTGGCAGGCGGGGTTACATCTCCAGGATGATGGGCTGCCAGCAACTGCACAGGATACGGCTACCTGCTTAACTGTGCTATCCAGCCAGCCAGCCAGCTGCAGGGCCTCTTGCTGCTCAAGAAGAGCTGATGGGCCGGGGGTATTGGATCACACGTGTGGGCACAGTACTGAGAAATGAGAGCACAGTGCTGGGAAATGGAAGCATAGTACTCAGAAATGGAAGCATAGTACTGGGAAATGGGAGCACAGTACTAGGAAATGGGAGCACAGAGTACTGGGAAATGGGAGAACAGTACTGGGAAATGGGAGCACATAGTATTGGGAAATGGGAGAACACAGTACTGGGAAATGGGAGCACAGCACTGGGAAATGAGAGCACAGAGGACTGGGAAATGGGAGCACAGGACTGGGAAACGGGAGCACACGGCACTGCGAAATGAGAGCACATTACTGGGAAATGGGAGCACACAGCACTGGGAAATGGGAGCATAGTACTGGGAAATGGGAGAACAGTACTGAGAAATGGGAGTACTGAGAAATGGGAGCACAGAGTACTGGGAAATGGGAGCACAGTGCTGGGAAATGGGAACACAGTACTAGGAAATGGGAACACAGAGTACTGGGAAATGGGAGAACACAGTATTGGGAAATGGGAGCACATAGTATTGGGAAATGGGAGAACACAGTACTGGGAAATGGGAGAACACAGTACTGGGAAATGGGAGAACACAGTACTGGGAAATGGGAGCACAGTGCTGGGAAATGGGAACACTGTACTAGGAAATGGGAGCACAGAGTCTGGGAAATGGGAGAACACAGTATTGGGAAATGGGAGCACACAGTACTGGGAAATGGGAGCACACAGCACTGGGAAATGGGAGCATAGTACTGGGAAATGGGAGAACAGTACTGAGAAATGGGAGTACTGAGAAATGGGAGCACAGAGTACTGGGAAATGGGAGCACAGTGCTGGGAAATGGGAACACAGTACTAGGAAATGGGAGCACAGAGTACTGGGAAATGGGAGAACACAGTATTGGGAAATGGGAGCACATAGTATTGGGAAATGGGAGAACACAGTACTGGGAAATGGGAGAACACAGTACTGGGAAATGGGAGCACAGTGCTGGGAAATGGGAACACAGTGCTGGGAAATGGGAGCACAGAGTCTGGGAAATGGGAGAACACAGTATTGGGAAATGGGAGCACGTAGTATTGGGAAATGGGAGAACACAGTACTGGGAAATGGGAGCACACAGCACTGGGAAATGGGAGCATAGTACTGGAAAATGGGAGCACAGTACTGAGAAATGGGAGTACTGAGAAATGGGAGCACAGTATGAGAAATGGGAGCCCACAGTACTGGGAAATAGAAGCATAGTATGGAGAAATGAAGGCACACAGTACTGTGAAATGGGAGGTCAGTACTGGGAAATGAGAGCACGGTTCTGGAAAATAGGAGCACACAGTACTGAGAAATGGGAGCACAGTACTGGGAAACCCCATATCTGGATTCTGAGTTCTTCAGCCTAGCCCAGACTTCTTATCTTAGTAGACAACAAGAGTCAAGAGAAGACCAGAGAACTGCAGGCATCCTCTATATTTTAATGAACTCTGCAATTTAATCTGTAGTCATATTTTAAAAGATAATCAGTTTTCTAAATATATCTATGACATTGGGCTGTTTTTGTGTTTCTATAAAGAAATACCTGAGGCTGGGTAATTTATTCTAAAAGCAGGTTTAACTGGCTCACAGCTCTGCAGGCTGTACAGGAAGCACGGTGCTGGTATCTGCTTGGCTTCTGGTGAGGCCTCAGGAAGCTTCTGTCATGGCAGGAGGTGGGGTGGGAACCAACACGTCATGTAGTGAGAGCAGGAGCAAGAGAGAGTGGTGGGGTTGGCGGGGGTGCCATACATTTTTAAATGACCAGATCTCAAGTGAACGACCAGAGCAAGAACTCACTCATCACCAAGGGGATGGCACTAAACTATTTATGAGGAACCTGCTCCCATGATTCAAACACCTCCCACCAGGCCCCACCTCCAGCACTGGGGATTACATCTCAACGTGGGACTTGGAGGGGACAAACATCCAAGCTATATCATTCCACCCCTGGTCCCTCAAATCTCATGTCCAACTCACCTTGCAACATGCAATCATCCCTTCCCAATAGTCCCTGAAAGTCTAAACTCATTCCAGGATCAACTCAATCAAAATGCCAAGTCTAAAGGCTCCTCTGGAGATGAGTTCCTTCCACCTATGAGCCTGTGAGATCAAAAACAAGTTATTTACTTCGCAGACAATGGATACAATGATGGTACAGGTACTGGGTAAACATACGTATTCCAAGAGGAAAATACTGGCCAAAAGAAAGAGGCTACAGGCCCCAAGCAAGTCCGAAACTCAGCAGGGCACACATTAAACCTTAAAGTTCCAAAATAATCTCCTTTGACTTCATGAGGCACACTGGTGTGAGGCGTGGGCTCCCAAGGCCTTGTACAGCTCCACCCCTGTGCCTTTGCAGCTTGCGGCCCCTGCAGCCAATCTCATGGGTTAGAGTTAAGTACTTGTGGCTTTTCCAGGCTGAGGCTGCTGCCAGTAGATCAAACATTCTGGGGTCTGGAGGGCAGAGGCCCTCTACCCGTAGCTCCACTACGCAGTGCCCTGGAGGAGTCTGTGTGGGCTCCAACCCTACATTTCCTCCCAGCATTGCCCTCATAGAGTATCTCTGTGAGGGCTCTGCCGCTGCAGCAGGCTTCTGCCTGGGCAGCCAGGTTTTCCCACACATCCTCTGTAATCTAGAGGGAAGCTGCCAATCCCCCTTCACTCTTGTGTTCTGTGTTCCTGCAGAGTTCACACTACTTGGAAGTCACCAAGGCTTACCCTCTAGAGCAGCAGTCCACACTGTACCTGGAGACTGTTGAACCACCACTGAACCACCTGAAGAAGTTGGGATACAGGTACCAGTGTCCCCAGGCTGCACAGGGCATCAGGGCCCTAGTCCTGGCCCATTAAGCCATTCTTTTCTGCTTGGCCTCTGGGCCTGTGATGGGAGGGGCTACTGCAAAGATCTCTGAAATGTCTTCAAGGTCTTTTTCCCATTGTCTTGGATATTAGCACTTGGCTCCCTTTTAGCCATGCAAATCTCTCTAATAGGTGGTTGCTCTGCAGCCTGTTTGGATTCCTCTCCTGAAAACATTTTTTCCTTTCTCTACCACATGGCTAAGCTGCAAATGTTCCAAACTGTTACACCCTGCTTTCCTTGTAGGTATAAATTCTAACTTTAAGTCATTCATTTGCTCCCATATCTGATCATAGGTGATTAGAAGCAGCCATGCCACTTCTTGAATGTTGAGCTGCTTAGAAATGTCTTCTGCCAGACACCCTAAGTTACCATTCTTAAGTTCAAACTTCCACAGATCACTAGGACACGAATACAATGCAGCCAAGCTCTTTGCTAAGGCACACGAGGGTGACCTTTGCTCCAGTTCCCAATAACTTCCTCGTTTCCATCTGAGACCTTGTCAGCCTGGCCTTCATTATCCATATTTCTATCTGCATTTTGCTTCCAGCCCCTTAATGAGTCACTGAGTTCCAAACTTTCCCTCACTTTTCTGTCTTCTTCTGAGCCCTCCAAAGTCTTCCAACCTCTGCTCATTACCCAGTTCCAAACCTGCTACCACATTTTCAGGTATCTTTATAGCAATGTCCTGCTCCTCAGTGCCAATTTTCTGAATGAACCCATTGTTGCATTGCTATAAAGAAATAACTGAACCTGGGTAATTATTGACAAGAGACCTGAATCCATAGGTATTCATGATGAGTAATTCATGACAAGCTGCACAAATGGAAATAAGAAATCCAGGCCTAGATGCATTGTAGGGTAAGGCGGAACACAAAACAAAATCTAACTTTAAAAACAACCAGAAAGAAACAACAAATCATCCACAGAAGGAAAAGCAATGAGACAGCAGATGTGTTAATGGTAACAACAGTAGGTAGATAAATAGTAATATGTACAAAGTGTGACAAAAAAAAAAAAAAAACAAAAAAAAAAACTTTTGACCTGGAATTATGTACCCAGCAACACTATTTTTAGGAAAAAGAGGCCGGGCGCGGTGGCTCAAGCCTGTAATCCCAGCACTTTGGGAGGCCAAGACGGGCGGATCACGAGGTCAGGAGATCGAGACCATCCTGGCTAACACGGTGAAACCCCGTCTCTACTAAAAAACACAAAAAACTAGCCGGGCGAGGTGGCAGCGCCTGTAGTCCCAGCTACTCGGGAGGCTGAGGCAGGAGAATGGCGTGAACCCGGGAGGCGGAGCTTGCAGTGAGCTGAGATCCGGCCACTGCACTCCAGCCTGGGCGACAGAGCGAGACTCCGTCTCAAAAAAAAAAAAAAAGGAAAAAGAGCAAATTAATCATATTTTCAGATAAATAAAAGCCAAGTTGACCACCAACAATCCTACACTAATGGGACGTCAAAAAAGATGTGTTTATTGAGGGGAAACATGTAAAGCAAACACAGAGCCCACAGGAAATAATTTAGAAAAAATTATCACTTATGGAAGTTTTCAATGCAACTCAATCACTGTTAGGTCAACCATATTTTTAAAATAATAAAAATATAGATTTGGACAACACCATTTACAGGCTTGATTTATGGGACATCTGTGGAACTGGAAGCTCATTTATTATTAGTAGAAAATGTGCATTCTCCTTAGGCACACAAGGAATATTGCCCAAAACACGGCTTACTAGCCTCAACAAGTCTGAAATAACTTCTATGGGATGGACCAGTGTTCCCCTCTACATACTTTGACAATTTTTCCTGTCTGCTTTTAAAATTTCTATTTATCATTGGGACTGAGCAATTTGATTATAATGAGACATGATGTAATTTTATTCAATGGTACTTGTGCTTGAGGTGCATTGAACTTCTTGCATCTCTAGGTTTATAGTTAACATCCAGTTTGGAAAAAAATGTTGTCATTATTTTTCCAAACATCGTTTTTAATGCACTACCCTCATTACTCATGTTTTCTTCTCTCCTTCAGGGACTTCAATTAAATATATATTAAGCCACGTGAAGTTGTCCCACAGATTACAGATTATTTGGCTTAATTTTTTTAATCCTCTTTTCTTTTGGTTTCATTTCAGATCGTTCATATTGCTATGGTTTCACAATGAATAATCTTTTTTTTCTTTAACATCTAATGGGCCATTAATCCCATGCAGTGCAGTTCTTATTTTATACATTGTAGCTTTCACCTCTCGAACAATGATCCAGAGTGGTGTTATATCTTCCGTGCCTCAAATTAGCTTTTACAATATGTGGAATACAGTTTTGATATTGTTTTAATGCCTTTGTGTCTGTTCTGGATCAGTTTTAATAGACTAATTGGTCTCCTTATGGCTCCTATTTTCCCACTTGTTTGTATGCCTAATATTTCTGATTGGATGTCAAAAATTGTTGCCTTCTCTGGTGTTGGATATTTCTGGAGTCCTATCAGTATTCCTGAGGATTTCACAGAACTGACAAAAGACACAAATCCACAGGTATATGATGAGTTAATTATGACAAGCTGCATAAATAAAAAGAAGAAATCCACACCTAAGTAAATCTTATTCGGGGATGCAGATAAGACAAAATCTCATTCTGAGATGCAGTTATTTAAGAACAGAGTTTTAAAGTGTTTATAGATGTAAGGGGTAGAAGTGCAGATTTCTTCCATGCATATATTGCATAGTGGTGACATCTGGGCTTTTAGTGTACCCATCGACTGAATAGTGAACATTGTACTGAATAAGTAATTTTTTCAACTCTCACCCCCTTCCACCCTCCCACCTTTTGGAGTGTCCAGTGTCTTATTATTCCACTCCATATGTCCATGTGTACACATTGTTTAGCTGCCACTTATATGTGAGAACATGTGGTATTTGACTTTTTGTTTCTGAGTTATTTCACTCAGGATAATGGCCTCTATCCATGTTGCTCAAAAGATATGATTTCATTCTTTATTATGAAGGGGTAGTATTACCTTGTGTGTATATGCTACATTTTCTTTAACCGGTCCTCCACTGATGGATGCTTAGGTTGATCCATTATCTTTTCTGTTGTGAATAGTATTGTGATAAACATACAAGTGCAGGTGGTTTTTGATATAATTAATTCTTTCCCTTTGGGTATACACCGATTAGTGGAGTTGCTGAACCAAATAGTGGTTCTATTAGAGAAATCTCCATACTGTTTTCCAGAAAGATTATACTGATTTACCTTCCCAGTAGCATTCCCCTTTCTCCACATCTTCACTAAAATCTCTTGTTTTTAGACTTTAATTATAGCCATTCTGATTGGTCTAAGATGGTATTGCATTATGATTTTAATTTGCCTTTCTCTGATAATTAGTGATGTTGAGCATTTTTTCATGTTTTTTGACCACTTTTGTGTCTTCTTTGGAAAAATGTCTGTTCATATCCTTTGCCCACTTTTTAATGGGCTTATTTGGTTTGACTTCCTTGTAGATTCTAGATATTAGCCCTTTGTTAGATGCATAGTTTGCAACTATTTTCCCATTCTGCAGGTTGTATATTTACCCTGTTGATAGTTTCTTTGCTGTGCAGAAGTTTAAGTTCCATTTGTCTATTTTTGTTTTTGTTACAGTTGCTTTGAGGACTTGGTCATAAATTATTTGCCTAGGTCAATGTCCAGAAGAATTTTTCCTAAGTTTTCTTCTAGGATTTTTATAGTTTTGGGTCTTATGTTTAGGTCTTCAATCCATCTTGAGTTAACATTCGTATATGGTAAGAGGTATTGGTCCAGTTTCATTCTTCTGCATATGCCAATCCAGTTTTCCCAGCACCATTTATTGAAAAGGGTGTCATTTCCTCAATGTATATTTTTATTGACTTTGTGTCTTCATTTCTGAGTCCTCTATTCTGTTCCATTAATCTATATGTCTATGTTTGTACTACTGCCGTGCTGTTTTGGTTACCATATGCTTGTAGTATAATTTGAAGCCAGGTGATGTGATGCCTCCAACTTTGTTCTTTTAGCTTTGGATTGCTTTGGCTAGTTAGGCTGTTTGTGAGTTCCATGTAAATTTTAGGATTTTTTTTCTAATTTGATAGAGATTGTGTTGGGTCTGTTGATTCCTTTGAACAGTATAATAATTTTTAACAATATTGATTATTCCAATCCATGAGCATGGGATGCGTTTCCATCTGTTTGTGTCATGTATTACTTATTTCATCAGCATGTTGTAGTTCTCCTTATAACGATCTTTCACTTCCTTGGTTAAATATATATCTAGGTAATTTTTTGTAGCTATAATAAATGAGATTGCCTTCCTGATTCGGTTCTTGGCCAGATGGTTATTGGTGTATAAGAATGCTATTGATTTCTGTACATTAATTTTGTATCCTTAAATGTTATTTATCAAATCTAAGAGTTTTTTGGTGGAGTCTTAATACGGTTTGGCAGTGTCCCCACACAACTCTCATCTTGAATTGTAGCTGCCATAATTCCCATGTGTTGTGGGAGGGACCTGGTGGGAGAGAATTGAATCACGGGGGCAGCTTTCCCCACACTGTTCTCATGGTAGTGAATAAGTCTCACGAGATCTGACGGTTTTATAGGGGAAACCCCTCACTTGGCCTTCATTCTCTCTCTTGCCTGCTGCCATGTAAGATCTGCCTTTTGCCTTCCACCATGATTGTGAGGCCTCCCCAGCCATGTGGAACTGTGAGTCCATTAAACCTCCTTTTGTTTATAAATTACTGAGTCTCAGGCATGCCTTTACCAGCAGTGTGAAAATGGACTAATACAAGTCTTTAGGGTTTTCTATACAGAATATCATTTCACCAACAGAAAGGGATAGTTTGGGCTCCTTCTTCTTCAATTTGCATTCCCTTTATTTCTTTCTCTTGCCTGATTGCTCTGGCCAGGACTTTCAGTACTATGTAGCATAAAAGTGCTGAAAGTGGGCATCCGGGTCTTATACCAGTTCTTAGAGGGAATACTTTCAACTTTTCCCTGTTAAGTATGATGCTGGCTGTGGATTTGTCATGGAAGGCTTCTATTATGTTGATGCATGTTCCTTCTAGTTTGTTGAGAATTTTTATCATGAAGGGAGGCTGAATTTGATCAAAAGCATCTATTTAGATGATCATTTGGTTTTTATCCTGAATTCTGTTCATGTGCCATGTCTCATTTATTGATTTGCATGCCTGGGATAAATCCCACCTGATCAGGGTGCATTACCGTTTTGATGTGCTGTCGGGTTCTATTTTCTGGTATTTTGTTGAGGATTTTTACACTGTATTCACAGGGATATTGATCTGGAGTTTTCTTTTTTTGTTGTGTCTTTGTCTGGTTTTGGTCCCAGGGTGATACTGGCCTCACAGAATGAGTTAGAGAGATATCCCCCCTCTTCAATTTCTTGGAATAGTTTCAGAAGGATTGGTATTAGTTCTTCGTATGTTTGGTAGAATCTGGCTGTGAATCCATCTAGTCCCGGGCTGAGTGCAGGGCATCCACACAACAAGTGAAGCCACTTCTGGCAGCGGGGAAAACAATTGCAGGGACAGAAGCAGACCCGGCTCCGTGTGGTCTGCTTGGAGCCATCTCGGCTTCACAGAGCTCACTGCCCACTGCCTCTGACAGCCACACCCAGGGCCTCCGCCCCTGCCCTTGCCAGCTGGGGTGTGTCCTCTCCACTGCAGACACAAGCACCTCCCTTCTCTGCGGCCCTCAGCTCTGCGACGCCATCCTCTCTCTGGTCCTCTGTGTCTCTGCCAGGCATGGGCTCCTGTCCACATCTTTTCTGCCCAGCACACTGTCCTGTTGCCGTGTCCCCGCATCCTTCTTCCCTAGCATCGGCTGTGGAACTGAGGTAGCAATGGCTGGCATATGAAGAATGTGCTCCAAGCAGCTCTGCCTAGGGCTGAACACCCCCCATGTGGCTTCCCCTCCTCATCAGCATCTGACCAGTGGCAACAGTGAGGCCACAAGGCTCAAATGCCCTTCCCTGGGTCACAGGTGTGTGATAGTGGAGTCAGAGTCGCTCCCTGGCAGCAAGACCCAGAACCTGTACTTTCATTCCATGTTCCACAGCAATTCCAACCTTGAAATTGAACTTGGCTTCTTTAAACAATATAACCAGATGTAATCATAGCCCAAACACACAAGGCACGTGCACACACACAGGTGCAAACACATACACATACACACAAAGACACATGGGCACAGGCACAGAGGCACATGCACACACATGCAAACACACAGACACAGGCATGTGCACACAAGCACACACAGGCACACAGGCACGTGGACCTACAGGTGCAAACACACATTCACACAGAGACACAGGCACATGCAGACACACACTCGTGCAAACACACAGAGACACACAGACACACAGCTGAACATACGCAGCTGAGCACATACCAACATACATACACCAGCATGCATACTCACACATACAGGTGCACATTCACACACAGGAATACACAAACACACGCATCCATGTGCACACACACACACACGTGCACACACACATCTCGGCAGACATTTTACCTAAGCTGCCAATGACCCGTGGGAGCGGCTTCAACACCCCCATGAGCCTTTCCAGGCCCCACACCCAGGCAGGCACGTCGTTCCTTCAGCGACAGGCGTCACACTGACCACCCCCTCAGGCCCCATGCACCCAGGCTGTAGCTTGTCCCCAGCCCAGGACCCACACAGGAGCTGCTTAGGGTTCTCAAGGGGCCGTGACTGCTCACCTGCTGTGGGCCACACCCCCACAGGGCCCACAGAAGCTGCTCAGTCCATAGGCCATCAAAGGACGTTCAGCTGCCAGGGGTGGGTGGACACCTGACAGGTCCAGCTGCAGGCCTGGTGGGAGCGGCCCCACCTCAGCTGCTGGGACCCGGCATCCCCACACTTGGCATCGGAGGCCTTTTCATGTCTGCTGCTGTCTGTCCCCAGGAGTCCATTTCTCCCCCCACTCCCTGTGCCTCCATCTTCAACATGGGGCCTCCCAATGGACCTGGGCTCCTGTCCTGGTCTCCCACTGCAGACGCGGATGGCCCAGCGTCTCCCGCCGTCGCTTCCGTCCAGGGCTTCCAGTGCTACCCAACACGCTGTGTCTGCCCTGCCCAACCTCCACTGTCAGCCTGAACCTCTGCCCACAAAACCCAACCCCAAACCCTGGCAGGGTGGGCGAGGGTGCTGGGCAGCAGGGGCTTGTCCCTGAGAGCCGGCCTCCTCCTATGTGACAGCTGCCTGGCCTGGTGCTCCCAACTGCGGACACAGAACCTGTGCAGAAAGCCGTGGAAACAGCCGCAGGCAGGCGCCTTGGTGAGCGCTGCTGGTCACTGGTGCAGCGCCACAGGTGGAGCTGGGAAAAGCTTTGGTGCTGGGGGGGTAGTGCCCCTCACCCAAAAAATTCACATCGACCCAGAACCTCAGAGTAAGACCTTACTGTAAAATAGGATCTTTGTAGATGTAATTCCATTAAAGATTTTGAGATTATCCCAGCTTATCCTGGTGGCCCTTAAATCCAGTGACAGGTGTCCTGATAAGCAAAGGAGAAGACAGACACAAACTCTGGGAAGGAGGCCCCGTGAGGACAGGGGCAGAGGTGGAGCCATGGGGCCACCGCCCAGGACCGCCTGGAGCCACAGAAGCTGGAAGAGGTGGGAACCTCCTGAGCGCACAGGCCTTGATGTCGGACTTCTGGCCTCCTAAGCCTTAAGAGGGAACCCCTGTTGTTCAACCCATTTGTAGTGATTTTCTCAGGAGCCCAGGAAGCATCTTAAAACCGGACACTGTGCGTGGATCACATCATTGGCTGCGCTGAGCGGATACCCGGTGGCCCGCGGGGCCTGCTCAGAACCCGCCTTGTAAGGCAGACGCCTCGGGGCGCCTCGCACGTTTCCCGGGCCGGGTGGGGGGTCGGGGGCGGGGATGCCAACGAGCACGGGGGCGGGGGCGGGCGCGGGACGCTGGGGGCCGGGGGCGGGCACGGGGCGGGGCCGCGGCGGAGCCCTCAGCTGAGCACCAGGTCGCGAGCTGTGGAGGAGCAGAGGCGCCGCCGCTGCAATCCCTGCGTCTCCAAGGTAAGCGGGCGCGGGGCTCGGTCCTGTGGGCACGGCTCGGGGGTCACCCGGGGACGCAGACTGGGCCCATCAGCCCCAGCAGCCACCTGCGCCGCAGCCCCTGCCCCCGCGCTCACCCGAGCCCCCTTCCCGGGCCGTCCCGCGCGTCCCGGCGACCCCAGATTAGGATGCCCGGGGTTCGGCGCTGCGCGCTCGGTGCCCGGAGGCGGCAGGGAGGCTTCGCAAAGGCCACGGGCGGGGGTCACCGTCCGCCGCGCCAGGGACAGGTCTGTCACCGTCTCCGGGCCCTGCGCCTGGCGCTTTGGTCTTTCTTCGCTGCCAGGGACGCCCCTGCAGCCTTTCCCTCCAGGCCCTCCCCAGCCCGGGACTCGAACCGTTTCCCTAGTCCCAGGCCGAGGGGGCCGCCGCCAATGTGAGCCGTGGGAAATTAGGGCGTGGAAGGCTGGAATGAAGCCACTGCCCGCAGCAGGTTTTGAGAGATCCCGGGCCACAGAAACGGTCCAGAATGAGTCGTCTCGGGGTCCTGACACCACCGCGTCCTGGCAGGTGGGGGTGTCAGACCGTCCCCCGCAGAGCCTCGGGCTTCCCTGGGCCTTGGCTACTGCCCGCGGGCCTGTGGCGATGGAGAGGCGCTCCCGGGACACCTTCCCGCACCCCTGGGAGCAGCGCCCGAGGATCTGAGGAGCCCTTTATTCTGCGGTTTCGGTTACGTAAACGGAGCCGAGGGAGGTGAGAAGCGCGTCCCTCCCCGGCCGTGGCGGGGCTGCTGTTTTGGTGGGGGTTGGGGGGCTGCTGTTTTGATGGGGGTTTGGGGCTGCTGTTTTGATGGGGTCTGGGGGGGCTGCTGTTCTGATGGGGATTTGGTGGCTGCTGTTTTGATAGGGGGTTTGGGGGCTGCTGTTTTGATGGGGTCTGGGGGGCTGCTGTTTTCATGGGGGTTTGGGGGCTGCTGTTTTGATGGGGTCTGGGGGGCTGCTGTTTTGATGGGGTTCTGGGGGCTGCTGTTTGATGGGGGTTCGGGGGCTGCTGTTTGGATGGGGGTTGGGGCTGCTGTTTGATGGGGTCTGGGGGGCTGCTGTTTTGATGGGGGTTGGGGGCTGCTGTTTTGATGGGGTCTGGGGGGCTGCTGTTTTGATGGGGGTTCGGGGGCTGCTGTTTGGATGGGGGTTGGGGCTGCTGTTTTGATGGGGGTTGGGGGCTGCTGTTTTGATAGGGGGGTTGGGGCTGCTGTTTTGATGGGGGTTTGGGGGCTGCTGTTTTGATGGGGTCTGGGGGGGCTGCTGTTCTGATGGGGATTTTGGGGGCTGCTGTTTTGATGGGGGTTTGGGGGCTGCTGTTTTGATGGGGTCTGGGGGGCTGCTGTTTTGATGGGGTTTTGGGGGCTGCTGTTTTGATGGGGGTTCGAGGGCTGCTGTTTGGATGGGGGTTGGGGCTGCTGTTTTGATGGGGTTGGGGGGCTGCTGTTTGGATGGGGGTTTGGGGGCTGCTGTTTTGATGGGGTCGGGGGGGCTGCTGTTCTGATGGGGATTTGGGGGCTGCTGTTTTGATGGGGGTTTGGGGGCTGCTGTTTTGATGGGGTTGGGGGGCTGCTGTTCTGATGGGGATTTGGGGGCTGCTGTTTGGATGGGGGTTGGGGGCTGCTGTTTGGATGGGGTCTGGGGGGCTGCTGTTTTGATGGGGGTTGGGGGCTGCTGTTTTGATGGGGTTGGGGGGCTGCTGTTTTGATGGGGTTGGGGGGCTGCTGTTCTGATGGGGATTTGGGGGCTGCTGTTTTGATGGGGTTGGGGGGCTGCTGTTTTGATGGGGGTTGGGGGCTGCTGTTTGGATGGGGTCTGGGGGGCTGCTGTTTTGATGGGGGTTGGGGGCTGCTGTTTTGATGGGGTTGGGGGGCTGCTGTTTTGATGGGGTTGGGGGGCTGCTGTTTTGATGGGGGTTGGGGGGCTGCTGTTTGGATGGGGGTTGGGGGCTGCTGTTTGGATGGGGTCTGGGGGGCTGCTGTTTTGATGGGGGTTGGGGGCTGCTGTTTTGATGGGGTTGGGGGGCTGCTGTTTTGATGGGGTTGGGGGGCTGCTGTTTTGATGGGGTTGGGGGGCTGCTGTTTGGATGGGGGTTGGGGGGCTGCTGTTTGGATGGGGGTTGGGGGGCTGCTGTTTGGATGGGGGTTGGGGGGCTGCTGTTTGGATGGGGTCTGGGGGGCTGCTGTTTTGATGGGGGTTGGGGGCTGCTGTTTTGATGGGGTCTGGGGGGCTGCTGTTTTGATGGGGGTTCGGGGGCTGCTGTTTGGATGGGGGTTGGGGCTGCTGTTTTGATAGGGGGGTTGGGGCTGCTGTTTTGATGGGGGTTTGGGGGCTGCTGTTTTGATGGGGTCTGGGGGGCTGCTGTTCTGATGGGGATTTGGGGGCTGCTGTTTTGATAGGGGGTTTGGGGGCTGCTGTTTTGATGGGGTCTGGGGGGCTGCTGTTTTCATGGGGGTTTGGGGGCTGCTGTTTTGATGGGGTCTGGGGGGCTGCTGTTTTGATGGGGGTTCGGGGGCTGCTGTTTGGATGGGGGTTGGGGCTGCTGTTTTGATGGGGGTTGGGGGCTGCTGTTTTGATAGGGGGGTTGGGGCTGCTGTTTTGATGGGGGTTTGGGGGCTGCTGTTTTGATGGGGTCTGGGGGGGCTGCTGTTCTGATGGGGATTTTGGGGGCTGCTGTTTTGATGGGGGTTTGGGGGCTGCTGTTTTGATGGGGTCTGGGGGGCTGCTGTTTCATGGGGGTTTGGGGGCTGCTGTTTTGATGGGGTCTGGGGGGCTGCTGTTTTGATGGGGGTTCGGGGGCTGCTGTTTGGATCGGGGTTGGGGCTGCTGTTTTGATGGGGGTTGGGGGCTGCTGTTTTGATGGGGGTTCGAGGGCTGCTGTTTGGATGGGGGTTGGGGCTGCTGTTTTGATGGGGTTGGGGGGCTGCTGTTTTGATGGGGGTTTGGGGGCTGCTGTTTTGATGGGGTCGGGGGGCTGCTGTTCTGATGGGGATTTGGGGGCTGCTGTTTTGATGGGGGTTTGGGGGCTGCTGTTTTGATGGGGTTGGGGGGCTGTCTTTCTGATCGGGATTTGGGCTGCTGTTTTGGATGGGGTGTGTGGGCTGCTTTTCTGTGCTGTTTTCTGATGTTGCTGCTGTTTTGATGGGGTTGGGGGGCTGCTGTTTTGATGGGTTGTTGGGGGCTGCTGTTCTGATGGGGATTTGGGGCTGCTGTTTTTGATGGGGTTGGGGGGCTGCTGTTTTGATGGGGGTTGGGGGCTGCTGTTTGATGGGGTCTGGGGGCTGCTGTTTTGATGGGGTTGGGGGCTGCTGTTTTGATGGGGGTTGGGGGGGGCTGCTGTTTTGATGGGTTGGGGGCTGCTGTTTGATGGGTTGGGGGCTGCTGTTCGATGGGGTTGGGGGCTGCTGTTCTGATGGGGATTGGGGGCTGCTGTTTGATGGGGTTGGGGCTGCTGTTTGATGGGGTTTGGGGGCTGCTGTTTGATGGGGTTGGGGGCTGCTGTTTTGATGGGGTCTGGGGGGCTGCTGTTTTGATGGGGTTGGGGGCTGCTGTTTTGATGGGGTTGGGGGGCTGCTGTTTTGATGGGGTTGGGGGGCTGCTGTTTTGATGGGGTTGGGGGCTGCTGTTTGGATGGGTTGGGGGCTGCTGTTGGATGGGGTCTGGGGGGCTGCTGTTTGGATGGGGGTTGGGGGCTGCTGTTTGGATGGGGTTGGGGGCTGCTGTTTTGATGGGGGTTGGGGGCTGCTGTTTTGATGGGGTTGGGGGGCTGCTGTTTGGATGGGGGTTGGGGGGCTGCTGTTTGGATGGGGGTTGGGGGGCTGCTGTTTGGATGGGGGTTGGGGGGCTGCTGTTTGGATGGGTTCTGGGGGGCTGCTGTTTGATGGGGGTTGGGGGCTGCTGTTTGGATGGGGGTTGGGGCTGCTGTTTTGATGGGGGTTGGGGGCTGCTGTTTGGATGGGGGTTGGGGGCTGCTGTTGGATGGGGGTTGGGGGCTGCTGTTTGGATGGGGGTTTGCTTTCCCTCTCAGTGTCATCGCTGATCCACCTGGCATGTTTATTGGCTCTTCTGCATGCAGAGCCCCTGGGAGACCCATAGAGGACTGGGCCCCTCAGCCCACCTCGGCCACCCCTCCCTGCTTGACTTCTCTGGGGGAGAGGTCTCCCCCGCGTCCAGCCAGCCCCTGCCCCTGGCAGGTGACCCAGCTCCCTGTGGCCTGGGACTAGGAGATGGGGCTGGACGGAGGCCTGGAAGGGGCAGGAAGTGGAGGGGAGTGAGGCAGCTGCAGCCTGATGCCGGCACCTTTAACTGGGCTCTCGTGCCTGTCAGCAGCTGGGTGCCAGCGCCTACCCACCACGTGATCCTCAGAGGGCCTGTGGGGGAGGGGCGGGCTCCAGGAGCGGCTGCAGAAGGCGAGCTCCAGGAGGGTGTGTGCGTTTTCCCGGGAGGGGTCTGCAGCTTTCATGGTTTCTAATGGGATCCCTGATTCCGAAAGGCGCCGGCATGAACTCGCTCTGCATCTTCACAAAGCATGAAGTCATGGGGACTGGACCGCGTGTGCATGGAGGAAACTCAGCTGGTCACTGGCTGCATTTTAATCTTACAGCTGCGGTTGGTCCATCTTCCCAAATTCCCTGAAGTTGCAATACATGTTTTAACGATTATACAAGGTTATAAATGCTCATTGTGGAAATGAGCATAGAAATGCTCATAGAAACGGTCTAAAAGGGGCTTCCTTTTGACCCCTCTACCCTAATTTGCAAGCCTCACACTGGCAGTGGCTGCCCTAGGCCTGGGAATCCATCAACAGGGTTCGTGCACCCGGCTGGGCAGGGCCTGGAGGGAGGGGCTGCAGGAGGCCTCCGTGGGCACAAAGGCCAAAGCGCCACACACAGGGCTCAGGAGAACTGCCTGAAGAAAATTAGGATCACCCATCGCAGATGGAGACTGGGGAGCTCTCTGGAGAGCAGGCAGTCTGTTCCCTCCCAGGCCTGTGGGAGCCACTCCCTGCTGAGAATTAAAAGCTTCCTCCATGCCACCGTGCCAGCAGAGCCGAGTCTGTTTATAGCTGGTGGTGAGACAGGAGGAGTGTGTGAGAGGGATGCCATTTGGGGCTCTTGGGGCCCCCAGGCCAGTGCTGGTCAGTGCCCTGCAGTACCTGGCCCAGCCTGGTGCCCTCAGGCAGAAGCGCCTTCGGGAAAACACTCTGGGTGAGGAGAGTCGCTCATTGCCTCTGCCTGGGCTGGGGGTCCAGAAGGCTGCGCCCAGGAGGGTTGCGGCCGGGTGTCAAGTCCATCTGAGCCCACAAACCCTCAGCCAGGAGCCAGGATCAGGCAGCAGAATCTACACACGCCTAGTTCCTGCTGCTGGGGCAAAAGATGTTTCCTGGGAAGGAAGGGGTGGAGCTGCCTGGGTCAGGCCCAGCCACATCTGGGGCTCAGACCTGGTCCCCGGCATCCACGAGCCAAACCTTAAGCTGCCCTGCGTGGATCCTCCTCCTAGGGAGACCACCTTCTTCTTGGTGTGTGTGTGTTAGGGGGTGCCACAGGGCCATAACCCACCACATCCCCGTGATATGATCTTCCACCCAGGGCAGCCTCCACCCAGATGATCCCCCACCCAGGGCCTACCCCACCCAGATGATCCCCCACCTGCATGATCCCCCACCTGGGGCAGCTCCCACCCAGGTGATCCCCCACACAGTAGAACACCCACCCAGGACAGCTTCCACTCACTGCATCTCCCACCCATGGCACCCCCCACCCTGATGATCTCCCTCACAGGGCTTCCCTCCTAGGGCATCAGCAACAGGTATCCCCCTAAGGTGACATCCCCCTCCCAATATATCTACCTCCCAGAGCTACCCCTCCCAGAGCCACCCCCTAGGCCATTCCTTCCCCAAGGCTCCACCACCCAGGACAATCCCCACAAGGATTCCCCACCCAGGGCATCCCCCCACCCAGGGCTTCCTCCCCACATGGAATCTCCACCCAGGGTATCCCCTTCCCCAGGTAATTCCCCTACCCAGTGTATCCCCCCCAGGGGATTTCCCCCTCCCCAGTGCATCCAGCCCCCTAGTGCATCCCCCACCCGCAGGGTTCTTCCACCCAGGGCTTCTCCCTCCCTAGGGCTTCCCCTGCCCAGGGCTTCCCCATCCTGGGCATTTCACCTCCAGGCCATCTCCCCGCCAGGGCCTCCAGGGCACATCAACTCAGCAGCACCTCCTCAGTTGGGCAGCCCCTCCCCAGCGCTGCAGGGCTCTGCCTGGGAATGGCTTTGATTGGCCCTACTGGATCCAGGGGAGGGGAGGGTTCTGTAGTCTGCAGCCCCCTGGAATCACACCTGGGGAAGGGCAGTGCCCTGCAGGAAAGTGGCACGCGGTTCTCAGAAAAAGAATTAAGAAAAACATCAGCTGTCCCTAAATCTTATTTCCTGATACAAAAATTAAGACTGTTCTGAGTTCCAGGTTTCTCCTTTAACTGTGCAAGCACTACTTAATTGTGAATTGTAATTTAATGTCTGAATGTCCAAATGCATGACTTTCTTTGGGGAAGAAATATAAAAAATCTTTCAAAAGAGTGGGAGCAGGCAGCAGCTTTCTGTCTTTGCATCATACCAACTGCCTTCTGCAGCCTCATCCGTTGAGAAAGCCGGGCTTCTCCCTTCCATTGTGGAAGGGTGAGCGCCTCCTCTGAGGACCCCAGTTGTGCTGACGTCGTTGAAAAGTGAGGTTCTGGAAGGGAAGGGAGGTTCTTAACCCCTCTTTAAGCCCAGCAGTGAAGGCCACCTGGAGCCCTTTCCCCGTTCAGTGCAGCTCAGGGAAGGGATTGGTGCGTGCGTTCCTCCATGCGGGCTCTGTGTCCCACGTCTGACTTCTTGGTATGATCAAAGGTCGCCGCCCATGTGGGCTCCACGTGATCCCCCAGGGCGCATGGCGTCACAGACCACATTTCCCAGATTCCATAACCTGTAATCCCAACCTGCTCATTTGTTCACAAATGTCCAACGTGGCCTCTGCCCAGGGAATGCCACCAACAGCCGCACCTGCCAGGCAACTTCACATACCCGCTGCCTCCCTCTGGCCATCAGTCCTCAGTCAGCAGTCATTGGGGCCACGAGCAGCAAGCACCCGTATGGGTGAGGAGAGAAGCCATTTCTCTTACTGTCTCCTGTCTCTGAAGAGGAGGAGGAAGTAAAAGTTGAAAAACAATAGAAATGAAGTCAGTGGCACCGCTGCACAGCCACCTGCACTCTGTGCTCAAGTGGGCTCTGAAATAAGGAGTGGGGGCTGGCAGGGGCGGTGCGGTGTCCATCCTGGGCATGGCAGGCCTGGAGCTGCCTTGTTCCCTGGCCCATGGTGGGACAGCTGCTTGCGCCTCAGTCTTCTCATCCTTGAAGGAGTGCAGCCCCTCCCCATCTCCCTTGGACCCGATGGCCTCATGCAGTCACAGCCCAAGGGAGAGTCTTGTTCTGGAGAAGCTGCTGGTGGCTTCTCCAGGGCAGTTGGAGCTGTCAGAGGTCACTTCCCGGCCTGGTCCAGCCCAGCACAACCCAGGGGGCCTGCAGGACACCTGCGACCAGGACAGAGGTTCCCAGGGAGGCCAAAGCCTGAGCAGGGCCGAGGACCGACTCTGGGATCTCAGGCCCCAGGGAGGGGTGAGGAGCTGAGGCGGGTGGTGGCTCCCACTGGCTCCGTGGCTCCTGCCTCAACCTCTAACCCGGCACTCCTGTTATGTGAGCATGGCCTGTCCACCAGCCTCTGACAGCAAGGCTCAGCCACCCCGAGAGCGGTCGCGTGGGCTCTGTAGGCGCCACCCCCCCGTGGGCGTGGGCAGTGAACAAGGGAGCAACGAGGCTGCTGCTACCTTTAAAACAGCAACTGGCCCTAGTGACAGACCCCAGGCCCTAGTAACAGGCTCCAGGCTGAAGGGACAGGCCCCTGACACTAGTGACAGACCCCAAGTCCTAGTAACAGGCTCCAGGCCGAAGGTGCAAAACCCTGGCCCTAGTAACAGACTCCAGGTCCTAGTAACAGACTCCAGGTCCTAGTAACAGACTCCAGGCCCTAGTAACAGGCTCCAGGTCCTAGTAACAGACTCCAGGTCCTAGTAACAGGCTCCAGGTCCTAGTAACAGGCTCCAGGTCCTAGTAACAGACTCCAGGTCCTAGTAACAGGCTCCAGGTCCTAGTAACAGGCTCCAGGTCCTAGTAACAGGCTCCAGGTCCTAGTAACAGGCTCCAGGTCCTAGTAACAGGCTCCAGGTCCTAGTAACAGGCTCCAGGTCCTAGTAACAGACTCCAGGTCCTAGTAACAGGCTCCAGGCCCAAGGGACAGGCCCCGGCTCTGGTGACTGACAGACCCCAGGTTCTAGTAGAATCCTCTGGCCCAGTGAGAGACCCCTGGTCCTAGTGACAGAGCCCTGGTCAGTCTAGTGACTGCCCCTGGCCCTGCTTACTGATGCCACGTGGACACCCGGGTTTCCAGCCCCTGGACAGCTCTGTGATAAGAGGCGGCTGCTGTTTCTCCAGCCCTATCAATTCTGTTCTGTCAGCTTTTCTGTAAGTTTGGCTTCGGGCAGTCCAGCATCCAGTCTTAAGGCGTTTCCCAGGAGATTCATTCTGACAAATTGGGCCCAGTTGATTTTCTGTGGGGACTTTTGGGAACAGGGACAGCCCATGGGGTTGGGGGCAAGGTGGCCTGGGGTGTCTGGGACGAAGCTCCGCCTGGGTGGCCAAGTCCTTGGAACTGGCGATGCACCTGGGGCAGGTGTTCCCCGGCCAGTGAGGACGCTTCGTTCCCCAGGACAGCCACCCTCTGGGGTCTGCCTCTGCCTGCCCCGCTTTGAGATCTGTGGTGTCACCTCTGCCCTTGTCTTCTGCCCTCTCCAAGCCTGTTTTGAAAATGCCAGTTGGACAACACAGTCTGGTTCACACCTGTGGGTGACCCATAGGCACCATCCTGACTCCCTGGGGAGGCCTTGGGGATGGGGGCGCGAGTGGGGTGGGCTCAGCCTCCAAGCAGGTCCTGGCCAGGCCCCATTTGGACTCCCATGGGGTCTGGCCAGGGAAGGGGCATGTGCTGTGAGCAGGCACCTGGGTCAGGGCAGGGCTGGGCATGTCCCTCCTACCAGGGAGGTGCCGGCCAGTGGGAGAGCATGCAGGTGCACAGCTGCATACAAGCCACAGGCCTGGGAGTACAGGGCACAGCTGGGGTGGTGGGCACAGGCCTGGGAGTTCAGGGCACAACTGGGATGGTGGGCACAGGCCTGGGAGTGCAGAGCAACCCCCTGGGGGCTCACGGCACACGCCTGGAGATGGTGGGTGCATGCCTGGGAGCTTGTCCTTTGACCCCTGGATGAGTAGTTTGTCTTCCTGGAGTCTCTTCTGCTACACGACCTTCTTTACCCTCACAGTGACAAAGCAGAGCCTCTAGGAGAAACGCTGTGAGGGTCTGCACCCAGGGCTCAGGTGCGCTGCGTCCAGAAACTGTGGGAAAGTGGAGGACGCCTGACCTCCACCCGTCTAAGGAGAAGTAGCTGGCACAGCCGCATACTATGCTTGATGGTGAGCGCCAAGGGAGAGGTGCCCGCCCAGGCTCATTGTCCCTCTGACACCTCCACGTTCTCTTAAAATTAAATGTGTTCTATTACCGTCATTGTGGAAACAGCACATGGGTCTAATGAAGCGATCCAGACAGTGCGACTCCCGTCTCCTCTGCTCCTGCTCGTGGTTTGCAGCCGCGTCCTTCTCCTCCAGACCCAGCAGCAGCCTGGCTGTCTTTGACAGCAGCACGTCACACCTAATTCATTCTGTCTATTTTAGTTTAAAAACCTTAAAAAAATATTTTGTTAAGCTAATGCCTGTTTGAGGTAAAACAAAACTACAAGAACCTAGAACAGCGAAGCTCCGATGGGCTCTGAGGCAAGTCCCCGTGTGAGATCCCTGAGCGTGCACCCCACGCAGAGCCGGCTCTGGAAGCATTTCTGGCAGCCGGCGTCTGAGGTCGGCACCGCTCCACCCCTTTGGTGCAGAAAGGCTGGGGCTGAGTTGGGACGGGTTCCGCTTTTCCCTCCAGAACCGCCTGGCCTGGTCCTTGGCCCTCCCAAGCGCCCGAGGCCTCACTCCCGTGACGGCCGTGGGTTCCTGCATCTACTCCTTCTTGTCGGCTGTTGACGGCTGTCACCCTCGTCTTCCTGGGAAGCCCAGTCACCAAGCACCTCTGCAGGGGGTATGGCCACGTCTCTGAGCTCACACCCACTGCAGGTGGCCTCCCTCCCCTCAGCCTGAGTGGGGACAGTGGACGAGGGTATCCAAGTCCCGGCCGGAAGCATTTTTCCTCAGAACGTTTGAAGCCAGTGTCTGTCTTCAGTAGATCTGGCGATGGCCTGACCCCTATTCCTTTCTGCCTTCTCCCCCGCGACCCCCACAGCGCTCTCGCTCGTGCCATCTCATGCTGCTTGCTGTGCTGAGAGGGGCTGAGCCCAGCAAAGGTGGTGCCTGCCCAGCAGGGGCGCAGGGGTACCTAGGCGCAGGGGCCGTGCGCTGGACCGTTCTCACGCACCGTGACTCCCGCCTGCTTGGATCTCTGCTCACACGCATCCTCTTCCGCCGGGTCTGAAATTGCCTGCTGGCCTCCCTCTGACCTGCCTCAGTTTCTCCTCTTCACTCCTCGCTGCCTGATGTTTCATTACTTGTGTGTTTGTTTTTCACCTGCCCCACTGAAGGCCTCACGAGGGCAGGACGCTTTATGTCCCGCTCAGCCTTCCAAGGCCAACCTCCAGGCTTATTAAAAACTCGTGCAAAGCACATGCTGATGGGCGGGACGTCCTGCGCGAGCCCTGAAGGCGGCGCCGAGGGGCTTCCCTCATCCCTTTGCTCCCAGGCGGGTCCCACGGGGTGCAGGTTCTCAGATGACTCACTGAGGTGTGTGAATAAGGGTCTTTGTTCAGGCGCGTCCCCACAGGCGATAAGACCACAGAACGCAGCCCTGAATTTGAAGCATCCCAGAAGGTTCTTTTCCTCTGACCCGCACGCCCACCACTGTTCTGGGTGCTCACAAAACCCACCATTGCTTCTGGGAATTTTGCAACCGCTCCTCCTGCCCAGTGTTCCCTGCTGCAGAGGGCCCAGTGGAAACACAGGCCAGGCCTGTGAGAAGCTCCTGTTTCAGACAAAGAAATGGTGTCAGCGATTAAAACGGGAAACTGTTCCTGGCTCAACACCTGACCCGGCCCTTCTACCCCCAGGATCCTGACCCCAGGTGGCCCCACCCCCACCAGGATCCTGCCCCCACGTGGTCCTGCCCCCACCGGGATCCTGCCCCGACGCGGCCCTGCCCCCATGAGGATCCTGCCCCTACGTGGTCCTGCCCTGACTGGGTCCTGCCCCTGCATCCTCCGCTGGGTTGGCATCTGCATTTTCGGTGCCTTCCAGGGAAAGGGGTGAATGGGAGGGGCCTGAGGCTCTTAAGGTCCTCAGTGTAGGGAGTGCCCCTGGTATTTTTTACAGCTGTTTTGGGGGAATTTGTGGGATCTCAAGGTCAGCAGGGGCCACACTCAGGACCCCCAGGATGACAGAGCCACACTTTGGCCATGACTGGTGCTGAGAACTCCAGATCTGAGAGGGCTCCGTGAGTCCCAGGGTTGGGACATGCACCTGTGTCCTCGGCACGGACCCTCCCACTGGCTCTTGTGTCTGTGGGCCGAGGCCACGTTCAGCTCTCAGCGCAGTGCTGACGGCCGACCTGGCATCTGGCCCCCTAGGGGAAGCGGCTGTGGTGCAGAGCCCAGCACCTCGCTCTGAGTCCTTCAGGGCCTGACTGGGTCTCACCATGCGTGGTGGGGAGGCGGCCTCGGCAGCCCCACCCTGTGGCATAGCCCTGCGTCCCCGAACCCTCCCTGGGCAGCACCCCTCAGTCTTCTCAACCCCACAGCCCAGCCGCCTGCTCTGGGGGTGGGCGCCTTGCAAAGTCCAGAGGGCGTCCCTGCGCCCCGACGCCGGTGCCCCCACCACTGCCTCAACCCTGCACAGCCGCAGTCCCTTCCCCTGGCTGGGGCACCGTGGGCTCGGCAGGCCCAGGGCACCTGGGCAGAGCATCCTCAGGTGCCCCCAGGGCCATCACACACCACCCCCTCCCCAGCCCAAACCTCCATCTACGGTCAGAGGCTCTGCACTGGGGTGGGAGCGGCTGTCGCAGGACCGCTGTGGACCCTCCCGGAGGAAGGCGTCCTGTCATGGTCACGGAGCCCGGGGAGGGTGTGGTCCTCAGGTGTCCCCCAGAGCTGCAGAGCAGGCGTCCACAGGAGGGGCAGTGGAAAAGTGTGGCAGCGGGGAGGACCCGGGATGGGCTGTGATGCTGCCAGTCACACCCTGAGCCTGCTCGGCCTGGAGCCCCTGGCACCCAGCTCAGCTCCCACCCTGGGCTCTGCATGCTGCTGGCTTTATCTAGCTTAGGGAGTCCTTGGCCCAATGACGGCAGTGGGCAAGGCCTTGCTTGGCTCCGCTCTGCCCAGCAGCTGGACACGCATGCCTCCAGGGCAGCTGGCTCCGAGGGTCTGAGGGGCCTCACGCCCAGCTCCGGGAGGGCCTGCCCATCTCAGCCCTCGCCACGTCGCCCCGGGGGGGCCTGCCCGTCTCAGCCCTCGCCACGTCTCCCGGGAGGGCCTGCCCGTCTCAGCCTCGCCACGTCTCCCCGGGAGGGCCTGCCCGTCTCAGCCCTCGCCACGTCTCCCCGGGAGGGCCTGCCCGTCTCAGCCCTCGCCACGTCTCCCCGGGAGGGCCTGCCCGTCTCAGCCCTCGCCACGTCTCCCCGGGAGGGCCTGCCCGTCTCAGCCCTCGCCACGTCTCCCCGGGAGGGCCTGCCCGTCTCAGCCCTCGCCACGTCTCCCCGGGAGGGCCTGCCCGTCTCAGCCCTCGTCACGTCTCCCCGGGAGGGCCTGCCCGTCTCAGCCCTCGCCACGTCTCCCCGGGAGGGCCTGCCCGTCTCAGCCCTCGCCACGTCACCCCGGGAGGGCCTGCCCGTCTCAGCCCTCGCCACGTCTCCCCGGGAGGGCCTGCCCGTCTCAGCCCTCGCCACGTCTCCCCGGGAGGGCCTGCCCGTCTCAGCCCTCGCCACGTCACCCTGAGAGGGCCTGCCTGTCTCAGCCACGTCCTGATGCTCGTTGGTATGGCGGGTCTCCTGGGCTGCACCCAGGTCAGTGGGGACATGGCCTGGGTGACACCTTTCTCCTCTCCTTCCTCCACAGCAACATGGCTGACAAGGCCAAGCCCACCAAAGCTGCCAACAAGACGGCCCCCAAGTCCCCGGGGGACCCCTCAAAGGACCGGGCGGCCAAGAGGCTGTTGCTGGAGTCAGAGGGTGCCGGTGAGTGGGCAGCCAAGGCCCCCGAGCTCAGTGCCCTGGAGGAGGCCTTCCGGCGTTTCATGGTGCACGGGGGCACCAGGGCCACCGGGAGGGAGATGCACGGCAAGAACTGGTCAAAGCTGTGCAAGGACTGCCAGGTAATCGACGGCAGGAACGCAACGGTCACCGACATGGACATCGTCTTCAGCAAGATCAAGTGAGTGCGCCGGGCTCACGGGCCGAGGGACCTGGCTCATGGGGTCTGTGGGCTGGTGTTGGATCCGACAGATGGTCCATGATAGGCCACTGACCCTGTTCCCGTGGCTCCTGCCATAGATGGTCTGTGTAATGGTGGAGCCCACTCAGCTGACTGCACTCTCCTTCTGGCAGGAGACATTCTAGACCCAGTGTCTCCAATGGAACAGCACAGGCTGTCTGCAGTCTCAGGCTTTCTACTAGCCCTGATAAGAGAAGTAGAGCAATGCAGGTGACATTAATCCCGGCAGGTTTTATTTCACTTCTATATCCAACGTTTTGTTTCAACATGTAGTCTGTAGAAAACATTAAATTGAACTTTATGGTTTTTTTCATATTAAGTCTTCAAAATGCACATGGGGTGGGATGTAAAGAATGCTGAAGTGGGGGCATTTCAGAGGCGTCTGCTTCTGTTTGCCTGCGCCTGCTGGGAAGTTGCAGTGGTCTACGTGGCTTGTGTGTTGGGAGGTTGTGGTCTGCTTGGCTCGCATGTTGGGAGGTTGTGGTTTGCATAGCACACGTGTCGGGAAGTTGCTGTGGTCTGTGTGGCTTATGTGTTGGGGATTTGTGGTCTGCATGGCTCATGTGTTGGGAATTTGTTTGTGTGGCTCGTGTGTTGGGAGGTTGTGGTCTGCATGGGTCGTGTGTTGGAAAATTGCTGTGGTCTGTGTGGCTTATGTGTTTGGAGGTTGTGGTTTGCACGGCTCATGTGTTAGAAAGTTGTGGTCTGTGTGGCTTGTGTGTTGGGAAGTTGTGGTTTGTGTGGCTCACGTGTTGGAAAGTTGCTGTAGTCTGCATGGTTCACGTGTTGGGAGGTTGTCTGTGTGGCTCATATGTTGGGAAGTTGTAGTCTGCGTGGCTCATGTGTTGGGAGGTTGTTTGTGTGGCTTGTGTGTTGGGAGGTTGTGGTCTGTGTGGCTCATGTGTTGGGAAGTTGCTGTGGTCTATGTGGCTTATGTGTTGGGAAGTTGTGGTTTGCATGGCTTGCATGTCGGGAAGCTGCCGTGGTCTGTGTGGCTTATATGTTGGGAGGTTGTGGTCTGCATGGCTTGCGTGTTGGGAAGTTGCTGTGGTCTGTGTGGCTTATGTGTTGGGAAGTTGTGGTTTGCATGACTCACGTGTTGGGAGGTCGTGATCTGTGGGGCTCACATGTTGGGAGGTTGTCTTGTGTGACTTGTGTGTTGAGAAGTTGTGGTCTGTGTGGCTCGTGTTGGGAAGTTGTGGTTTGTGTGGATTGTGTGTGGCTTTCAGTTGGCATCAGCCGGTGGGGCAGTCCTGGAGACTGAGCCCTCACCTGGGAGGCTGCCTGTGCAGCGCCTCCCAGCTGTTCTGACCTCCAGCGGCATTTGCGGAGCCTGGATCCATGGGTCCCACTGGTTCCCATGGTGACATTCCACCTGTCTCCACTGGCTCTGTTCAGGCACTTATGGCCATGATTTATTATAGGGATGGGCGCCAACGGCAGCAGAGGAGGGACAAGAGTGTGGGTGACATCCAAGGGAATCCAGTGTGAGGCCGAGATCCACTCCCAGCAGAGGCATGTGGGACGTGCTTAATTCCCAGGAGTGAGCTGTGAGAACACGTGTGAAATGCCCACCAGGGAAGCTCATCAGAGACTTGGTGCCCAGGGTCACTGGGGTCTGGTCATAGGGCACCCCCTTGCCAGGCAGGTACCAAAATCCAGACCCCGGAGGGAAGGTGAGCTTTAGCATAAACCGCTCTGTTCCTGTCGTTGGAGCTGTGAACAATCCCTAGCACGGGATTGTCACCCCAGACGCCAGCCGTGACTGGCCTCGCCTTCCAGGGGACCCTGGCCCCAGGCTGCTGTGACAGCACCTTTCTGCACAGTGGCTGTTTTTCTCAGCGCTTCTGAGATTTTGACCTTATTACTACTTTTCAGCAGCTTGGTGCTGATGTGCTGTGGTGTGTTAGTCTGTCCTCACACTGTTGTAAAGAACCACCTGAGACTGGTCATTGGTGGAGGAAAGAGGTTTAATTGACTCACAGTTCCTCAGGCTGGCTGAGAGGCATCAGGAAACTTACAGTCATGGCAGAAGATGAAGGAGAAGCATGCATGTCTTCACATGGCAGAGCAGGAGAGAGTGCAAAGGGGGAAGTGCTTTTAAACAACCAGATCTCATGAGAAGTCACTCACTATCGTGAGAACAGAGAACAGCAAGGGGGAAGTCCATCCCCATGATCCTTCCACCAGGACCCTCCCCTAACATTGGGAATTACAATTCAACATGAGATGTGGGTGGGAATACAGAGCCAAACTATATCATTCTGCCCCTGACTCTTCTCAAATCTCTTGTCCTTCTGACATTGCAAAACACAATCATGCCTTCCCAACGGTGCCCCAAAGTCTTAACTCATTCCAGCATTAACTCAGAAGTCCAGAGTCCAAAGTCTTATCTGACACAAAGCAAGTTCCTTCTGCCTGTGAGCCTGTAACATCAAAAACAAGTGAGTTAATTCCAAGATACAGATTAGGTACAGGCATTGGGTAAATAGACCCATCCCCAGAGGGAGAAATCAGCCAAAACAAAGGGGCTGCAGGCTGCAAATCTGAAACCCAGCAGGGCAGTCATTACATCTGGAGGCCCCCAAATAATCTTCTTTGATTCCTTGTCTCACATCCAGGCCACACTGATGCAAGGGATGGGCTCCCACGGCCGTGGGCAGCCCTGCCCTTGTGACTCTGTAGGGTACAGCCCCTGTGGCTCTTTTCCCAGACTGGTGTTGAGTGCTTGTAGCTGTTCCAGATGATATGGTGCAGGCTGTCAGATGTACCATTCTGGGGTCTGGGGGACGGTCGCACTTTTGTCACAGCTGCACTGGGCAGTGCCCCAGTGGGGACTCTGTGTGGGGTGAGGCCTCCAACCTCACATTTCTCCCCTGCACTGCCCTAGCAGAGGTTCTCCGTGAAGGCCCTGCCCCTGCAGCAGACTTCTGCCCGGACACCGTGGCTTTTCCATACATCCTCTGAAATCTAGGTGGAGGTTCCCAAACCTCACCTCTTGCCTTCTGCCTTCCCACAGACCCAACACCACGTGGAAGCTGCCAAGGCTTGGGGCTTGCACTCTCTGAAGCATTGGCCCAAGCTGTACCTTGGTCCCTTTAGCCATGGCTGGAACACAGAGCACCATGGCACCATGTCCCAATGCTTCACAGAGTATTGGGGCCCTGGGCCTGGCCACGAAACCTTCTTTCCCTCGTAGACCATCAGGCCTGCCTGAGCAGCAACTGCGCAGAGGTCTTTGAAATGTCTCTGAGGTATTTTCTCCATTGTCTTGACTATTAACATTTGACTCGTCTTTAGTTATGTAATGTCTGCAGCCTTCTTGAATTCCTCCCCAGAAAATGATTTTTTTCTTTTCTACCACATGGCTGGGCTGCAAATTTTCCAAGCTTTGACACTCTGCTTCCCTTTTAAATGTCAGTTCCAGTTTCAGGTCATTTTTTTGTTGATGCAAGCGAGCATAGGCTTTTAGAAGCAGCCAGGTCACCTCTTGAACGCTTTAGTGCTTAGAAATTTCTTCCACCAGGTGCCCTAAATCATCTCTCTCAAGTTCAAAGCTCCACAGATTTCTAGAGCAGGGCCACAATGTTGTCAGTCTCTGCTAAAGCATAGCAAGAGTGACCTTTGCCCCCATTCCCATTGAGTTCCTCATCTCCATCTGAGACCACCTCAGCCTGGAATTCACTGTCCATGTCACTATCAGCATTTGAATCACAGCCATTCAGCAAGTCTCTGGGAAGTTCCAAACTTTCCCTCATTTTCCTGTCTTTAAGCTCTCCAAACTGTTCTAGCCTCTGCCCATTACCCGGTTCTACAGAGCATGTCTGTAGTCACCGTTCTTAAACTTTGTCTGCTGATTCCCTGATCTCAGCTTTGAGTCTCCCCTGGTTTGGGGCTGTGTTTTCCTGCCCCTTTGTGTGCGTGGGAATCGTTTATTGGATACCAGGTGGAGTTTGTAGTTGGCGCCGTCGGGTGATGGGTCTGCTTACACACCTTTGAGGCCTGGCAGCCTTTGTTCAGAGTTTGAGAAGTGGCTTAGACTCTGTGGGACCTTCCCCAGACATTGTCAGGGTAAGCCCAGAGCCACCCCGGGGGAGGGTGAAGCTGGTCCCCTGTCCGGCTGCACCTTTCCCAGGGCTTGACTGGAGGCCCTGGCTGGTGGGGCTCAGGTGACCACAGACCTGTGTGCAGGCTCTTGGCATGTCTGGTGCACGGTCCAGGCGTGGGCTGGGAGCTCGTCCTTTCCACGTGTCAGTTGGACGTTCTGGGTCCCTCATGGCCTGGAACCTGCTCCACAGTGATCTGGGCGGGTACCAGGGTCTGCAGGCCTCTCGCACCCTCCATCCAGCTGTCTGGCCTTTGTGTGTTGAGGACAGGAGCCCACGCCAGGCCCATCCTGGGTTGTGGCCACATCCCTCCACAGTGTCTGTGCGTGACATGACTTGGTCTGTGCAGTGCTGGGTCTTGTCTGATGCTTTGCTGGAGCAAAGGACCCTGGTGTCTGCCTTCCCTTCGCTCACTGCTAAGGGCAATGTCTGTCCTCCAGGCCTGTCCACCTGTCTGCCGTGAGCTCGTCCACTCGGCTTCCAGAGCAAATTATTGTCCTAGCGGAGAGGTCAGATCTGGACGGGCCGTGCACTCCTGGCCTTAGGGTGGATGGGCCGGCTGAGCTTAGCCGACGTCGGGTCCTTGTCCTGTTTACACAGGGAAGGTGAAGAAGGAGCTGGACCCCGACGACGCCACTTGAACTTGGATGAGACCAAGTGGGTCTGTAATGGGGTGCAGGTCTGGGGGTGTGCAGGTGCGTATGGGGTGCAGGTTGTGGGGTGTGCGGTGCGTATGGGGTGCAGGTCTGGGGTGTGCGTGTGCGTATGGGGTGCAGGTGTGGGGTGTGCGGGTGCGTATGGGGTGCGGGCGTGTGGTGTACGGTGCGTATGGGGGTGCGGGCGTTGGGGTGTGCGGGTGCGTATGGGGTGCGGGCCGTGGGGTGTGCGGGTGCGTATGGGGTGCGGGCGTGGGGTGTGCGGGTGCGTATGGGGTGCGGGCGTGGGTGTGCGGGTTGCGTTGGGGTGCGGGTCTGGGTGTCGTGGTGTGCGTATGGGGTGCGGGTGTGGGGTGTGTGGGTGCGTATGAGGTACGGGTATGGGGTGTGTGGGTGTGTAATGGGGTGTGGGTATGGTGGTGTGTGGGTGTGGCTGTGTGCATGGTGTATGTGGTATGGGGGGGTTGGGGGTGGTGGGTGTGCTGTGGGTTTTGTCTCTACAAAATTTAGGCGTGGTAACCCAATGGCCAGTGCGATGGTGTTAGGAGTAGTTAGGGCCATGGAGGGGGATGAAGGGCCTTGCAGACCAGCCTCAGTCAGCAGAGACCTCTCTCCCTCCAGCACCTGCACGTGAGGACACCGTGTCTGTCCCTACCACAGGATGCAGCAGAAAGGTACCACCTTGGAAGTTGAGTGCCCCCCTCACCAGACACCAGACCTGCTGGCTCCTGAATCTTGAACTTCCAGCATCCAGAACAGGGAGAAATAAGTTTCTGTTCTTTAAAATTACTGCATCTCAGGTATTTTGTTACAGCAGCACATGGGGACTAAGAGTGGGTGTGCAGGTGGTGGGGGGAGGGTGTGCAGGTGTGTTTGAGGGTGTTTGCCTCAATCTTTAGACGGCATTGGGGCCACAATACCTGCAGGTGTCAGGGGACATTAACTGCAGACCTTGGTGAATAAAGCCAGTTGTCCTGAGTTGGGCAAGAAAACCTTTGGAAGAGGCCCTCGCAGCCACTCCAGGCTACAAGACGGGGCGTTTGTCCTGGGGGACCTGCTCTCACCGTTAGTGGTCCAGCAACACCGTCTCAGCCTCTCTGGCCATAGCAGGCTGCCCTGCAGAGGCCCCCGAGTGCTGGAGAACTATGTCAGGTTCCTGCCCCTTCCCCCTGTGTCGTCCTGGGCACCTGCCCCAGCCTAGCTGTTCCTCTTACTTGTGTACCTCGTGTGTGCCCCTGACAGACAGGATGTCCATGGGCTGCAGGTTCTGGGCACCAGAGTGAGACCCAGCAGACTTCAGCCGGCAAGAGGGCCCCTGACTGTGGGCAACTTCCTCACGGGTGGGGGTCCTTGAGGGTCCCCTGCTACCAGAAAGGGGTGCATCCCTGTCCACCTTCCCATCCTCACCCCCAAAGGCTAGCGTCAGCAGCTGACCCCGCATTGAAGGCATTCAGATAGGAGTCCTTGGAGACCCCCAGCTGACAAGAATTGGAAATGCCTTGAGTGCTGAGGGAGGAGGGCTGCAGGGACAGGAGGGAGGATGCCCTTCAACACACTGGCTGGACCTTCTCAGGAGAGAAAACCCTTCCTGGCGTGGGTCATGGTGAAACTGTGCCCTGAGTTAAGCCAGTGACCGAATTCCTGAGCTCACAGGACGGCCAACGAAAAACTTGCTAGAGAATTCCCTCCACTTGTGAGCCTGAGAAGAAATGCGCCGAATTCAGTCAGAGCCACGGTGGCTGACCTCTGTGCTCAGAACCAGCTGCGGAGGTCCCTCCCCGGGTTTCCTCCTAGGCTGAGTACTCTGGGGTCGCCTCTTCCTGGACGTCGCCTATTGGTTGTTGGGTAGGGGTTTTTAGGTGTGTATGTGTGTGTTTTTTTTTTAGGGTTGTCTTGCTGCATTTTGTTGCGGACCACAGTGCATTAACAATCCTAGTCAGCTCAGGGGCTTTCAGGTATTTGACTTATGAGCTGAGTAGCTGGGCAGACTGATAACAGACAAAGCGAGCTCTTTTTGCAGGTTAGTAAACTTGGATCTTAGACTAAACTTCTTTGGTTCAGGTGAGGGCAGCTAAGCAGGTAGGAAGGTGGGGAAGGAGAGGCCGACAAGCAGGCGTCGGCAATCCAAGCAGGGGCCTAGTACATGCTGTTTTTCTGTAGTTTGCTGCCCTAAACGGTTCAAGGCACCTTGTCTTGGAAATAGACCACTGCGTGCATTGTTTCACCAACACCTGAGTCCATTTCACGCTTTCCCCCTCCTCATGCCCCTTTGTCCCTCATCCTCCCAACGGCCATGGCTTTATGAGGCGCCCTGGGTTTAAGGAAGGAGACCACTACTACTCCTGCTGCCCTCCTCCCCCCACCTTGCCTAGTTCACAAGACGAGAGGAAGGAGAGAAAGCAAAAAGTTAGAAAGAGACCAAAAGTAAGATAAATAGCCAGACAACCTTGGCATCACCACCCAGCCCTAGGAGTTAAAAAAAGTAATGATAATAACATCAACCCCTGACCTAAACTACTTGTGTTATCTGTAAATCCCAGACACTGTATGAAAAAAGTATTGTAAAACTTTTTGTTCTGTTAGCTGATGCATGTAGTCCCCTGGCCACGTTCCCCACGCTTGCTCAATTTATCATGATGCTTTCATGTGGACCCCTTAAAGTTGTAAGCCTTTAAAAAGGCTGAGAATTTCTTTCTTGGGGAGCTCGGCTCTTTTTTTTTTTCTTTTTTTTTTTTTGAGACGGAGTCTCGCTCTGTGGCCCAGGCTGGAGTGTAGTGGCCAGATCTCAGCTCACTGCAAGCTCCGCCTCCCGGGTTTTACGCCATTCTCCTGCCTCAGCCTCCCGAGTAGCTGGGACTACAGGCGCCGCCACCTCGCCCGGCTAGTTTTTTGTATTTTTTTAGTAGAGACGGGGTTTCACCGTGTTAGCCAGGATGGTCTCGATCTCCTGACCTCGTGATCCGCCTGTCTCGGCCTCCCAAAGTGCTGAGATTACAGGCTTGAGCCACCACACCCGGCCGAGCTCGGCTCTTAAGACATGAGTCTGCCGACGCTCCCAGCCGAGTAAAAAAACCTCTTCCTTCTTTAATCCGGTGTCTGAGGAGCTTTGTCTGTGGCTCGTCCTGCTCCAGGTCCGTGGCTACCGTGTCGACCAGGGCAGCCCACCCACTTCGCACTTTGGTCTGGAGTGAGCGAGAGCGACGCTGCTTTTCTCTTGCTCTTCAGCCTGGACCTGTGATATGATTGGCGTGAGAAGGAAGTGTGGATTCTGGCGGTAAGGAAGTGGGGGCTTACTTTCCCGTTGTTCCCAAAAGGCAGATGCAATCCCTGCACCCTGAAGAGTCAAGCAGTAAAGGCGACACAGCAAGACTGTCGGGGACTCAGGCAATGAGGATTTGTCTCCTGAGGGGCCTCAGAAAAGGCCGTTTCCACTGTGTGGAGTACAGGAATGGAAGGTTTCACCAGGGTGGAGTGGCTTCCAGAGGGTCCCTGTGGAAAAAGCGTGGCTGAGCAGGCCCAGAGGGGGACGAGGACACGTTTGGGGGCTGGAGGAGAGCAAGGACATGCTCAGGGGGGCCAGACTGTCGTAAGGACAGGGACAGGGTGAGGGCCCAACTCAGGGACCACAGTGTCATAAAGGCGGGGGACGAGGGACGAAGAGGACAGACTTGGGGGACCATGATGTCATAAAGCTGGAACAGGGACAGGACAGACTCAGGGGACCTCGGTATCATAAAGACATGGACGGTACTGGCACAGACTCTCGGGACCCTGATGTCATCAGACAGGATAGGGAGCAAGACAGACTTGGGGACCATGGAGTCATAAACGTTAGGGACAGGGCCGGGACAGACTCTCGGGGCCTGGTGTCATCAAGACAAAACAGGGAGCAGGACAGACTTGGGGGACCATGGAGTCATAAACGTAGTGGACAGGGCCGGGACAGACTCTCGGGGCCTGGTGACATAGACACAGATGGAACAGGAAAGTCTCAGGAGGCCATGGCATCTTAAAGACCTGATAGGGTGGGATGGGCACCTGTGGTCTCTGGGGTGCGTGTTCAGGGGCTGGTTCTCGTGTGGTGGTTGCAGAGAAGGATGGAGGCCCAGTCTGAGAAGGGGGCCGTGTCCACATGCACAGATGGGGGCAGACAGGAGGTGCCTGGGGTCCACCACACAGGATGGCGCTGCCAGCCCCGGTGCACAGCAGCCAGTTCCCCGGGCTTCAGCCCAGTTGTCATAACACGGGGCCCATCCATCCTCAGTCATGCTCACTTCCTGAACCCAACATCACAAGTCTTCAGTGGCATGACTCACAGATCCTCCTTTCGCTTGAATTGTGTGTGGGAGTGTGTTTGTGCGTTTGGTGTGTGTGGGAGTGTGTGCATTCTGTGGTGTGTGTGGGAGTGTGTGTGCGTTGTGTGTGGGAGTGTGTGCATTCTATGGTGTGTGTGGGAGTGTGTGTGCATTGTGTGGTGTGTGCAAGTGTGTGGGTGTGTGGGAATATGAGCATTGTGTGGTGTGTGGGAGTGTGTGTACATTGGTGTGTGTGAGAATGTGAGCATTGTGTGTGTATGTGGTATTTTGTGGGGGGTGTGGTATGTGTGCAGTATGTGGTGTGTGTGGTTTGTGTGTGTGTTATTTTGGGGGGTGTGGTATGTGTGCGGTATGTGGTGTGGTGTGTGGTTTGTGTGGTGTGTGTGGTGTGCGGTGTGTGGTGTGTATGTGTGTGTGTGTGTTCTGTGTGTGTGCTGTGTGTGTGTATTGTGTGGTCCCTGTGTTGTGTGTGGTTCATGTGTAGTGTGTGGTGTGTGAATGTGTGGTGTGTGGAGTGTGATGCATTTGTGGTTGGTGTCTGGTATGTGTCATGTGCGTGTGCAGTGTGTGGCTTGTGTGGTGTGTGTGTTTTGCTTGTTTTACATGTGTGTGCAGGTGGCGTGAGGTGTGTGCTTGTGGTTTGTGTGGTGTGTGTGTGGTGTGTGGTTTGTGGAGTTTGTTGTGTGTGGTCTGTTTTGTGTGTTTGTGTGTGTTGTGTGGTGTGTGTTGTGAATTGTGTGGTCTCTGTGGTGTGTGTTTTGTGGTGTGTGGTGTGTGTGGTATATGAGCTGTGTGATGTGTGGTGTTTGTTGTGTCTTGTGTGGTGTGTGTTGTGTGGTTTCTGTGTTGTGTTGTTTGTGTTGTGCGTGGTCTGTGTTGTGTTGTATGATGTGTGTGCCGTGTAGTATGGTGTGGTGTGTGGTGTGTGTGGTGTGGTGGTGTGTGTGTGTTGTGTGGTGTATGTGGTGTGATTGTGTGTTGTGTCCTTTATGTTGTGTGGTGTGTGTTATGTGGTCTATATATGTGTTGTATGGTGTGTGGTGTGTGGTGTGGTGTCAGTTACGTGGTGGTGTGTGTGTGTGGTGTGTGTGGTCTGTGTGGTTTGTGTGGCATGTGTTGTGTGGTGTGTTGTGTGTGTTGTGTGGTCAGTGTGATATGTGGTGTGTGATGTGTTGTGTATGGTGTGGGTGTGTGGTGTGTGGGTGATGTGGGTGTGTGGTGTGGTGGGTGTGTGTGGCCTGTGATGTGGGTTGTGTGATGTGTTGTGTATGGTGTGATGTGTGGGTGTGTGGTGTGGTGTGTGACCTGTGTGGTATGTGGGGTGTGGTCTGTGTGGTTTGTGTGGCATGTGTTGGTGGGTGTGTGTGTGGTGTGTGGTCATTGTGATATGTGGTGTGTGGTGTGTTGTGTATGGTGTGATGTGTGGTGTGTGGTGTATGGTGTAGTGTGTGGTGTGTGTGGGTGTGGCTGTGGTGTGTGTTGTGTGGTGTGTTGTGTATGGTGTGATGTGTGGTGTGCTGTGTGACCTGTGTGGTATGTGGTGTGTGGTGTGTGGTGTGGATTGTGTGGTGTGTGGTGTGTGGTGTGGGTTGTGTGGTGTGTGGTGTGGGTTGTGTGGTGTGGTATGTGGTGTGTGGGTGTGGTGTGTGGTATGTGGGTGTGTGGTGTGTGGCCTGTGATGTGGGTTGTGTGGTGTGTGGTGTGTGCCTGTGGTGTGGGTTGTGTGGTGTGTGGTGTGTGGTGTGGATTGTGTGGTGTGTGGTGTGTGGTGGGTTGTGTGGTGTGTGGTGTGGGTTGTGTGGTGTGGGGGTGTGGGTGGGTTGTGTGGTGTGGGTTGTGTGGGGTGGTGTGGGTGTGTGTGGTGTGTGGTGTGGGTTGTGTGGTGTGGGGCTGTGGTGTGGGTTGTGTGGTGTGTGGTGTGGGTTGTGAATGTGCTCACAGGCCATGGTGGTATCGAGGCTGAGCGTGGGCCTGAGGGGAAGGAACTGTCCTGGAGTCTTCCCTGGCTATTGTGAGGTCCGTGCCCCTCACTCGCTGTCCCCGGGGTCTGTCCCCCCGACTCGCTGTCCCCCGTGGGGTCTGTCCCCCTGACTCGCTGTCCTCCGTGGGGTATCTTCCCCAGCTTGCTGTCCTCCGTGGGATCTGTGCCCTCCTCTTGCTGTCCTCCGTGGGGTCTGTCCCACTCACTCGCTGTCCTCGATGGGGTATCTCCCGGCTCGCTGTCCTCTGTGGGATCTGTGCCCTCCTCTCGCTGTCCTCCGTGGAGTCTGTGCCCCCGCTGCTCGGTCGTCTGTGGGGTCTGTCCCTGACTCGCTGTCCTCCGTGGGGTATCTCTCCCCAGTTCGCTGTCCTCCGTGGGATCTGTGCCCTCCTCTCGCTGTCCTCCGTGGAGTCTGTGCCCCCCGCTGCTCGTTGTCATCCGTGGGGTCTGTCCCCCTGACTCGCTGTTTCCGTGGGGTATCTTCCCCAGCTCGCTGTCCTCCGTGGGATCTGTGCCCTCCTCTCGCTGTCCTCCGTGGAGTCTGTGTCCCCCGCTGCTCGTTGTCGTCTGTGGGGTCTGTCCCCCTGACTCGCTGTCTTCTGTGGGGTATCTCCCCAGCTCGCTGTCCTCCGTGGGATCTGTGCCCTCCTCTCGCTGTCCTCCGTGGAGTCTGTGTCCCCCGCTGCTCGTTGTTGTCCGTGGGGTCTGTCCCCCCGACTCGCTGTCTTCCGTGGGGTATCTCTCCCCAGCTCGCTGTCCTCCGTGGGATCTGTGCCCTCCTCTCGCTGTCCTCCATGGAGTCTGTGCCCCCCGCTGCTCGTTGTCGTCCGTGGGGTCTGTCCCCCCGGCTCGCTGTCTTCCATGGGGTATCTCTCCCCAGCTCGCTGTCCTCCGTGGGATCTGTGCCCTCCTCTCGCTGTCCTCCGTGGGGTCTGTCCCACTCACTTGCTGTCCTCCGTGGGGTATCTCTCCCCAGCTCGCTGTCCTCCGTGGGATCTGTGCCCTCCTCTCGCTGTCCTCCATGGAGTCTGTGCCCCCCGCTGCTCGTTGTCGTCCGTGGGGTCTGTCCCCCCGGCTCGCTGTCTTCCATGGGGTATCTCTCCCCAGCTCGCTGTCCTCCGTGGGATCTGTGCCCTCCTCTCGCTGTCCTCCGTGGGGTCTGTCCCACTCACTTGCTGTCCTCCGTGGGGTATCTCTCCCCGGCTTGCTGTCCTCCGTGAGGTCAGACCCCGGCTCGCTGTCCTCCGTGGGGCAGGTGCGGCCCCTGCTGCTGGGCTGCCGCTGTCCTGGGCTGTACCGGGATCCTGTGAGGAGATGTCTGTGTGCTGGCCAGCATGGAGTTCCCACGCCCCCGCGCGTGGCTCTGTGGAACAGCATGACCCCAACGCTCCACGCCTGTGGCCGGTGGTGCAGGTTCATGGTTCTGTCATCTGCCACTTAGA